>NC_080740.1:87224974-87849974 GCF_020826845.1 Diceros bicornis minor | reverse complement strand
ATGGGCAGGAAGGGGTGTGCAGGGCCATCTGGGAGCAAAAAGGCCCCACACTCAGCCTGGGGAAGGTTGCGGGGGAGGGGCGTCTGAGCTGAAACCTGCAGGAGGGGGAGGAACTGCCAAGGTCCAGGTGGGAAGTCACCTGCTCTGAGGCAATGGAGAGCACGAAGCTTAGAGAAAAGGAAGCACGTACAAAAAGGAGGGAGGAGGAAGCATGAATGGGGAGGGGACCTGATGCCACGGAGGGCTCGAGCGTCAGGCCACACTGCACTGCCATTTAATTTAAGGGGCATCCTGAGGGCCCTGGGCAGCGTGGGCGGGCTGTAGCGGGAGCGCAGATCTGACTTCCGGTTGCTTTGCAGAGAATGAACCGCGATGGAAAACGGATGAAGCAGAGAGTGCTGAAAGCAGGCGAGGGACCAACGCCGGACTCCCCGTCCTCTCGTGAGCCCTGGACTCAGAGGGGCCTGTGTTTAAATCTCAGCTCCACCGCCTACTCTTTAGGTGGATGTGGATATGTCGCTTTCCCTCTCTAAGCCCTGGGTTTCTCATCTGTAAGATGGGAGTGGTTAGAACACGCATCTTGGGGCTGTTATAAAAAATTGAATGAGTTAATCCATGGACAGAGGCTAGCACAGAACAAGCACTCCATAAACGGAAGCTATGACCGTCGCTGCCCTAACATACCCTCGGACTCGCAGGTGAACCCTTCTCCATTTTGACAGCCAGTTTCAAGTCAGCCACTGTCAGCAGCTCTGGGCTGAGGGGTGAGTGGCACAGAGGCCTCAGAGGATTTGTGCTGTAGCTTGGTTGCCTAGCAACACCATCAGCATCTGCATCATTGCAGAGCCAGGCTGCTTCAGGCAGCGGTCAAAACAAAGGCAGCGGCAATGACTCAGAGCCCATCATGGGAACTGGTGGGAGCAGGGCCTTGTTTTGGGCAAAGATCAGGTGCACCCAGAGTCTAGCTCTAGGGAGGGCCTACTTCCAAATTCTAGCTCCTCTTTCTCCCCAGGGGTCCCACTCCCCCCATAAGTCCCTGGACCTTCTGATGAAGGAAGGGGACTTCGAGTTGATTGTGTGCTGACTGTATGCCAGAGCACTCTGCATCGTTGTGCTCATAGCCTTTAGAACGGTGTTTGTCCCCAGTTTACAGTTGAGAACACTGAGCCCAGAGAAGATTAACATTCAAAGTGCAAGTCTGTCTCTCCTCAAAGACCAGGCTCTTTTCACTGTGCCACAGGGTGTCTCCCAGATCCTGCTTTCCAGCCCTCACCTCTCTGCAGAGCTCTAGACCCGAATAGCCAAGCCCTCCTGGGCCACCCAAGGGTGACCTCCCCAGCATCTCACTCAGGATGACCCAAACTGGGCTCTCTGTCCTCCCTCATCCAGCTCCTTCTCCTCCTAGGTCCTCTTCTCAGCAATGCCACCAACACCCACCAGGCAGCCA
This sequence comes from Diceros bicornis minor, assembly GCF_020826845.1. Taxonomy (NCBI): domain Eukaryota; kingdom Metazoa; phylum Chordata; class Mammalia; order Perissodactyla; family Rhinocerotidae; genus Diceros; species Diceros bicornis. Next base: position 87,848,527 of record NC_080740.1, on the reverse strand, counting down.
CGTCATCGTGGGCCCTTTCCATCCTCCTTGACCTCAAGACCAAACAGTCACCAAATTCCAGCAACTGTCCCCTTCCCCTCCTCTCCTCCCAGGTCTGCTGTCCAGCCCAGGCCTGGCCATGGTCTCCTCACGGTGTGTGTGTGCTCACCCCTAGCCAGCCGTGGCCTCCCACCCCATTCTCCACCCTGCAGCTCCTTCCAAAGGAGAAACTGGACCTCGGCTCGCCTTCAGCAACTTGCTTCAACCCTTTATGGCTCCACTCACCACAATTTGAAGCCCAAACGCCTTACCAGGGCCTGCAAGGCCCCATACAATCTAATCCCTTGCCTACTACCCACTGCGCGTGCACACACACATACACATATCCACACACACACATTCACAGACAGGAACACACACAGACACATGCACAGACACACACACACACAGATGTGCACAACAGACACACATACAGATGCAGACACACACACAAAGATAGACACACAGACATAGACACACAGACACGCCTACACACACAAACATATATAGACGTGTACACGCAGGCATGCACACAGACACATATACAGAGACACACATATGCACACACACACACACACACTCACACACACAGACACACCCCCTCCCCGCCCAACACTGGATGACTGAGCTGCATGCTCCCTGTTCCCTGATAACAGCTGAGTGAGCACAGCTGGGAACCTCAGCAATTCTAGCCCAGCAGGCTTCCCATATAAACACATGCCCCAGAGCAGGCACAGCTCATCCCTGATTCTGACCCTCCAGCCATGCTCAGATCAGTCAATGCCTACTTACACCTGTGAGACCCACCAGCAGTTTCACATTAATCCTGAGGGGGTGGAGGCGACCAGGAAAGGAAGAGGAAGGACCCCAGGCTTGGAGTGGACGGTGATGAGTTAGGTTTGAATGCCAGTGAAGCGACTCACTAGTCCTGTAACTGTGGTGGTTTAAAGTATGGTCACAAATTCTCTGACACGCCCTTCCAAAGTCGGGACTTAATGCCCTGCCCCCTGAGTGTGGGTCAGACTTAGTGATTCACATCTTAGGAGAATGAAGAGGAAGTGCCAGAGTGTAACTTCTGAGACTAGGTCATGAGAGGGGTTCCAGCTTCTCGCTTGCTCTCTGACTCAGGTGCCTCACTCTAAAGAGAGCTGCCATGTCGTGAGGACGCTCAAGTGTCCTGAGGGGAGATCCCGTGACGAGGCACAGAAGCCCCCTGCCAGCAGTGAGTGACCCCTCCTAGAGGTGCATCCCCCACTCCACCCAGCCTTCGGACACCTGCAGCACCCACCATCACCTTCATGAGAGCCTCCTGGGAGACCCCGACCCAGAACCACCCAGCTAGTCCGCTCTGGGATGCCTGACCCACAGAGACGGTGAGATATAAATGTTTGTTGTAGGCTGCTGAGCTGGGGGGTGATTTGTTACACAGCAATAGATAACTAATACAGTATCCCAGAGTCAATCACTTAACCTCACTGTGCCTCCATTTCCCCATCTGTACAATGGGGTTAATGAGAATCTGGGTATAGTGTTGTTGACAAAAGAGTTAGTGATTAGGAAGCACTTAACACAGCCCCTGGCATATATTAAACAGGCAAAAAATATCAGTGATTATTATTATTTATTATAAAAGCTTTCTTTTTCATTTCCAAAGACTCCAAATAAGACCAAAATGAAGGGCTCGCCACATCCCCAAACGGGTATCCCCAGCTCATGCCGTCTGCCTCAGGAGCCTCGATGCTGTGCTTGGTGAAAGTCAACGCAGTCACTCTGTCGAGAAAGAATTTCAACCTGATGATTCCCCGCCTTTTCCTACAGTGACATAGGGAATAACAACTACACAACAGTAAGAGGTAACCACTGTCGTGCTCTTGCTCTGCTAAGTGCCTTGCGTACATGAACCCTCACGTGTGGGAGCATCACGTCCGGTGACAGATGAGGAGGTGAAGCTCAGAGGGCCAAGGGCTGTGGCCGAGGTCCCCAGTGAGCCAGCAGAAAGCCAGGAGACAAGCCTGCTCTGTCTGACGTAAGGGAGCAAGAGCCTGGTGCACGACAGTGCTTACCTGCTGCTCTTCTGTTGTTTTTACTAGGGGAAGGCTCGCTCTGGAGGACAAGGCTGGGAATCGTTAGGCTGAAATTCTTCTCCACAAAGTTACACTGCTAAGAGGAGCTCGGAGAGCGGACACCTCCTCTAACTTCCAGCCTCAGGCGCTCCCAGAAGGCGAGTGTCGGCTGCGGCGGGAATTGAACGCCTGCCGTAAAGTCAGAGCACTCCTTTTCGGAGAGGCGACATGTTTTGAACACTCTGCCCCTGCACTGCAGGGACACAGGGACTCAGGGAGCCCTCAGAGGCAGGGGCCCTGTTCAGCTTCAGGGTGCGGGCTCATGCGGGGAGCCGACAGCCCCCCGACCCCACACCACGCCCTGCCTCGGATCCCTGGTAAGGCCCCACATCCCAGTAGGGCCTGAGGCCCTGAGTGAGTGAAGTGCCGTCCAGTCATCTCTGGGTGACGCCAGAGCCCCCTCACTGACAGGTCACAAGGCCCACGGCTCCTGAACGCAGAAGGAGGGGCCTGGCTCCGTGGCCCGGGACTTCAATTAGAGCAGGCCACGTACACCCTCCTAGAACACATCTGTTGGGCCGATTCCTGCTTCACCACCACCCCCCGCCCAGAAGACACCCCGGGAGTGGCTGTCTGTGGCTGGGAACCAGAACCCTCACATGGTGTTCCAGAACCCATGTCTTCCAGCCCTTCATCCTGGGTCTTACCAGGGCGGGGCTGGGAGGATGGGCCAGGCTGAGACTCGAGCCCCACGAGAGGCACAGCGGACCGGAAAGCTCGAAGGCCTTGAGTTCCTCTGCCAAAATGCGGGCTAGCTTCCCCAGATTTTCCTCCCACCCCAGCAGGAAGGCTCGAGCAGCCCGCAGTCAGAGCACGGCTAGAGGCAGGCTGGCTTTTTGGTTGATCTCTCCCGAGGCGAGAAATAGGGGGGGGCCTGTGTGCACCTGGCGATGTGTTGTTTGCAGTGTTTCAGGATGAGAAAGCCAGAACCTGAGGGGGCAGAAGAGGCCTCGCATCCCACCTCTCACCCCATCACCTCCTCTGTCTCCTTGTTGAGGGGATGCTCAACCTCTTGCATACCTCTTCTGACGGAGAGCTTACCACTTCCCCAGCCAGCCCTTTGTGGAACCCAGATTTGGGAATTAGAGCCCTGGATTGGACATTGAGTTCAGCGTCTGGCCCTGGAAAAGCCGCTTCAGTCCCGTGAGGTCCAGTTTCCCTTTCCATAAATACGGCTCATGATCTCACAGGTCTGCGGGAAATTCAAATACGATATTGGCTATGGATGTACTTTTGAAATGGCAAGCCACACGCAGACGGTGAGGATTATTTTTGTCGTAATTGCTGTTATCAAGAGGATGTCACACAGCACTAATTGTTCCAGAGCTTTCCTGATATTGAACCCACATTCACTCTCCTCCAGCTCCTATGCACTAAGTCTTCCCACCCTCTGGTTAATCACGGTGGTTGTGGGGAGAAAGAGAAGCACTTGTCAGCTGTATTAAGGCTCAGCTCCAATCTGAGAATTGCCATCTGGAAAAATACAGACCAAGGGGGCGCTCACTTAGAACCCAGGGACTCCTCAGGAATGAACTTGCCGCTAGTGACAGGCCTTGTGCGTCAAAGAGAGGGGCGTGCTCCGCTCATCCCTCCTCCTCTTTTCTGTCAACAAGCATTCTAGTGCCTTCCACGGAGGATACAGAGAGCCCGTCCCAGATCACCCAACATATACCCAACACACCCACCTCTCTCTGTGTCCTCTGATATACATCCTTCTACAGTGCGCGTCACCACCAGACATTTCTGATTCCTCCCCTGGTTTATTAGCTGTCCTCTTCTGCCAGACATGAGCACCCTTCAGGCAGGGGCCTTGTCTGTCTTGTTCTTCACCCAGTTCCCAGTGCCACCCAGGGCCTGGGATACAAGATACTAAATACATGTCTGCTGAATGGATTTCTAAATAAACGGTGAACAGAGATCTTCTGTCTGCTGGGGAACAGCAGACAAGTATTCAGATGGTGTCAATTCGGTGCGATCAATGCCATGATAACAGATGAACAAGAACTAGTAGGGACAAACAAAAAGAGGCAGCAAATCTGCCTCAGCCATGTCCAGGAAGACTCCTCTTGAGAAGGACTTGAGTTGGGCCCTGAGGGATGAGTAGGAGTTAGCCAGGTGGGTGAGGAAGCTGCGTGTGCAAAGAACCAGGGAGTCCAACAATGGGGTGCATTCGCAGTAGGACATGTCACTCATTATGGCTGCAGCACGGCGTTCACGGGTTCTGCTGAGAGAGGTGAGGCTGGAGGGTCAGGACCTGTGCGCTTCATCGCGCCAGACTTGCAGTTGGGAAGATATCTCGGTGCAGTGGGGAGGAGAGAGGGGCAGATGGGAGGCAGCAAGACCAGGAAGGAGGCAGGTCCACACACACCCTCCTGAACTGGGCAGGGGCAGGGAGCTAAGGAGGCAGGAGTGAGAATTTCTGTGAGTCAAGGTGAGAAGAAGGAAATTAGGAACAAAGAAGACCTGAGAGATTTTCCTTTGCCTCCTCATTTTGCCTCTTTCCCTGTGTTTGTGTCTGTGTATTAGGTAGGTCAGCTACGTCTCCTGCTCTTGGATAGGTGACCTTATGTAAGTGATGCCTTAGGAGGCCTGCAGTGTGCTTCCCTCAGTTCCCAATGTTCCAGGGGTGACCCCTACGTGGGCCATGTGTGTCCTTCTGTTGTGGCCTGTTTGCTCTCCCTGTAGGCGCCCAGGGAGGCTGAGTTATGCTCCTGGCCAGCTGTTGTAACGCTCAGCTGCTTGTAGTTGTTGTGGGCCCTTCAGTCTCTTTATCGGGTGTGGGGAGCCCCAGCACAGTTGGCTGCAAGTTCTAATACCACATTTGTGTTGTAGTATTTCTTTTAAGTGAGTAGGCCCCCAGTGTGGCAGGTTGTTAGGCTCAGGGGCTTACAATTGCTATAGGCCTCCAGCCTTTAGGTCTCTTGTCAGCTCTCTGAGGATTGCAGCTGGGTGGGGCTGGCCTCAGGCATGGGAGAGCCCAATTGTTTCAGGCTTTGGAAGGTGGGGTAAACCCCCTATGTGAGTCTTTGAGAAGCACAAGTCTTCTGCAGCTGACAAGCCCCACCGCCCACGGGTCCACACACACAGTCAACACAGTCCTGCCCCGTGTGCACGCCCCGACCTCCCAAAGCAGACCCAGTGTCTCCACGGCAGGAGCCCCACACACTCCGCCACCGCCCCACACTCTCCGCCACTGCCCCACACTCTCCACCCACCGGCTCCTTGTGCACACCCTGCCCTGCTAAAGTCAGCTCAGTTGCCAGGCTGCAGAGAATCCAGTCACCAATCTATGCAGGCCCACAAGTTGCCTGAGGGCTTGTTGTTGGGTGGGGCCAGTCTCTAGGGTGGGCTGCCTGCCCTGGCTGAGCTGGATTAAATCGGTGCTCTAGCAGGTGGGGCAGACCCTGGGCCAGCAGGCCTCAGGGAGAACTCCAATGGCGTCTGTGTCAGCACGCCCACACCAGGCCACAACAATGGGCGCCGCCAATGTCCCAGTCCTTGGAGAGGTCTCACCCTCACTGAGATGCACTCAGAGCCTATCAGGTGAGTGTCTTTTCACCACAGCACTGTGCACCTTTCTTTCTGGTGACTTTAGGTTGCTTTCCGAAACGGGTGAGTTTGTGCGTGGGCCCTTTAAGAGCCGGTTTTAGTTTCTTTGTGAACCGGGTTTTCTGGGGGTGCTCCCCAATGTTTTAGTAGCAAGTAAAGTCAGATATTATGCCGCTGGTCTCGATTGTGCTGGGTCCACAAAATGCCCACAGCGGGGGCGCTCCCCAGCTCAGGGCCCCCACACCTCCAGGGAGGCTGCGTACCTGTGAGCTGCTCCCGGTGGCCGTGACGCTGGCGGCTTGTGAAGGCTGCGTTTTTCCTCTCCAGAAGGGAGCCTCTGCCTCTTCCACCTCAATTAGGATTGTCCTTTGTTGCAGGAGTTCCTCTTATCCAGTTTTCAGTTCTGTCTCAGGGGTAGTTTTGCCACGAGTGGTTGTAAATTGGCTGTGTCTGCGGGAGGAGGTGAGTTCAGAGTCTGCCTATGCCGCCATCTTGACTTCTCTCTGACCTGAGAGATTTTAACATGAACCACTTGACTGCTTTACGATGCTAGAACTAGTCTAGAGGCCCGAGGGGAGAAGGGGGGAGATGGGACAAGCACGTGTTGATGTTTACTGCATGCTGGATGATTCACATCCACTGCTGCACTCAGTCCATGAGGGGGACGTTAGTACCTCCATTTCACAGATGAGGAAACTGAGGGTCAGAGAGGTCGAAATGTCTGCCCGAGTTTTCACCAGAGCCAGGAATCAAACCCAGCTCCTCTGACGCTAAAACCCAAGTTCCACCTTGTATCACCTACCTTACAGAAGACTTGTGGACAGGTATCTATCGGGAGGAGAGAAAGAGAAGACAGTGACATGGGACAAAACCATGCTGCCTGCCACGGTATGAATGTGACCCCCAAAATTCCTATGTTGAAATCCTAGCCCCTCAAGACAATGATATTAGGAGGTGGGGCCTTCGGGAGGGGTTTAAGTCATGAGAGTAGAACCCTCACGAATGGGATTAGTGTCTTATAAAAGAGGCTCAGAGAGCTCCCTGGCCCCTTCCACCATGTGAGGACACAGGGAGAAGGTGCTGGCTATGAACCAGGAAGAGGACATTCACCACAAGGCGACCATGAGGGCGTCTTGATCTTGGACTTCCAGCCTCTGGAACAGTGACCAATAAATGTCTGTTGTTTACAAGCCCCCCAGTCTGTGGTATTTTGTATAGCAGCCAGAACTGACCAAGACACTGTGCTTGGAGCTCACACTTACGTGGAGTTCTTTCTTTCTCGTTGCCAAATCCATTCTTGTCTAAATGTCAATAATAAAAAGAACACGTCATCCTTTTTCTTTTATGCTAATTATGTTAGCATCGAAGACTTTTTAGAGTTCTTCCTCATTCCTGGATTCAGGCACTATTTGCCTTTCTGTGCATGTAAAGTGAGGCCGTGGAGACCTCAACTCTGACCTGCTTTGCTCCCTCTCTTCTGGCACCAATTATTGGAAAAACCTTTGGCTTTAAAATGAAAATTTCAGAGCAGACTGTCCAAGCTCTTAAAAATAAGGTAAAGCCCAGTTGCTGAACTCCCAGGAGAGAGCTATTGCCCTAGGTGCCTTCTGTGCAAGATTGTTGAATCGTGACATGTAATCATCTTCATTTTACAGCTGAGAAAACAGAGTCAGAGGTGGACCTCTTCACATGGGGTCACACTAATAAGTGAAGACCAGGCATATCAGACCCATCGTGTGGACCCAGGCCACCATGTGGCAGAGCCCACGGCCACTTCTCCATCACTGGGCACATCATGGGTACTCAACAAATGTTTGCACAATGTGTCAGTCGACAGATACGCATGATCTTGTTCACTGTGACGTCAGCTTCTATGCCTGTAGTTTCATTTCCAAGTAGAGTGCCTGCCACCTAATGTCCACTCCACCCAGGCTTGTTGAGAAGACTTACAACTCGTGTCCTCATCGGTGCAGAGGGGCAGAGCAGTCTCATGCTTGTATCCCAACAACATACCCATAAAACAGAGCTGTCCCGAGCCGGCCCGGTGGCACAAGCAGTTAAGTGCACGCACTCCGCTGTGGCGGCCCGGAGTTCGCCAGTTCGGATCCTGGGCGCGCACCCATGCCCCGCTTGTCAAGCCATGCTGTGGCAGCGTCCCATATAAAGCGGAGGAAGATGGGCACGGATGTTAGCTCAGGGCCAGTCTTCCTCAGCAAAAAAAAGGGGAGGATTGGCAGATGTTAGCACAGGGCTGATCTCCTCACAAAAAAAAAAAAAAAAAAGAAACAGAGCTGTCCCCGCCCAGCAGACCACAACTGAGAGAGGGTCGATGCTGTGTGGGTGGCCTCACACAGGGCCACTGCGGAGGAGACAGGCTGGGCTGTCACCAGACCTTCTCTCTGCTCCTGGGCACCCAGGGAGACTCCATCTGCACCCAGGTGGGGCCATGTGACTGGAAGAGGGAAGGACAAGGACAGTTTTCAAGGCAGAAATTAGGGTGCATGTTTGAGGAACAATGAGAAGGAAAGTGTGGCTGGAGTCCACTAGTGGAAATGGTTGTTTTTACCCGACGAGGCTTTGTGAGGGTCACTCAAAGGTAGACAAGGCAAGCTCTCAGGCAGCAGGCTTCTCTGTGCATCCTTCATGGCCCTAACACAGAGGACGGACTTGCTGAAGGGATGGACACGAACTGGAGCTCAATGGAAGCTGATGGGATTGAAGTTGATTATCAAGGCGTGTGCCCCCGGGAGGCTTTCAGCTGAAGTGACAGAAAATCCCACTGACCACGGCTCCTGCCCTAGAGACATTCATTTCTCTCTCATTAGAAGAAGTCAGGAGGTGATTTACCTACGATTGATGTATCAGCTCAACAATGTTAATGAGCTAGATCAACATCTCTCTCATTTTCTGGTCCTTCTCCTCATGGTTGCAATATGACAGCCATAGCACCAGGCATCACAGCCTCACTTGACCACATTCAAAGACAGAAGGCAGAGAGCAGTGGTGGCATGGGGCAAAGAGTTTATCCTCACATGCCTCCTTCTTACGATGGAAAATATATTTTCCAAAACCTCCCCAGGAGACTGGACAGATCTGGTCATTGGTCAGACACAGGGAAGAGACTAGTTTAAACTGCTGTAGTCACGACACCCATGAGATCACTGCTCAGTCTCTAAGTAATTGATTGATGCAGGAAAAGCAAATAAACACATGGAACCAATCAATCAGCTATCAGGAGCAACAACTCACCTTTGAACAGCACCTTATAATTATCATAATTATAAAATGGTTTCACATACCTGGGCTTATTATACCCTAGCAGCTAACTTTCAAAGACAGGACTGTTATCCCCATTTCACAGATGAGAATACTGAGGCTCAGAGAGAGGGAGTGACTGGCAAGTGGCAGAGCTAAATTAGTCTGAGTCATTTGTCCCCACTGCATCTCTTCTTCCTCCGTCCGACATCTGCCTGGCTGACTGAAGGGACTGCTCATTTCGCGCTGCCCACAAGTCTCCTTCAGAAGGAAAGGGAAAGGGAAGGGAGTCGTTGGCTGTTGATCTCCTACTATGTGCAGAGAGCAGATTCACAAAGAGCAGAATGACGTGTCTAAATTGTCATTTGGGGGTTAGTTCATATTCTGGATTCCCCTGGATCGTGGGAGCCTCCGCCTTACCTGGAGGGGAATGTGGGTTGTCAGAGCAGGAAAACCAAGAGAAAGACACAGCTCATGGCACTTTACTGACCCCCAAATCGGCTCTGGAGAATCAGCAGGGGGTGCCCTGCAGGGAGCTTGGTGCAGTTTGTGGACCTAGATTTGGAAAAGGGAAGACGGGGTGCGGGGGTGGGCAGCAGTTAAGCCTCTCCTGCCCCTGCCCGCACCCCAGGCACGGAGAGAGGAAGCCAGAGTGTAGAGGAGAAGGTGGAGGGTGACCTTAAGAGGCTTAAAAAGAGAAGACACCAGTCATTAAGGTGAAGGGACACCCCACTGAGAAGCACAGACAGGCATCAGAAAAACAGGGGTGCACCTGCCATTCTCCAGTGAGGGGCCCCCAGAGACCCCCACCCCACCTGTGGAGACTGGGAGGAGGGAGACTCGCTGAGCCACATCCAAACTGCCCCAGGGGACACCTCCTCTCAATAGCCAATGTCCTGTAGAAGTTCTCCTCCTCCCACATGTCCTAGACTAAACGGCAGGGCCCGTGACACCCACAGGGGACACTGCAGCGCTGGAGGGAAGGCCCCAGCATCCACGACTTGGGAGGGGCAGGCCAGGAGTGAAATGACCCCCAGCCCTGTTGACATATGCACGGTTTCTGTTAATCCTAACAACAGATCTAGGAAAATGTATACTGGCACTTTACCACGATACAGAGGCAGGAAACAGGACTCATCGAAGTTCCATGTCCACCACCAAAGGAAGGAGGAGGTAGGATTTGAACCCAGAACTGTCTGTTTCTTTTTCTCCCCTCAAAAATACTGTTCTGAAATCACAGTGTATTTTCCCTTTTATTTATTCATCATTATTTTCATCAATTCTATATTATTACTAGCATATTTTTTTTTACTTTATTGAGTATTTTTCTTTCTTCAGGACTTGGGATACATCAAAAAGCAAAGATACAGATACAGAGGAGAAGTAAACCAGCCCCACCTGCACCCTAAATAGCTCTCAGTCCTCGAGCACTACAGAAAGACCCCGAGGCCTGGGGGCCATGACACCTCCTTCCACGGCTGCCTCATCTCTTGCTTCCTGGCCTCTGCAGCCTCCTCCTCAGGGGGAACAGCATTAACTATCTGCTTTCTTTCAAAACAGACAGACACAGCAGCCTCATGGCAGACATTAAGTGTATCTGGTCTGAGAACCACGTGGACAAGCATGGTCACTTTGGAATGTGTGCTCAGATCCCGAGCAAAGGCCTCCACTTGCTTTTGGGGTGGGAGGATCTTTGCACATTGTAACTGATGTCCCCTCCCCACACATTGTCACATTACTTTCTCTGCTCCTTGTCGTGACCTCCCCTGCCCTGGGCCCAGACCTGCTGGCTGCCTCGGGGGCTGAATGTGAGGCCTAAAGCAGAGAAAAGGAGCTTCCTCCTGACTTTTGGCTTCCAACTTTCAGAAACCTAAGGCCTCAGGGTAAGGAAATCTCCTCACAAGGCAGATGAAATACTTAGGAGAACACATGAGGCTATGTGAACAGGTCTCCCCTTCTTTGTAGCTTGCACCCCTCAGATCAGAACCAATTTCTCTACCCTGGGGATATCTCACCTCCAGAGAGAGGACCTTAGAGGATAATCAGATACTCTCGGTGAGTCCTAAAGTCAGAGCCCTGACCTCTCTCCAGGCTGAGCCCCAGAAGGAGGCAAAATCCCCAAGAGGTCTGTGGGTCCCAGAGCAGAGAGGACCTGCCCCTCGCTTCCCACAGGGAGCCCAAGGGAGGGAAAAGAAACCACAGAAAGTGATACATGGTGCATCTTGGAAACGAGGCTGTGGACAGCCTCACAGAGACCTGCAGTGACCAAGGGCTGCAGAAGCAGAGAGATGACTTCCCAACACCCAAAGGGCCAGACTCAGCCAGGGGCTGAGCAGGCAGCACACTGAGAGAAAGCAACCTTAATTCTCTCTCTCTGTCCATCTCCTACATGTGTCTCTGTCTCCCTCTGTCTCTGTCTCCCTCCCTCCCAATCTCTCTCTTTCCACACCCATACACCCACACACACACACACACACACACACACTGTTACTGAACCTGGTTCATTTTTGCACATCACCCAGAAAGACAATCACCAAGACAACGAGATTGCAGCAGAGACAGAGTTTTAATCACAAGGCAGCCAAGTGAGGAAATGGGAGAACAAGTCTCAAATCCCCTTCCCTGATAATGGGGACTCCGGGATATTTATGGGAGAGGGGGCAAGGTGGTCTGAAATGTGGAGATAGATGATTGGAGGTGAGGAAAGGTGAGGTAATTGATGATCTGCTCAAGCACAGTCAGAGTTCATGCCTCTTCATAGGATGTATGTTCACAAAATGGTGGCATTCGCATGATCTGAGGGTGGAGTTTTTAGCCTCTTGACGTCAAAAGGTCACTTATCTGACATCTGTGCAGGCCCAGTTGATGGGGTTGGTGGTCTCAACCAGCCTGATCTGGACAAAGAGGTCTTAATTCCTGAAAAATAGCTCAAACACCCATTACCATGGTGACCCAGGCACCAGGGAGACATTATCTATAGGAACCCAGTGAGAGTCAGGTAGCATATTGCCTGAGCAGTACAGTTAGCAATGGATGGGTGAACAACTAAAAGCTATAATCAATAATTGCAAAAAGAAAAAAAAACTTCAGTTCCTAGCTACCTAATCATCAATGGCTTACTGTTTACTGCTTTCAATCCTCCCTATTCTTTGGTCATTCCTCATTCATGAGGGATTTGGGGCAACAATCGATCTAGCTACTTCCTGCTGAATCAGGGCATAGATCTGGGTTAAAGGAATGGAACTGTCTAGCACTCATTTGGAAATATTCTCTTGTTCCTAGCTTCAGGTTGACATTTTACATTATTAGAATTTTTGTACTTTGCTCCACAGTTTTGGAACATCTAGAGGCACATTTTGTAACCAAGTATCTGACCAGAAGGATAAGAAGTATAGACAACCCAAACTTTAATAGTGAAAAATAGACCTAGCCCCTGGGGAATCTGAGAAAACAGTCCTGAAAACCAGTCTGGACCCAGTACCCCGAGGGATACCTGCTGAGAAGGGGCATAGGTTGTTCCATCTCATTGAACCAGTCTTGTAGTAAGACAGGGACTCAGGTGGACTCCCAAAGTTAGGCCTATATTGTGTAAGTAAGTAACCAGGTGTTTAATAAGAAGCATTTCTAGAGAAACAAAAAGAAAAACAAGGTTAATGGTTGGAACAAATTATAAACCAGTTTCTAAACCCAGGGGACAGCCAGTCAAGAAGATTTCTAGATGCCAGGGTCAAAGCATCTTTTGCAGTTTGAAATGTCTCTGATGGTGTCATTGGGTGTTCAGCTATCTTTCTGAGTCACTTACACAGCAACAGGCATGAATTTCTCTTAAGTTTATACCAAGGTGTCCAGCCTCAGTTTGCAGGGCTTCAGGAAACAAAAGGGCAGTTTCAGTTCTGCTGATAACTCTGAGGATATGTCCATTTTAATCAAACAAACAATCCTAAATGAGCTTTCAGTTACCAAAGATTAATTTATACGATGTTAACTGGAAAGACATTTGGGTTAGCTACATTTAGAAATAATTTGTGTAAGCACTTACTTTAAGCCAATTAAACAGAGCTCTTAATTTTTGCCATATCATCCAGAGGCAGAAAAATATCTCACATGTATAACATGTATATATGTAGACACACATATAAACAACAGACAGACACAACAGAGATTTTATAGCCCCTGTTTTAAAATTTTTCCTTAGGGTTTTGGGCAAGGGTGCTTTCATAGTAGTCTGCATCCTAAAAGCTTCTTTTCCTGGGGCTTTTTGTTTTTTTTTTTTCCTTTCTTTCAGTCTTAGGAATCTGGGATGGTTTAGATAACAGCTCCTAGAGAGGTCACAAATTTTTGAGATTAACAGGGGAGGTTAGTTACTTATCAAAGGACTGACATGCCCATCCAGTTACATCATCCTTAATTTGCTTCTTTCCCTCTGGGTACTTAGTTTTATCTTAATTTAGGGAAGAAGACCAAAAAAAAAAATTCCTATCAGATTGTAAATATCAGCTTCTAATTTGGTCAAATTTCTGATCATAAGTTACTAAATTCTTTTGAATATCTTGTCAAGTTTCAGCTAGGACAAACAGTAACTATACTTGGCTGTATTGAACAGTAGTTTCCCAGAAAATCTCTGACTTTCATCAACTCTGGGAGGGGCTCATTTTGGGCCTTCCTTCCAAGGTAAATTATGACCTAATAGGCTTTTCTTCTAGGTACCTCTCCTGACTTAATTTTCCATTAGCTTTCTGCAGCAAGACTTTCAGTATGATATCTTGGAATTTAAGTCTTTACTTTTAAGCACACTTTTAAGTGATCTTATCTAATCAGAACCTTCCTTCTAATGGCCAAAGGAATTCCCCGAGGCAGATGGCAGTTTGGTAGGACCCTTAACCACAAAAGGAAGTTCACCCCACATTTCTGCCTGACCATCTCTGATCGCAAAGTGGGTTGAAACCACATTTTTGTCCAAGCGTATTTTGGGACCTCCAACCTGACGCTTATTAAGCCAAGCCCTCAGGACACTAAAGGAGCTTGGTCAGATTCTACAGCTCTTTGTAAACAGTTATAGCTTCTGGCATCTTTAGGTACCCGGAAGGTGGTGAGCTCGACTCTTGAAAGATTTTTCTATTACCTGGCTCTTAAAAAGAGCCCCAAAATGGCCACTGTAATTTTAAATTATCCTGGGTTATCTTGCCAGCTCTTTACAGTTATCCCCATTTTAGGGAGGCTTTCCCCAAGGTGGCTGCAACAAGCAAGGTAATTTCTAAAGAGAGTTTGCTACTGTTACTGAGAAACTTAGTCCCCAAAACAGCCAATTCAGTTCAGAAAAACATTAACACACAATGCAATTCTACATATAACGCAGACCAGAACACTAGCTAGTTTGCCAGGAGTATCCGAGAACCAGTGCCAGGAGCTACCCAAAACCAGATTGCCATGGGCAAGGCAGAACCAGGGCCAGGACTTGCCTGGATCCGGAAGTCACTTCACAAGTGAAGCTTTTTCCCTGCCTCTAATTACCTTGGGTGGTTCAGGCCCAAGGTTCGGGACTCAGCCCACCCACTGATCATACCAGAGTACAAGCTAAACCTATATTTCCAGGAAATCAATCCACAGACGAGGTAAAGGACAGTCATTTTCTTAAGGTTACTCATCCAGAGCCCAGTAAGTGAATGACGGGGAACCACCCCAGCTGAGCAAATGTGTAGTGGAATGGAGCGGTGCTGCCTCTCCCTCGTATTCCTTCCTCAGAGAGTAACGGGTCAGTTCGCGGTTTTCCTCAGTAGCCCATTCGTTGGCAGTCTTAATGTCAGGCAGACTGGATGGGAACCCCAGCTCCACCCCCTCGACAAGCTGCCCGGCCCCCTGAGCCCCTGTTCTGCACCTGCAAATGGAGGCAACAGTACCTGCTGCTGGCTGTGAGGGTGAAGGGAGGTGAAGTCTGTAAAGCCCTCTGCATAACGGCTGGTACCTGGTAAGGGCTCGATAAATAACGGACCCACGAATGAGAGGATGTGTGAATGAATGAATGAATGATAAAATGAATAGGTATTTTTGGCAAGACCTTGGGATTTGGTAAATGTGAGACAGCTGGATGCCAGAGAGGCTGCAAATCCTCCTCTCCAGGCACCCTGAGAAGTGGTGCTTATTTCAAGCGTGGATATGAGCCGTGCTGGAGCCTCACCCTCGCACCCACCCTCCCAACACAACGAGAGCAGTGGTTTTGAGGGTGTGGGCCAGGATGCTGGTGTGCTGATCTCCATCATCCTGTCCTGTCCTGTGCTCACCCCCAAGCATGAACAGCCAGCACTGCCAGCGCGCTGCCCTGGCACATGGAGAAGGGCCCCCGTAGAGGGGCTGGGGGCTTGAGGCAGCCCCCAGAGAGCTTGTTGGACCTTTGTAGGCATAGCTTAGTAGCTGAGAATGGTGGCTCTGGAAACCAACTGTCTGGGTTCAAAAGTCAACTCTTTTTATTATTAGTTGAATGACCTTAGGCAAGTCACACGACCTCTCCACTCCTTGCTTTCTGAATCTGTAAACTGAGAATGATAACAGTACCTGCCCTGTTGGGTTGTAGTGGGGATTCATGAGTTCCTACGTGGAGAGCATGAGAACAACCCCTGGCACACTGCAGATTCCCAGTAGATGTTGGCTGGAAGTAAAAATAATGAGATTCTGGTATTATGTAACTACCCTGACTCAGTGTCCGCTCTGTTCTGGGTTCTGGAAGTGCAGGGTACAGAGATACACACGATGTGATCACAGCCCCCACGTTGCTCCCAGCCTAGTGAGGGAGGCAGCTGTGCAAACAGTGGCCCCAGTGACATGGGTGCCATGATGGAAGAATAATTACCAGGCTGTGGGCCCCCACAGCAAGGGCACCCGAGCCAACCTGGGAAGCCAGAGAGTCCTTCCTGGAGGAAGTGATGAACTTCAAGTGGCAAGGGAAACAAAGCCAGGAAGAGAGGAGGGAAAAGCGTTCTAGGCAAAAGACTGTGTGTGTCATGGCCCAGAGGTGAGCAAGCTTGGCTCTTCCAGGGCATAGGAGATGAGAAACACATGGACAAGGCGGGACGTGATGACTGCTAGGAATTTGCAGAGCACACCCTGCATGCCAGACCCTGGGCCCAGCACTGAGTACAGGGAAGGCCGACAGAAGTGGCTCTCAAGAGTGAACATTCTAGTAAGAGAGATGGAAGCCTAGACAGGCAAGAATATAGTAATAATAATAATGCAGTGTGGTGGGTGCTATGGCCAAGGTGTACCCAGCAGCTGTAGGGAGCCCCAGATAAGCACGTGAGAAGAGTTTTGAAAGAACTTCAGAGGACACATGACTGCAACAGTTTTCCTTCTTTCCCTCCTTCCTTCCACTGGGAGGTACTACGGGATGGTGGTTGAGAATCTCGACTCTGTATTTAGTGCTGTGTGACCTTGGCCAAGTCTCTTACCCTCTCTGTTTCCTCATTGAGTTGCTATGAGATTAAACAAGTTAACATATTTAAAGCACTTAAAACTATGCCTACCACATAAGTAAATCCTCCATGTGTTAGATATGATAGGCCCATTTATTCAATGTATGTATAAGTGTATTAAGCTCTACTGCATACCAGACATTGTTCTAATCACCGGAGACATCACAGTGGCCCAAATAGACAAGATCCTTGCCTTCGTGCAGCTTCCCAGGAAGTGGAACTCTCAGTGTTACAGCTGGGACAGTGCTGGGCGAGCAAAGCAGTTGTTACCCTGCTTCTTAGCTGTGCAGCCTGGGAGATGATTTCCCCTTCTGAGCCTCATCTCAAAGGCCTTTCCTGAGCCCACTGTCTAAGTCGCCACTCCTGGTGGGCGACTCCTGAGTCACCACATCCTTTGTGCCTGTCTTCCCTCACTAGCATATAAGCTGCCTGACCTTCACTTCCCTCACTTAGAAAGTGAGACCCAGCCCTGTCCCTGCCACCTTACAGGTCTGTGACGAGGGACCTGGGAGATCATGAGACGGAGATCATAAAGGATCGCACACCTGTGGGTCGATTCTGGGACCCGGTGTCGGAATGCAGAGGGTTAGGGGGAGCAGAGAGGATTGAGGTCAAGCAGGGGAAAATCTCAGAGACCCTACTGTTGAACGGGCTTATCCTATGAATGAGGAAACACGAGGGCCGGTAGGTGGGAGGGGAAGTGCCCACGGTCCCCAGGGAGTTTGTGGCAGAACTGGAACCCAGGCCTCTCAGCAGTGAGTTCAGGCCCTTGTTCCGCCTCTCACATCATTTCCCCTCTTCCATCCCCAACTTACAGCAAGACCCTTGTGGAGCCCAGTACCTCACCTGGAGATGAGGCCTCTTCAGCCTCTCTTGGTGCAGGCAGGGACGTTCCTTTAAATGGTCAAATCCTTGTCCCCTAGAGCCAGCCCTGATGGCCTAGCAGTTAAAGTTTGGTGTGCTTTGCTTCAGTGGCCTGGGTTCGGTTCCGGGCGTGGAACCACACCACTCGTCTGTCAGTAGTCATGCTGTGGCAGCGGCTCACATAGAAGCACTAGAAGGACTTACAACTAGAATATATGCAACTATGTACTGGGGCTTTGGGGAGGGGAAAAAAAAGAGAGGAAGACTGGCAACAGATGTTAGCTCAGGGCAAATCTTTCCCTGCCAAAAAAAAAAAAAATCCATGTCCCCAGTTCCCAGTCCCTGAAATTGCCAACTGCTACGTGAATTGAGAGTTTAGGAAAGGAAGTCTCTGTCACTGTCATGAGTATTTATTTCCTTCAGTAAACTCTGGCATTGTATTATGAAAGCTCTAAAATATTGATACACCTCATGACTTGGAGTCAACAGGGAATAAAATACTTTGCACAAATCCCAGTTTATTACTCAGAGATTTAAAAATGAACTCCAGCATTTCTCTTCAAACTTCAGATGAAAACCTCTTATTTAGTCTGGGGCTGCCCACCTTCTAACCCTCACTGGAGGATAAATATTATTTGCTTTCTTCTTGAGTCCAGAAACTCATTTTACTGAGTCATCCTCAGGTTTTAGAGGCTAGTGGAGCCTGGCAGCATGTGTAGGACCAGACAGGGATCTCCTCAGATGTGGGCCCAAACGTGTATCTGCGATAAAACAGGTCCACGCTTCATCATGGACACACCATCATGTGTGGATGACCAAGAGGAAGTTGTTATTTTCTCCAAACCTGTTCTCCTTCTGGATTCTCTGTCCTAATAATGCCAGCAGAGTCCACTCAGGTGTCCAGATACAAGAAACTATGCTAGACTCTTCCCCCTCCCACATGGCCCACATTCAATCAGTCACATGCCCCATCATTTCTACCTCCCCCAACGTTTCTCTCAAGTCAGTGACATTGCTCCAGCTCTGCTACTTAGTCTGAGTCTTATCCTCTTCACCTGGTATAATAGCGCCCCAATGGGGTCCTCTGTCCCAGCCCTCTCCCACACACCACACCCAGGCTACTCGTCAGACGTCCTTCTGGTTGTCTGCTTGTCTCTTTACATTTGTCGCTGTCCTCCCTGAGTCTTGATTAGCCTTGCTCTTCTTAGCATCCAGCCTAATGTGTCTCAGGTATGGCCTTAAATATGCATTGGTTCTTATCAGCTGAGCAACGTTGCTTTGCGGGGAATGGGTTTTAACTTAAATAAATGGTATCATGCTATTAACTTCACTCGGTTTCCCTTCTCCCCCTCAGTTTCGTTGCATGGAGATCTTCCCACAAGCTGAATATACACCTGGTTTGTGTTTTCTGGCTCCCGCACAGTATTCTGCAGCGTGCCTCCACCACCTTTTCCTGCTCTTGTCCCTGGCGATGGGCACCCAAGTAGCCTTTGCTCCTCTCTTCCCCTTTCACACAGATCCCAGCAATGACTGCCCCAGTGCTCGTTCCTTGCAGACCTTGGATAGAATGAGCTGATTACCTGGGAACGAGCTTGCTGGGACGTATGGTGCATGCATCCTTAGCTTTGCTAAGTGCTGCGGATCACTGCCAGAAAGACTGCCAACTTGTGTTCTAGCTTCTGAGCAGGAGAGTCTGGTCTTCCCAGGTCCCCATCAGCGCTTGGAATCATTCACTTCCTAATGTCTGCCATGCTACTACTTATCAGTTGATTTCCGTTTCCTGCCTTCCTAGTGCGTTAGATCCCTTCCTCATATGTTGCTCAGCCACTTGGACTTTCCCTTCTGTGAAAGAATTGTTCATCTTCTTTTCCCAACATTCTGAGTTCTGTCTTTTCTTTTTTAATTGATTTGTAGGGGTTCTTTACATATCACAGGTACCAGTAATTCATTGATATGAGATACCGCAAAGATCTTTACTCAGCCTGTCATTTGTCTATTAGCAATTCTGATAGAATTCTTCACTGAAAGAAAAATCCTCCATTTTAATGTCAAATTCAACCATTTTTGCTGTAAGGCCTGTCAGGACCCCTTTTTCTTCCTCAACTTGCTTCTGGTCCCAACCACATGACTGCAGCTGAGACAGCCATGTGCCTCCAATGTCATCTTGCCTTTGTGGACACAAGTGGTTGGTGTCCAGCTGGGCACCTGACCCCGCTGGGCCAGTGATCCCATTCCTAAGGGAGGTGAAATTGGGACCAAGAGCAAGTCAGTCAATCTCTCTCCTAGTGGCTGTCAAATTCGGGAGCTGATGATGGTTATTTTCTACTGTGATAAAGCTGGCCTGCAGGGAGACAGCAAAACGTGATAGGTATAGGTGGAGAGAAGCAGAGATAGGGCACAACTGGGGCGCTTTGTGACTTCTCTCCCCCTTAGGTGAAGGTCACCCCCTTAGGTCAGCCCAGTATCTCCCTGCTTTGTATGTTCCATCAACCTTACAAAGGGTAGTATTTTATTAGGCATTCAGACACTATCTTTACCTTAGCCAAATCTTGTACTACGTCTACTACCATTTGCTTAATACTTTTCTTTCAATTGACCAGATATTTTTGCTTAAAACTTTTTATTTAAAGAAAAAACTTTATATCAAAACTATAAATAGAAAACTAGCACCATTTGCTATACCTAGAGCTAATGATGGAAATAAATATAACTTAAACAATTCAAATGCTAGCTAGGTAACATCACATGCTGAATGCAGAGACCTGTAGAAATGCATTAAGACAGAGCAGACCTAAATTCAGACTTTCTCCTTAATGTAATTAGCATTTATAAAGATTTAGAAAAAGAGTAACCTCTTCTTAGTGTGAGTCAATGTTATTTAATGCCTTTTTTCCAATGTCTTGAAATGGCACCTCCCTGTCTCAGTGGTATCTTTAAAAGTTAGTGTTCTAAGAAGTCCCTCCTCTCTCCTTGACAGGGTTTTTATTTTCCTTCTTCTTAATTTATGTCTAATAACAGGTTTCTGATCATTGCAACCGAAAACACTAATAACAGAATGAGGTATCTGCAGTTAAGGGGACCCGTTGTTCTAATGTATCATTAAGAACCAGGCTTATGGGAAAACGGCATGCATCGCTTCCTCCCACACCCTGTCGTCCAGAACTCAGTCATGTGAACCACTCCTAGAGGCAAAGGAGTCTGGGAAATGTAGTTCAAAGCTCACCAGGGGCTTCCCTGTGACAACTCCCTACCACAGAAGGGACACATGGATCTTTTGTGAACAGTGTCTGCCACAGTCTGTCGTCAGCAGCTAGCACAGGACTGGACATGTTATAGGAGCTCAGTTGAGGGAGGGGGGGAAGGAAGAAAAAAGGGACAGAGGAAGAGAATGTGCCCTGTTCTTTCCCTTTAGGTGGGGAAAAATTTTATTCATCTTTAAGTCTCTTATTATTTTAAATAAGCATGAACCACTTTTTCCACACATATGTTGATACTTAGCGTAACTCAGTGAAAGCTCTATGGTTTATTAAGCAGTTTTATTTTCACTCCCAGAATCTTTCTGGGAGTACATCATGTATAGATTAATTCCTGAAAGGTCACCTGGAAAATACATTTCTATAAATTAAATCTTGTCTTCCCCTGGCCTTCATTAGGCTATGAGAGTCAAGTTTCTCTGGGAACATATTTCTAAGCCATATCACATTTAAGAACCGGGCTAAACATATAATATCACAACCTTAACTGTGTGTGTGAGATGGTTCTCAAACAAGTCACAGAATGACTTGCCCCAGGACTAAGAATTACATGGTTGGGGGATGTTTCCTAAGGCTGCAATAACACAGCGCCACAAGCTAGTTGGCTTAAACAACAGAAATTTATTATTTCACGATTCTAGAGGCCAGAAGTCTGCAGTCAAGATGTCGGTGGGGTTGGTTCCACCTGTTGGCTGTGAGGGAGAACCTATTCCAGGCCTCTCTCCTGGCTTCTGGTGGTTTGCTGGGAATCTTTGGCATTCCTTGGCTCGTAGATACATCACCCTGATCTCTTCCCCCATGTTCACGTAGTGTTCTCCCTACATGTGTGTCTGTTTCTGTGTCCAAACTTCCCCCTTATATCAGGATACCAGTCATATTGGATTAGGGCCCACCCTAATGACCTCATTTTAACCTGACCATTTTTAAAGACCCTATTTCCAAATAAGGTCACATTCTGAGGTTCTAAGGGTTAGGACTTCAACATATCAATTTGTGGTGACAGAATTCAACCCATAGCAGTCATTGTTTCAAAATCAACACTTTCAGAGGAGAAACAGCAGGGACCATGGGAAAGAATAAAGTGCACTCAGCAAAGTCATGCAGCCTCTGTAAAGCCCTCATGGGCCGTAGCCAGAGAACAGCAAACACTTTTTGATTTCTCCAACTGTCTTTCCCAGGACTTGAAATAGCTGCTGACCTCTAAAGGAATGGGCTGTGAGTTTGGTGAGATGATTAGAATACGGGTGCCAGGGGCGAACTGCCTGGGCTCCAATCCGGCTTACATCTAACCAAATCAATGAATTTATACTTGAACCTCTGTTTCCTCATCTGTAACCTGGGGTGATGCATATTCCTAAGATTGTTATGACGACTAAGTGAGCAAAATGCCTGGTGAGTAGCTCACAGCAGGCATCATGCTTTGCCTGGGTATAGAGTGATGTTGAAGACAAGCCTACCGTAGAAGAGTTGTACAGTGAACAGCCATGCGTCCACCACCTAGATTTAATTAACACTTTGCTGCATTTCCTCTATCACGTATGTCTCCATCTATCCATCCCTTCTATCCACCCATCACTCCATCTTATTTTTAATGAGTTTCAAAGTAAGCTGCAAACATCAGTACAATTCCTCCTGAACATTTCAGGATGCATATCATTAACCAGTGTTCAATGTTTCTTTATATTCTTTTTTTGACTTTGAGATAAAATTTAGTGCAGTGAAATGCACAAATCTTAAAAGTACTGTTGATGGGTTTTGACAAATGATACCCCTGTGAAACGTAAGCAACTATCAAGATTCGGAACATTTCTATCACCCCAGAACCTTCCCTAGTGCCCCTTCCCAGTCAGTCTTGACACCCACTCACCCTCAGAGGCAGCCAGTGTCCTGATTTCTACCATCAGAGACTGGTTTTGACTGTTACAAAACTTTAGGTAAACGGAATCAGCCAACATGTACTCTTTGAGGCAAGCTGCTTTCACTCAGCACAATATTTTCGAGATTCATCTATGTTATTGCACGTATTGCTGGTTTGTTCCCTTTGTTTCTAAGAAGTACCCCGTTATGGGATATATCACAGTTCGTTTAGCCATTCTCCCACTGATGAGCACCTGGCCTGTTTCCAGCATTTTGACTATTATGAAAAATGCTGCTATGGATAATCCTACATAGCTTTGTGTGGACATGCACTTTCATATTCCTTGGGAATGCAATTGCTAGCCGTAAGGTAGGGTTATGTTTAGTTTTATAAAAGAATTCCAGAACACTCTGCAAAGTAGCTGGATCATTCTACACTCCCACCAACAATTTCCTAAGATTTTGAAAAAGGAAGACTACCCTGTTGGCCTCTGAGGAAGAAGAGCCCAGGCCAGGCGGGTGACTGCCTGGGAGGTCTTGGCAATATTCTGGAGCAGGGGAACAGGCACTGGACAAATACCCACCAAGTCACAAAGACCTCTCTCTTCTTTTAACAAAGTTTATAATGCAGGGTGATTTTGACCCCTGTGTGCTCCCAACAATCCCAAACTACTACCAGGACCCCAGCCGGGGTGTAGAGAGAGAAGGATCCGTTCTTAACCCAGACAGCGACGTCTTGGGACTTATAAATGTGGAATATTGTAACATTCACGCCAAAGTATTCTTTTATTAACTCTAAAAAGGTTTGACCTATTTAATACCGGAGGGGAGCAGTCTGGTCCGAGAGAGGAGGATATTTTAGTGCCGTTCCTCCACCCCGTCACTGCCCTGCAGCTCTTGCCGTGAAGGAGTCCCTGGCATCGGGCCTCCTTATCAGGCCCGCTGCAGCAGGGTTTTGAATGCTGGCCAGAGAGCTGAGCCTGGAGTTGGGGTCTCCAGCTCTCTGGATAAATCTGTGAACCTCTTAGCAAATTTTAATCACTCCCTTTTCTCCTTATACTGTCTGGGAGTCTTCAAACTGGGGAGCAGACCCCTGAGAGGACACAAAGATTTGGGTAGGTTTTGGGGAATCCGTTTCCAGATCTTCAGCCTCTAGAAGCCCTTGCTTCTACAGTGGGCCCCTGGTAAGCTGCAGGGTCTGTCTGTTCTCCTTTCTCACCTCCTTGTCGCCATCACCCCTCTTGCACTTAGCAAACGAAAGGCCTGCTTCTCCTCCAGCCTCGTGATTACTATACTGCTTTGCCACAGCGGGCAAAGCTCTCCAGGCTCAAAGAAAGGGAAAGATTCGAGAAGAGACGCTCCAGAGGGAGAGTCTCTTAGCAAAGCAAAGACCTTCAGGAACACGGGAGCAAACTCCCTGCAGGATTCTCTTCTGACTTTACTCCACCAACTGTTTACCTATCTCTTTCCATCTATCATCTATCTATCTACCTATCTATCTATCTGTCTGTCTATCTTTCTATCTCTCTATCTAATCTGTCTATCTACCTGTCTACCTGTCTATCTATCTATCTATCTATCTATCTATCCTTCTATCTGTCTGTTTGTTTATCTATCTGTCTGTCTAACTTAGAATTCAGAAGTTCGATAGTTGTCTCAAGGTCAAGTTTATTTGAACTAAGTAATGAAGTCAGATGTTTTCTGACAGTTTGATTTGGCTGATGGTTGAGATGAATGGCCTTGCCATTTAGCAAGATGGCAGACCTTTTTCAAAACTGAAAGAGCTGAACGTGCAGCTTCAAGGTTTCAAAGAAAATATATTTAAAGCAAATACTTAACATGTGATAAATAGTAAGCCACATCTTTTACAACCATTTAAACTTGTAATTTAAAGGGATTTACATTCCCAACCTAAAAATGTACAAGGGAAAATAAAGCTTTTAAAATTTGTATTGTTTTAGGGGCACTTTGAGTAAAAGTTTTTGAAGACCTCTGCCTTAGAGTACCACCCTTCATCCAAATTTGGCTTCTCAAGGCGTTTCTTCTGAATAAATACAGTGCTCTTCTCAGGAGGAAATCCGGCAGATCGACTTTTCCTTATCTCGTTACATCAGGGAAAAAACAACAAAGCTGTCCCTCTGCTTTTGGGAAAGGAAATTCACTTGCAAAAGATTTGATCAGGCACAATAAAGCTGTCTGAGGGGGCTTGATGAAAGATAGACATATCAGAGAGGAACAGAATCACATGGTGTGCTTTTCCACCATCCGTGTTTTCCAGGCCTCAGTTGAAAAGAGGCTTTCTTCCCAGAGCTGCAGGAAGGTGCTGCAGGCTGAAGCCCAAGCAAAAAGTATCGCTCGAGGCTTTTCAGCAATGCTGAGTCTGAGCCCATCTTCACTTGGAGGGCAGCGCTCTCTCTAGTGAGGAGGCGTCCACACGGGCAGCCGTGCCTGTGCTCCCTTAGGGAGTATGGCAGGGAGAATGGGGCTGGCTGCGGGGCTGGCTTGAGCCCAGCTCAACCAGATTTCATCTCTGTTGCTGAGAAAAGGGTCAAAGAATGACTAATTAAAAGCGCCTCTTCCCGCTCTGGAGAAAAGACAATAACGACTTGAAAAGATTTTCCTCTGTTTTCTTTCCAAATGCAATTAGATGCCAACTACCTTTGCTGATTTCAAGCCCAAATTGCTGATGCTATTTTATCTAACTCATGATTACCAAGGCGTTGGAGAGCTAACAGCAAATATGCGAGGAAGAGAGTTTGTTTTCCAGCTCATCTAGTCCAAATGAAGTTTCTCTTTTATTTTGTTTTCTCCCGGCTGGCTCAGGGTTGGGCTGTTGTGAGTGTGACTGTTGCCATGATGACAGTTATTTGTTCTCTGTCACCACACTGTGAGACCCCTGCCTCCAGAGGCCGTGGTGCCCTTCCTCCCCACAGCCCCCTCCAAGCTGTGTGTAACCCAAGGTCCTGTCTCCTAAGGGTCGGCCCAGGAGCTCTGTAAAGGCAAGGCCAGGGCCTCCCACCTAAGTCCCCAGCAGCTGATCCAGGCAGCATGTGCCCTGACTGAACAATTGTGGGATGTTTGAAAGAATGAAAGAGCATCGCTTTGGAGCTGTACGTGTTTGGCATCTGTCACTGTCACCTTGAAGGGGGGGGGTGTCTGCATTTTGGTCCTTGCTGGCTCCCCAATTCCTGTCAGAAACCCAGCATGTGGGGTGCTGTCAGTGAACACTGAATTGGACAGAATCACTCGATTTTGTATTCATTTGTTATAATGACTACACAACAACCAGTAGTTGGGTGCAGCTTAGAGAAAGAGCACAGCCTGTGGGGTCTGTGCTGGTTTGCTAGGGCTGCCGTAACAAGCATAGCAGTTCTGGAGGCTAGAAGGCCGTGACCACCATGTTGGCGAGGTTGGTTCTTCTGAGGGCCGTGAGGGAGCATCTGTTCCGGCCTCTCCCCTGGCTTCTGGTGGTGTGCAGGCAGTCTTGGGTAATAGATGCATCACTCCCATCTCCTGCCTGCACAAGGTGTTCTCCCTGTGTCTGAAGTTCCCCTTTTTAAAAGAAGGACACCAGGCACACTGGAGTAGGGCCACTCTAATGACCTCATTTTAACTTGATTACTTCTGTAAAGACCCTGTTTCCTAATAAGTCACATTTTGAGGTCCTGGGGCTTATGGCTTCAGCATATCTTTTTGGGGGCGTCACATTTCAATCCACAACAGAGTGTAGCAGACCCGGCTTAGGTCGTGACTCCATGAGTTTCTAGCAGTGTGATCATATACCCTAGAGCCCTTAGGAGGATGCCTGGGCCACTGGTATGCTTTTCTGCAATTGAGTGCAAAGCAATATTCTTCCGGTGCTTCCACAGCATTCCCCAAAACATTTGAATACTTTCTCAAATGCCCTTCCTAGCAAAGCCCACTTCACAGATGAGCAAAGTGAGGCTCAGAGAGGTGATGCGACCTGCCTGAGGTCCCACAGGCGGAGAGAAGTGGAGCGGGATTCAGACCCAGGTCCATCGACTCCAAGCCCAGGACTCTGACGCCACCCATCTGCTGACAGCTCCTTCATTTTCTCTCTCAAGAGCTCACTGGTCTGAATTGTGCTGTTTTTTTCTTTTTTAATTAGTTGGGCAATTTGCACAGAAAGGACTAAATTACCAACACAGAGAAGCACATCCTCTGAATCAAATGTATTTGTTTAAAGCCAGCCCGGTGGAGACATCAGTAGATGCTGTTCGTCCTGCAGGACAGGTGGCTGGAGGCCTCCGAGACGATGGTGGAGGGCTGCGAGGAGGACGGAGCATGGTGAAGGCATGCGCAGAGGGACTCCACACGAGGGTGCAGAGGCCCGGGCACTGGAGCAGCAGGGCAGGTTCAAGCCCTAGCACCTGACCTCCCTGAGCCTCTGTTTCTTCATCTATAAAATGAAATAATAATAATAATACCTACTACATAGTCTACTGAGTGACTAAACAACTCTAAAACAAGCAATATAAGGGAGAGAGAAGATGCTGTGCAGGCCCAGAGGAGGCGCTAACTCAGTCAGAGAGAGTCTGTACCAAGGGGCTGAGGTAGAGTGAGCGTGTGGGGAGTGGAGAGATGAAAATGGTGAGAAGGGCAGAAAGGTAAGAACCTCACTCCATAAGTTCAGGTGGGCAAGATCTCTTTTTACCCCCAAACACAAATTTCTATTTTGAGCCCCTATTCTGCTGGGCCAGCAGGAGACATGGCCTCAGTCCCTTGAGGAATTCGGCTCTGGCATCTTGGGCGTCTCTTAGAAACGAAGTGTGCCTGTCTCACGGCCCCTTTCTGTCTCCTTCTGAGCTACAGACAGACCCCTTCAGTCTTCCGGGGGGCCATCCATCCTCCTGGACACACGATAGCCTTTCCTCTCTGGGGCCTCGGTGCCCCTGTGGAGGTCACCTGGTGAGCACCATGCGGGCCCCCTCCTCTCGGTGAGCCCCAACCTCTCTGCTCCATCCCCTGCTCCCTTCAGCCCAGGGGATTCTGGAATGAGGCACATCTTTATCCATGTTTCTTCGGGACTCTTCCTCTGTACCCAGGAATTGCCTCCCCTCTGTAGTATAGATTTTGGAAACAAAAGCAGGAAGGTCAGGAAGGCGCTGTCTGCTCTCTTCCCTGTGCTGTCCCTGTCCCACACAATCAGCACAAGGACAACTACCCATTTCAATCAGGTGTGATGAGGAGAGGTGAGGGAGTGAAAAATTAAAACCTTAGTCTCCAAAATATATCCCAGCTCAAAGAGCATTTGAGCCTGTAGGTGCTGTGAGGGGCCAGCTTGGTGTGGGTGGGAGGGGAGGGTGGCCCGTGGAAGACACGAGGAGGTAGGAGGAGCCAGGGCTCAGACTGCAACGGGTTTTCGATGCCAGCGTAAGAAGACCGGATTTAATCCCGAGAGGCTGCAGGCAGACGAGTGAGAGTCCATTTAAGCCGATGAGAAGGATGGGTCAGAGGAGACACTGCAGGAGGGAGAGTCTGAGGGAGGAGGCAGGAGGACCTGAGCTCAGGCTCTGGCAGAGGAAGGGGCAGATTCAAGCCCCACTTTGAAAGTGGAATGGTCAGAACTCAGCAGCTGACCAAACGCTGGTTGATGTAAAGGGAGGCATCTAAAATCACGCCCAGGTTTCCAGTCTGAAAATCTAAGTAGTTGGTGAAGTCATCACCCAGTTTAAGGGACATGGGAAATAAAGCTTATTTGGGGGAAATATGATGAAGCTTTTGGGGAGACATACTGAGTTTGAGGTGCCTGCAAGGATATTCAATTAGAGATGATCAGCAGGAAGAGATATACATGGATATGACTCTCAGGAGAAAGCTCTGGACTGGCGATAGACATTGAGGAGTTATTGATATAGAGACCTTTTTTTTTCAACCATCCATCCAGGAGTTCAAGGACAAGTAATCTGATGATAAAAACAGATTGTGATATTCTGTGACACAGAAATACACAGGCTTTGGGGGGATCCTACCCAGTTTGGGGAGATCCAGGGAAGACTTTACAGAAAAAGCGACACCTGAACTGAGTGGTGAAGAATGAACTAGAATGTGCTTGATGGAAGAGAGTGTTTGAGTCAGGACTTTCTGGAGGGAGCTCCCCTGAGGGAGCGTGGGGCTGGTATCGTGAGCCTAGCCCCACAGTAAGGCCTAGCCGTCATTACAACCAATCCTAAACAAGGTCCAGTGTCCAGATGGAAAATGGACTTCATTTGTGTATTGGTCAGGGTGATTCTGTTGTAACAAATAAGACCCAAAATTTCATTAATAACGCCATAAAAGTTGTTTTTCACTCATGTAACATCCCAACGTGGGCAGGTGGCTCTCCTCCACATGGAGATTCAGAGATCCAGGCTCCTTCCGTATTGTAGCTCCATCATCCTCCTAAGGCCTGAGAGTCCTCGGCTTCAAGACACTGCAGAGTAGGGAGGAGTGTGAAGGAAGAGAACAGAGAAGCCCCACCATCTGCTTAAAAGTGCCAACCTAGAAGTTACACACATCACTTCCACTCACATTGAAAAGGTATGTAATCAAGCTTGGAAACAAGGGCTGGGAAAGATAATCCCTCACCAGCCAAAGCCCTCCTGGTGAAAACTCCATGCTCTGGAAGGGGGTCATGGAACTTTCTAGAGAACCAGTAATCTCTGTTACCATTGGCATCAAATTGAGTAGTAGAGGGAGCATGGAGAAATGGTGTAAGAAAGATTATTTGGCTACAACAGGGCTCCGGGAGAAAGAGTGGTGTGACTGATGCACAGTCGGCTGTGGGTACAGATAGGAGCAGTTAGGGTGGCGACCATTTACTTACAACCCAAGCACGACAGCTGTCACTCAAATCTGGCTTTCAGTGCAGCCCCCATGCATTCATGTGGGGGTCCTACGTAGAGCCCAGAGGAGGTAGGCGTGCTGTGGATATAATAACAAAATGAAAGCGCTGTTTGGGGTAAAATTCTGTAGGACACTGGAGACACAAGCAGTCCTGCAGTGGGCCCCTGATAAGAGAGCGAAATTCAAACGGAAGACAACATCTTCTCCCCTTACTCCACTGAGCCTCAGGAAACTGGAAACTGCCAGGACTGTAGGGCATCCCTGGCACTGTCCCTCAGAGTCTGAGCACACCCGGGGCATCCATGGAGTTCAGCGGGGCAGCGGAGCCCAGCAGGTTCACACCTGCTCTCGGGCATACGTGAGACTCCACCTGGGCCGAGAGTGAGGTCTTTACAAGGGACCGGAATCCTCTGTGAGCAAATGGGGGAAGATGTTTAGGACATTTTGGTATAATTGTTAATAAGATCCCATCACTACTCTCAGTGGTGAGGACTTGGGAAACTCAGCTTAAATATAACACAATATAATGACCCCTCCAAAATTGCTAGCCTTCAGAAAACAAGTGGCTCTATCTCTGAGTCTTTATAATAAACACAAAGGAAAGTGATATACTCTAAAACAGAAAGCTAATGACTCAAAAAGTGTTTTTAGAGATGTCAAAAATTCTAAATGCCAAAAAAAATGCATTATCTGAAACAGCTTTACATGTACACCAGAAATGAATGAATAAGTAAATATATGATAGATAATAGAGTTGTATTTTCCCCTGTCAGAGATAAAAGTTACAAGGAAGCAAAGAGGGAATGTTAGAGCAAACCCTTCAGTTTTGCATTGGAGACAGGTAGCAAAATAAAGTCACATTTGTTTGATTTGATAGGTAGACAGATGATATGTAGGTAGATAGGTAGGTAGGTAAGTAGATAGGTAGAGAGATAGATAGATAAAGAGACAGAGATGTGTATAGCTGGTCCAGTACACATCCAGAATTCCCTAACCCTGCCTCCTGAGAGGGCCGGGAAGCAATGGTTCCCGTGTAGCAATGACCACACCCAACAATGAAATCTTGGTTTCTAAATACCATTCCTCAATGAAAAGAACTAGGGCTCCTTGGAGACATGGTTGATTCTAAGACTGGGAAAGGGAAAATACAAGAAGAGCCTGGAGCATCTTGTGGTGCCAGAAAATAAGGAAGTGCCAAAAAAAGTGTCAAAAGAACACAGGAGCTGACCTAAAAGCATTCCCAATGACAAAAGCTGAAATGATTTGCACAACAAAATAAATATAGTATTTGATTATAATCCAAAGAATAAATAAATATCCATGAATCCATACTAATATAAATAAATGATTGAAAAGTAAATAAATGGGGAGAAGGGACTACTCTTCCTTGCAGAAGAATTCCAATTACTAAATATAGAAGAAATGAGGGAAATAGAAAATTACTATAAGAACATTACAGCAGTCATTGCTGCAGACAAGATCCCCTGAGGAATGCTAAAATTAGTGTGTGAAAGTTTAAGGAGAAACAGGCTATTTGTACATCCTCAGAGTACCTTCTTTCCCCCAGTCTGTTACTAATTACAACGGGAAAAAATAGTGACGTGGAGGTTAACATCACCAGGAACAAGACAGATCAAACTCATGTGCTCTGAGCCTCTGTGGGATTCTTCCCCAAAGAATTCTTCCCATGTCCTCAGTGTAACCGTGGGAAGACATCAGACAAACCCACACAGAGGGAAATCTGGAAAACACCCAAGCAGCACCCTTCACAAGTGCCAAGGTCATAAAAGATAGAGACTGAGGAACTGTCACAAATCAAAGGAGACTAAGGAG
This sequence comes from Diceros bicornis minor, assembly GCF_020826845.1. Taxonomy (NCBI): domain Eukaryota; kingdom Metazoa; phylum Chordata; class Mammalia; order Perissodactyla; family Rhinocerotidae; genus Diceros; species Diceros bicornis. The sequence goes on along the minus strand of NC_080740.1, from coordinate 87,817,465 downwards.
ACAGCTAAATGCAGTGTGGGATCTTGGAGCAGATCCCCGAGCAGAAAAAGGATTTTAGCGGAAAACTGGTAAAATCTGAATGAAGTCTGTAGTTTAGTTTGTTTTTTTAATGCATGTAAAGAGTTTGATTAAAATTGTTTCAGGAAACATGACAGAGACCTCAAAGTAATACTTTAAATTAATGTTATCATTAAAAATGATATATTTGTGTAACTAAATTTGACAAGTGAAAACTGTGAGGAGAGATCAGGAAAATGGGGCGCGTGTGGCTTAGGGTTGGGGCATCCGTGATGGGGACGTAAGGGAGGCCTGGAGGGAAGGAGGCGGTCCCCCAGAGCTTCCTAAGGCAGGGGGAGGTAACGGATTTCTACATCAGGGGCACTGCACAGCCACTGCCTTATTTTAAGCCACAGCAACCTTATGGGGGAGAGGGTTTATGTATCAACAATTCCAATTTACAAATGAGGAAACTGAGGCTGAATGAAAGACTTACTCAAGATATAGCAGCTACAATTTGTTGAGTACCTGCTACAGGTGAGTCTTTAAGTATTATTTCATTGAATTCTTGCAAAACAAGACAGGTACGATTATTACCCCCATTTTATTTATTTATTTATTTATTTTTTGTGAGGAAGATCAGCCCTGAGCTAACATCCGTGCTAATCCTCCTCTTTTTGCTGAGGAAGACCGGCTCTGAGCTAACATCTATTGCCAATCCTCCTCCTTTTTTTTTTTTCCCCAAAGCCCCAGTAGGTAGTTGTATGTCATAGCTGCACATCCTTCTAGTTGCTGTATGTGGGACGCGGCCTCAGCATGGCCGGAGAAGCGGTGCATTGGTGCGCGCCCGGGATCCGAACCCGGGCCACCAGCAGCGGAGCGCACGCACTCAACCGCTAAGCCACGGGGCCGGTATTACCCTCATTTTAAAGACGTGGAAGCTGAAGCTTAGAGAGAGGAAGGGCGTTGGACAAGCCGGCAGATGCAAGAGCAGGAGAGCCTGGAGGCTGAACTCCTCCCAGAGCCCCTCCGTTCCCTTCTGCACGTGCCCCACCCCACACCCGGCCCCAACCCAGCAGCACTCACCAGGGACCTGGAATTGGAGCATAGATTACATGAAGTCAGTCCACAGCCTCTGGACACTGTTCCCTTGGAAGAAGACAGAGGGGCAGAGACAGAGACAAGGACAGATCAAAAGAGAGAGAAGACAGAGAGAGTGGAGAGAAAGGTGAAGAGTGTCCAGAGAGAGGGGTGGGCCATCGTTGAGGGCAACTTTGACTAATGAACTCTGGGTCCAGATTCTCAGAAACAGATAATTTCTGACAAAAGGGCAGAATCAGATAACCCCTGCCTCACCCTGCTGTGCCAGACTGAGTTTGATCTTTGGGGACTGGCATTGGTGTTGCCATGGACACCAGCCCTCTTCCCTCAACTGTTCAGGAGCACTGTTTTGTTTTGTTTTAAGAGAGGGTGTTGTCTGCCTCTTGGAAAAATTATCAGCTGATTTATTTCTTCTTCCACATGGCTCCTCAGTCGGGTTAGTGCACATTATAGGGGAGGAAGGGGAATAAATTGATCACAGCATTTTCAACAGGTGGGTCTTTCAATTTTCCAGAAAGACATACTTCTTCCTAAATATCTTCTGACCTGATCAACAGCTGGGACTGCCCCGGGCACCACCACTGCCTCTCCCCAAGGTGCGGCAGCTGTCTGTTCGTTGTCTCCCTCCCGCTCCAGCCAGCCTGGACGGTGAGCCCAGGGGAGCAGGGGCAGCTTCCTGTGCCTGTTCAGTCTTCGCATCCAGCACTGCCGCAGGGGGTACGTCCCGGGAGCATTCGTGAGGGGCAGCCCTGGGCCTCTTTGTGATGCTCTTCCCGGGACTCTGCGGTGTCTTCTCTCCACCCCTGACTTCTTCCCTTCCAAATGCAACCTGGCCTTCGAGGCCCAGTTCCAAGGCCAGTCCCTCCCAGGACCACTGGCTGACACCCCCAACACACTCGCCCCTCCTCAGAACGTCTGCCCTGCCACCTCTCCTGCTCACTTTCAGTGCTGTCTCACCTGCCCGTCAACCGTGAACCTCTCAAGAGAGAGGGTCCCAGTGCTGGTGAGGAGATTAAACGGTGCGCAAAAGCCACTTATTCAGAGAGCTTGTTCTACGAACCAAGGTGCTGTTTTTATCACCATTTCCTGTCTCCCTTGACCCTCTGTCAAAGAGCAGTGCTCTGTGAAACCCCATCCTCCAAAAACCAGAAGAGCTTCTCCCTGGCCAAACTCCCTTTGGTTAAACTCTTCTAGAATTAATCTCCCTCTCCTTGGGTATTCATGGGAGGAGTTCGGCATCCTCCTGTTTTCTGATCAGAAAATTCTGACACCACCAGGAACAGCACATGGCCCCAGGGTTGCTCCTAAAAGCAGAAGTATCTCTCATCCTTCTCCATCCCTCACATTCTCCTTCTTTCAGTCACACACCCATAGCCTGTTCATTCCAGAGCAAAGGTAGCTTTGGTTTATTTTTTGAGGCAATGGAGTGGCAAATCCATTTATGACAGAATGTTTGAACATGTGTTCATTAAGTCTTCAGTTGACTTTGTGTAATTGAAACAAATCATGGGTGTTTATGCGTTGGCCATATGGGTCAGCCTGCCTCTGCGAGTGGGAAGCCAGCCCAGATCCTGCCCTGTCCTCTTGAGCTCACCGGGCCCTACAGGGAGGCTGGAATTCAAGGCTTCATGGGCACAGGTAGGCTTGCCTGAGGCCCGGGCGCAGCACCCTATGCCTCTCACAGGGCAGGAGCCCTGCTCTCTTCCATCTCCCTCCTGCCAGCCATGCACAACTCCTGGTGCAGCCACCAGCTTGGAGCCCCAACGCCCAGCTCTGCCCAAAGTCAATCCTGGTCTCTCCCTCAAATGGCTTGCCATGTAAGTTAGAGAAGAGTTGTGAACACAGACTATAAACTACCAAGCAAAATGCAGACATGAGCAGCACTGCCAAATGGCACAGTGGTTAAGACACTGGTACCAAAATGTGTGGGTTGGAATCACATCTTGGCCACTTCCCAACTGCACAACCTTGTGCAAGCTGCCGTGCGGCTCCGGGCTCTATGGCTTCGTCTCAAAATGGGGGTGGTGATGACGACAAGGACATTGATGATGGGGGTGTCCACCTCACAGAACTGGCAGGAGGGTTATATGAAGTAAGACACACAAATCCCTCAGTACACGGCACATAGCGAGGGGCATTTAAGTGTTTGCTATCCTTAACATCAGCCGTTGACACCGAGATCCAGCTGGGAATAGGCTAGTTCGCTTTTACGACAGTTTGACTTGACTTTCTGAGGAATGAACTACAACCTTGCTCAGGGTCTTACAGAAGCAGTCTAGGGGGGCAAAGGAGTCACACACACCTGGGTTCAAATTCCAGCTCATCTGCTATAGCCCTAGGGCACCTCTTCTTCCCTCTGAGCCTCAGTCTCTTCATCTGTCAGATGGGATCAGTAACTTCTACCTGCCAAGGTTATAACAAGCCTTAAATGAGCTAATTATGAAAAAGGCCCCACTCAGTGCTCATCATCTTCCTCCTCAAGCTGTTGGCTACTGGCCATTTGTATTCTGTCAATGGCACCCTCAGACTCTTCTTCTGCCGATGTCTGTCTCTACGTCCGCCTCCGCCTCCAGACTTCAGGGCAGTGAATATGGGTCCTTCATCGCTGAATGCCCTTTGCCCAGCACAGCCTGGCCCTCAGTGGGTGCTCAGCAGATGCTCACAGAGTGAAGGACATTGGGCTGCACGAGAAGTAGTCCAGTACAGCTCTTGGTCCTTGCTTCTGACCTCAGCCTCATTTCCAGCCCTGTCGCCTGAGGATGGAGGTGCCCCCACAGCCCAATTCCACCTCCAGCCTAACAGGACATTCTGCCTCTGGAGCCCACCATGTCCTTGGGACTCCCACCCCCAGCATTTTCCTGGCTGGACTCACTGAGCAGAAGAGAAAGAAGCTAAAGAAAGTTGCAAAGGAAAATCAAGACTCTCAGACACATCTATCTTTATTTGTTTCCTGTCAGAAAAGTTCAAGAATTACACCAAAAAATACTTCAGCCTCTGCTACCTACTGACAAAAATACACCACAAAATTATAAAGCGCTCAGCGGTTTTGCTAGGGACATTGTTATTCCGCTTCATATGACAAATGAATTTACAGGTGACTCGAGGTGATGGGGGTGGAGGGGGAGTCAGATGATAGCATTTGGCAGGATAGTTCGAGCTATGCTAGTCAATTACCCAGCTGTTGTGTACGATGATTTCGGCAACATAGCAAGCCACGAAAAAATGCCCTCTAAATGGCCTGTCGAAGCCTCATGGGGAAACAGTGCCACATTTCAAATAACCAACTCTCCCCACCAGTTCTGGCCCCACTGGACCTGGAGCCGACACCCCACAGAGTGGGCCTCCCCAAAACACGTGTGGGAGAGCGGCGTGGGAGAGCCTGATGTGGTTCCAGGGCAGTGGGAGGCCTGGTCACTGCTAGATGCTGCCTCCTGGTCAGGAGCTCCTAGAACCAGCTTGGGGAGTTTGGAGGAACGTTCCCTGTCAACACAACAGAGCGGGCAGAAACGGTCACATTTTTCAGCTTCCTTTAGAATGATCTGGCATTGCTGCAGCCCTAGTCTTAAGGTCTCCCTGGCTGTCACCTGAGGTTCCTGTTATGACCCTTATGGATTTTCCTATTGTCATTAGCACTTTGGGAAACAACAAACAAAAATTTAAAAATTGGCTGCCTGTGCTTATAGCTTGGCCAAATGTTACACGCCTGTGCTCGCCTTCCCTCTCCTGCAGCCTCTCCTGCCTTCTGTTTGCCACCCCTGTCGTCGCATCAACACGGGCAGTGTCCAGGTGTGGACCCAGAAACACAGGAAAAACACAAAGAGAGTCTGCCCACTGCTCAGCGTCTGCTCACCCCATCCACGTCCCCAGGCCCCTGGGTCGGCCCAGGCTCTGGCTCGGATGCCCACACGTACAGGTTTGTGCTAACCTTGCAAAACACACCAGTGGTGGGTGCCGTCCACTTTGCGTTGTGTGCGTCCTGGGCTTGCTAATGCCAAAACCAGTCCCTCGCTCCACCTCAGCAGGCCCTGACTTCCTGTGTTGTCTTGCAGACCAGCGGCCAACCAAAGAGCCCGGGCCTGCTTCGTTCACGTATTCGGTACCTTCCTTCCGAAGCCCACACTGAAGCTACGATTTCTCCTCTAAGAAGCCTAGGGAGTGTGCTCTGCCCCTCAATATCTTCCAGATGCAGCCAGTTTAATCCTTTTTTGTTGTTTTCTTTGTTTCTTTCTTTTTCTGTTTTTAAATTTTCCTAACAAATAATAAGCAGTGGCTTTGAAAATATCTTACATGGGAACAATCAACACGAAACATGCCTTTGTACATGAGTCTGACTGGGGACGGATCAACAATACCAAAGGACGAAAAGAAATATCAATTCAGACAACTCCAGTGCACGATATTTTCGGTGAGTTCCCCCCACCCACCCCGGCCCCGCCCCCACCCCCATATCCCAGGAGTACAGTGTTGTCTTGTAACTGGAGCTGGCTTAGCCAACGGGGGTCCCCCCTCCCCCTCCACTCTGGCTGGGCTGGGCCTCTAGTGGCCCTGGGTCTTGGGTGGCTTGGGCTCATGGATGACGGCGGCCGCCGACAGCCACGGCCCAATGGCCCGAGCAGTGCTCTGCTTGGCCACACTGTAATGGCTGATGACCGTGTAGAAGCGGCTTCTGGAGTTGGGGTCCTGAGATGAGTAGTAAGCATCCAGGGAGGCCGGGATACAGCGCTTGTGCTGGGGAAGAAAGAGACAGAGTCAGGGGTAGCTCAGCGGACTGCTTCCAACTCACCCTGCAACGTGGCTACCCCATCTGGGGCCCACAGCCACACCAGGCTCTCAGCCAGAGAGCAGGTGACAGCACCTGGCCTGCGCCTGGCACTCAGCAGGCATTCCCCAACATCATCACCATCCCCATCATCAAAGCCGCCACCTACTTGAAGCCAGAAGAAACGAACCTGATACTGATACTACTTCAAGGCCCACCTCCTCCGCTCACTGCCTGTGCGGCTGTGGTGGACACAGTTGGTAGCCCACCAGATCCTCTTTATCTGGCTGATTCACCCATCCCCCAACTGCTTCTCTGGGCCATTGCCCACAGCCAACGGCTGCGTCTATTTTATTTCCTTGATTTTATACTTATAATTCTTCTCTCTTATATCAAAAGTCTTGGTTCCTAACAACATTGATATAATTGTATATTTGCATTATCCTACAATAGATATCAAATGGTCACAAATAACACCAATATTATGATTAACAGTCTACTGAAGGAACTTGAAGATTTCTCTGCAGCTCTATGTGTCTTTAAAATATATTCCGAAAAAAAGAATTAAATAGGTAAAGGATAGACAAAGAAACCCAACATGTATTAATTTATTAAGCACTTATGATGTGCCAGGCACTATTCCAGGCACTAGGAATACAGCAGCTCCGTAACCAACACTGGCCATACCTTTATGACCATTGAAACAAAATTGTATCTTGTTTTCATCTTTCCGGACCATCTATAGTCAATAAGGCAAGGTCCCTCAACAAAGGGCCCACAGTCAAGGTATGGATGGGCCTCTCCTGCTCCCTCCCATCTACAGCCATCCAGTATTATCCAGCGTTGGAACAGGGAAAAAAAGAATACATTCCACTGTGTCCAGTCAATAGACTGTGTTCTACAGTCATTTGGAAAACTCATTTTCTTTGTAAGTTTATGTCCCCAACTTAATATAGAGCTAAAGTCTTTGTTTAGCTTGTTTTTAATTTTCAGGGATTACTTTTTCTTATGTATTTATTTTTTCAGTATGTCAAACATTTACACACATCAAGGACAAATACATAGCCAGATATATCCAGAGAAGCCTGCTCTTCATCCCTGACCCTCTACTCTGTTCCCTCTCTTCCCTGCTGAGTAACCATTTTTCTTAGTTTTTTAATTTATCCTTCTGGAATTTCTTTCTGAAAATATAAGCAAATATCCCTCACCTCCCTTTTCCTCACACAAAGGTAGCACGTTTTTTTTTTCATTATTGTCCTAGAAGATATTCCTTGTGCATGTCTGGCCTTTCCCACTCATTTTCACAGCTGCACAGAGCTCCATTGTGTGGGTATATCATAGTTCATTCAACTGTCTCCTGTTGATAGTTGTGGCCAAGCTTTCAGAACCTCAGCTTCTAAGTACTAAGAATGTCATCTTAGGAAATCATGTAACAGAACCAAAGGACGTGTGTTTTTTGTTTTTTGTTTTTGCTGAGGAAGATTAGCCCTGAGCTAACATCTGTTGCCAATCTTCCTCTACTTTATATGTGGGTCACTGACACAGCATGGCTGACAAGTGGTGTAGGTCTGCACCTGGGATCCGAACCTGGGACCTGGACTGCCAAAGCAGAACGCAACGAACTTAACCACTGTGCCGTGAGTGGGCCCCAGGGATGTGTGTTTTTAAGCCTGAACATTCCCCATTGATTCCCTCACCTTGGAACATAACAGCTGTGATGTCTTGGAAATCTCTCTTAATGAAACGCTCTTAATCTCTATTTCCTCAGATGTAAAATGAGGGCGGCGATAAAACCTATTTTTCAGAATGGGCGGACAGCTCAATTGAGGTCGTGTTTATGAAAATGTCTAAGAAAGGCAGTGACATATCATAGGTACTCGGTAAAGGGTAATTCATAAATATTAATATCAGCTGCTTCAGCTCTAAACTAGATTCTATCTTTATTGCAACTAATATTTGTTGAGAGCCCATCATCTAGCAGGCCCTTTGCCAATTGATTTTACTTAAATTCTCTCCTTAAGGCCTCCCAAATATCCTGCAGGCAGCCACTATTAGTGCTCACTTTGCAAGCAAGAAAACTGAGGCTCAGAGGGGCGAGGAGACGCCCTGAAGTCATGCAGACAGTTCAGTTCTTCAAGGGAAGGAGCACAATCAGAGTGAGCCAGGGTCAGGGGCAAGAGGCCCAGCTGCAAGACCAGGGTAGACCACCTCAGAAGCACCTGCTCCCTGTCTTCACATCTCTGCAGGGCCACCGCGGGGAAAAGGAACCAGCCATCAAACCAGGAAGACTTGCACCACGGCAGATCTTTCCAGAGATGGAGTAGTGTATCTCAAGCAGGAGTAAGCTCTCCCTGACTGCTGATGTGCATGCAGTCTGAAGCCAGTCCACCTCCTGACTCCTGGTTCTGCAAAGCACCACCAGGGAGGAGAGGCTCCACTGCTACTGGAGACCAAGTCCTTCAGGAAAACTTGAAAACTCTCTGCCAGACACATAGTACATTGTAAACAGTCTGCAGGGAGGTTGCCATACCCAGAATTTGGACATCAATGAAAAGCAGATGTTGATAAACCCTCTAATTGAAGTTGATGGTGACCTGGGGCCACTCACCTGTTAGAACCCCTACCTTATAGACAAATCCCTCTGGGCAGCTGTGGTCATAGGTGAAGGCTTTGTAAACCACCAGGAACACGATGCAGGCAAGGAAAGCTAGGGCCAGGCTGACGAGGATGGTGACCTGGAGGAAAACAAAACTGAGAGTCACTCAGTCTCAGCCTGCCTGCCTTCCGTCCACACGTGCAGCCTTCAAATCCCAGAGGTGGTAGGCAGCCTGGTGTGGTAGAAAGAGTAGAAGGTGCCAGAAGCCCAAAGAACTGGCTCTGTCTTGGGTCTGTCACTAACTTGCAGTGTGACCTTGAGCAAACTACGTGCTCTCTTTGGGCCTCAGTTTCCCCCTTCTGCCGGATACTCTCTGAAGCTCCTTCTTGGCGCAACGTGTGATTTCCCCCCCATTTACTTTTCCGGTTAACTGCAGGGGGTGGGGGGAGGCAGGATCATTAAGCCGTCACTTTCGTTGCTTTCATCTTCCGCCACCACCACCCCTGCTGCCATTTCTGAATTCCAATCTCAGATAGTTATCACCTGCTTATTTCACCTCCACTTGGACGTCCAGTAGGCTCCTTAGACACATTCCCAGCCTGAACTCCTCTCTCCTCCCACCCCAAACCTGCTCCACCCGCGCTTTCCCGTTCCTCAGGAAATGCCAACTCTACCTTTGCCGTCACTCAGGCCAAAAATCTTGACGTCATCTTTGACTCTCTCTTTTTCTCACATCCTACATCCAATCTACCAGCAGAACCTATCATTTCTGCCTTCAAAACATCCATAATCTGACTGCTTGTTTCCCCTCAATTATCTCTGCCCCGGCCCCAGCTATCATCACCTCTCACCTGCAGTGTGGAGACAGCCTTCTAATCAGTGGCCTCCTTGACCGCTGTGGTATATTCAACACATGGCAATCAGAGAGGTGATTTCAAAATCTAAGTCAAGGCACGTCCCTTCTCTTCTCAAAAGCATCTGATGGTCTCCAAATCACTCATAGTAAAAGCCTAGCTCCTCACCGTTATCTACAAGCAAGCTTTAAAGAAATAATGCAACACCAGACAAACTGGGGGCACCATCAGAATTTATCAGAAAGGAGTCAATGGGTAATTTCAGAGGCACCTCCAGGCTTGCAATGGCCCCATCCCACCTGTGTATAAAGTGGTAGGGTAACCCCCATGACACTGGACATCTTGTGTTATAAGCAGATTTTTTTTTTTCATATTATTTTTAAAAGCTGGTGGCCCTTTGAGTCAGTTGGCCTAGAAATACGGCAGAATTCAAGAGAAAGTTTCTTTCGATTCAGAAGAAGAATAAAATCAACCTTGGGGGTGCCCATCCCACCTCCTTCCCACCCCAGAGCATGGTTTGTAAGGACAGGAGGAGATGCAAGTCTACGTTGCTCCAAACAAATAGAGTTGTTTGTCTGTCGGCAGCTTTAAATACTGGCTGGGAGGAATTTGAAAAGGAAAAGAGGAAGATGGATATGGGAGGCGTCTGTCTGAATCCTGTGGGCAGATGCTAACCATGAGAACTACCCTGTGCAGGCGTGTGTGTGACGTTATAAGACGCTGTGCTCTTGTGGTATAATAAGAAATTTATATATTTGGTCTTGTTCCCATTCCTGGCACAGAGCTCCTAAAACACTTGTAATTTCCTAAGTGATAAGAGCAGGATAGAAGCATCTTTTGTTATAATATTGGGGTTTTGTAAACAGTTCCTGAAATAGCTCAGATCTGCAAAGGTGAGGGTAGAGTCTTTTACTATTCATAACAAGCCCCTTTCCATCGTACTTCGGTTTATGTTAATGAGGTGACTTTTGGAAGGCCCCTAAGGATGGGGGCTGGTTGCCAAGGAAACCAACCTTGTGATTAGAAGGTTGGAACTTTCAGCTCCACCCCCCTAACCTCAGGGAGGGGAGAGGGACTAGAGATTGAGTTCAATCACCAGCGGCCAATGATTTAACCAGTCATGTCTCTGTAATGGAGCCCCCATAAAGAACCCTAACTGAAAGGGTTCAGAGAGCTTCTAGGTTGGTGAACAAGAACACATCTGCGCCCCAAACTCCACGGGGACAGAAGCTCCCGCGCTCAGGACCCTTCCAGACCTCGCCCTATGTATCGCCTCCTCTGGCTATGCCTTTGTATCCTTTAACTTCCTTTCTAATAAGTAACTTTCCTGAGTTCTGTGAACCATTCTAGCAAATTACTGAACCTGGGAAGGAGGTTGTAGGAGCCCCCAACTTATAGCCAGTCCGTCAGAAGTACAGATGACAACCTTGGCCTTGTGACTCGCATCTGAAGTGGGGGTGGTCTGGGGGACTGAGCCCTTAACCTGTGGGTCTGCACTAAATCCGGGCAGATGGTGTCAGAGTTGAGTTAAATTGTAGGACATCCAGTCAGCGTCCACTCAGAATTGGAGAATCACTTGGTGTGGAAAAATCCCCACACATTTGGTGTCAGACGTATTGTGAGAGTATAGAGAAAAAGTGTTTTTTCCTTTTAGAAGGTGACAAGTGAAATTCAGTTCTCAACTACTGTCGACACAGTGCATTGTCCACGCCCTCCACCTGCCCCCTGAACCCTCAGCTGCAGCCTGTTGCATACTCATGGGCCTCCTGCCCAGGACTGGGGTGGTGATGGTGTGGGGTGAGATGGTGCAGAGATCGGACTGGAATCACCCAGCAAGACGTGGAGAGACAGATGCCAGTGGAGGCGGGAACTTGGAGTAAGAGACACCCCAAAGACACATATGCCCCCTTAGCGCCCCTGAAGATTGTGTTTGATTAGAACAGGGGAAGGGGCCACCCAAGACCACCACCCAATGCTGAAGACCTAGGAACACCTGGTCAGCCAATGTTGGAGTATAGATGTAAAGAATTTTCAATGTCCAGATTTCCCGATAGCCAAAAGGTGAAAACAGCCCAAATGTCCATCAACTGATGAATGGATAAACCAATTGTGGTCTATGCATATAATAGAATATTATTCAGCCATAAAAAGGAATGAAATACTGGTAGATGCTACAAATGTGGAAGGACCTCGAAAACATTATGCTACATGAAAGAAGCCAGACACAGAAGGCAATATATTGTCTGATTCCATTTATGTGAAATATCCGTAGAGAAAGAATGCAGATTGGTGGTTGCCAGGGGCTGGGGCAGGGGGAATGGGAGGGACTGCTGATGGGAACAGAGTTTCCTTTCAGGGTGATGAGGACATTTTGGAACTAAATAGAGGTGATAGTTGCACAACATTGCAAATGTACTAAATGCCACTGAATTTTTCACTTTAAAGTAGTTAATTTTGTTATATGAATTTTTACCTCAATTTTTTTAAAAATGCCCGGAGCTCAGGCTGATTGTTTCTGTCAAAGGGACCTTAAACTCCTGTTAGCATCCCTTCACCAGAGCCGCCCACCAGAATGGGACACAAACATGCTCCCAGGTTCATCCACAGACAAAGGTGTGGCTGCAGACCTCCCCTGTGCAAAGGAGAGAGCAGAGCCCCAGCCCACCCTGCACCACCACCAGCCAGATGCCCCCTTCCTAACGACCACATGCCATCCCACCCCTGACTGAGCAGAGACCCAGGCCTCTGGGCAGACTCAGGAGCAGGACAAGACCTCCGAGCACAGGCGTCCGCAGACAGGGCTGGGCGCTTCCCGGGTCAACAGCAGGCTGGTGAAGAGGCCGAGGCTCTGGGAGCTGGAGCAGGGCCCAGCAGGCCTGTCCACGGACAGGTCCCCCTTGTGGGGGGCTCTTCCCCTTTCTAACTGCCCTGAGTTAACGTCCCCCACCTAGGAGGGGCAGGGTCTGATTCACCGCAGTGCTCCCAGAGCTTGACAGGGCGAGCACAGCAAATGTTTCTGGGAAAGGGAGAGGGAGGGAGGGAAGGAGCAAGGGAGGCAGGATCTTCAAGGATTCAGTGCTGATGCCTAGATTGCCACCACCCCCGTGGATTCTAATTTACTGGTCAGGGATGGTGGGTCCAGGACATGTGTATTTTTATAAACTCTGCAGGGGATTATAATGTGCGACTGGGAGTGAGAACCACTACGCCAGTATGACTGCACACGCGCAGTCCTCAAGCTGGTTGCACACTCACAGGATACCAGGCGGGTGGCACTGTAAATGCCCCCGATGCTCTGGCCCTGCCCCAGACCACCTATATCAGAATCTCTGGGGGCTGCCATGTGTAGCCGCTGGACGGAGTGCCCTATGTGGCTGTCAGAGTCAAGGGTCTGATGCGGAGTGGGACACCAGGGCTGCAGCCCCCCCCGAGGGATTCTGCTAAGCAAGGCTGACTGGTATCAGGCGGTGCCACATGGTCCATAACCCGGGAATGAAGGTGAGCAGAGGCCATTTTAGGCGTTTAACTTCCCTTGGTTTGCCTCCTTATCCTGAATCTTGGTAACTTCTGCAACTCAAGGCCGGTCATTCCTTAAGAGCCTGTAGAGGTCAGAGTGTACAGGGCTGTGAATGGAGCACAAGCCCTCCCTTGGGGGCCTCGCAGCCTACAGGGCTAGGGAGAAATGGACAGATGGACACCGGCACTTAGAACACAAAGGGTGACACCATGAGTGAGGGCATCAGCACTGGGGGCTGCTGGACCCAACCAGCCTGGGGGGGATCAGGGAAGGCCTCCCAGGAGAGGTAACATAAGAAGTGGCTTCAGGGAAGAAGGCCAGGATAGGGGAGGAAGAAGGTTCTGAGCAGAGGAGGTCGCATCTGTCATGGAACAGAAGCGGGGGCTGTTCTGGAAACATGATATGGTTTGGCAAGGCTAGCCCAGAGGATGCAAGTGAGGGCGAGACAGGCCTGGGGCCATGGGTAGGTGGGAAGAGAACAGATAAGTAAGGACCAGGCCAAAGTATGGACTTGATCTCCAGAGTAACAGGGAGCCCCTGAAAGTTTTAAGCAGGAAAGTGACGGGATCAGAATTATGTTGTGGAAAAACGTTTCTGGCGGCAACTTGGAGGCAGGTTTGCAGGGGCAAGCGTGGAGGCAGGGAGGCCAGTGGGGAGGCTGATGCACCAGGACGTGCCCCAAATGCTGGGCTGGACCTGGCAGTGGGGCAGAAGGGGTTATGGGCCTGAGAAGGCCTAAGGAGGTGAGCAGAGTGATGTGAGAGGGAAGGAGGAAGGCGATGACCGGGGAGAAATGACAACGTTTGGGCTGTGTCTGGATCCTTGGTGACTGGGCCAGCGTTGGTTGTTGGGGTGGGGTGGGGAGGTCAAGGGTTCTGATTTGGTTCCAGGGTGAGATTTTTCCCGAAGGCGGATCTCCATGGAGTATCGCAGGTATCGCAGCTGGCCTCTCCCTTTCCAGTGGACTCGCAGAAGTCAGAGGCCCTGGTGCTGGGTCACTGCAGCAAAGCTTCTGATGGAGCACAACTCAGAGGACCTCAGGTGACCTCAGAGGACCCGAGAGAGAGACCCCACCTCCCCACAGAGCACCTGTGAACAGGAAGGCCTGGCTGTACATCAGGATGGATTGACTCGGTTTATATAACACCAGAGCTCAGAGACACTCTAAAGCTCTTGGTTTCCCCTCTTGAATGTAACGTCCTGAGACTAGAAACAAACTACTTGTCAGTTCTCCGGGGCTAGATTGGAGTGTTCATTAGAGATGTGATCTTCACCACAGGAAATACCGTCCCTGCTCCAGGCTCCCGGCTCCCCGCTCACACAAGCGTCCATTCCTTCACTCAGCGCAGGTGCATGAAAGGGCCCACTGTGAGCCAGACGCCCACACAGTCACAGCCTCAGGAGCTTACGGCAGGGACAGAGTCAGACGCTGAGCAAGCACATCATCAAATAATTATGAAACAAGACCTGAGCAGGGTCTGGGCCAGCGCATGTGAGGGGAGCACGTGGATGCGGTGGGAGGGCAGGAGCAGGAGCCCCCACAAGCAGACCCTCGGCCAGAGCATTCCAGGCTGAGGCAGCCGGCAAGCCCAAAGACCCTAAGGAGAGGAGCTCAGGGTCCCAAGGGGCCCGGAAGGAGCAGTCTGCCTGAGCCGGAGGGGCCCGGGGGAGAGAGCGCTGAGGTCAGGCCCTACAGGGCTTTGGAGACCAGGATCGATGGCCTTTGTCCTGCGCATGGGAGGCACTTCCTACAGTGTCCACCCCGGTGCTTTCAGGGTACTGTCCCACTCAGCTTGGCCTCCTTCTGCCACCCTCCAGCCCCCAGGCCACCATGGCCTGGCTCACACGTTCCCCTCGAGCCACCCTCAGCCTGCTGAGAGCTCCTGCCCTTGTGTGTCTCCAAGCCTTGACCCGGGCCTCGAAGGCCCGCGTGTGCTTCCTCGTCAGAGAGAACGTCTCCATTCTGTCCAGCCCTGAGGTCCCCTCCCTGCTCTGTCCCTGAGGCCTGCTTGGGGGTCGTCATCACCTCTTGACACTCTGAGCCTCCCCTGCTGGGCCTGCCTCGGGCAGCGAGCACATCTCATCCTTTGCCCCGTGCCCAGCAGCGTGGCTCCTACAGAGTGCAGACCAGTAAACACTTCTGAACCGAAATGTTGAATTGAATTAGGACCGCAGGCGCACACACACACACACACACCCTCCCCCAGACACACAGAAGCAGACCCACATACAACCTGGTCCAAACCCCTCTGTGTTCCTGGGGGAGGGAGCAGTGAAATACCCACACGTGGCCTTCTGTTCCTTTCCATCCCCTATTCTCAACCCCGTCCACCACCAACCCACACACACACTCAAACAAGAGCCCCTTAACCTTAGAATGAATCCAGGTTTGGGGTAGCATCAGCAAAGACCTGCCCAAGACTTCTCCTCCAGCTTTTGAGCACAGGTTAGAAGAACAGAGGAAGAACTGACAGTTTGCAGCTAGCAGCTCTGGCAAAGCCATGCTGAGCCTGGAGTCATGATGACCACCCTCCAGGATCCATACCTCCATGTGATAATAATAGTAGTAGGAATAGTAAAAGTAATAAGAGATGTTAAGAGTTCTTGGGAACTTACTGTGTACTAATATTATCACAATCCTATGATGGAAGTAGAATTATTATCCCCATTTTGCTCATGGAGAAACTGAGATTGTGAGAGGTTAGGTGACTTGCCTAAGGTCCCACAGCTAGTAAGGATAGGGCCAGATGATGCTCCGAGGCACCTCAAGGGCACCTTGAACTCATCATCCAGAACCAGCATCGGCGTCTTCCTCTCAGCCATGGTGGGAGGCAGCTCTGCCCACCTGCCTCTGGAGCTTGCTCTCCTGCAGCCATCCTGCCTCCACTTCTCTCCTCGGGCCCTGACTCCAGTCAGCCAACTGCTCTGGTAGCTTCTGCCTCCGGCATAGCTTATTCAACTCTCCACCATCTTCATCATAACTTCCCGGGTTAGGATCACGATCACCTCACCCCTGGATGCAGCAGCCTCCTCCCTGCTCCCCCGGCCTCCAGCATCTCAGCTTCCAGGCCACCCTAGACTTCGTAACAAGCCAGCCTGGTCACACTGCTTCCCTGATGATTGAGCCGTCACACCGACAGGATCGAGTCTGAACTCCCTAGCAACGCAGACACGGCCCTTCCCAATTTTTTTTTTTTTTAATTTTATGTATTTATTTTTTCCCCCAAAGCCCCAGTAGATAGTTGTGTGTCATAGCTGTACATCCTTCTAGTTGCTGTATGTGGGACGCGACCTCAGCATGGCCGGACAAGCGGTGCGTTGGTGCGCGCCCGGGATCCGAACCTGGGCCGCCAGCAGCGGAGCGTGTGCGCTTAACCGCTAAGCCACGGAGCCAGCCTGGCTCTTCCCAATTTAACCTCAACTTCCCCCTTCCGTCTCAACCCCTTCCACTCACTGCCTGAAGGCACCCTCTTTCCCCCACCTTTACTTTTGCACCTGCTGCTCCCTCTGCCCGGAACGCCAGCTTCCACCTCCCAGTCCATCACGTCCCTGCTCATCCTAGACACAGTTTGAGTATCTCCTCTTCCCTGAAGTCTTCCCCAGCAGTCTTCAGACAATATTTAGCCCCTCCCCTATCTACTCCCAGCTCCTTAAGGCCCTTTTCCCAGTGCACTGTCATTCACCACCACCTGTCTGCTTCTCCTCTCAAGAGGCGGTATGGAATAATACTTCACACTTCCATTTAGTAAGCACTGATTATGTGCCAGGCACTGTGCTCAGCACTGTGCATGGATTTATTCTTGTAAACCTCACAACAGCCCTACAAGGTAGGTACATCTTCAGTTTTTAGATGAGGAAACAAGGCACAGAGAGGTTACCTAATTTTCTCAGGGTCACACAGCTAATTAATACAGTCAGGAATGTAACTCTATGAAGTATAGCCTGGGCTCTTAGCCTATGGTATACTCCTCATAAAGCATTTATTCACTAAATATTAACCAAGCACCTACAGTGTGCCAGAGAATTCTACACATTGGGCATACAGTGCTGAGGAAGACAAGAGAGGTCCCTGCTCTCATAAAGTTACCTTTAATCTCTTTGACTGAGTTTCCTCTTCTGTAAAAAGGAAACAATAACAGTGTCTGCCTCTCAGAGCTCTGAGGATTAAATCAGATAATGCATGACTCTGGAGTAGTCAAATGGTGGCCTCCCAAAACATATGTCCATGTCCAAATCTCTGGAACATGTAAGTATGACCTATTCGGAAAAGGGGTGTTTGTAGATGTAATTAAGTTAAGGATCTTGAGATGAAATCATCCTGGGTTATGGAAGTGGGCCCTGAGTCCAAGGATGAGTGCCCCTCTGAGACGTGCAGAGGGGGACCAGAGAAGGCTGTTTGAATAGGGAGACAGATGGGAGTGACGCAGTTACGAGCCAGGGGGCACCTGGAGCCCCCAGAAGCTGAAAGAGGCAAGGAAGGATCCTTTCCTAGAGCCTTCAGAGGGAAGGTGGTCCTGCCAGCACCTTGATTTTGGACTTCTGGTCTCCAAACCTGTGAGAGAATAAATTTCTGTTGCGTTAAACCACATGATTTCTGGTAATTTGTTATGGCATCCCCAGGAAATTAACACAATGCCCTCCCACGGTGCCTGGCGTATGTGCTACAAATGTGAGCGCCCCCATTTCCCCACAGCCTCTGCCATGCTTCTCAGCATGTACTCCAAAAGCTCCAACCACTCAGGAAGACTGCCATTTTCTCAGCATGTATTGCTCTTGTGTATCTTTTCAGCCCTACCTCCCTTAGTAAACTCCTAGTCATGCTTTAAAACCCAACTCAGGACATGTCACCTCCGCTGGGAAGCCTTCCCTTGCCTACTTATGTTCTCACCATGCTTTTTTCCCTCCACCACTTAACACTCAGCCCCCTGTATCGTGATTGTCCCTTCTGTTGTGTGTGTCATGAGGGCAGGGGCCATACCTTGCTTGTCTCTGTGGTCCCAGCTACCAGTTCATGACTCGGCGCAGAGTAGGAAAGATGCTAATGCATATGCCACGTTCCCCATCCCACACCCCTTTCCTCATTTTTGGCACAAAGCATTACCCATAGTGAACTTTCAGGGCCCCTCTTAAGTGTTTCAAAGCCTGACAAAGTGACTGGATAAAATCACTGCACTGGGTCGTCTGAAGTAGTTTGTCTCATGCTGGAAGAATTATTATTTGCCCTTGAAGCAATCTCCTTGTGTGCCTGCCATGCCCCTAAAAGACAAGAAGCTTCTCTCTGATGGCTGGGAGAACTGGACCTTCCATTCTAGGCAATGTCCATGAAGTTTTCTGCAATAGCTGTGGCCTGGTCCCAGGAGAGTTCCCATCCTGCTTCTGCCTCTGATGAGTTGTGTGACCTTGGGCAAGACGCTTCACCTCTCTGAGGCCCTGTCTCCTCACCTGCTAAATGAGGACAAAAGTCCCACCCCACAAGATTAGTGTGAGGATTAAATGAGATGATGCCTGTAAATTGCCCAGTGTTGTCCTCGCCTGGGGGCTTACCCGATAATGGCCATCACTTATTGACTGTTCAAGAATGTGCTGTGTCAAGTGCTTTTTAAGTATTATCTCCTTCAACATCATGATAGCCCTCAATGTAAGCCCAATTATTACCCCCATTTTACAGCTATGCAAACTGAGGCACAGAGTAACTTCTCTGAGGCCACATGGTTATGCAGTAGCAGAGCCTGATCTGAATCTGGAATATCTGATACTAAAGCCCTTACTCCTAACCACCACCTTAACTGGCCTTTTGATAAATATTTCTCGGTCCTGCAGCTGCATTTGCTTACAATAGCACAATGAAGCAAGACAATGCACACTGTAAATTTATTCTAGGAGGACACCTCACCGCAGATGTGGAAACCCCCTAAGCTAGGAAGAGAGAGGAGAAAAACAAAACTCCTCCCCCTGTCTGCCGGGTCAGGCCCCTGATCCAGGACCCTTATCATGCCAGGAAGCACGAACTTCATTACCATTCACACCCTGCAGCATCTCGGCACCACAATACCCAATAAACCGCCCCTTTTTATGAAGAATGCAAACCCTGGAAACCTCAGAGCAGTAGAACCACTCACATCAGGGAAATTAAACTTTGTGGTGAGATAGAAACAGAGCTGCCCGACAGACATTTGTCTTTCATATGAGACAGCTGGAAACTCCTGAGACAGAATTAGGCCACCTGGCACCTTGCTCCTGGCACGGCCCCAAGGATCCTGACAGCAGGGCTTGAGTGGAGAGGGTGAGGGGATCAC
The DNA here is from genome assembly GCF_020826845.1 of Diceros bicornis minor. Taxonomy (NCBI): domain Eukaryota; kingdom Metazoa; phylum Chordata; class Mammalia; order Perissodactyla; family Rhinocerotidae; genus Diceros; species Diceros bicornis. Next base: position 87,798,345 of record NC_080740.1, on the reverse strand, counting down.
AGCATCCACAAATTCTGCCTGGACGACACCCTCGTTTCCCTAGCCCTCTCCCTAGCACCAAGCAGTGAATGGAGTAGAGCTTTTGGAAGCAGATTGTCTAGACTGATAGCCCAGCTCTGCCACTTACTTGCTGTGTGACCTTATGCAAGTTGCTTGCCCTTTGGAGTCCTTGGCTGACTTCTTTCTAAAATGAGGATGACACTGATGGCTACCTCACACTGGCTATTGTCAGGAAGAATGTGGTAGTGCCTGGCCCATGGTAGCGACCTTAGTTAGCATCCGTGGAGCGCATACATGCGTTACATCATTTCATGCCCTCGCGACTCTGTGGGGTACTTACCATCAGTGTGCCCATTTTACAGATGATCTATCAGAGGCAGATGAAACGACTTTACATATGAGGGTAGAGTGAGAATTTGAACTCACGTCTAAGTTAGAAGCCCAGTGCCTAGCCTTATGTCACGCTGCCAATAAATCTACAACTACACTAGAGTTTATTTCTGTTAAAAATGTATTGCACCATTATTATCAGAGCAATACTGGAAATCCAAGAGCACAAACACCCATTACAATCCTGCCACGGCCTCAAGTCTGTTTTTACATGCTTGCTATTTGTTCCTATCTGCATGCATCCCTGCATAAATCTTGATTCCTTCTGCTGCTTCCTATTTTGCCCATTTGTGGCCTATCTAACTTCCTGTGATCTCATAGAACATCCTCACATACCAAGTCTGGACCACCCGGAACCAAGAAAGGCCTCAACTTCACCATCCGCAAAATGGCTCTCAATCATTACACTCATCTACGTAAAACTGTCATGAGGTACAACCAAGATGAGTAATGCAAAAGGCAAACTGCCGCGTAAATGCAAGAGTGATAAAGGCTTCCGGTGCCCAGCACCGCTCTCGTTAGAACTGTGCATCATTAGAGCTGAATTTGGTTCAGGTATCCCCTCAGCATGAGGACCACTGGGTGCTCCACTGTGCTGCCATTGCCTGTGACCTGTCCTCCCCCACCAACTGACAGCCGCTCAAGGGCAGGGCTGTGCCCTCTGTCTTTGGGCTTCCGAGGGCCTGTGGGTCCTACTATTTAAATGGTTTGCTGGTGATTCGTGTTGATGGGGCAGAAAAGCACCTCTGATGTGGGCCATCTCTCCTTGGGTCTCTCCTACCTCCCTCTCCCAATCCATCGTCCCTGCTGGCCACCAAAGGAATCTTCCTAAATTACCCCTCTGAATATTTTGTGGTGGGGCTGAACATCCCATCTGGGCCACTGTGGGGCTGACTTGATGTCCTGACATGGGGTCTATGACTTTATGGAGCGTCAGTGCCGTTGAAGGAGGTTGGTCAGATGCAGAGTTCTGGGTCCTACACCTGGAGATTCTGGGTTCCCTTGGTCTTCCACAACACCCAGAAATCAGCAGTTTCCATGCAAGTCCAGGAGATTTGGATGCAAGTGACCTGGAGCCTTCAGTTAGATCAAGACAAAGGCCAAAATCCTTTGTCTGGCTTCTGAAGAGAAGAGGGCAAGGAAATCACATCCTTGATTGTGAAATACTCAGCACTCCACATACATTCTCTCACTCGGTCCTACCCAGCATCCCACAAAGTACAGGTACTGTTGACAGTCCTGCTTTTCAGGTGATGAGCCTGAGGACTGCAGGGGTTGGGTAATTTGTCAGGATTTTCCAGGCCATCAGTAGTAGAGCAAGACCTAGAAGCCAGGTCTGTCTGGATCAAAACACACTTTCCTCCCTCGGCATTGCACTGTGTTCATCTTCTGGCCCCTGCTTATCTGGCCCACATCACCAATTGCTACTGCCCTAGGAACCCTCACACACACACAGTCTCACACACAGACACACAGAGACCTACACAAAGACATACACACAAAGACAAACACACACAGAGACCTACATACACACGCACAGATATACATACAGACACAGAGACACATAGAGAGCTACACAAAGACATACACACATAGACACACACAAATATACACAAACACACAGAAACACGCACACATACACTCATAGACACACAGACACACGCAGACAAACATGGACACACACATTTACACATACACACACTACAGTCCTAGTTCCTGAAAGTTCTAGGCTCTCTCCTACTGGCATGGCTTTCCACTGCCTTCCGCCTGGAGGGTGTCTCACACACAGACCAGAAAGTCTTCTCAGATCTTTTCCTCATGAGTGAGGCCTCACTGGGGTTCCCACACACTCTGCCCCTGTCACAGTCGCATATAGCTCTGTGTTATCATGACTTCCTGACCGGTCAGCTGACCCCACCAGACCGTGAGCTTCCCCAGGGCAAGGACTGTGCCTTGGTGGCCTCCTGCCCAGCTCTCGGCCTGGGCCCGGCACAAGGAGCACATGAGTGTGTTTTGAAGGACTCACATCCATTTTCTTTTGCTTCAGCCAAGCCCAGAGCCAGGCCCCAGAGCAGGGCCGGTCGTCTCCACCCAGAGAACCGTCCATACACGTCCCAGCTGCTGTCGGAGGTGCTCAGCTGTCTCACTGCCTCCCAGCCAACAGCATCTAGACGCAGCCCGCATCTGCATCTCCATGGAGACGCCAGCCCTGCAGCCCAAATAGCCTGTTCCATTAAGCTACTTTCATTCCTCAGTCCCCTTTCTTGGCAGAGGAGTTGATAAAACGCAAAAGAATTAGGTCAGCAAAATTGGTTTGGAAAATTAGAAACCATCTTCTCCAAGTTCCAATGTGTGGCACTGCTAGGCATGCCAGCAGGGGTTTCTGAGCCGGAGAAGCGACTCCACGTCTTCCCATAATTACTGCAAGGGTAAGAAATAATGCCTGCCAACGCCACAGCAGCACACACGGCAGGAGCTCCTCCGCATGGAGGCAGCCATGCTTGGGGAGGCAGCGTGTCTGCCCCACTCCTCAGTTTGCTACCTCCTCCATGAGGAGGAAGGAATCCCCACCCAGTCTTCCCCCTCCCCACCCCTCCTGCCCTGCACACATGCACACAGACACACAGATGTAAACACACTCCCTCCCTGGGAGGAGACTTGGAGGAGTTTTCACAGAAAAGAATTAACGTAGTGGGCCTGAGCCTGCTCCCCTTGGAAAGGTCTGCTTGCAGGATTGGCCCTTGGCTGGAGTCTGGGAACTTGGAACAGGAGGGTTCTCACCATTCAGAACTAGTAAGAGTGCTCGCTGTGCCTAAACTGCACAAACAGTATGGTTTATGCTGAGCACCTGCCTTCTTCCTGGGAGTCTGGAGCTTGGGTACATGCTAGGCAGGGGGTGCCTACATGACCAGCCCCCTGTAAAGACCCTGGTTCCCGAGTCTCTCGTGAGTTCCCTGGTAGACAGCATTTCACTCCTGTTGTCACAACTCATTGCCGGGAGAATTCAGTGTGTCCCGTGCGCCTCCACTAGGAAAGGACTCTGAAGGCTCATGCCTGGTCTCCTCTGGACTTTGCCCCATGCACATCTCTCCTCTTCTGAGTGTGTGTTGTATTCTTCCACTGTAATAAACATAGCCGCGAGTACAGCTGTATGCTGAGTCCTGTGAGTCCCTCTAGTGAGTCATCGACCTGGGGGTGGTCTTGGGGACTTCCGACCCAGCTCCCCTCACTGTCCCCCTAAAGGACAGGCATTGTGGATCTTATTTTTCAGAGCTTGGCATGCAGTGGCTATGCTTTACTAGAGACCCTGTGCCTTAAAGGGAGGCATCAGGTTCCAGCCCTTAACTGTCCCTTCCTGCTGCCCAGAGCCCAGGCCCCAGGAACATCTCTTTACTTCTTGCGTAATGGGTCACGACAAAAGTAGGGGTCTCATTCTTCCTGCACAGGAGAGCCTGGGCCATCTCTTTTCTGGTCTGTTCCTCCCCTCCCCTGCAGTATCTTGACCTGGATTACCACTGGGCGAGCCTGGCATTAGGAATTGGGAACAAACACTCTCTCTTCTACCTTCTACCTCACACTTTTTCCCTCCGGTGATGGTGAGTATGCTTTGGACTGCCCTTTTCTCAAACTGCAGTATGAAACGCCTCCCTGGGGTGAGGGTGGGCAAACCAGGATGAGGTGCTAGAGACATACTTAGGCCTCCCATCCCAAGCCTCATGCCCCAGCTTCGCTTATGGGAGAAGCTGCCTCTCAGGTTATCAGATGCTTGACAGATGAGTAGAGAAGTTCTTTGTCTGCCATTTGGGGTCTATCCTTAAGTACAGACAACTTGGGCAGAGAGCCTCAGGAAGAAAGAAGGAAGGATTCCTACACCAAAAATCCTCCCTAATGCTTGTCAGTCTACAGACGTGGGTGAGTGGGCTGACTCCACAGCCACTTGGCTTGGTCAAGGTGCTCACCATTTTCATCTTATGTGACACCTAGAAGCTGAGTCTGCCCTCAAAGCCCAACTGTTCTCAGATCAGCCATATATGTTTCAGCGTGGCCTCAGGTGGAACACTTTTCCATCAGTCTGTTCTGTCCTGATAAAGAGAGAAAACAGAGTGGTGGCCTGAGCCTTGGCGTGGAAGCCAGAAATACCCATGTTTGGATTCCAACCCCACCAACTCCTGGTTCTCTTATTACATTTCCTGGGCCTCAGCTTTCTCATCCGGAAATTGGGATCATAATAACTACCTTGAAGCACTCATGTAAGGATATAATGGGATCACTGTGTGAAAATACTGAGCACAACACCTGGCAAGAGCCGGTGCCCAGAAATGTTCATCCCAATCTTCATTCTCACCAAGGATCTGGAAAGAATGAACATGCCTCAGGATCTAGAATCTTCTTTCCTCTGCCTGTTCCATGTTCCATGTTTTGAATGATTTTTTTTTCATGCCACACAGACTGCATTCATTGAATACTAACGAATTCGTTCTCCTATTTGGGATTCATCAGACTCAAGTACATACCTGTGAATGGGAGATAACCAGAGTGACCAAAACAAAGACCCGGATGTCTTTGTTGGTCTGTTTGGCCTAATCAGAAGAAAAAAATAGTTTCCTTTGGGTTTTATGAAATATTGGGACAAGGCTGAAGATGGCCATCACTATTGGCCAGAGCTGGTCTGGAACCAGCAGACTCTGAGAACAGACATGCCCTCCACTTTCAGCTCCTCCGACTCTCTGCGTGACTTTCAACAAGCTCTGTGACATCTCTAAGCCTTGGTTTCTTCACCCATAGAATGGGAGTTACAATGATTCCTAGCTCGCCAGCTGAAAGGCGACATGGGATCATAGAGATCACCTGCCTGGCTCTGGTCTGAAGAGCACACGTCCAGTAAATGGCTTCTAAGCGAATGTATCAGAACGCTTCCTGTCATGATATTATCTCTTGGGTAGAAATGCAGACCCTAAAATGGCAAGACAGGTCTGAGTGTGAGCCTCTGTTTTGTGCCTATATCCTGTTAATTCTCAGCTAGGGTCAGTTCCTGGAGAAGAAGTTGGCTTTGCTGATGGGCCGAGCTCCCATATCCAAGATGATTTTATTAGAAAGGCTTAAGATGGACATTAAGAATTATTAGACATGGTGTCGTTGTTTTAACTTTATTTCTTTTTAATATTTTGTAAAACCAACCCTATAAAGCAGGTCTTATCATTTTTCCCACTTTATAAATGAAGAACATAAGACCCAAAGAAGTTAAGTCACTCGCCTAAGGAAACTCAAATAATGAATGGAGAAGCAGAATTTGAACTCAGGTGTGATCCGAGAGGCTGTGTGTACTTTCCACCCACTTCACGTCCTCTGCAACGGCTGCTACAAGAGTGGCTGTTTGAAACACAAAGGTTCTCTCCATCCCCAAACCAGAAAGATTGCATATCACACTGTTTGGTCAGCTCCTGGTGGAAGTCCCCAGAAACCCATTAACAGAGCCCCTTCTCTAGGGCTCCAATGAATCCCACTAAGTAAATTGTCTTCTGAAAGGAAAAGGAAAATGAAACATCTGTGGCCTCAAACTTTACATGAGCAATAATTCAAGGGTCTCTTTCAGAAGCCAGAGAAGGGAACTCCCCATGGAAAGGAGGACTGGGGCAGAAGTGTGGTCCCAGCTAGAGCCAGGAATTCATTAATATCTCTGTGGAACCCTTGAAAGAGAAAAAGCACATTTTAAATTGGAACATTCCAAAGGCAATAACTCATTTCCCAGTTTAATTTGTTATTGGCATAATCATTAGAAAAAAGAAATGAGGGTCTGGGGGCTGGGCTTATGCAGGAGATAAATCTCTGGCCCTTTGAAGTATTTTTCATTTTGAAAGTTCAAACCATCATTCAACTTGGACGGGAGGATGTTAAGGCGTTTGGCGGTGAGCCTCTTACAGAGGGAGACGCTGAGGCCTTACTTCACAAGCTTGTGTCTCTATAAGCCAATAAATCAAAGGCAAATGCAGAACAGAGATCTCAGCAAGTGCACCCAGACCTAACAACCTGTCAGGAGGGAGGGAGCCAGCCTGTCCTGGTCACCTACTATGTGCCAGCACAGAGCAGATGGCAACACAAACAAAGGAAGAGGGACGATGTGAAGCAATAGGGCATATTGGGACCTGGAGGGAACATGTCCCATCTACAGGGGACAGCAGCTGCTCAGCCCCGGACAGTTGTGAAGGACGGGAATGAGGCCCAAATATGGTTGCTCTTCTGTTTTTCAAGAAAAGACAGAGATCCTGAACTTTCAGTGAAATTTCCCAAATTTCAAATTAGGGGCAGTAGATACAAAACTATGCTTGCTTTCATTATTCATTTTAAAGGTTCCAACAACCCTCTAAAGTTGGCCTTTTTACCCTATTTTATAGGAAATAAGGTTCCAACCACCAAAAAAGTGGTTGGTCCAGGGTGAGATAGCCAGCAAAGGCTGAAACTAAGACTTGCCCCAATCTGTTCTGGGAGGGAGGTGACGAGGTCAAAGGTGAGGCAGGGAGTGTGCCTGCTCTGGGGCTGAGTGGGGAGCCAGTTCCCAGGTGGTGCCATAAGCACCTGTGAGCAGTTACTGTGCAGGCAGTGTGGGGATTAAAGGGTCTGGGGCATGTGCGAAACACCTGGAGCATCTCCAAAGAAGCCCAGTGCCTTCTCCCACAGAGGAGGGGTGTGGGGTGTGGCGAAGAAGGGCCCAACATTTCCTGAGCATCTACTACAAACCAGGCACCAGGTTTACATGCATTGCTTTACTGAGTCCACACACAGTTGTTTGATGAAGATGTTATCATCCCTGTCTTACTGAGGCAAGGCGAGGGGCCTTCCCAGGGTCACATAGCCAGGCCAGGTCGAGCCTCTTCTTTCTAACTTTTGCTCAACACACCTGGGCCTTCCTCCTGCCTGGACTTCTGGGCAAGGTAATCCCCGGAGATTCCACCAAAACCTTGTCAATCACCAGCATGTTGTAAAAATGGTCCAGACGAGAAAGCACTCACAAATCTTACCAGGGCTATTTTGCAGAAAGTGAAACTCAGTAAATTAAGATGTCACACAAGCCTTGCTGCCTCCACAGAGAGTGATTGTAGCTAGAAAAAATCTGTCCCAACGTGCATGCAAATGGGCTTCGAGCAGACAGGTCATAAAGTTTATTTACTGCTGCTGTGATTATAATTTCAATTTATCATTAAGAAAACAAAAGGCTTTCACGGGTTCCGGGTGCAGGTGATGTGCAGTTCACATCTGGCTATTTGGCTATTCAGAGGCTATTCAGGGATGCAGGTAGAAGGAGCCAGGCTCTGGCATCAAATTGGCTTGGGATCTAGTCTCCAATCCACCATTTACTGGCTGTGGGACCTTAAGCAAGTGGCACCACCTCTCTGAGCCTCCAGGCTCCTTATCTGCAAAAATGGGATTAATCATAACACCCACCTACCAGGCACATTGGGAAGCCATCCAAAGACACTGGATGTAAATCTCCCATCAATCTTGGGTATCATTACAGTCGTTATTATTGAAATACATTCCTTAAGCAGTTGCCTATAGAGCCAACTGCTTGACTTCCTGTCACTAAAATAGCAGGATGCCTGGCTGGACCTCTTAATTTCATCAAAATGGTCTGATGAGTCACAGACTTAATTAACTTTCCCATGGTTTTATTGGGGCAGGAATCAGGCTCTTGCATTTCACCCACTCTCCCTGGCTCCAATAATGGAAGTGCATGTCTATAACCCATTCTCATTCTACAAAGACGAGCAAATTGCCCAGTAGACACACAGGGTTGCACACACAGCTAGCCTGCAAGGCTGCAGAGAGATCTCTCCACAGAGCATTACAGCAAGGGCTTGAAATCTAATGAAATTACCTCGCCTCTGCAGTTCCCTACAGGAGCTGCAATCTAGGTCCCCAGTTTGTGTGTTTATTCAACTGTGACCTCCAGCAGTGTCTTCCCAGCAGCCCTGGCAGGATGCGCTGGGCATCATGACCCAGAGTGAAGGGTCAGTATCTTTTCCTGTATGCGAAGCTGCTCTTTGCAGAGTTGCAGAAAACCACTGGGCTGGGGGTAAAGTTCAGGTCAGGGCTGCTTCCTGGACATGGAAAATGAGGCAGCGGGAAAGATGCAAGGAGGGCAGAATGTGCTTAGCATTGGAGGGAAGCCACAACAAGCCGCTGAGAAAGCTGCTTGAGATTTGCCTGTGCAAGACCTGAGTTTTGACTGAGCTGTTTGCTGCCTGAGGGCCCCAGCCTTGAGGATTCATCTTGGAAGCCCCTGCATCTGGCCAGGGCTTGGCTGCAGTTGGTAGGTGTTCAATAAATCTGTGCTAAGTAAATAAATGCCACCTAACTAGTTTCAATCATCTTATTTTTATTATATCCCTATCTCTTTCCAGAAATAATTTAAAGCAAGTTATAGGCTCCATGATTTAGTAATCACCAACATTCATTGAGTGCTCACAATGTGCCAAGTTCTGCCTCGAGCACTTTACATGCTTTCTCCATCGTGTCTTCACAATCATCTTCTGTGAGAGGTATTATTATTATTACCCCCATTTTACAGATTAGGAAAATAGTAACAAAGCAAATGGAAGGAACAGGATGGGCATAAACTAGAGGCAGGTGTTTTAACAGCACCCATACTTGCAGTAGCTGGGCAATAAATTGTCTCAAGGTTTTCTAGAAGCCTGACCAAAGATAGGAACTGGAGCCATTATAACATTCACAGAGTCCAGAAGATAAAAACAAACTGATGGCTCAGAAGTTGCATGAATGGCTCCTATCTAAGCTGTGTGGCCTTGGGCAAGTCCCTTCTCTCTCATCTTCTGTTTTTTCCTCTGTACAAAGGGGTGATTACAATAATGTCCCATCACAGGGCAGTAACGAAGGTCACAAGAGATGATAAATGCAGCAAGCCCAGTGCCTGGAACCCAGAGGACGCTCCATCAATAATCGTCCTCCTGTCTTATTTCTGGCCTTTTTTCTCCCTCCACTTATTGAAGGAGGCATCTTGGAGCATGAGTGTTTAACTGTAAAATCATTGACAAGGCTGCCCAGTCAATCCATTATTACATAAAAAGAAGAAAGGAGCTGTGCGAGGCGGATCGGGCTTTCCAAGCACACCTGCTTCTGAATTTCATGAGCAGTGGGTGGCTGAATGGTTTGGTGAATTCCAGGCTGGGCTGTCTTGAAATCCACGTTAGAATGAAAGGTGCGCCCAACTCCCCATTATAGGCTTGGGAGGCTCAGGAAAGTCACGCTTTTCCATCATCTCCTGCAGCCGAGAAATGAAATTGATTTTCCTGGTCTCATTTTCGTGTTTTAAAGAACTGCTTCCCCAGGGCTCCTCTGAGAACTGAAATGGAGAAAATCTCATTCGTATTTTACCACGTAACCCAAAGAATAATCATGCACCTGACAACAGACACTGGTGGAACACCTCGTCCACAGCAGGCCCAGGGCCAGGCACACGGGAGGAAGGGATGGCATATATGTGGTCTCTGCCCTCAGGAGGGACTTCTAGAAGGCGAGGTGAGAATCACCACGATGAACACAGCCCTGGGAAAGGGGGCTCCTATGCCAGCCCGAAGGAGAGGGGCAAAGGGCGATCCATGCAGAGAGAACAGCCTGTGTGAAGGTATGAAGTTGTGGGTGGTACACAACAGTGAAAGAGGAAACTTGACAGGTAAACAGAGGCAAGTTCAAGAAGGAGCATGGGGTCAGAATAAAGAGTTTATTGGGAGTACTAGAGAGCTGACAGGTGCTTAGCATCTGGTGTTCACTGAAGTGGTTCCATTTGAGTTTTAAAAATTACTTTGGCAGTTTGAATGAAAATTGAATTGGCAGGGGCAAAACTGTGAGGTAGGAAGACCAGTTAAAGGCTCTAACATTAATCCAGACTTGAACAAGTATTCCATGAGTGTCTTCTTCATGGGCCAGTACTGAGCTAGGTATTTTGAGAGATATCAAAACAAGGAGATAATCTTAGGTTTACTGGATGACTACTGCGTTTTGATGCTTTATATATGTTATTTCACGTAAGTATCACATAACAAGACTAGCATCTGCATCCTATAGATTAAAAACCTAAAGTTCAGGGAAGTAAAGAGAAGTCAGTCACAAGGGGAGCTGGTGAGTAAGGCGGGTCTGATGGGCTCCACCCCTCAAAGACCACTGTGGCCCTGTTCTGCAGACCAGTGTCAGAAACAAGCGGGAGCAGGCTCCAACACAAAAAGGAAAGATGACTTGTTGCACCAGTGTGTGTAGCCCGGAAGGAGATGTTGTACTCTGGCTCCATGATGACTAATGTATACCTAAAGGGTAATCTGTAAGCACAGAGCCCTGAGCTCTATTAATATTCAATGATAAATGATGTTGCTTTAAAATCAAATTCACATAAATGGAAGTTTCAGCTGCATGCCAGCATCCCGGGAACATTGGCTTGTGGGCCATGTCTGGTACTTCCATAAATCACCCACACCACCTACCCCAAGGCCTGGAACAGGGTGGCTATTCTGTAAATATTTATTGACTGAATGGGGCCACTTGGAGAAACATCACTAAAGGAAGATACAATGAAGAGAATGACAATGCATGCATTTAAAAATATAATCTTTCAAAGCTTTAGAGATGTAGCTGGGTACAAATGGAATTTATTTGTTTATTAATTCTTCACATACTTACTGAAAACTACCCACACCCTCACAGTAAAACTCAGCCAGATGATTTTATGGGCTAATTCTGTTTTTAAAAAAACTCAAAGAAACAGATTGTTTCTCCACTGGTTCAAATTTTTTAGAACACGGAGAAAGAAAAAGACACGTACATTCTCTTTACAAAGGCAGCATAACAATAATACTATACCCGACAAAGATAGCACACACAAAAACACTCGACACCTCACAATATTATTAAAGCAAAATTTCTAAATAATATATTAGCAAATAGAATTAAGCAATACATCATGATCAAATGAGGACATGCAATAACAGCTTAATATTTAAAAATCTATTAATATAATTTACCATAATAGTAGGTCAAAGAAGACAAACCATGTGATCATCTCCATAAATGCAGAAAGGGCATTTGGGGAGAAAAAAGAAATTCAGCAAAATGTAAATGAGGAAATGCTAGAAATAGCAGATCTGAAAGTATTGACCAATGCAATTAGACAAGAAAATGACATTAAGAGTCTAAAAATTGCAAAGAGGAAATAACATAAGAAAACTAAATATCAGAAAAGAGAAGCCATATTAGCATTATGGGCAGATGATACAATTTTATATGCAGAAAATCCAAAGAATCAAATTTTTAAGCAAACTATTAGAAACAATAAGAGAAGTTGGTAACTGCCTAGTGGCAAATAAATGTACAAAATTCAACAGCATTTTTATTAAGTATAAATAATAACCAATTAGAAAAGATAATGGAAGAAAAATTCTCTTTTATAGTATCAACAAAGAAATAGGTAAAATACTTTAGAATAAATTTAATAAGAACTGTAAAGATGATTTTAAAGCTCAACTGAGAGCCTCGAAAGAAGACTTCAACAGATGCAAGGTTAAATCTTGTTTCTACATAGACTCAATAATCTAAAGACGTAGCTTCTCCTCAAATTAATCTATAAATTCATATAACTCAAATTAAACGGAGCAGGAGTTTTTGGACCCTAAAAAATATATTAACATTTATCAGGAAAAGCAAATGTGCAAGAATGGGTGAGGAATTTCTGAAAAGTAAAAGGAATAAGAGAAGAACAGTTTATGCAAATTTTAAGATTTTATTATTAAACTGTGTAATTGAGACAATTTAGTATTGTCTCAACTTTCAATACCAAATAATTGTCATATCAATGGAAGAAAAGAGACCGTAGAAGTAAACCCAAATACATATGGGAATGCACTATCCAAAAAACGTGGCATGTCAAGTCAGAGAGAGGAATCTACAATCTAATGATTGTAGAACAACTGGCAGCTGGCCATTCACAAAGAAAGAAAGTTGGATTCCCACCTTACTCTTTACAAATTCCAGATGGATCAAAATTTTAACATAAAACATAAAATCATAAAAGTACCAGAAGAAAACATGTGTTTAGGGTGGGAGAAGGCTTTGATCTTGATAGAGTTGAATGTGCCAATATTTTCCTTTATGCCTTCTGGAGTTTGTGATTAATCTGAGTTAAAGCAAAAGTAAGAAATCCTGCAGGCTTAAAAAAGAAGTTGCACCATAAACAAAACCAAAAGAGAAAGGACAACTGAGAAAGCACCAAATCAGTGAGAATGACTAAGTTCCTAGCTTTGGGAAGAGGCCATGCACATCAATAGGAAGGAATGACAAGTAGTCCAACCAAATAGGACATTTTCCAGGAAGAAAGCAAAGGTCAAACAGTCAATAAATACGGTAGTCCCCTCTTATCCAGGGTTTCACTTTCCGTAGTTTCAGTTACTCACAGTCCGAAAATGTTACATGGAAAATTCCAGAAATAAACAATTCATAAGTTTTAAATTGCCTACCATTCTGCATAGCGTGATGAAATCTTTACGCCATCCACCCCCTCACGTCCCGCCCAGGATGTGAAGCATCCCTTTGTCCAGCGTATCCTCCCTGCATACGCTACCCACCCATTAGTCACTTAGTAGCCACCTCAGTTATCAGATCAACTGTCGTGGCATCACAGTGCTTACGCTGAAGTAACCCTTATTTTACTTAATAATGGCCCCAAAGTGCAAGAGTAGTGATGCTGGCAATTTATTACGGTATATTGTTATAGTTATTCTGTTATTATTAGTTAGTTGTTAATCTCTTACTGTGCCTAATTTATAAATTAAACTTTATCATAGGTATCTATGTATAGGAAAAAACATAGTACATGTAGAGTTGGGTACTATCCACGGTTTCACGCATCCACTGGGGGTCTTGGAACGTATCCCCCATGGATAAGCAGGGACTACTGTACATGGAAGGAGGCTTGATCTCACCAACAATAAATGACATACAAACCTAAACAAAGGTGAGGTCCCATTTTCTATCTATCAGATTGGTAAGACCTTTCAGGTTTGTTAAAACTGGTGCTGGCGATGTGGAGAAGAACACATTCATAGGCCTGGTGGAGGAGGTAGGGATTGGGGGGAAAATTTTGGAAAAGAACTTGTCAAAATCAAAATTGAATTTACATACCCTCTGGCAAGGCTTTTAAGATGAAGATTCCCATACCTTACAAATATAAAATATATGAAAGACATGTGTATGTGTGTGTGTGTATAAAGACACACACACTAGGACATTCACAGCAGCAGGGTTTTTAGCAGCAAAAGACCAAAAGCTAGAACCACAATAGGCAACTGATTGAGAAAGATTATGAAAATGCTCAGTCTACAGGCATTAGCAAGAACAAAAAGAGAATCTCAGTATGCTCTGAGATACATTATTAAGAGGAAAAAAGCAAGGTACAGAAGAATGTGATCAAATGGTCCCATTTGAGAAAATGAAAAAGGATACCAAACGTACATATGCATATATAAATATATATACACGCTGACATGTAGAAAATGTCTCTGGATGGGAATGTAAGAAACCACTCCTGGGCCGTCCAATAGAGCTTTCCGCAGTGATACAAATGTCCTATATACCTGAGCTGTTCAATACAGTAGCCAGGCTCATGTGGCTATTGAGCACTTGAAATGTGGCTTGTGTGACTAAGGAATTAAATTTTGAATTTTATTTCCTTTTGATTAATTTAAATGTATATAGCCACCTGTGGCTAGGGGAGTCCAACACAGACATAGCCAATTGATGTTTTGGGTGAGAAGGATTATGAAGGGAGAGAAAGGGAGACTTAAAAAAAGTTTATGCTTTCCCATACTGGTGGAATTTTGTACATGTATACATTACTCTTATTTAAAAAGAAAGTTACTGACCTCCTATTGTTCTCAGTGTCCCAGAGTGGACAGTCAGGGGGATATAGAGCTGAATCAGGGGTGGAGTCTGTCCTCAGGGGCCCCAGCTCTCACGGGGCCATGGGAAAATGCAGGTAGGGAAATAACTACACCAAGGAGGTCAGGTGGACAAACTCGCCCAGTGATAGGGGCCCAGAGGAGGAAGTGGTCAGCTCCACATCTGGCAGTGGGGAAGAGAGGAGGCGCTATTTGGACAGGTTGCATCTGAGAGGTGAGGTTTGAGCCAGGCCTATGAGTTGAAAAGGTGTCCACTATACCATGGGGGAGAGAAAGGCATTCAGGGTGGAGGGAATAGCCAAGCAGAAGGAGTGGAGGTGATGAAGATAGGGCAGCTTCCAGGTTTCCATGAGTAATTTAGGTTGGCGGGAGGGCTGAGAAGGCAGAAAGGAGAGGAGGTTGAAGAGATGAAAAAGAGACAGGTTCGTTGGAGCAGATACAAGCGACTAAGGAGTTGGGATTCCACCCTGAAGGCCAGGGGAAGCCCCAGAATGGTTTTAAGCAGGAGAAAGAAGTGATCATACGCGACTTTGAGAAGAGACAAACACTGGCTATGACTTGGAATGTCAAAATCAAAGACTTGGCTGGAAATGAGGGGTGCGGCTGAAATACATACAAGACTTATTTTTATCCCGTATAGAAAAATAATAATAAAGCTATTTATGGATCTAAAATTGCATTTTGTACATTTTACTTTGTCCATGGAACAATCAACTTTGGTCTGTTAGGAGCTATACAGTACCAAGGGAAAAGAAAATTCAAAGGAACATATTTTTCCCACGTCCCACAGCCATCTCGTTTTTATTAAGCCCCATAGGACCTTGGGAGATCTTTTGTTTTTACCTTTACTAATTTTTCTAGGGCTTCAAACCTCCAGGAGATGGCTAGGATAAGAAACTGAATACTCCACAAATCTGACACGTCTTGGTGGGGCGGCAGTGGCATGACTCCTGTTTTTAGACCAATAAACACAGTGGTAAATCCTAGATCAAGGATTCTCAGCTCTGGCACTATTGACATTTTGGTCAGGATAATTCTTTGTTGTGGGAGCTGTCCTGTGCATCGTAGGACGCTTAACAGCATCGCTGGCTTCTACCCACTAGATGCCAGTAGCACGTACACACACACACACACACACACACACACACACACAGAGTTGTGACCATCATTAATGTCTCTAAACATTGCTAAACGTCCCCTGGGCAGCAAAATCATCCCTGATTGAGAACCACTGTCTTAGAACATCACAGACGGAAGAGCCCTTGGGGACCAGCTGACCCAACCTCCTCATTTTACAGATGAGAAACTGAGGCCCAGACGCTGAGACCAGAAATGAGCTTTCCTTCCTCAGGTTAGAGACTGTTTTCAGAGATTAGAGATCTTTTCTTTAGCCTCCGAGAAATTCAATTAAAAAAAGAAGCTGGAGGAAATTCAATTCGAGTCAATTTTATCTAGCTGAATATTCATTTATTTCTCTCTCTTCTCTCTCTTTCTACCTCTCTCTCTCTCTCTCCTGATATACATGATTCAGCCTAGAATTTCTATTTACTAATTTGGTTTTCTAAGCCACAAGTGCTACCAAAATGAATAATAATAATAAAATGAAAGATTACGAAAGTATCCACCCTTCTCTAATTCAGCATTTTCCCTTTTTCATTTGTTCACAGTGAAGAGGTTAAGGGGAAGATGTCTAGTATACATCAGGGGCTCCTGTGCGCTGGGCACTGTTCTAGGCATCTCACAAATGTAACCATTACAACAACCCTCTGACGTGGGCACTGGCACACCCACTTTACAAAAGAGGAAACTCAGGCTCATGGAGGCGAGGTGCCTTGCCCAAGGTCACGCAGCCAGTAATTTCTGGAGCCAGCATTCCAACCCTGCCTGCCAGAGGGCATAGTAAAACTGAGTTCAGGTGGTGGAGCATTGGAATGAGTTCACGATCATCACCCAAGTGAGAACTGAACCCCCTCAGAGAACCAAACTCCCTCCCAATTGCTCAGATCACAGAGCTGAGGAGCTTGTCAGCATCTCCAGGAGGAAGCTAGGCCTATACGGCAGTTGCTATGACAACTAGTTTTCTTATAATTATAGAACGTGGTGGTGACACGACAAGCTGCACACACAGGCACTTTGTTAGGACCTGTCTTCCTCTGACAGTTCCAGGAGCTTAAACATCACAAATTAAAAAAAAAAAAAAAATCGCATTTAATATAATCACATACTGTAGCAGTGGAAGCCCAGAGAACAAGGAAGGCAGGAGATTAACCCTCCCACCGTGTGATGGTACCGTGAGGTAAGCCACACGACAAGCCGTGAGGAAAATGGCATTTGTCCCTTGAGAAATTTTTGCTTCTCTTTTTTCTTTTGGATCAGTGCATTTCAGAACTCGGCCAAACAGGGTATTCAAAGAGAAGAAAGAAGAAAAGAGAGCTAAGGCAAAATTAGCCTAATGCTTAGCAAATCACAGGGATCAGCTGCAAAATTTTGGTATTCTAGCAACCACTTTGCGGTTTAATTTAATTTAGTCAATTCCCCAAATGTGCAGGGTTTCCTGATTTGGAAGATGGTATAGACAAAAGAGTACACACACACACACACACACACATACACACTCATAAACACATAGACACATACACCCCTCTGGGTCAGAAAACCCTAACTCTGCCCCTTATTGGCTGTGTGATCTTGAGTAACTTAACTAACCTCTCTGATCCTCAGTTTTCTCATCTGTACATCAAAAATAATGCCCATTTCATGAGTTATAATAAAGATAAGATGGAAAATGACTAGCAGACCACCTGGTACATAATAGGACCTCAATAAAATGGAAGTTATTGTTATTAATTAATTATAAACAATAACTTTTAAAATGAACATCTTCCTTTTATTACTCCAACATGGGATTTGAGAAACCTTTATGAAACCCTACCTACAGTATTCCCTTCAGCAATCCAGCCAGGTAGCAGGAGAACTTGAGTGAAGCCAATGTGCCATCTCAGAGCAGTGACAGGTGCAGGACCAAGGGAAATGCTGGCACTAGGGGACTCCCAGGTGAGAAATTGGCTGGGGGAATTCAGGACAGGTTTCTGGAGGAGGTGAGATCTGAGCTGGTCACAAGGCAGAAAACGTGGGATGGCAATAGAGGCAGAGGAAGCTGCCTGGGCAAAGGCCTGGAGGTGTGGAAAGGCCCAGCGGGTTTGCAGAACCATGAGAGGCCCGAAGCCCTGGGAGTGCAGGAAGCCAGTGGCAGAGAGACTGGAACTGGCAGCAGGGACCACCTCTGGGAGAGCCGGCAAGGCTCTGCCGAGGACTTCCCCCTGTTGCCTGTAGGAAGTGGGCAGCCACCAAAGATTCTCAAGCAAGATCTGATGATCCAATCTGATTTTGCTCCTAACGGGTGGGACGGAGATGGAAGGTCAAAAGCCGGCACAGTGGGAGGGAGAGCAAGGAGGCACAGCTGAGCGAGGATGATGCTGGCTGAGACGGAGGGCCTACTGGGGAGCAGCCAGGCATGGCTTCCCGCCGGAGACCCAACCCAGGTGGAAGCATTCCATCCGGACAGAGGACCAACTCCCCGGAAATGAAACGATCACGTCATGACAAGAGGAAGCCGCATTTACCAACCTACCAGGGAACGGTGTTAACTTAGCTCATTTAGTCCTCACGCCAGGCCTCAGATGTAGGCATCATTATCCCATTTTACGGAACTGGAAACACAAGTTCAGAGAGGTGAAGTCACTGGCTCTAGTTCCCACAAACCCACAGTGTCAAGCCCCTACCCCATGCATTTCCCCTCTTCCATCCTGCCTTTCCCACAGACGAGCTGCTAAACTGGCTCTTGGGGCAGGAGGGCGGGATTTGTAGGGTTTGCCTGTTTCCATGGTGTGAATACTCCCACCATGGCTGGCTACAAGCTTCCAACAGTTTCACAGCTAGGCACAAACTTTTCATTGCCGACCCCCACAGGAGCCCCATAGGAAACAAGAAGCTTCACTAAGCTCTAGAAGTCTTCTACGCTAAATTGATCAACAAGTGCCTTGCTTTACGGCTGCATGTATTTACCAATGTTTGAACCAATGAGAAGGAGAAGCCAGCAGCAAAAGCAGCCCGGGCATCTGGCTGTGGGGTGGTCATCGGATCACCCAGTCCCTCAGCCAAACCCTGAGCACATTCCTCCTGAGACAGCACCGCGGATGTTTTCTCTCCCAGGGAAATGTTTTGTTAAAAAAAAAAAAATTGAGCCACATTTGCTTTTCCATTATCAGTTAATAACGAGATATTTGTGATGGTCTCTCTAATAGCACAATTCCGTCAGGACAGGAGAGAGCACTCAGCCAAAAACAGGCCAGTGTCTTTATTCTGATTTTCAATAAAGCTCGAGCCAGAAGTGGAATAATAAACATTGAATATTATCGCGGCCTTTCTCCAAGTACACACATGCAAATTCTTTCCGTGCCAGATGATGACTCTGCTCCCAACTCAGCAGGCAGCGTTTTTAATAACTTACCTAAAATGTTCCTCAAAATAAAAAACAAAAAATAGGAGAGCAATAAAAACCAAGACAACAGATGATAAAGTAAAATCTCTTATCCGCTGCTGTCCGCAAATATTAGGATCCCACCAACGGAAGGTGGCCCCTGGGATTTTGAGGAAAACTTGGTAGAAGCAAATGGCAAAGCTATAAACGGAGTCTCACTGCCAGGGAACATGGCATCAGGAAGGAGACATTTATGAGGATGTGTCATTGACTGGAAGCTTAGAAGCGAAGCTAGGGCCTCAATTTTAAATAAACATATTGAAAATGAGGCAACCAGAGCTCTGGTGTTCACCAAGGTGGAGCTTCTCCGTCAGCCACGGGGACTTTTTTGTTTGCTCATTCACCTGTTTAATCAGTTATTAAAGACATCTTTTGGAGCCTAGGGTGGCCAGGCACTGGCTAGGCTCGTGGGGTGCAAAGATGAAGAAGACATTGTCCTGGCCTCAAGTCAGCGGGAGACCCAGCAGGTAATGCGATGATGTCAACACTCTAAGTGGTGCTAGAAAGGAGGGTCATACAGCAGGTGCGGGAATCCCACGGAGGGAGGACAGACTTCACACGGGAGAGCTGGCAAGACCGCACAGGCCAAGAGACATTTGAGCTGGGTGCTGAGGGATGAATAGGGAGTTTGCCCAACGGTGAAGGCGGGAAAGGCATTCCAGTTGGAAGGGACAGCACGAACAAAGACGGGGAGGCATACAGTGCACGGTATGGTGAGGGAAGGGCCAGTGCCCTGGGCAGGTCAGGGCACCTGTGGAAGGAGGCAGGCGAGCAATGGAAGCCACAGAAGGGTTTGAAGGATGGCAATGCCATTGTAGGATACGGGCTTTAGGAAGACTCCTCCTCTGGGGCAGTGAGAAGAATGGACGGGAGGGGGCTGAGAAGGTGGGCACAGGGCCTGGGAGGAGGCTGGGCCAGGAGAGGATGAATGAGAACAGAGAAGAAAGCATAGTTACTAGAGACTTTCAGGAGGGAGAGGGGCCTGGACTCTGCTGGCCGTTAGATGTGGCAACTGGCCTCCGGAGGCTGATTCTGGCATTTCACTGTGTCTCTTCCCACGTTGGTGTTGGAGGGAATGTGAGGGGAGTTGAGGCCTGAGGCAAAAGCCAAGGCCCCCACCCTTGGTGAGATAGAAGAGAAAGAGAAGAAGGAAAGGAACAAGTGGCAGGTAAATTGGCTTGGCAGCATCCTCCACCAGAGAGCTATTCACTTGTGGCCGGGCTACCCTTCCATTCATGGCAGCTTTCTGCCAGCAGCCTTTCCTACCCTCTTGCCCCGGCCTTGGCCCCTGCTTAAGGCCTGGGCGTACATCCCGCTCCACAGCCTCTGGCCTCTCCGAGCCTGTTTTCCTCACCTGCAAGTGCGGTGATAACCTGTCAGCCCGGTTTGCTGGGATCCTTCAGCGGGACGATAAACATAGAGTGCCAATCACAGGTCCGGGGCAGAGCAGGAGCCCAAAGAGTTGAGTGGATCAGCAAATGATGGGACAGTGAAAAGTCGACACCCTATAATTAGGCCTGATGTTTCACTCGATTTTTTTTATTTTTGTTCTATTTGTTTGTTGTCGTTTGTTGTTAAAAATAGCCCACAGACACCAGTTCTTTAAAAAGTACTAGCCCCCTCACTTCCATTCTCCAGACCCCTCTTTTTTTTCATGCGTCCATTTGCCTGACAGGAATGGTGAGTTCTGGTCCCTCTGCACCAATGCATCCCTCCCATTCTGCCTTCTCCCCACTGATTGCACTCTGCATCTGGTCTGCAGAGATCCCCAGGATGTTTCCTCATGTGCCTGGACACCCTCCAATCTGAGCTTGCCCAGGCCATGGCCACCATCAGATTTTCTGACCCCTGAATCAGGAGGTGAGGTCAGGGATGAAGACTGAGGAGGTCGCAAAAGACTGGGGCTCACGTTGCAACACACCCGACACCCACTCTCTCCCAGGCCTGAGCTGGAAACTGGGAACACTTGGGTGGGCGGGATGTGACCCTGCCCTCAGGAGTCAGAGGCTGGGGTGGGCACTGCAGACTCAGGAGCAGCCAGTTATGGTACAGCGGCTTTCGAGGCCCCTATATGACCTGCAGAGCCCAGAGGAGGCACTGAACTCAGCTGAGAGAATTAAGGGAGGCGTCTCAGAGGAAGTGACTCTATAGGGACAGTACAGCCGGGAAGTTGGCCAGAACATTCTTGTCAAATCCACACATTTGCAAGAGAGCAAGGATTTTGTCTTATGCATCTTTGTGTCTCCCGGCAACAGGCATTCAGCCCAGCCCAGAGCACATATTAATAAAGACACGGAAGACAGGGGAGGAAGGGCAGGCAGGCAGGCCCAGCTTGGCAAAGACAATGGCAGGGTGGCACCGAGGTGTGGCCGAGAGAGTGGGCATGGAGCGGCAAAGCTGCCTTCTTGTTTTGTTCTGATTGGTCCTGGCTGAGCGGCCTTGGGAGTCACGTCACTTCTCTGAGCATGTTTTCTCATTAGTAAAATGGGGTAATAATAAGAGTATCTAGCTCACAGGTTGGCGTTAGGCTGAAGAGTGGATGTAAAAGCATTTTTAACAGACACTAGGATTATTCATGTTGCTAACTGATGTGTTGAGAAATAGTCTATAAAAAAAATTGCCTACACTCCCAGTAGACAAGAGACAGATCCAGAGGTGGCTGTTGAGAGCCGAAGGCCGCCCAAGAAGCCCGGCATTGAACTGGCTACCCTCTGAACTGTTCCTCCAGGTTTTCCCAGCCACATTCCCAGCTGAAGAGCCGAAAAAGGGAGGCCCAGGTCTGTCTCAACCAACAGACAAAAAGCGGCTGATTAGGCAGGAAGGTAAGAACCCAGGAGGAAGAAAACAGGTCTGAACAGGAAGGTAACAACACGATTGCTCATGAAGCCCTGAGTGAGCCGAGGACTTTCACTATTGGTTATCTCGGATTGTGTCCTGGTTTATTGATGAGGAATCAAGAGCTCACAGAGGTGAGGGGACTTCCCCAGGTCCCGAAGCTGAGAGGTGACTGGGACAGGGTCCCAGCTGACCAGGTGAGTCTAGCCCCACGGCCCAGGAGTCCCCCAGAACACCTCTCATCATTATAACACAAATGGCTCCAAATGCAACACTCACTTCCTTCTCACAGACCAGCCCAGGGATAATCAGGTATGAGAGCACGACCAGGTGCACCAGCACCCTCCATAGCACCAGCACCTCCATAGCACCCGTACCCTCCATAGCACCTGTACCCTCCATAGCACCATACCCTGCATAGCACCAGCACCCTCCATAGCACCAGCACCTCCATAGCACCAGCACTCTGCATAGCACCTGTACCCTCCATAGCACCAGCACCCTCCATAGCACCAGCACCCGCCATAGCACCACACCTTTCATAGCACCAGCACCCTCCATAGCACCTGTACCCTCCATAGCACCAGCACCCTCCACAACAACTCTACCCTCCGTAGCACCAGCACCTTCCACAGCAACTGTACCCTCCATAGCACCAGCACCCTCCATAGCACCATACCTTCCATAGCACCATACCTTCCACAGTACCTGCACCTTTCATAGCACCAGCACCCTCCATAGCACCTGTACCTTCCATAATACCTGTACCGTCCATAGCACCCTTACCCTACATAGCACCAGCACCTTCCATATCACCTGTACCCTCCATAGCACCAGTATTTCCATAGCAAAATTAGCTTAAGAACTCTTGGCTCCCAGGACTAAGAAAGAGGAAGGCTTCTTTTTGCATGCTCCCATCTTCTCAAATAAGCCTGATGAACGATCTTACAAGTCTGTGGCCCTTCACAATGACTTCAAGAGCCTTCCTGGTTTGAGAAATGACAAAAATTTCAAGTGATTTTTTTCATTCATCCCTCCCTACCCTGCTCTCCCCTCTCAATCTGTCTCACACGTAATTGCTATGAGCTGCTCTCTCCAGGTCAACTTTGAGATATGAAGTCACGAACTGTTCCAGCAATGTGAAGGTATTGGAATGAGGGAGGGATGACCTTTGCCATCCCCATGGTTACCTCTGCTGTGGGCAGTACCCTGGAGGGGCATCCAGCCATGTTTACCAGCACTGCGCTCTCTAAGACTAACTGGGAATTCTCTGACTTCCAGCCCTGGTTCTCCAGCCCAAATCTCCGTCCTGAGCTCCAGAACGGTTACATCCAAAGGCGACCAGGACACCTCCTCCTCCCGCATGGCCCCCAGGCACTCACACTCAATGTGTCTCCTCCAGCTGGGTCCCCCAGCCTGCTACCTCAGTGGAAGACATCCTGCTGGCCCAGTCAGCCAAGCCAAACACCAAGGAGCACCCCGACTCCCCTTTCCCCAACCAGCAACAAGTCTTCCATAAATTCCATCTCCATAACCCACCTGGACCCCGAGCCCCGCTGCAGCTGACAGCTCAGACCCTCAGGCTCTTCTTAATTGCCACACAGCCTCCTCCCTAGTCCCCTGCACCCGCCCTCACTGCAGCAGATGTGTTCTCCAGGGCCCAGAAGGAGCTCTCTTTAAGAAAGTGAAAAGAGGCTAATGAATGCTCACAGCTTTACATAAGCAAACGAATTTATCCCATTCCTCCCATTTTGTTCCAAGTGGCAGGCCCTCCGCCCACACGTGACAGTCAGTGCTGACACAGGGTGCCCCTGAACCCCACGCCCTTCTTTCCTGACCCCGAGGACTAAGTGAGTCAAGCTGCGTGGGGCCTTCCGCAGGCTCTAGAACACTCCTTTTCTCTCGGCTGGCTCCCTTCGGTTCTGACCGGCAGGTACCCCCCCCTGCAGGCGGGGCGGCAGGCCAGGAAGGCCGGCCAGGCGGGGCTCCGAGCGCCGGCTCCGCCCTTGCCAGCTGGGTGAGCGGGTCCCTGCTCCGAGCCGTAGTTCCCCTTGAGAACGGGGGTTACAGCAGTCTCCCAGGGGCTCGTGGGCATTACATATGATAAAATAGCCACATCACCAGAAGTTGCCAAAGAGAAAAAAGTACGTAAAGAAACCATGATCCAACGCCGCCACTGATAACGCAGCCCCGGGCTGCGTATGATACTTTTCTTCCTACGTCTTTTTTCCTCTGCGTGCTTATGGGGTTTTTCACAATTCCAATTCTAGAAAATACACAATTGGCATCTCTGCTTTTTTCACTCAACCTTCGCTGTGAAGTATTTGCCCAAATTATTGCATGTCTTCATAACCATCATTTTAAATGACTGCTAAATAAGGAATAATTCCATCAAAAATTTGTAACACTCTATTTGGTAAAAAGAGCACATTTTTAAAATAATTTCAATTTTTTTCTGATTATTGAAACAATGTATGCTCATATAAAATGTGGAAAGTAAAAAGAAGATGGAAATATCTCATAAGCCCATAATTCAGAGTAAACTAAATACCCTCTGAAAAAAAGTGATTCTTAAGAAACTGTTAAAATAGTCCACCTAATGGACGTGGTCTTATTTACAGAATCATGAAAAAGTTGTTGAAAATCTAGCATTGTTTCCAATACTTTGATTTTATAAATAACACTGCAATAAACATTCTTGCACGTGAATCTGGGCATATATCTGATGATCTCTGCTGCCAGGAGACAGGTCGGCTCTACTCCCCAGCCTGGTGCACACATATGATGCACCACGAGACCCCCAGCCTCCTTCACAGCTACCCGCTGGTTCTGGTGGGTATTCGCACGCAGTTCAGGCCAGGTCCACATGCACTGGGCCCACGCTGTGTGCCAGAGAATGAAGCCACAGCCAACAATAAGAGCAGTCCCTGGCCCCAAAGAGGGGTCGGCATCCAGAGAAGTCCCACATTCCAGGGGGTGTGCACAGAACTGCCACATTCCCTCCCATGCTCATGCACCCAGCTGCTCCAACACAAATTTAGCAGGGAGAAAGACAGGGACAGAAACAGACCACCATGTTTATCCACGTACACATTCCAGTTCCCAGATAACCAAGCAAGGGCTGTTTTCGCTTTCAAAGCCCCCAGTCACAGTTGACACAAAACAGCTACTACCAGTTGTGTGCTTATCAGGTACAGATCCAAGTGCTTTGCACCTATTCGGTACTCCATCCTCACAGCAACTCTACTATTATCTCCATTTGATAGACAAGGTTTACTGACTTGCTTGTGGCCACTTGGCTGGTATAAAGTGGAAACAGGGCTCAGACCCACCCAGACTGCTCCAATATCCATCCATAGAGCCATTTGTTCTACTGCCTCCGTGGCTGATTTTGCCTCCTAAATATCCTTTAGGTCTGCCCACGTCTCTCTCTCTGCTCACCATCCTTATCCGAGCCACTATTGTTTTTTCACTTGGACGATTGCAGTAGCCACTGCACTCTCCCTTGCCCCCTACACTCCATTAGCCACGTAAAAGCCAACATGCTTTTTCCAAAAATGAAATTTCATCATGTCCTTTCTCTTCTTGAAATCCTTCAGAAGTTTCCTTTATGTTTCTAGCATAAAACTCAAATTCCTCCCTACAGCCTACAAGGCCTGGAATTGTCTACCCTCTGCCCACTTCTCCTGCCTCATCTCTGCCAGCTCCCTACACCCCTCCTAGAGCCCAGCCTCTCTGCCCTATTGCTATTCAGTGTTAGGACCAGCCTCCCTCCAGCCTCAGGGCCTTTGTACAAGCTGTGCTCTCCTCAACCATCCAAGGTCCTAAGTGACTTTCCTAGGGTACTTCCCTGAGGTTCCACCTTATATCGTCACAGAGCACGCTTCATGGCTCCTTCATGCAACTCATCACAGTGATATATATTTGTCAGTTCTCCTAGTGATCCCTCCACCAAGAAACAGAAAGTCAACCATTTGGTTTTTACCACTAAGAAGTCAGCTTTTCTTTCCCTTTGTCTTTTTTTGAATTTGTTGCAACCATCCATTGACTAAAATTTATATTAGTTAATTTATATATTTCTTTATATATTTCCAGCACATTTCCTGGACATTGTGATGGAAAGGGAGAGAGGTGGGGACAGGAAGAAAAAGAAGAAATGAGACACATTTACCAGTTATCAAAATATTCAAACCTTCCTGGCAGAAGAGAGCATGGGTGGTCCTCAGGCAGCAGAGCTTTTGTTATTTGATTAGACTCAGTGACCCAGACAGTGTGCCCTCACGGAATCCTCCTGAAGTAGCTGGCGTCTTCTCCCCCGTCCAGCTGCACTTGCTCCCCCAGCGCGAGGTGTCCGAGCCGGCTGAAGCCAGCCTTACCTTTACTCTGTCTGTTACACCATCAAGAAACTGACCGTAAATTCGGCGATTTTCGGCACCCGGAACTTCCCTTTGTTCTTCTGTTCTGGCTGGTATTCTGTTCTTGTCTTCACAATCACCTGCAACGTGCAACCCGCGTTAGCACACAGATACCCAACACTTTCCTCCTCCTCTTCTGTTCTTTAGTAACTGGAATGTATTATACATTGCGTAAAGGTCAGAAAATAAAGGACCTCCCTCTTAAACACACACGCGAAAATAGAAAATTCAAATTACCACAACACTGTCCCGTTCCAACAGAGACAACCAAAGGTGACAATTTTGGTCACACCTTTCCAGATGTCTTTACGTGCATATATTATATATTTTTGCTATTTATGCAAATATAGAATTTCTTTTTATGAGATGGATTCATGCTTCATGAATTATAACCTTTTTTTTTATCACACAACACTATACTAACATTTTTTTCCATGTAGACAAATACGTGATTTCACTTTGAGGTAGCATAATATTTCATTGTATGCATATACTACAGTTAATCTACTCAGTCTCTAATTGTTGAAGATTTAGGTTGTTTCTACAGCTTGGGTTATATAAACAAGTTATGATGAATCTCCTGTAGGTAACTGTTTGCATATATACTTAATTCCAATTTGATTTGGGGACTTCCACAAAGAAAATCATAATGTTCTACTGAAACTATTGTATCATCTTATTTTTCTAAAGTCTGAATATTTTGCAGAGGTGGTTAATATCTTGTCAAGGTATGCTGTCAACCTGCCAAGACATTTATGGAACTCCATCCCACTGTGTAGGCAAGGTGGAAGAAAAAAGAAACCTGACAGGTAATCAATAACTATTCCTGAGTGCCATCGTGTCATGGGGAACACAGAAGCTGTCTGAGCCTCAGGGCCTCATCTGTAAAATACAGACGATAATCATAATCATAATCGTTATTTAACAAGATTGTTTTGGGGGTTAAATCAGATGATAATAGTAATATTTTTGGACCCACTTATTACATGTCAGAACTAGATTAAACACTTCATATACCTTATCCACATAACACTACTATTTCCATTCTCCTGACAAAGAAACTAAAGCTCAGAGATGCTAAGTCACTTGTCCAAGGTCACACAGCTGAATGGAAGCCATCTTCTGACCATGATCACTCTGGCTTCTCATTAGAACTTAAATTCACCAAATTTTCACTGAAAACGCCCACCAAGTTTTCCTGGAAACAGCAGTGAAGTGTATTGACTCCTACAAGAATTCTTTGATGAAGAATGTTCTTTAAAATCTGAAAGGCATGCTATTGACTAAATGTAGCTCAAAAAGGAAAGGATGGGGAAAGAGCTACTATTATCGAACATCTCCTGTTTGGCACTTAAATATGCTGGTCAAAGAGGCTCTGGACCCCAGCCCATCTAGAACATGTCTCCCTCCCTGACATCTAGAATGCGTTTGCAGATGTAAATCCTGCTGTTGTATCACATTCCTCTCTGTAGTCTGCTCCCCCAAAACAAAAAGAGGGCCTGGCTTCTTTAAACAGGGAAGTGGTACACCCAAACAAGGATGAAGGGGTTTTTTTTGGGGGGGTGGGTAGGGGAATGTTCTGTTATTTTTATTTTCTTTCTGCTTCACATTCCAAAGAATAGGAAAGCAGAAGCCTCTGTGCCATAGGTAATAAAAATAATTCTCACACTTTGCAAATTTACTATATAGCAGGCATTGAGCACAGGACATGTGTTATATCACTTAACTCTATGCTGTGAGGCAGGTACTGACATTGTCAATACTGTATGGAGGTATAAGAGTGTGGGCTGGGTTCGAATCCTGGCTCTACCACTAAGCCTTCTGTGTCTTGATTTCCTCATCTATAAAGTGGGAAAATAACCATAGCCACCTCACTGGGTTGTTGTGAGGCTTAAATGAGTTAACACAAGTCAAGCACTCAGACCATTCATTCAATAATAAGTGTTTATTTGAACACTGCCTCTGAGTGCTGCCAAGTTTTCCTCTGTAGATGTCTGAGGCAGATGTGGAATTGGGCCTGGCTTGCATCTGGCTTGCATCCTACAGATCCTCCTTACCCAGCCTATCAAGAGCAACAACAGGCCGTCTTAAGAACAATGCTGCTCCAGCATGCTCCTGACCTCCCTGTCTGAGAAAAAAAGGGTTTTGAAGGATGAATAGAAGTTTTCCAAGTGAACAAGCCAAGGAAAGACATTTTCTACAAAGTGAACCACATGGCCAAAGAGACAAATGTGTGAAATAGCATGTGGTCTACGCTTTTTGCTGTTTTGCTGGCATGTGAACTGCACTAGGAATGTGAGAGCTGGGAACTAATGCAAATAAAAGAGCAAATGCTAAAGCATAGCTCATGGGCTGGTGTTTCTATTATTACTTAACTCACAACATTCTGGAAAGGGCCAAACAAAACAATATATATGCAGGTGCTTTGTGAACTTAAAGGATATTCTACAAATTTTAATTATTAGAAATATTTTGAATATCATTAGATCAACTGTCAGGTTATAAAGTGGTATAGAAAATTTAGATGTCTGATGGTTTCTCTGAATCCACATTCTTAGAAATAGTCACACACTTGGAATTATAATTTCATCTCTCCATCCCTCATGTTGTATGTATGTGTGAGTGTGTGTGAGTGTGTGTGTGTGTGTGTGTATTATAATACCTCTCAGTATCTATTTCTAAGCATAGTGAATTTCCTGGTCAGTGTGCCATGAGCCACAAGCCTTGGGGCAATAATTGCCTTTTACGGTAGGCAGCATTCTAAGATGGCCCCCAAGATTCCCGCCTCCTGCCACTCCCCACATACGCGCTATGTAATCTCCTCCCTCAAGAGTGTGGACAGGACCTCTGAATATGATGGCATAGTCACTCCCATGATTATGATATATAAAACCCCTTCATAGCTGATTAGATGGGTTGTTACCAGAGGGGAAGGGGGAGGGGTGAGGGCCAAAGGAGTAAAAGGGCATGTGTGTAGGGTGGCGAATGGTAATTAGTCTTTGGGTGGTGAACATGATGTAGTCTACGCAGAAACTGAAATATAGTGATGTAGACCTGAAATTTGTATAATGTTATAAACCAGTGTAACCTCAATTAAAAAAAAAAGAAAAATCTCCATCATGGCAGATTGGAGAGAAATTCCCCGGCTGGTTGTGAAGAAGTAAGTCAACAGGCTGTGAGAGGACCAAGGAGCTAGACCTGAGGGTGGCCTCTGGGAGCTGAAAGTGACCCTGGCTGACAGCCAGGTCACTCAAGAAAACAGGGACTTCAGTCCCACAACCTCATGTAACTGAGTTCTGCCGACAATCTGAATGAGCTTAGAAGGTGAGCACCAGATGAGAATGCAGCCCAGCCAACACCTTGATTTCAGACTTGTGAGACCCCAAGCAGAGAACCCAGCTAACCTGTCCCTAGACTTCTGACCTATAAAAACTGTAAGATAATAAATTTGTGTTGTTCTGAGCCACTAAATTTTTGGTAATTTATTACACAACAATAGAAAACTAATACGCCATCCCAGTTTGCCAAGTCCATCTCAACCAACTCTTGGGTTGAGCCCTTTGTTACCAGATCCTTAGCCATCAGACTGGCCTCAAGCATCTACACATCATACATCAAAGGTTAGGAAGCATTTGCTTCTTAGTCCTTCCCTCTGCCCCTCTGTTTTTAAAAACATCTTTCCCAAAGCTTCTCAAAATGCTCAAGACCATTTTCATCATTCCATGTAAATTTAAAAGACCCCATGCTGTAGCCAGCATGTTGAGACAAGAGACAGAACTTAAATAATGTTACTGTCATAACGAGACAATGAATAATCATTACAGGCAATATCATTCTAATTGTCATAATAAATATTTTGTGGTTGCTTCTGTAACATCCATTTCCTTGTTCAGTCAAAAGCCCCATGATGTTCCTTTTAGGAACTCATCCCTGTCTCATGTGACAGCCACGTGGTTTCGTGGGATTGACTCCCCCCCCCCAACCCCCGGATGACAGGATGGTTTCTGATTAGGTTAAGCCAATCAGGGCATACAATCTTATTGATCACAAAATTTGATTGGCTCAGAGATGGGCGTTTTACCCAATTTGGACCAATGAGATATGAGGCAATGTTGACTGAGGACTTGGGGAAAGAAGCCTCCTGCTCTTTCAGTGTTCCCCAAAGAGCACACTCTTCCTCTGGATGGTGTGGTGAGGACTTGAGTTCTGGAACTGCTGAAGCGATTGTTCCACTGTGAGGAGGAGCAAGAATGAGGTCAAAGGCGGCACACAGAGGAGGAAAAGAGCCAAGAGGAGCCCAGAGAAATGGAGATGGCCCTGAGGACACTCTGCTCTCTAGGGCCTTGCCTGAGGACAGACCCGCTCTGGACTCTGCAGTTATGGAGGCAAATGTACACGCTCTGGACCTCAATCCAATTTCAGTTGGGTTTTCTGTTACTTGAGGTGAAAAGCTTTCTATCTGATACAAATGTGTTCCAAGAAAACCCAACTGAAAAGCTATTAGAATTTAGTAAGATGGCCAAATACTAAATAAGCGTAACAAAATCAATAGATTTTCTTGGCGCCAGTAAAAAATTACCTCGAAATATAATGGGTCCACCAAAAGAGACATACAAAAATGTTTACAGCCTTTTTTTTTTATAATAGCCCAAAACTGAGAACAACTCAAATGTCCATTAACAAGAAAATGGATAAATTGATGTTTATTCATAAAATGGAATGCTACACAGCAATATTACACACACTGGTGAATCTTACAAACATTACATTGAACAAAAGAAATCTGACACAAAGAGGTTTTCTACACTGTATGATTTCATTTATATCAAGTTCAAAATATATAATTTCTATATTATTTATTTATATAATATATATACATAAACATCCCATTTGCCATTTGTAGTAATAGGGGGGTGCCAAGTTTAGGCAGAGTTGGGGTCATATCCCTCCCTCAAATCCATGTCCTGCTTTGCCCTGAACCCCTATGAGATGTTATTATGCCCTGAGTGACTTTCTAACGAAAACAGTTCTTTTGGCTTCAGAGTCTCACTCCTCAAACCACCAAGCTCACAGGCCAAGGGACAGGTGGGTACTTGACCCCATGTCAGTCCTCAGTCAGCTGCTCCTTTCTTTGGCTAAGCCACATTTTCTCCAAAAGCAACCCAGGTTGCTTTTACAATATTTATCTTTGCCGCTAAGTTAAGTGTTAGCTCTTGAGAACCCCACCTCCACGTCAAAAGCAGGTCTTTGCCAATTCGCCTAGAGCAAATGGACAGTCCTTTGGCCTCATCTTCTTGACCTCTCAGTAGTGTTTGACAGGCTTGTTCACTCGCTCCTCCTTGAAACATCCTCCTTCTTTGGGTCCGTGGCACCCTTGGTTCTCTCCCTGCTCACTGACCAGCCCCGCTCAGTTTCCCCTTCAGGTTTTCCCTTTTCTGCATGACTTCTCAATGTTAGAATTTCTCAGGGCTAGGTCATGAGCACTCCTGCCTCCTTCTACCTGTCCCCCTAAGTGTTCTCACTCTCATCACTTCCAAGTCCATCTTTATACTCATACTGCTCAAATTTA
Source organism: Diceros bicornis minor (assembly GCF_020826845.1). Classification (NCBI taxonomy): domain Eukaryota; kingdom Metazoa; phylum Chordata; class Mammalia; order Perissodactyla; family Rhinocerotidae; genus Diceros; species Diceros bicornis. The sequence goes on along the minus strand of NC_080740.1, from coordinate 87,766,641 downwards.
CGTCTCCAGTTCAGACTTCACCCAGCACTCAGGTTGCCCTGCTGGACATTTGCCCTTGGACCAACACACCTAAATTTACCATGTCCACAGCAAAGCTCTTGGGTTCCCTGACCCACCAGCCCCTCAACATTTTCTTCCCTGTGGAATCCCCAGCTCAGAAAACAGCAGCATTATCTACACCATAGTTTATGTCAAATCAAATACAGGAGCCTCCCATGATCCCTCCCTTCCCTTCACTCCCAAATTCCGTTCCATCACCAGCTCCTGTTTCCTCAAAAATTTCTCTCAAATTGACCCATTTGTCCAGTTACACTGCCGCCACCCTAGTCCAGAGCATCATCATCTCTCCATGTACTTTGCTCTGGCCAGCTTCCTTGTTTCCATTCTTGCCTCCCCAAACCCAGGGAAAAGAGCTTTCTAGACTGAGGGAGCAGCATATACCAGCAAACATTCAGAAGACACCCAGGAGGCTGTCACCTGAGGGAACCACAAAGAGGTGGCCAGAGAACAGGGCAGGTGAAGTGAGGGGTAAACAGAGGCTCTGAATGCCACGCTAAGCATCTCAAAGATGAACTTGAGGACAATGAGGAGCTGAGGAAGGATCATAAACCAGTGAATGGCTTTCCAGATGTGTGTTCCAGGTAGAGGAGAAACCTCTGCCACAGTGAAGATACACTGGCGAGATGTAGAGAGCAGGGAGAATCCAGCCCTACGAAGTCACTGGAATCAAGCAGCTATCATGCCATGAAGCGTGGTGCTCTGTTCCTGTGGAGCGGAGCCAGAAACAGTTCCCTTCTATAAAAGGAGATATAGTAACACTCACTTTTTTTTTAGTACTATGAAAGGGAAAGCATAAGAAACGTTAGCCAATCATTATTGATTGTACCTTGGAGGAATCAGCTTGCATAAGCAAAGAAAGAGAGAGAAGAGGAAATAAATTTGCAAAGAAAGGCTCTACTCTCTGCAGTTGAAAAAAACATGGAGCAAAATGGAGCCCTGAGCTCCTTAATTAATAACAGAAATATGGGAAAAAGTGGAGGGAGAAGAGAGGAAAAAATTCTTTACTCTTTTTATTATTCAAAGTGGGGTTTTACAAATATTTGGAAAAATGAACCTCTAGATTTTCAAATATCATTGTTTTTTAAAATATCATTTGGATTTTTTTTTCATATTTATATATCAGTCCCCATTGTCCTGTCGGCAGCTGATATGAAGAACATAATTTAACATAATTGGCATTGTGAAAATGGGATAAATTATTCATCCCAAAAGGACCCCTCCTCTGGATACATTCCCCTTTTGCTGGCAAGGCCAGATAATACATGGTGGTTCAGATGGCACAAAGTACAGATCATAAAAATTTTAAATACTACTTCCCAGGATTATCAATAATGAAGAGGTTCCCCCGTGGAGAGGCCCCAGGATTGGCAGGAACAATAAATAAAATGCAGAAGTGCTGACAAGGAGCAAAATTGTATTTTTATGAGCCGGACCTGCACAGGACAAAAATAGCTCCCGGCTGCACCCTTCAGCTCATCCCTGCAGCAAAGAGAGAAGCTCAGAGCACGACAATGAACAGCTAGCCACTGAGCACCTACTATGTGCTAGACTCTGTGCTAGGGGCCCCACTGATGTGTACTCAGTTAAGTCTCACAACTCTCCTTACAACACGCTCTCCAATCCTCGTATCTCTCCTCTAAAATTATCATTATTCCCCTTTACCAGACGAGGACATTTAGCCTTAGAGAGTTCAATCACTTGCCTATGATCAAATGACTGGTAAGTGGTCAAGCTGGTATGCAAACTCAGGATGATTATGCTCTTGCCTATCTATCATGTTTAAAAATAAAAGCTTCCTACTATGTCCCTGGCACTGTGCCAAAAGCTTTACATCCTGTATCTCAGCAAATCCTCTTGATCACTCTGAGATACAAATAATTATCCCCATTTTACAGATGAGGAGCCTGACTCTTGAGAACAGAAATGCCTTTCAACCTCAATAGCACTAAGAGGCAGAGCCAAGCTTGGACCCAAGCTTCTGGCTCAGATCCAAGTGCCACCCACTAGTAAGGTCATCATTGGAGAGTCATAACAGTCAATCTCTGACCCTATGGTACCTGGTACACAATAGGGCTCTATAAATACTGTTGAATGAATGAACAAACAAATAAGTCCTATCTCTCAAGAGACAAGGTGAGTTGCCCACATGGGGCCTGAGTACTTAGTTAGGAACCTTCTCTCATTTGCCCCCCTCACTCCTCACCCCACACTCCATTTCTTTGGGTTTGAGTCTTTTTCCCTGGGCCCTTGAAGCTGGGTATCGGGCCCAGAAAACAGGGTAAAATGTCAGTGCTCAAAGGACGTTAGTGGCAGTGTTGTCCAATCCCATGAATTCATAGATGGGGAGATGGGAGCCCAGAGAGGGGAAGGGATTTGCTACAGGTCACACAGCAAGGCTGGGTCAGAATCAGGACCCTGGTATGGACCTGCTGACTGACTCCCCATCCAGGGCTCTTTCTGTGGGATCAAGTTTCTTTTCCTTGCTGGGATTTTGCTTTCTCAGGGAAGAATGGCTATGCCTAGATTTATTGATAGTTGTGTGGCAGGTGGAAGGTTGGCCAGTACCACTTCAAATGGACCAGCTAGCCCAGTAAGTCTATGACTCTCCAACTCTGCGGCAATGCATAGCGCAGGGCAAGATGGAGGACTCTCCATAGGGTCCTCTACAGGGGCTTCCAGCTCCTTCTGCTCAGAGCAGAGGCTAGCTGCCTGGGCTGGAATCATTGCAGAGGAGGAATACAGCTCTGCCATCGGGCCTGTCCTCTATAGTCCAAAGGCCCAGCTCATGTCACTGCTCAACTCTCCTTGCAGCCTGGGGCCAGCCCCTGTGCTCTCCAGGAACAATGATGCTGATTCTGGGACTGAATTGATGATAATAATAACAAAAATAACAATAATAATAATAACTTTGCACTAAGCTTTTACTGTGCACCGGGCACTGTGATAAACATTCCACATGTATTTTCTCATTTCCCCCGTAAAACAATTCTTGGAGGATGATATTATTGTCCTCCTTTTAACAACGAGGAATTGGAGGGTCAGAGTGGTTAATGAAATTGCCCAGGGTCACACAGCAGATAGGTGGTGGAGTTAGGGTTCTAGGCACTGCTATAATGCCTCTCTCTACAGGCAGGAACACGGGCTTGCTCCACGGAGATCTCACTGTGTGTGAATGTGAGCAAATCGCTTCAGCTCTCCAAAGTTCTTTCACCATCTGTGAAATGGGGGTGATTTTTTAAAAATAGAAAATTTGATACACGCTCATGGTAAAAAAGTATGAAAATTATATAATAAAAGTCTTTAAATGGCCCCACTTGCCCCTATCCCCACTCCTTAAACATCTCATGGTTTCTTGTGTCTGTTCAAAACGGCTTTATAAATTATAAGAATAAAACATAGACACGTGCTTCCACAAATGGGATCGCTTCAAACCATGCTCTTTCAAGTTGTTTTAACTGAGCGATGTGTCTGTCGCTTCTTTCACATTAGCGCGAGCAAATCTGCCTCATTCTCATAACAATCGCTTAGTATTCCACATCCATGCTCCAGAGTTTATTTAACCAGTCCCTTCTCACAGAACATTCCAGTTTTTTTTATATATAGGCTTTTGCATACTTGCAAAAATATACCCATAGGATAACTTCCTACCAGTAGGAAGCATACCAACCAAATAGTATATATAGTTCTAAATTTTATAAACAATGTCAAAATACCTCCTGAAAAACATTGCACCAAATTACATAACCAACAAGAGCGTATTGAGAAGATCTGCTTTCTTCTAGCGTAATCAACTCTAGGCATTATCAAATGTTTTTTGTTGTTGTTGTTTTTGCCAACTTAACAGGTAAAAAAAATTCCTTTCTTCTTTAAATTATGTTTTTAAATTATAAAGAATTTTTAATATGCTTAGTGGCCATTTTATGTCTATTTGTTGGAATCGCTTAGTCAGAGCCTTTGCCCCAATTCGAGGTGATTTACAATCCGCCTCTTGAGAGCGTCTGACGAGCAGAACAAGGGGGCTCTACAAGCCTGGAGCCTGCAGAGACGGGCATTGCTGCTGCTCCCCAGGGAGAGGCTGACAGCTCTCTGACCTTGTGTCTCAGGGAGAAAGAGAAACTTTCTGGTGAAGCCAGAGAGAGGCCAAGCAGGCAAACAGGACCCAGTGACAGGAGCCGAGTCTCCTTTGCCTGACATCGTTCCAGGTCCATCCCGCCGGGCCCCTGAACCCCCACCCTTGAAACCCCATCCTTCTCAGCATGTTTCGCTTTCACCGTCATCTTCCAAAATGACAACTTGAGACATATTCTCAATATCCAGTGAAAGAAAGGAAACTATATCAGTGTGCTCCTTCTGTCTGCCATTTAGACAATTTTCATGTGTTTTCCTCGCAGTAATCCTGTTAGGTAGATCTTATGCTCATTTTATAGTTGGAAAAAACCAAAGCCTTGAGATGCTAAGCGACTTGCTGCACAGTCAGTAAACAGCTTAGCTGAGATTTGAACCCAGGTCTCTAGGCCTACGAAGTGCAAGTGGTCCACCACGCAAAATCTGAAGTGCGCCAAACATCAAGAATTGATCTCTAAATGTCTGCATTCCTCTCCTCCCAGGAACAGGTGAGCCCACCTCCTCCGGGACGTGTAAACACTTAGTGATCAGTAGATAGGAATGTTTGCCTAGACCCCAGCACCAGGCAGCTGGCTCGCCAGGTACACAGTTCACCTGGGGCTTTGCCAAGGTGGAGGTGAGCCTGTCCATGGCTTCCTTTCTGTGGACCTGCCATCCACTAGCTAGCATCTCCCAGCACATCTGTGTGCAGACCTTGGCTGCACTATTTTCTCTGGGCGTGCCCTGGGACAGCGTTTCACCTCTCTGAGCCTGTTTCTGCATCTGTAAAGAGGGGATCATGGAAGCAACCTTACAGAGGAGTTGTGGGGACATCTGGCTTATTTTGGTCCTTTAGATAAACCGAAGGCAACAAGGTCCCAAAGACACGCCCTGGAATTTGGGATCTGCAGATTGGTGGTCCAGCTTCTCAAGAGCTCACTCCACGGCCTGGAGAAAGCCACCCAACTGCAAAGATGCTGGACTATTCCGCCACCTGTCAAGTGGAGAAATTAAGCCCAGCTTTACGCTAGGCAAGCAAGAGGGGGCTTCATTCAGCCAGCATTTCCCACTGCCTGCTGCATGCCCAGGCCTAAGCTAAAGAGATGATGCAGAGCCTGGGCCCTCAGGCCTAGGGGCAAATCTCCGTGCCAACCTGGCACCACGTCTCCATAAATCCATCCACCTCCCCACTCCCACTGTCCCTTCCCTAGTGCCCACCACCATCTCCTTCATAAACACGACAGTGGCCTTCTGCCTGATCTCATGCCTTCCACTCTTTTCTCCCCTTCCACCACTCCTGGCTGGGGTGCTGCAGGAAACTCAGTCACTTTTGTTTTGGGGAAACTACTCTGACGCTGTGAGGCAGACAGATTGGAAAGAGAGAAGAGGAAGAGACCAGGAGACCTGGCATGAGTCCCTTGTCCCTAGAGCAGCCAGAGGAATCTTCCTAAAACAGAAACCTGATCCTGTATTACTCTCCTGTTTTAAATCCCTTCAAAAAAATACACCAAGCCCCACATGAACGGGCACCCACCTCACCTCACTTCCCAAGTTTCCCCGTCACTCAGCATGCCCAGCCAACCGCCTCCTGACTATTCCTCCAACTTCCTCAATGCCCGTCCACGTGCTGCTGCCTCTGCTCCCCTACTCCCCTTACCAACCCATCCTCTACGTCTCAACCAGGGTCCTTCCTCAGAAGGACGTCCCCTGACCATCCTCCCATCATAATTAGGTCCCCCTAAGCCTTATCCTCTCTTATATTACAGCACCTCATTCTTTCCTTAATAGCCCGTCTTGCAACTTGCATCTGTGTACTTTTGTTTGTGTGATGGCTTGTTTGAAGTCCCTCTTCCCCAGTGGACTGGAAGCTCCATGAAGGCAGCGGCCATGCCTATCTTTTCATGGCTGTATATGCACAGCCTTGCACAGTGCCTGGCACATAGAAAGTAACCAATGAGATGTGCTGGATGAATGAATGAATACCTTCCAGTGCGATAAGTACAACCATAGCTATAGTTACGGGTGGTCAGGGAAGGTGTTTAAGAAGATAAGTATTGGCTTCTCAGACAGGCAAAGGGGTGAGAAGGGCATTCTAGGCAGAAGGGATGGCATGTGCAAGGAGGAAGGAGCATGAAACACCCTGGAGAGCATGGAAAACTCTAGGGCAGGGTTTCTCAACCTTGGCATTGTTGACATTTTGGGTAGGATAGTCCTTTTTGGGGGGGCCACCCTGTGCAGGATATTTAGCAGCATTCCTGGCCTCTACCCATTAGATGCCAGTAGTGTCCCGCCTCCAGTTGTCACAACCAAAAATGTCTCCAGACATTGCCAAATGTCCCCCTGGAAGGAAAAATCACCCCCTGTTGAGAAGCACTGCTCTAGGTAGGTCTGACATGCTGGTATTCAAGGTACAATGTAGGAAGTGTTAGGAATGGAAGCCAGTGGGGATCTGGGAAGGATTTGAGGATTGCATCCTGTGAGGATGACTGAAAAGAGTTTGCACAGGACAATGACCTGGTCACATCTCAGAAGCTACCTCGGGTGCAGTGTGGAGGGTTGGTTAGAGTGATAGAAGAGGTGGGAGGCCAACCATGAGGCCGGCTGATCTCCTCTCCCAAGGCAGGCACCGAACCTCCAGCACTGCACAAGGAGGGAGCCCTGGAGGCCATGATGTTCTCTCTGAAGGATTGCCCCAGGCCCCACCTGCAGGTCAGGAGAGCTCAAGGAGCAGCGATGGACATGGATGAGGGAGTGTAAGATTTGAGGAAGCGCTCTCCAGGGGTGGGAGGCTTCTCGTTATTGAAGGCAGCATGGTGCAGAGGGAAAAGTTGGGGTGTCAGGTGCTCCAAGGTTCCAACCCCAGCTGTTCCACTCTCTGTGAACCTTGGGATAGTCACTCCATTGATCTGAGACTCAGTCTCCCCATGAGTGAAATGGGTGCTCTAATACCCACCTCACATAGTTGTTGGGAAGATTAACTGAAACAACAGATCTGAATGCCCGCCATGGCCCCATTCCCAGCCCAGAGCAAGAACTTCAGACCTGCTTGTCCTCTCCATTTAGTCTACAAAATATTTCCCCCTGACACTCATATTCCATGCTAAAGAGTATTTGGTGAACAAATCTAAAGATGATTGTCAGTATTACACACCAAGCACACTCTGTATTTTACATTTTCAAAAAGAAAAACCATGATTTAACACTGGGGTCAAATCTACTTCTTTCTGATAACCAGTTTAGCTCCAACGCTCACCATCTGACTGGATGGTCAGATGGCAGTCACTAATCAAAGAGATGGCAACTATGTCAAGACTTGCTTCGCCTTCTCTACAGCCCTGTGACATCGAGTCCCAATGTTATCAGCCCCACTTGACACACCAGGAGGCTGAGGCAGTTTAAGAAACTCGCTTCAGGTCATCAGCCAAGATAGGCTAGTGACAGGCAGATCCCCATTGTGAACCCACCTGGGGAGGGGGCTTCAGGGTCTGCGCTGGTGACTCAGCCTTTGGAGGACCCATGTGGCTTCTTGAGTGTAATTCACTTTTAACACATTTGTTTTAATATCAGGGGGAAGAAAGTTGTTTACTCTTGGAAATATTATAAAATCTAAATACTAGCACAGAAAACTGCTAATATAATTTCCCACTCAGAGAAGAGAAGACAGAGGCCTAAGGAGGAGAAACAACTCACACAAGTCATACTGTGGTTGGCAACTGAGCTCGAGCTAGAGCCCACGTCTGTGGTCTCCCAGGCTAGCTGGCTCCTTGTTCCTGCTGAGGTGGAAGGTTCTGGAACAACACTGCCTGGGTTTTGAGTTCTACAGATATTGCCAGATGCCTACCAACTATGTGCTTTGGGAAGTTATTTTACCACTCCATGCCTAAGTTTCATCATCTTGAAAAATTGGGTTAAAGTAGCAACTTCTTTATTGGATCCTATTAACTATTGAAAGGATGAAAGAAAATTGTGTGTCTGTGTGTATGTGCATGCATACATATGGCTTAGAACAGCATCTAACATTTAGGAAGACCTTGAAAATGATCATTATTATTCTCTTATAGTTAGTTTTATGCAAGGCACTTTACATATGAGGCCACATCTAAGTATGTTCTGACCATTATGAGGTAGGTGTGATCCTCCACACTTCACAGAGGAGGAAACTGGGATCTGCCTGGTAGAAAGACTTTGTCATAAACATCAGAAGGAGTCTGTGATGTGCCCCTGTGGGGATGTGTTCCTGTTGGGATTTGTATCTTTCAGGATACATTGGTTTCCCCCTCCACACATGCAGGTCCACAATGCATCCTTCAGCCTTTGGGACAACTTTTTGGTACATTTGGACTGGATGCTCAGTGATTACCAGGACTATATCCTCTCTCAAGGAAATAAGGAAGCCCTTGGAGGCAGGGGGCTGGGGTGGGGGGAGTAAGGAAAGACAGAGGCCATGGTATCTCTGGATGGCCTGCAGGTGTGAGGGTTAGGGGGAGAGGGGGCCTCACAACAATCCCTTTTCCTTGAACACCTCTCAGGGACATGCAGATCTTCGAGGCTGTAGCCATTGGCTGAAGGGTAAAGATTCTTCCTGAAGCCTCACAAAACCTTAAGAGACTATCTCCCCTTCTCCTCCCCAATTTCCATTATATCTGGGTTCACAGTCCAGCATCGCGACTTACTCCTTCTGTGATCCTGGATTACTAACAAAATTTCTCTGATTCTTCACCTTTTTGCCTATAAATATGAGTGCCTATTCCCTGACTCCCAGGGGAAATGTACATCTAGCACAGTGGTTCTCAACTTTGACTGCACACAGGAGTCATCTAGGGAGACTTAATTAATACTGACACCTGAGTCTCACCCCTAGAGATTCTGATACAATTGTTCTGGGGTGTGGCCTAGATATCAGGATTTTTAAAAGCTCCCCAGGTGATTCTAATATGCAGTCAAAAACTGAGAACTCCTGATATACATATAGCAGATACTCAATTAATACTGTCCCCTCACATTTCTTTAGTGTTAACTGCCTGTTCCAATTTTATTTTTAAAGGCCCTACTGGTTTCTCAGGATGGCTCAAGTATTCTTTATTTCTGTCACCCCCATGCACATTCTTATATTGACAACCTCTGCACTTTCAAAACAGATGACTCAACCCCCAGCCAGTCAGGCAGGCCCTCTATCTAGCATTGGCTCATCTTCTGTTCATTGGATAGAGCCAATTGGTTAAGACACACAATGCCCTCTTGGAGATGCCAATGAGAAAATCAAACAGATGGAATGATCCATTGTTTGCTCTTCAGCCAGGGAACTCCATCATTTGCCTCCAAATCTATCTCTTACAGTGTGTAAAAGCTCACATTATAAAACCTAAGTTCTCTCAGCTGGATCTTAAACAATAATGTTTCTCCCACTCGTGTCCATGGGATAACCCCCCCACCTTTGTATAAATGTCCACCTCCATTTCTCATGGACTACTCCCATGTCAGGAGATGTGCCATCAGCCAGTCACTCATTGCCAGCCACGCCTCCCCCAAAGACACTCTACTCCAGTCATGCTATTTCCCAAAAGCTCTCCATGCTTTGTACATGTGTGCCCTTTGCCTTAAATGCCTTTTCTCCCATGCTCCACCTGGAAGGTTTTACTCACCTTTAAAAGCCAAATTCAAATGTTCTCCTCTGCAGCATATCTAACCTATCCTCCCGGTCTCTTCCCCAACACAACAGAATTTAGTTGTTTCCACCTTTGTGCTCTCACAATCTTTGTAACTCTCAGCATTTACCATGATGCATATATTATAAATTAATGTTATACTGGATAGGGATTTTGTAATTTGTCTTTTTATAACCAACTTCTAGCACAGGTACAGGGCCTTAGCAAGTGCAAACTAAATGCCTGTTGGACTGCATCTAATTCTCTATCCTCAGATCTATATCAGTCAATTTTGAAACACCTTCCCAAAACAATCAAAACAGATTTTCTCTGTCACCATCTAGAAGCTTATTAGTATTCATTTGTTATGATAGAACTTTAAAAGATTAATTTTCTAGCCCATGTATTTATATGTGAACGAAAAAAATGAATAAACACTTACCATAAATCTGAAATAATACAAGAGATATCATGTCCCTGGAAGGAATAACTACATTTTACAAGAAAGGGAACGTATTTGGCTGATGAGGGAATGAAAGGGTTTGGGGGGGGGGATTTTTTGCTGCTTTATTTCCTGAGATGGGGGAGCACAGGGGGCTGCTGAGGAGAAGAGCACCTGCTTTACCTTTTCCGGAGCAGGCAGCTGTAAGTGATTAACCTCCAAGGGAGTGATGAGAGGGACGGTCTGGAAGCCATCCTCAGCCGAAGGCGGCTTGGTCCCCTTCTCGCTGGGGGTACTGGTCAGCTTCACCATCCTTATGCCTTTCTTCCCAGACCTAAGGCAAGCAGGGGATTCTAGTTACAGTAGGAGGTGAGGCAGGGAAAGAGAGGGCTGACGACAGGGAAAACAGCGCTGTCCTCAACAGCTCCACTCAGGCAGCTTTCAGTGTAGAGATCAGTCATGGATCTTCCACTAGATTTCCTGGCATGATTCTCATTATCCAGTAAAACTTCTTTAATCATCAAAATATGCCACCTGCCCATGGGGTTCGACAGCCCTCAGATTTGAGAAACTCAAGACAAATCCCAGACTTACTCAAAAAATACACAAGCTTTAAAAAAATCTAAGACACTAGAGCTAATGTAGCAATATAATCTCAGTGAAAATCTTATTCTTAGTGCAAAATTAAACCCTATTATTCTGGGTCACCCTGCAGTATGATAAATTGCACCTCACCACCCTGGTTGCTATTTTATGCTATTGGCTCTTCTTCAGCAATCTCCCTAAAACACAATAAATACATTCAGTGTTTCTATGTGTACCCTTTCACACAATATGTAGGTTTTACAGCAGCTACAATTTCCTAAAACAAAAAAGGATTGGCTTGAACCCAATCCTGTTATTCAGCCATGGAATGCCTCCATTTCCTCAACAGAGAAGGGCTATTTTTTTTTCCTTCCATGGAAAGTTAGCAACCCCCATACTGCAAGACTGTCAACTAAATACACAAATCACATTTATTCCTCCCCAGCTCCCTTGGAAGTCAAACGGTGCTCCCACCGCCCCCACCCCGAAGCCCAGTACAACTGAATTTCTCTTGTCAAGCCTGCTGATGGAACGTTATTAGACAAAATAGGGTTGTTGTGGGGGTAAAAGGGATGGTAAAGCGTTGGTGGATATTGGGGAGTAGTTATAGCAAAAACAAATGCCTACTTACTGTGCTGCACTCTTGGGGGTCAGAGCAGATTCAAGCCGATTTGAAGAGGAGGAGGACAGCCAGGAGTCCTGCCTCCACAGCCCGAGCTTGTGGTGCTGAAAGGACAGCGCCTTGCGTGTGTCTGGACTGGGAGCTTCTGAGAGCGAGGCGCGAGCGAGCGAGCGAGCGAGCAAGCGGAGAAGAGCTCCTGGCAGCTGCCTGCCTGCTCTCTCGCTCGTGCCCCCTCCCACCAGGGAACGGGTTCCCACACCATCTGTCATCTGGCACCACCTGCTGTTTCTCATGCATGGCCACAACCACGGCATGGGACGAAATAGTGTCAAGAAAGTGGGAGGGATTCTGGCCACACACACACAAACATAAAATTAATACACACATCTAACAAGCAATTCTAGAACCTTTAGAAAAACTGGAGGAGGCGCATTCATTAGGACAAGGGACCACCTCCTAAGATCTTCTGGAACAAAATTATGAAACAGAACGGTACAGTACCTGCACTGTGCTCTGATCTGTGGTAAGGAGAGAAGGAGAACTAATATTTATTGAGTATCTCCCATGCAGTGGGCACTCTTCCAGCCTCTTTCAGACTATTTCCCTCATTTGCAAAATGTGATTTCTAATAGAACCTACACGATGGGCGCGAGGTGTGATTGTGATAACATTGGGAAAGAATTTGGCTCAGAGCAGGGCACATGGCAAGCACTACATAAACATAAGCTACTATTCTCACAACGCCGCTGTGATCATACAGATCAGCTAAGGTCACAGAGCTGGCATAGCACCAGGAACTGAGATTTAAACCCTGATCCATTGCCACCAAAGAGTGCATCCAGTCCACAACATTATGTATATGACTCCCAGGTTGGTGTCTGGAATCAGAGAGGACAAAGTCCTAGTGTCAGCTCTACCAGTTCTGGCTGTGGGGATCTTGGACGTTTTACATTCACTCTCTAAGCCTCCATTTATTTATCTCTGATGTGAGAATACTAACACTTCCCTTGCAGAGTAGTTGTGAATATAAGAAGAGATTGTGCTCAAGGAAACCCCTTTTAGCCTGGGGACAAGGTTCTGAATTACCGAATTATTTCATCCCTGGGGATTGCTCTTATACACTCTTCACATTATCTGAGGTCAAGATCATCTCCACGGTTTCTCCCAGCTGTGGGTCAGGTCACAGATTCATCCTCAGCTACAGTGCTGTTTATGATGCACTTCGTGAGGTTCAGTTGTCTTGGCATTAGTAATGGCATACCCTTTCGCTTTCAAAGTATCCTAGTTTGCATGATAAATAGTTTGGTCAGCTTAATTAGTGCTCACATGCTGAAAATATACTCTACTAGCTAAAAAGCCAGGAGAAAACATATATATTATCTGTATTGTTCAGTAATAAAATAGATGTGTGTGTGTGCATGGGCATGGGGACCTGTGTGTGTGTGTGTGTGTGTGTGTGTGTGTGTGTGTGTGTAGAAAGAGAGAGATGTTTCTGTGACAAAGTCTATAACATATCAGAGCTGCACAGGGCACTATTAATAGAAGTCTGCATATATATGAGACAGAGGTATTCCAATAAATGTTAATCCCCCATTTCCTGCTTTCCAAAGGCTTGGATGATTTTCAGATGCAGGAATTATCTAAGGACAACACAATGTAGGCAGCTACGTAGAGGCAATTGTGAACATGTGTATTTGACCCTATTACTGCTGCCTCCAAAGGAAAAAGAAAGTCCCTTCAACATAGCTTGTGGTTTATTCACAAGCAGAAATTTTGCCTTTAATAGCCCCAAGCCAGAGGCTTTGAGAGTTTAGTAAGGTCCAGGAGAAGAGCCTGTCTCATGGCAATGTGAAAACCAGGCTTCCTGATATGTGAGGCCAGAGAGAAATGGTGGGAAGAAACAGGGGCCTAGAGTCATGCGGAGAAGCCCCTTGTTTAAAAATGATATTGAGAGGTGCTTAATATAATAGACTATTATTCTCCTGTTGAGTTCTGGAAACTATGTCTTACAGTTGAAAACCAAAATTATGAGATTTTCTAGTGAGGTTTTCTATGTATGTTAATGTAATTTATAAGACAACTGCAACATAAGGAATGGAGGATAAAGGGACTAAGGTGGTGGTAATGTTTCTATATTCCCCATGAGGTGGTAAAGTATTGATTCCAACTAATCTGAAAAGTTAGTTATATCTATTGTAATCCCTAGGGCAACCAAAAATATACAGAGATAAAGTCCAAAATGCAATAGATAAATTTAAATGGAATACACTAATAAAGTTCAAATAAGCCACAAGAAGGCAGGAAAAGGAAAACAAAAACAAAAAGATGGAATAAGCGGAAAACAAATAATGAAATAGTAGGCTTAAATCCAAATTTATTGATAATTACATTAAATATAAATGGTCTAAAAAAACAAATAAAAAATAGGTTTCTCAAATGGAGGAAAAACATGAACCAAATATATGCTGTTAACAAGAAACTCACTTCAAATAAAGTGATATAGATAGGTTAAAAGTAAAGGGTCACACTTTCAGCTTTGACTTCAAGGAGCCCAAGGTACAGCTTTCTTCTCTCCTGCTGCATCTGGGTTCATCTAACACCAGCTGCCTCCACCACGCTGCCAAAGTTTGACCCCAATGAGATCAAAGTCACGTACCTGAGGCACACCAATGGGGAAATTGGTGCCTCTTCTGCCTTAACCCCCAAGATCAACCCTCTGGGTCTCTCTCTCAAAAAAGTTGGTGATAACATCACCAATTCAACTGGTGACTGGAAAGGTCTAAAGATTACAAAGAAACTGACCATTCAGAACAGACAGGCCCAGAATGAGCTGGTACATTCTACCACTGCCCTGATCATCAAAGTCCTCAAGGAATCACCGAGAAACAGAAAGAAGCAAACAGTAGGCACAGTGGAAATGTCACTTTTGATGATATTGTCAACATTTCCTAACAGAAGCAGCACTGATCTTTAGCTAGAGAACTCTCTAGAACCATTAAAGAGATCCTGGGAACTGCCCTGTCTGTGGGCTGCAGTGTTCATGCAGCAGCCCACAGACACCACTTTCATGACATCATAGATGACATCAACAATGGTGCAATAGAATGGCCAGCTAGTTAAAAACTACAGAGGAAAATATTCCAATAAGGGATCATTTGACAAGCAAAAATGGTAAAGGGATGGAAGAAAATACACCGTGATAACACTAAACAAAAGAAACGTGGGATAGCTATATTATTATCAGACAAAGTAGACTTCAGAGAAAAGAAAATTACCGGAGATAAAGAGAGACATTACATATGCTAAAAGAGTCAATTCACTAAGAAGACACAGCAATCCTAAATGTGTCTGGAGCTAATAACAAAGCTGCAAAACACATGAGGAAGAAACTGACAGAACTGAAAGAAGAAATAGACAAGTTCACAATTATAGTTGGAGACCCCAGCACTCCTCTCTTGCTAATTGATAGAGCAAATAGAAAATCAGCAGGGCTATAGAACAGAGTTTCTCAACTTCAGGTCTATTAACATTTTGGACTGTATAATTATTTCTTTTTTTTTTTTTTTTTTTTTTTTTGGTGAGGAGATCAGCCCTGAGCTAACATCCGCCAATCCTCCTCCTTTTTTTGCTGAGGAAGACGGCACTGGGCTAACATCCGTGCCCATCTTCCTCCACTTTATATGGGACGCCGCCACAGCATGGCTTACCAAGCAGTGCGTCGGTGCGCGCCCGGGATCTGAACCAGCGAACCCCGGGCCGCCGCAGCAGAGCGCGCGCACTTAACCGCTTGCGCCACCGGGCCGGCCCCTGTATAATTATTTCTTGTGGGAGGCTGTCCTGTACATTGTAGGATGTTTAGCAGCATTCCTAGTCTCTACCTACTAGATGCCAGCAGCAACTTCCCCCAAATTGTGACAATCAAAAATATCTCCAGACACTGACAAATGTCCCCTGGGAGAGAGGGGCAAAACCATTCCCAGTTGAGAACCACTGTTATAGAAGAAACAAACAACATCACCAACCAACAGGATCTAACTGACATTTGTAGAAAACTCCACCCAAAAACAGAAGAATAAAAATGCTTTTTGAGTGAACACGGAACATTTATTTGGATAGTCTATACCCTGAGTTACCAAGATAGACTATACCCTGAGTCATAAAACAAACCTGAACACATTTTTAAAAATTGAAAATGATATAAAGAATGTTCTGGGCCGGCCCTGTGGCTTAGCAGTTAAGTGCGCGTGCTCCGCTACTGGCAGCCCGGGTTCGGATCCTGGGTGCGCACCGATGCACCGCTTCTCCGGCCATGCTGAGGCCGCGTCCCACATACAGCAACTAGAAGGATGTGCAACTATGACATACAACTATCTACTGGGGCATTGGGGAAAAAAAAGGAGGACGATTGGCAATAGACGTTAGCTCAGAGCCGGTCTTCCTCAGCAAGAAGAGGAGGATTAGCATGGATGTTAGCTCAGGGCTGATCTTCCTCACACACACACACACACACACACACAAAAAAATGTTCTCTGACCATAATGGAATTAGATGAGAAATCAATGACAGAATGATAATAGGCAAGTTTCCAAACACTTCGAAATTAAACTAGATACTTCTAAATAATCCTTGTAGCAAAGAGAAAGTCTCAAAGGAAATTAGAAAATATTTTGAACTGAACAAAAATGAAAGTACAAGCTACCAAAATTTTGAGAGTGCAGCTAAAGTAGTGCTTAGAGGAGAATTTACAGCATTAAATGTGTTTAATACAAAAGAAGAAAGATCTCACATCAGTTATCTAAGATATCACCCAGAAAAAAGAAAAAGTGCAAAATAAACCCAAAGCTAGCAGAAGGAAAGAGTAATAAAGAGCATAAATCAATAAAATTGAAAACAGAAAAACAATAGAGCAAATAAATGAAACCAAAAGCTGATTCTTTGAAAAGATCAATAAATTTGATAAACTTCTAGAAAGACTGACAACAAAAAATAGAGAATACACAAATTACCAATATCATGAATGAACTATAGGATAACACTACAAAGTATGCAGACATTAAAAGGATAATAAGAGACTACTACAAACAACCATATGTACATAAATTTGATGAACTACATTAAATGGACCAATTCTTCAAAAAACATAAATTACCAAAACTCACCCAAGAGGAAATTATAAGCTGAATAGTCCTAACTAACAAGGACATTGAATTTTTACTTTAAATCTTCACACACAAAAAAGAAATCTCCAAGCCCAGACATATTCATGGGTGAAATCAATCCAATATTTTTAAAAGAAATAACACCAATTCTACACAGTCTCTTCCAGAAAATAGAAGAGAAGGGAACCTGCTCCCCAATTCATTCTATGAAGCCAGCATTACCCTGATACAAAACAAGACAAAGACAGTACAAGACAAGAAAACTACAGGCCAATATACCTCATGAACATAGGTGCAAAAAATCTTCAACAAAATATTAGAAAATCAAATCCATCAGTAGACAAAAATCATGATACACCACAAACAAATGGGTTTTATTCTGGGAGGGCAATTGAAGGAGAAAATTTATTATCTACTTATAATGGATAATTTTACATCCATTTATAATAAAAACTCTCAGAAAATGGGGAATAGAAGGGAACTTCCTCAACTTCATAAAGGGCATCTTAAAAAAAAAAAAAGAAAACTGTAGCTAATGTCATACTTAATGGTGAAAGACTGAATGCCTTCCCCTCAAGATCTAGAACAAGCAAGAATGTCCACATTCATCACTCCTATTCAACATCATACCTGAAAGTACTAGTCAATGCAATAAGACAAGAAAAATAAATAAGAGGCAAACAGTTTGGAAAGGAAGAAATAAAATTATCCTTATTTGCAGACAACATGATTGTTTACACAGAAAATCCAAAAATAAATCTGTTTCCGAAATTCCTAGGACTAATGGGTGGGTTTAGCAAAGTCATGGATACATGGATGTGCAAAATTTAATCATATTTCTATATTTTATCAATGAACAATTAGAAACCAAAATGTTTTTAAAATATCATTTACAATAGGTCCCTAAATTAAATACCTTGGTTTAAATCTTGCAAAATATGTAAAGAATCCGTAGAGTGAAAACTATAAAATGCTTATGAAAGACCTCAAAGAGCTAAATAATTGAAGACATACCAGATTCATGGATTGGAACACTCAACAGAGTAAACGTGTCAACTCTAAAAATTGATATATGGATCAATTTTCAATTCCAATCTCCTGCAGAAATTTTTGTAGATATATCTAGATCATTCTAAAATGTATATGAAAAGGCAAAGGAACTAGAATGACCAAAACCATTTTTTTAAAGGAAGAATAAAATTGGAGGAATCACACTACCCAATTTTAAGACTTGCTATACAGCTACAACTATACTGTGCTTATTATACAGCTTACTTTACAGTATTTTAGACTGAATTGTATTGGCAATGGGATAGACATATAGATTAATGGAAGAGAATAGAGAGAACAGAAATAGACCCATACAAATATGGCCAATTGATTTTTGACAAAAGTGCAAATGCAATTCAATGGAAAAAAGATAATCTTTTCAAAAAATGGTGTTGGAACAATGAACCAGGACTTAAACTACATGCCTTGTACAAATATAGATCGTAGATCTAAGTGTAAAATATGAAACTATAAAATGTTTAGAAGAAAATGTAAGAGAAAATCTTTGTGTCCTAGGGTTAGGCAGTTTATACACTTGACACCAAAATCACAATCTATAAAAGATTGATAAGTTGCAGTTCATTGCATTTTAAAACTTTTGCTCTGCCAAAGACACTCTGAAGAAGACAAGCTACAGACTGAAGAAAATATTTGCAAATTGTATACTTGACAAAGGATTTGTATCCAAAACACATAAAAAACTCACAGAAAGCAACAGTAAGAAAACAAACAACCCAGTTGTAAAATAGAAAAAGGACTTAAACAGATGCTTCATCAAAAAACATGAATAGATGGCAAACAAACAAATTAAAGAATGTTCAAAATCATTAGCCATTAGGGTCTTAGAAGAGGACATAACTAAGTTAATCAGCCTTTGTGTGAGTGAATCTATCAGATCTCTTCCAAGAGTTCATGTTTATAGAGCAAGAAATGGAGCATGATTGAATGGAAGAAAATGGCTTAAAGGAGAGAAAGAAATGCCTTAAAGATAAACTTCTCCTACTTCCCAACTTTGTCCAAAGAGGCAATAACGTAAAATGGAAAAAGTATGGATGATGGGGTCAGATATGGGACTTTGAATCCACCTCCTAGGTGGTTCCAGGTCTTGAAGAACTCACAGTCCACTAAAAGAGATAGACTCACTAACAGACAATTATATAGACCTTCCTATGTGCCAGGCTCTATGATAAAGACTTTGTGTGCATTGTCTCTTAATTTTCACAACAAACTTCTGAAGTAATGGCAATAATATTTAACATTTATTGAGCATTTACTATGTGCCAAGCACTAGTCTAAGCACTTATCATGGATAATACCATTTAATGCTCACAATTACCTTGTGAGGTAGATACTGCTATTATTACCATTATACACATAAGAAATTCAAGGCTCAAAGAAGTGATTTCACAATGTCAAACAGCTTGTAAGTCACAAAATTGGAAATCTCTCTGAATCCAAACACTAACATGACCACTATGATAAAGTGAAGTACAGGCGTAGGAGCACAAAGAGTCTATTACCCACTCTTACCCTAGGAACAGAAAAGATTTCCTAGAGGAATTCTTAGCTAAGGTCAGAGGATAAATAAGAGTCAGGAAGGCAAAGAAGGAAAGGCATGTGCAAAGGCCTGGACAATTCCCAGGAATGCTGAGTAGTTTGATCTGACTGGAGGATAGAGTTCAAAGTTCAATATATCATAGATTATTGTATAGATTCCTCCATCCTAGACCTGCAGTTGGCAAACAAAGTCCAAAGTCAGTAGAAGGAAGACAATCAGAGCAGAAATAAATGAAATAGAAACTAAAACTAAATACTATTTACCCCCTCATCCTGGCAACCACTGTTCTTTTTACTGTCTCCATAGTTTTGTCTTTTCCAGAATGGCATATTGTTGGAATCATACAGTATGTAGCCTTTTCAGATTGGCCTCTTTCATATAGTAATATGCATTTCCTCCATATCTTTTCATGGCTTGAGAGCTCACCTCGTTTTAGCCCTGAATAATATTCCATTGTCTGGATGCACCACAGTTTATTTATTCATTTACCTACAGAAGAACATCTTGGTTGCTTCCAAGTTTTGGCAAGTACGAGTTTTCAGCTCCTTTGCATAAGTACTAGGGAGTGCAATTGCTGGCTCATATGATAAGAGTACGTTTAGTTTTGTAAGAAATTGCCAAACTGTCTTCCACAGTGTCTGTACCATTTTGAATTCCCAGGAGCAGTTTATATCTTGCAAGTAATGAACGAGAGTTCCTGTTGCTCCATATTCTCACCAGCATTTGCTGTTGTCATCATTCTGGATTTTGGACATTCTAATAGATGTGTGGTGGTATTCCATTGTTGTTTAAATTTGCATGTTCTTGATGACATGATGTGGAGCATCTTTTCATATGCTTATTTACCATCTATATATCTTCTTTGCTTAGGTGTCTGTTAAGGTCTTTGGTCTATTTTTTGGTTGGGTTGTTTGTTTTCTTATTATTGAGTTTCAAGAGTTCTTTGTATATTTTGAATAACAGTCCTTTATCAGATATGTCTTTTGCAAATATTTTTCTCTCAGTCTGTGGCTTATCTTTTCATTCTCCTGACAGAGTCTTTTGCAGAGCAGAAATTTTTAATTTTGATAAAGTCCAGCTTAGCAATTCTTTCTTCCGTGGGTCATGCCTTTGGTGTTGTATCTAGTCACTACCAAACCCCAGGTCATCTAGATTTTCTCCCATGTTATCTCTAGATGTTTTATAGTTTTGTATTTTACGTTTAGGTCTGTGATCCATTTTGAGTTAAGCTTTGTGAAGGGTGCAAGGTCTGTGTCTAGATTGACTTTTTTGCATGTGGATGTCCAGCTGTTCCAGCACCATTTGTTGAAAAGACTATATTTTGTCCACTGTATTGCCTTTGCTCCTTCATCAAGGATCAGTTGACTATATTTATGTAGGTCTATCTCTGGGCTTTTTCGTTATGTTTCACTGGTCTACTTCTCTATTCTTTCATCAATACCAAACTGTCTTGATTACTACAGCTTTAGTAAGTCTTGAAGTCAGGTAGTGTCAGTCCTCTGACTTTATTCTTCTCCTTCAATATTGTGCTGGCTATTCTGGGTATTTCACCTCTCCATATAAACTTTAGAATCAGTTTGTTGATATCCATAAAACAACTCACTGGGATTTTTATTGGGATTGCATTGAACCTATAGATCAATAGAAGAGCTGATATCTTTGGAAGAACTGAAATTTTTACAATATTTGGTCTTCTTATCCATGGACATAGAATATGTCTCCACTTATTTAGTTGTTCTTTGATTTCTTTCATTATATTTTGTAATTTTCCTCATACAAATCTTGTATATGTTTTGTTAGTTTATACTTAAGCATTTCATTTTTTTGGTGATACTGTAAATGGTATTGTGTTTTTAATTTCAAAATCTACTTGCTCATTTCTGGTATATAGAAAATCAACTGACTTTTGTATATTAACCATGCATCCTGAAACCTTGCTATAATTGCGTATTAGTTCCAGGAGTTTTTTGTTGATTGCTTTGGATTTTCTACATAGACTACTGTGTTATTTATGAACAAAAACAGTTTTATTTCATCCTTCCCAGTCTGTATACCTTTTACTTCCTTTTCACGTCTTATTGCGTTACCTAGAACTTCCAGTACAATGTTGAAAAGCAGTAGAGTGAGGAGGCATCCTTGCCTTGTTCCTGATCTTAGTGGGCAAGCCTCCAGTTTCTCGCCATTAAGTATGATGTTAGCTGTGGGGTTTTTGTAGAGGTTCTTAATCAGGTCAAGGAAGTTTCCCTCTATTCCTAGTTTACTGAGAGTTTTATCATGAATGGGTATTGGATCTTGTCAAATGCTTTTCCTGCATCTATTGAAATGAACGTGTGATTTTTCTTCATTAGCCTGTTGATGTGATATATTATAGTAAGTGATTTGAGAATGTTGAACCAGCCTTGCATACCTGGGATAAATTTCACTTGGTTGTGGTGTATAATTCTTTTTATACATTATTGGATTAAATTTGCTAATATTTTGTTGAGGATTTGTGTGTGTGTGTGTGTGAGGAAGATTAGCCGTGAGCTAACGTCCATTGTCAGTCCTCCTCTTTTTGCTGAGGAAGATTGGCCCTGGGCTAACATCTGTGCCCATCTTCCTCTACTTTATATGTGGGATGCCTGCCACAGCATGGCTTGATAAGCAGTGTATATGTCTGTGCCTGGGATCCAAACCTGCAAACCCTGGGCCGCTGAAGCAGAGCGTGTGAACTTAACCACAACACCACTGGGCCAGCCCCATATTTTGTTGAGGAGTTTTGCATCATGTTCATGAGAGATGTTGGTCTGTAGTTCTCTTTTTTTTGTAATGTCTTTGTCTGATTTTGGTATTCGGGTAATGCTGGGCTCACAGAATGAGTTAGGAAGTATTCCCTCTGCTTCTATCTTCTGGAAGAGACTGTAGAAAATTGGTATGATTTCTTCTTTGAATGTTTGGCAGAATTCACCGGTAAACCCATCTGGGCCTGGTGCTTTCTGTTTTGGAAGGTTATTAATTATTGATTCAATTTCTTCAATAGATATAGGACTATTCAGATTACCTATTTCTTCTTGTGTTAGCTTCAACAGACTGTGTCTTTCAGGAACTTGGTCCATTTCATCTACGTTATCATATTTGTGGGCTTAGAGTTGTTCATAGTATTTTTTTTTTATCCTTCTAAGGTCTATGGGACCTGTAGCAATGTTCCCTCTTTCATTTCTGATATTAGTAATTTGTGTTCTCCCTCTTTTCTTCGTACTTAGCTTGGTCAGAGGTTTATCAATTTTATTGATCTTTTCAAAGAACCAACTTTTCGTTTTGTTGATTTTCTCTATTGATTTCCTGTTATTTTACCTTTTCAGATATTTATTGGCTCTGTTTTCTCTCTCTTCTTTTTCTGGGATGCTAATTACATGTATGTCAGACCTTACCCCAACATCTCTTATGGCCTTTTCTGCATTGTCTGTTTTTTATTTTTCCTCTCCATTCTTTAATCTAGATATTTTCTGTTTGATCTATCTTCCACTTCACTAATCTCCTCATCTGTCCAATCTTTATGTTTTTTTGGCTAATTTGTCCAATTTACTGGTAAATTATCTGTTGAGCTGTTGATTTGAGTTATTTATAAATTTTCTAAATAATCTTTATAGTTCTTTATATAGATTTCAGGTCTTCAGTGACATTTTGCATTTTGTCATCTATTTTCTTACTGATATTCTTCACAGATATTTTAAAATCTATGTTTGATAATTCTAATATCTGGATCACATGTGAATCTGGGTCTGTCCTCTTTTCTTTTCTCCCTTGCTTTTTAGTAATTTGATTCTGGCAAGCCTGTTAACTTTTTATTGAATGTTTTACATTGCATATGAAAAAAGTTACAAAGGCTCTAGATATGGCTATCTTCCTACAAAGATATTTACTTTTATTCTGACAGGCAGTTAAATAGGGGCACATTCACCTTGATCCAATCAGGGAATGAGATAATTAGAGGCCGGCTTTCAGTTCTTGTAAGGTCAGTCTATTTTTGGTTTGAACACTCACTCCCTCATGGGTCTCAAATGAAAGCCTAGGTGTTTAGCAGGACCCCTCCCCCACGGCACACTCAACTCCAATTGTTGTCTCTCTGATACCATGAGACTTGGAAGGTTCTGTTTAAGTTTCTCAGCCTCTTCTTATCCACATTCTATTCGAGTCTATCAATCTTCTGTACATTTTCTGCTTTGGGGAATATATTAAATTTTCTTTGTGGCCTAACATATGAACTATTTCTGTCAAAATTTTCTTAGCATAAGGAAAGAAGTCATATTCTATATAAACACAGATTTTTATATATAACTATTAACTCAAGTCTGTTACTTAAGTCATTTAAATCTAATCTTCTATACCCTCATTGATTTTTTTACTTAATTGATTCGTCAAGAAATGAGAGAGTGGTGTTGCTATTTTCCATTATTGTTGTGATATTTCTCCTTGAAATTAAGTTATTTAGCACATAGTTTCATGATGTCACATTGTCTTGTGAATTTTGCTTTTATGGATGTAAAATGATCTATTAGTTCTAATTAGTGTTTCACGATTTGAATTCCTTTCTAAAATACAAATGTAAACACTTCTTTCTATCGTTTGCATTTGCTCTTCCCAGCCTTTTATATCTAGACTTTATTTCTTGACTACATCATCATAAATAACCTTTTTAATATGGAAATTTAACCCCTTAAAATTAAGTCTTACAATCGTATATATTGTCTTATACTTGTCATAATTTTTATGGCTCTTATTTCCTTAATTTTCTTCACTGTTTTCTACATATTTTTTCTTCTCCAGTAATTTGGAAAGCACACATAATGTTTTAAAATTATGTCTTCAGTCATTTTTTAATGTCAAAAACATATTTGAATAGACATTCATCTCTCAGCCTAAAGAACAGTGCAAATTCTTTTGATCTCCTCCCACATAAAATGAGATAATTGGCGTGCATTTCTTTCTCTTCCTTTTCCTGCCTCCCATTTCTCTCTAATTTATCAGATGTTAAACCTAAGTCTTTATTTTCACTGATGCACATTTTCCCATTTTATTTCCATTTCCTGAGACACTGTTGTCAGAATTGGAAGTGGGAAAAAAGTGAATATGATGTGAGACTTTTTCCAAAGGGCTCAAATGATGCTTTATCTGAAAATAATTATTTTACATACATAAGTTTCAAAGGATCTGTGATGCTTCTGTGATTGGTTTTCATTACATCTTAGCATTTAGTGTTCTGTTTTGTTTCCATGTATACATATACTTCCAATAAAAGAGGTGATAAAAGCACTTTAAATGTCTCACTACAAATCTTGTTAAGTTGTCAGTTTAAGAATGTTATTCAAAATTTAATGGTGTGATAGGAATATGAGCTTTTTAAAAATCTGTTCTAAGACTCTCCCAGAGGCAAGCATAAAAGGAAGCTTTGCTCATATTATTGCTAAGAGCTCTATATTTAAATTTCAAATAACCGCAGTCAATAAGCTATGAAAGCATAAGGCTCTCTTTCTTCTTAAAAATGGAAGGAGCCATTGCCTACTTTTGATTTAAAGTGAAAAACGACAATCCAGAGGCAGAAAGGAAAATGGCAGAAAGTCTAGTCCAACTTCTCCTCTGAATGGCTAGAGATAGATGAAGAGGGAGACTCTCTAAATAAAGGAGGCAAGCCCTGGGGGCAGAAATTGAAATCAGCTTAACAAAAGCAGCATGACTTATAAAGAACCCTTCCAATTAAGGTCTGGGGATCCACTTAGACAGAAATAAGTTGATAAGAATAAAGGTTTTTTGAGAAAGTTTTTGAATTTTGCCTAGAAATTTATTTCTTTAAAAGGCATTCCAAAGGACTATTTTTCTGTTCAATGAGCCATTCATCTGTCTCTTCTAACAAAAGGCTTCCCGGTTTATGTTGTAAAATAAATCACCATTGAGTGGAAAGTTTCAGTTGTAGGACAAGTCCCCCAAAAAACCAATTCTGGGAGCTTTGAATGCAGGAAGCTTATTAGGGAGCACTCTCAGGATGAAGGAGAGGAGGGAAGGAAGCAGAATTGGTTGGAGAGAGAACTTGAATTGTGATACAGTCTCAGCAAAGCCCTCAGCCCATCTCACAAGTACCTATGAAGCTGGGATGGCCCTTCTCAGCTGTCCTGGGTTGAGATGTAGGTGGGCACCCTACCCCCAGAGGGCAAGACCTTAGGCAAGGTGGCCCTCTTCAGCCCAGGGCAATTCCCAGGGAGGGCTAATAGCTAAGGCTGTTAGCCACCAGCTGAGGGACAAAGACTCTCAGTCCTGAAGGGGGATCTATCTGGTTGGAGCAGCATCCACCCCAGGCTCTGTCCTAGGCTGTCCTCATACCATATTCCCTCACTTGACAATCACACCCCCTGACTTCAAATACTATTAATATACCAATAACTTCTAAATTTATATCTCCAGCAGAGAGATTTCCTCTGGACTCCAGGTCTATTTATACAACTGTTTCTTTGACATCTTCATTTGGATGATTCACAGGCACCTGAATCTCAGTATGTCCAAAACTGAACTCCTGGTCTCTCCCTTCAAACCTGCTCCTCCTCCTGTGTTACCCCATCAGTGAATTGCCCCATCATCCATCTGTTGCTCCAGTCAGAAAACTGAGAGGAATTTCTGACTTCTTCACTCCTACATCCAATCACCAAGACCTGAAATTCCCTCTCCCAAATTTCTCTCAAATCAGTCTCTCTCTCTCTATCTTCATGGTTCCTCCTTGGCCCACTCTATCTCCCTACCTAACAAGTCTTCCGACAGCTGTGTTTTCCTCCCCACTGATCTACTCTTTATCCTACAGCCCAAGCAATCTCTGTACAAGGGAATTCTGGTAATGTCATTTCCTTGCTGAGACCTTTTCAGAGGCTTTTCTTTTCTTTTTTTTTTTAAAGATAAAGACCAAAATCTCAAACTTAGCCTATAAGGCTCTTTATGATTCATTCCCTGCCTACTCCACAAGCTTCATCTCCTGCCACTCTTCCCTTTGCAACTACATTCCAGCTTGCCTGGCCTCCCAAACACATACTCCTTCCCAACCCAGAGACTCTCCACATGATGTCTCCACTGTGGCTCCCTCTGCAGGGAGTGCTCTTTTCTACTCCTTTAATTAACTTCTTATGATTCTTCAGAGCCATTGAAATATTATTTCCTCAGAGAAGGTCCCCTGGGACTCCAGACTATATTTGACTCCTCTTGCATATACATTCCCTTTGTACTCTGTTCTTCTGTGTTAAATACCTATCATTATTAATTATATGATTATTTGTGCAATTGCAATTTAATGAGAGTAGAGATTGAGTTCTTGCAACCTAAATATCAACAACCAGCAGGTGGATAGGTAAATTTGGGTTCATCCCATATGATGAAATACTATGCAGTCATTATGATGTCACAGAATATTAAATAATATGGGAAATGTTTATGTTGAGTAAAAAGAGGAATCAAAATTGTATAGGCAATATGATCTCAACTATGTGAAAATATAAAGACTGATAGATATCAAAATGTTTATAGGTTTTTTTCTGGATGATTTTATGGGTGATTTTCATTTTTTTCTTAACATATTTTTTGCTCCTCATTTCCCCCAACACATATTATTTATTTTTAAGTCAATGGAAAAAAAATGAACAATTTTCTGTTAGAGAAAAAAAACCTACTGAGTTTTAGAAAATATAAATTTTTTAAAAAACATTGGATTTATAAGAGACTAGTAGGCCAACATGATGAAATCCAATAGTTGAGTTCACTGGATGTTATGGAAGACCTTGTGGAAAATTCCCTTTATGGGCCTGAGATCCTCTGACACACTAGAGAGGATTAACAGATTATAAACATCTATTATTCTTTTTCTCTTCCAGCTTTATTGAGATATAATTGACAAACATTGTATATATTTAAGACAGATAATGTGATGTTTTGATATATGTATACATTGTGAAATGATCACCACAATCAAGCTACTGAACATACCCATCACCCCACGTAGTTACCATTTTTTTGTGTGTGGTGAGGACATTCAAGATCTTTTAGCAAATTTCAAGTATACAACACAGTATTATTAACTATAGTCACCATGCTGAACATTAGATGTCCAGAACTTATTCATCCTGCATAACAGAAATTTTGTCCCTTTTGACCAACATCTCCCCATTTCCCCTACCCCCAGCCCCTGGCAACCACTATTCTACTCTCTGCTTCCATGAGTTTGACTCTTTTAGATTCCACATGTAAGTGAGAGCCTTCTTATTCCACATAGAAGTGAGAGTATTTGTCCTTCTCTGTCTTATCTCACTTAGCATAATGCCCTTGAGGTCCATTCATGTTGTCACAAATGGCAAGATTTCCTTCTTTTTTATGGCCGAATAATATTCCATTGTATATACATATATGTATATATACTATATACTATATCACATTTTCTTTATCCATTCATCCATTGATGGACACTTAGGTTGATTCTATATCTTGGCTACTGTGGATAATGCTGCAATGAACACGGGAATGCAGATATATCTTCGAGATACTGATTTCATTTCCTTTCATTTCACTTCCCAGAAGCAGAATTGCTGGATCATATGGTATTTCTATTTTTAATTTTTTTAGGAATCTCCATACTGTTTTCCATAGTGGATGCACCAATTTACATTCCCCTCAACAGTGCACAAGTGTTCTCTTTTCTCCCCATTCTCATCAACACTTGTTACAGCTTGTCTTTTTATAACAGCCATTCTAACAAATGTGAGGTGAGATCTCATTGTGGTTTTGATTTGCATTTCCCTGATTATTAGTGATGTTTAGCATTTTTTCATATACCTGTTGTTCTTAAACAAAGTGCAACAAGGATGTGAGTGTCCCCTCCCAGATGATGGATTATTCATCTTCTCCAAGGAAAGAGAAAGTGTAGTATTTTCAAATTCTCCATGAAAAGCCCCTCTTCGTAGAGAAGTTATACTTGTTTGATTTTTTATGCTTATATTAAAAATATTAGAGAAAAACCGTCCCTCACTGACCCATAGAAGGTAAGAAGGCCCTTGCCTTCAATCCATTCTCAAAGCAGTTGCCAAAGTAGTTCTGTTAAATGTTAATCGGTTCACGTCAATCCTCTGCTCAAAACCCTCCAATACTTTTCCATCTAGCTCTGAAGTCCTCAAAGGAGCACAACAAACGCTGGGCTCTGCTAACCCTCTCACCTCTTCTACTGCTCTCTCTTTCTCACTCGCTCCACTGGACCTCTCTTTTTTCTGTTCTTCATCTTCTGGACCCTGGCCTCTAGGCAGAGGCTTCTTATTCTCTTTCTTCATACATCTGCACGTCTGGCTTCCCGAATTCAGGTGTTTACCTGAATGTCACCTTCGATGCGGAGACTTCCTTTCAGCTCCCTACTTAACACTGCATCCCTTGACACACGCTCATCCTCTTTATTTTTCTCCATAGTACTTATTTTTTTAACATATTATTTATTTTGTTTATTATCTGTCTTCCCTCAAAGACAGGGATTCTTGTACATTTTGTTCATTTCTGTTCCCTCAGTGCCTAGAACAGAATCTGGAACATGATATGTACTCAATAAATATTACATGAATAAATGAACAAGTGAATAAATGAATGTCCCACTTGAACCTGACTCACATTAGGTAGGAGACTTGTGACTGAAGGTCACCACTCCTCCAGGCTCTGCCCTAGACCATTATATAATTGAAGACTCCCACCTTCAGGCAGGAGTGAGTAGTACATGTTTGGTAACTATTTGGCATTGCCTTTTGTTGGGATAATTTCCGTCTTCAGTTGGTCTCTGCTTCCAGAAGATTCCACTTCATGGTGATTTTAAAAAAAGAAAATAAAAGGTCTGGCTAAATACTACTAAATTACATAATACATACACTAAAATGGCATATACTAAAAGACTGGGACTGATGGAGTTAACCATAGTCAACTAGACTATTTCTAGTTGTTTGAAAAATTTCTCTAAACTTCACCATATTCCTGGAAAATAGGGTCCAATGAGGACACATTAGGGTCACAGAAAGACCAACACGACAACTGAAAATTAAATGGAGTAATCTGAGATCCAACAGCAGCACTTCCAGAAATATGAAAAATCTCCCTCATACGCAGATTCTTAGAAAGCACAGAATAGTGTAAACAAGGAGATTTCATGATGCAGTGAGTCAAGTTCTTCAACGATGAGTCCACAGAGTAATTTGATTTCATCCTGTAACTTTTCTAGGAATATAAAACGTTACTATAAGCACACTCAGATTTCTAAAAGCACAGGGGTTAGACAACTCATTCAGGATTATTACCATTTATTATCAATAAAATTAAACAGATTAAGCAAGTGATTAATGACTTTATCTTGAGGAAAAGTGCGATCATGTGGGCCCATACTGTGTTGTTTCCAAGAATGTGGATATTTCTTGACACTTTACTTGACTTTTAGAAAGTGCAGAATAAAACAAATGAACCACAATGACACTCAACAATATGCATGAATTTTAGCAATGTAATATTAAAAAGTAATATTAATGTAATAAAAGTCCAAAAAGATTATATGCAACATAATAAGCTCATTAGAAAATTAAACACATAGATTTATAATACAAGTTTTAGGAAGACATACAATTGCAATAAAGCTATATATAAAAGCAAAGTAAAGAAATCATAGGCACAGGATTCAATATGATGGTTATCTTGAGTAGGAAAGGCAGGAAGGATAGTTTGGGAAGTGTTGGGCAATATGATTAGATATATGTTATTTTAAGATATTGTTTGGGGCCAGGTTCACAGCTTCTCATTGCATTATTAAAAATAACTAAATAAAAGCAGACCATGCACTAACCCATGAAAATGTCATTAACCAAGGATTAATGATTAATCCAATCTGTGTACTTGAGGTCCATAAACAAGATGGGGGGGAGACGAGGTGGTTATAATTTCATGATGACATGAAATTAATTATAGTTAATTAAGAGTCAATGATTCAGCCCTGGTGGTCTAGTGGTTAAGATTTGGCACTCTCACCACTGTGGCCCAGATTTGTTTCCTGGTCAGGGAACCACACCAACTGTCTATTGGTTGTCATACTGTGGCAGCTGCATGTTGCTGTGATGTGAAAGCTATTCTACTAGCATTTTAAATACCAGCAGGGTCACATATGGTGGACAGGTTTCAGCAGAGCTTCCAGGCTAAGACAGACTAGGAAGAAGGACCTGGCCACCCAACTTTTGAAAAAATTGGCCATGAAAACCTTAAGAACAGCTGCAGAGCATTGCCTGATATAGTGCCAGCAGGATGGAGCAAAAAAAAAAAAAAAAAGGGCAGGGTTCTGCTCTGCTATACACAGGGTCACTAGGAGTCAGAAGTGACTCAATGGCAATAACAACGAGTCAATGGGCCAAATTTCTGGATTCAGCTTAGTATGTACCACACTGGAAAGAGCATCACTCCCACTTTAATGAACAGAAAGCTGGATATCTGCAAAATCACAATTTTTCTTTACCCATCAGAGTGCTGAGGTTGCAGTGCAACCAACTTAAACTTGAAATCTAAGGAAAGATAGGCACCTCTAAGGAGAGATAAGATGCCATTGCTTGCTTACGTGGGGTAGATGCCAGACACCGTACAAGTTGGTAAGAATAACTCAGCTAAAATTTTAATGAATTGCTAAATTCAAGCCAGTGTAAGAGTGTAGAATTCCCAGGACCCACAAATATAAGGAGAATTTTCACCAGTTCACAGACTCTCCTCCACATATCTCACCAGGTGTTCACAAGAAAGATTGCAGACAGAGCAAAAGACCAGAGATAGCCTTCCTGATGTTGCATAACTTGGCTAAGGAAATTGCAACACTGCAGGGGCTGGCCTGGTGGCACAGCAGCTAAGTGCACATGCTCTGCTTTGGTGGCCTGGGGTTTGCAGGTTCAGATCCCAGGTGCGGACTGATCCACCACTTATCAAGCTATGCTGTGGTGGCTTCCCATATAAAGTAGAGGAAGATGGGCATGGATGTTAGTCCAGGGCCAATCTTCCTCAGCAAAAAAGAGGAGGATTGGCATCGGATGTTAGCTCAGGGCTGATCTTCCTCACAAAAAAAAAAAAAAAAAGAATTATAAAATAGCAACACTGCAGGAAAGGCAAAACATTCTGTCCAGATTCTTCTTCCCTATCTCCCCTACAAACAAGAGAGTTAAGCACTGGCAGACCAAAAATTAAGAGACACACAAAGAAACAAGAAAAAAAAAGTCAACATATAATGCAATCAACAGAAACAGATTCATATACGATGCTGATGTTGGAATTAATAGACAGAGAATTTAAAATAACTTTGATTAATAGAATGAAGTCTCTAGTGGGAAAGATTGACAACATGCATGACCAGATAAGGAACTGCATGAGAGAAATAAAAACTATAAGAATCAAATGGAAATGCTAGAAGTAAAAAAAAAAAAAAATGCTAGAATAAAAAGTAAAAGAATGCTATTAATAAGGATGAGGAATGCCTCTTGAAGGCTTATCGGGAGACTTGATACAGTGGTGGAGAGAATCAGTGAACTTGAAGATAGATCAATAGAAACTCCCCAAACTGAAAAACAAATATACAAAAGAATGGAAAAAAATAGAACAGGGCATCCACAAATTGTGAGACTATATCAAATGGTCCAATATACGTGTAATTGTAATACCAAAAGGAGAAGAAAGAAAGAATGGAACAGAAAACATATGTGAAGAGATAATGGCTAGAATTTTCCAAAAGTAATTAAAGACACTAAACTAACTATCTAAAAAGTTCAGAGGAAAATGAAAGGATACAAGCAAAAACAAACTACAACAACCTAGACACATCATATCTAAATTGCTAAAAACCAAAAACAGAGGAAAACTCTCAAAGGCAGCCAGGGACAAAAAATACTTTACATACAAAGGAACAAAGACAACATCAGACTTCTCAGCAGAAACTATGTAAACTAGAAAACAATGGAGGTCATCCTTAACTTGCTTAAAAAGAAAAGTCAATCCAGAGTTTTATACAGTGGAAATATCCTCCAAAAATAAAGACAAAATAAAGAATTTTTCACAGAAATAAAAAATAAGAGTAATCATTAGCAGACATTAGTAATAATTTTAGCAGACATACCATAGAAAATATCAAAGGAAGTTCTTCAGTCAGGATGATAGCAAACAGAAACTTGAGTCTACACAAATAAATCAAGATCACCAGAAATGGAATAAATGAAGGTTAATATATAATTCATTTATTATTGTTTTTCTTTTTCACCATTCCCTTACCCTACTCTTCAGAATTTCCAAAATTCTGAACCTCTGAATTTCTGAAATTCTGAATTCTGAATAGCACCCTTTAAGGATCCAGAGAACTCTACTTTCTCGGTCACTTTGATAGACATGAGTCAGAGAGAAGAGCACAATAAAGGTGATCAAATTATCATCCTAAATGGAAATCTCCAAGGCTTCTTGACTTCTTGTACTGGAGTGACCCTATAATAAATTAGATGTCTCACAAAATTTTAATCTCTCTGTAACCAAATAGCATCATGCATGGGCCATCTTTCTGGGATTCTTTTTTTTTCCAACGGAAGTCATGGACTCTTACCCTGTGGCTATAAACCATTTACATTTCCTCCTGGAGACTAGACTTTCTTGTAGCCTTACAGTTTGAGCACAGCCATCAAAGAAGAAATGAACACACTTCCCATGGCATTCTATTTATAAGCTTAGAGTTTTTATATGTATAAAAGAGAGTGAAATTTTCAGTTCAAACTAAAGTGACTCATCAAGCCAGAGAGGTGGGTCATTGAGGACATATGACACCTTCTAGTTTAACTTGCTCTTTGACTGTGAACACCTTTATAGTCATCTTGCCATATATCTTTCCCTGATCCTTCTCTGTTTTTTTCTCATTTGATACATTTATTTTATTTTATTTTATTTTATTTTATTTTATTTTATTTTATTTTTTCACCTTTGACTCCCTTCACCCATTCTCCCACCCCCTACCCCTACATCTGGCAACCGACAATCTAGTCTCTGTATCTATAAGCTTGGTTTTTGTATTTTATTTTATATTCTACATATAAGAGAAATCATTCAATATTTGTCTTTTTCTGTCTGACAT
Source organism: Diceros bicornis minor (assembly GCF_020826845.1). Taxonomy (NCBI): domain Eukaryota; kingdom Metazoa; phylum Chordata; class Mammalia; order Perissodactyla; family Rhinocerotidae; genus Diceros; species Diceros bicornis. The sequence goes on along the minus strand of NC_080740.1, from coordinate 87,733,261 downwards.
ATTTCACTTAGCATAATGCCTGCAAAGTCCAACCATGTTGTCATAAATGGCAAGATTTCATTCTTTTCATGGCTGAATAATATTCATACATATATATATATATATATACACACACACACCAAAGTTTTCTTTATCTATTCACCCATCAATGGACACTTAGGTTGTTTCCATATCTTGGCTATTAAGTAGTGCTGCAATGAACATGGGGGTGCATATATCTTTTCGAGTTAGTGTTTTCATTTTCTTCTGTTAAATACCCAAAAGTGGAATTGCTGGATCATATGGTATTTCTATTTTTAATTTTTTGAGGAATCTCCATACTGTTTTCCATAATGGCTGCACCAGTTTACATTCCCACCAACAGTGCACAAGGGTTCCCTTTTCTCCACATTCTCGCCAATATTTGTTATTTCTTGTCTTTTTGATAGGTGTGGGGTGATGTCTCATTGTGGTTTTGATTTGCATTTCCCTGATGGTTAGTGATGATGAGCATCTTTTTATGTACCTGTTGGCCATCTGTATGTCTTCTTTGGAAAAACGTCTATTCAGATCTTGTGCCCATTTTTTTAATTGGGTTGTTTGAGTTTTTTGCTATTGAGTTGTATGAGTTCTTTATATATTTTGGATATGAACCCCTTATCAGATATATGATTTGCAAATATTTTCTCCCATTCAGTAGGTTGCCTTTTTATTTTGTCATTGACTTCCTTTGATATGCAGAAGCTTTTTAGTTTGATGCAGTCTCACTTGTTTATTTTTGTTTTTGTTGCTTTTACTTCTGGTGTCAGATTCAAAAAACCATCACCAAGACCTATATCAAAGAGTTTACTGCCTATGTTTCCTTCTAGGAGTTTCATAGTTTCAGATCTTACATGCAAGTCTTTAACCTATTTTGAGTTAATTTTTACATATGGCGTAAGACAATGGCCCAGTTTCATTCTTTTACATGCAGCTGTCCAGTTTTCCCAACATCATTTATTAAAGAGACTGTCCTTTTCCCATTGTATATTCTTGGCTCCTTTGTCATAAATTAATTGACTATATATGTGTGGGTTTATTTCTGGGCTCTCTATCCAGTTCCATTGATCTATGTGTCTGTTTTTATGCCAATACCATACTGGTTTAATTACTATAGCTTTGAAATAGAGTTTGAAATCCGGGAGCATGATGCCTCCAGCTTTGTTCTTTCTCAAGATTGCTTTGGCTATTCAGGATCTTTTGTGGTACAAATTTTACGATTGTTTGTTCTATTTCTGTGAAAAATGTCATTGGAATTTTCATACAGATTGCATTGAATCTGTAAACTGCTTTGGGTAGTATGGACATTTTAACAATATTAATTCTTCCAATCCATGATCACAGAATATCTTTCCATTTATTTGTGTCATCTTCAATTTCTCTCCTTAATGTCTTGTAGTTTTCAGGATACAGGTCTTTCACTTCCTTGGTTAAATTTATGCCTAGGTATTTTATTCTTTTTGATGTAATTATAAATGGGATTGTTTTCTTAATTTCTATTTCTGATAGTTTGTTATTAGTATATGGAAATGCAACAGACTTTTGTGTGTTGATTTTGTATCCTACAACATTATTGAATTCATTTATTAGTTCTGTTTTTTGAAGAAGTCTTTAGGGTTTTCTATATATAACATCATGTCATCTGCAAATAGTTTTACTTCTTCCTTTCTAATTTGGATGCCTTTTATTTCTTTCTTTTGTCTAATTGCTCTGGCTAGGACTTCCAAAAGTATGTTCAATAAAAGTGGCAAGAGTGGGCATCCTTGTCTTGTTCTTGATCTTAGAGGAAAAGTTTCCAGCTTTTCACCATTGAGCATGATGATAGTTGTGGGCTTGTCATATATGGTTTTTATTATGTTGAGATACCTTCCCTAAATACCTCCTTTGTTGAGAGTTTTTATCATAAATGGACGTGGAATTTTGTCAAATGCTTTTTCTGCATCTATTGAAATGATCATATGATTTTTATCCTTCATTTTGTTAATGTGGTGTTTCACATTGACTGTTTTGCATACGTTGAACCAGCCTTGCATCCCTGGAATAAATCCCACTTGATTATGTTGTATGATCCTTTTAATGCACTGTTGAATTTGGTTTGCTAATATTTTGCTGAGGATTGTTGCATCTATGTTCATCAGGGATATTGCCTGTAATTTTCTTTACTTATGGCCTCTTTGTTTGGTTTTGGTATCAGAGTAATACTGGCCTCAGAAAACGAGTTTGGCAGTGTTCCCTCCTCTTCTATTTTTCGGAAGAGTCTGAGCAGGATTGGTATTATTTCTTCTTTGAATGTTTGGTAGAATTCACCAGTGAAGTTGTCTGGTCCTGGACTTTTGTTTGTTGGGATATTTTTAATTACTGATTCAATCTCCTTACCAGTAATCAGTCTGTTCTGATTTTCTATTTCTTCATGATTCAGTCTTGGTAGGTTGTATGTTTCTAGGAATTTATCCATTTCTTAGAGGTTAATTTGTTGGCGTATAATTGTTCACAGTAGTCTCTTATGATCCTTGGCATTTCTGTGGTAATAGGTGTAACATCTCTTTCATTTTTGATATTATTTGTGTCCTCTCTTTTTTTCTTGGTGAGTCTAACTAAAGGTTTGTCTATTTTGCTTATCTTTTCAAAGAACCAGCTCTTACTTTCATTGATCTTTTCTATTGTCTTTTTAGTCTCTATTTCATTTTTTATTATTTTTAATTGCTCTAAAAGATTATTTGACAGTAGGCAGAATAATTTAAGATGACTATTGAAAACCCTAAGGAAACCACCAAAATGTTTTAAAAAGAGGTAATAAAAAATAAGCTGTGGTAGCAGACTTCTAAGATGGCCCCCAATGATCTCCACTTCTGTTATTCACACCCTTGTGTAATCACCTTCCCTTGAATATGGGAGGAACCTAGTGACTTGCTTCATTCTTTTGTTTGTTTGTTTGTTTATTGTGGTAACATTGGTTTATAACATTGTATAAATTTCAAGTGTACATCATTATACTTCTATTTCTGCATGGATTACATCATGTTGTCATGTTCACCACCCAAATACTAATTACAATCCGTGACTTGCTTCAAAATAATATAATTTGATGAAAGTGATGGACTATCACCTCTGTGATTAGGCTATAAAAGACTGTGACTTCCATGTTGCTAGAAGACTCTCGTGATTTTGGAGAGGCTCACATGACATGGAACTGAGGGTAGCCTCAAGCCAATAGCCAGCAAGGAACTGAATGCTGTCAGTAACGAATGAGTGAACTTGAAAGTAGACCTTTCTCCAGTTGAGCTTTTAGATAAGACCACAGATGCTGAGGGGATTGTTTGCAGCCTTGGGAGAGACCATGCAGCAGAGGATTCAGTTCAGCTGTATCTGTATTTCTAACCCACAGAAATTGTAAGATAATAAATGTATATGCTTTTAAGCCACTACCTCTTGGGATAATTTGCTTTGTAGCAATACATAGCTAATACTGGAGCGAGTAGTGGAGATAAGAAATAATAAAAAATACTGAATCCAAAAGAAAATAGAAAAAGAGAACCAAAAGAGACAGAATCAATAGAAAATAGCAGCCTAGGTGTTAGACTTTAATCCAACCATATCAATAATTATATTTATTGTAAATGGTCTAAACACACCAATTAAAATCAAAACTTGTTGGGGCCGGCCCAGTGGCATACCGGTTAATTTCCTGTACTCCACTTCAGCAGCCCGGGGTTCGCAGATTTGGATCTCAGGTGCGGACCCACGCACTGCTTATCAAAGCCATGCTGTGGCGGCATCCCATATAAAGTGGAGCAAGATGGGCACAGATGTTAGCCCAGGGCCACTCTTCCTCAGCAAAAAAGAGGAGGATTGGCAACAGATGTTAGCTCAGGGCTAATCTTCCTCAAAAAAAAAAAATCAAAACTTGTCAAATTGGATTTAAAAAGAAAAACAACTATAGGATTTCTAAAAGTAATACACTTTAAATATAAAACACAAACATTAAAAGTAAAAGCATGAAAAAAGATAGACCATGCAAGTGCTGATAAAAAGAAGGCTGACGCAGCAATGTTAATATCAAAGCAGACTTCAGGACAAGGAATATTACCAAGAATAAAGAGAGACATTACCTAATGATAAAGGTATCAATTCACCTTTATCATAGGTCATAACAACTCTAAATATGTATGCACCTAATAATATTATATGAGAACAGCATTACCCTGACACCAAAACCAGAAAAAAATTATAACAAAAGAAAACTATAGACCAATATCCCTCATGAATATAAGTCAAAAATCCTCAACAGAATAATAACAAATCAATTCCAATAATATATCAAAAGGACATTACATCACAACCAAGTATGGTTTATCTCAGGAATGCAAGGCTTGCTCAACATTTGAAAATCAATGTAATTCGTCTTATTGCAGCTGTAGGCACTTGCAAGCTCCCACCCTCCTCCTTAACTCCTGGAAACCACTAATCTGTTTTCCATTTCTACAATTTTCCCATTTCAAGAATGCTATGTAAGTGGAATAATACAGTACATAACCTTTTGGGATTAGCTTTTTTCACTCAGCATAATTGTCCTGGCAATTCATCCAGGTTGCTATATGCTTGTTTCTTTTTATTGCTGAGTAGTATTGGGAGACGACAGTTTGTTTAATTTTTCATCCATTGAATGACATCTGGGTTGTTTTCAGTTTTTGGCTATTACAAATAAAGCTGCTATAAATATTCATGTACAGTTTTTTTAATTTGATGAAATCAAATTTATCCACCTTTTTTCTTTTATGGACTTTTCTTTAGTGTCATATCTAAGAACTCTACCTAATCCTATGTCATGAATACCTTCTCCTATGTTTTCTTGTAAACATTTTATGGTTTTACATTTAGATCTATAATCCATTTAGAGTTATTCTTTTATATAAAATGTGAGGTTTAAGTAGAGGTTCATATTTTTGCACATGAATATCCAATTGTTTCAGCACCATTTATTGAAAAGACTACCCTTTCTTTATTTAATTGTCTTTGCACATTTCCTGATGCCAAAATATCATTGAGACTTATGCTTCCAAGAAAATCAAATAGACATACTTTTCCCTATTCTTCCCACTAAGTATTAAAAACTATAACCCTTGGACATTATATATAAAACAAACATAAGGAGACTCTGAAAGGTGTAGAGAAGAAGACAGACCAGCTAAGGACCTCAGGACCCAAGGAACAACATAGTGGTAAGTCTCCTGGGCTTTCTTTTTGTCTCATATATCCCAGACTTGCAGCTGAAGAAGCCAGCAACCTGGAAATGCCCATGGGCACAGACAAAAAAAGTCCCAATAGAAGCCTGCTCTTTCTGAAGGACCAGGAAAGAGGTAGCCTAGAAAAACAGAAAACTTTAATACAATAATTGCTCTACTCCAGCCAAACACCACAGAAAAAACTGGAGCCCAAACCACACCAACACCAGCAAAGCCTGAGTGAGCACCCCAGACCTCTACACTCCACCTGTATTGAAGTGTCCCAATGGGGTAACATCAGAAAAGGCCAAGTAGGGAGCCATGATTTTCAACCACACTGGCCAGCAATGAGCCTTCCCTTTCCTCTCATATTCCCCTGCTCCCACTTTCATCATTGATCCAGTGTCAATGGATATCACATGAGGAGCAGAAAGGCAGGAAAAAGAAAACAGAAGAATGGAGAACAAACAGAAAACAAAAAATAAAATGGAAGAGTTAAGCCCTAATACAGCAAGAACTATATTAAATGTAAATGGTATAAATATATCAGTTAAAAGACAGAGATTGGCAGAGTGGATTAAAAAACATGACCCAACATATGCTGTCTTTAAGAAACTCATTTCAAATATAATAATATAGGCAGGTTGAAAGTAAAAAGATGGAAAAAAGATGTATTAATTAAAAGAAAGCAGGAATAGTTATATAAATATCATATAAAGTAGATTTAAGAATAAAGAACATTACCAGAGACAGAGAAGGACATTATATGATACAGTCAATCCATCAAGAAGATATAGCATTACTAAATATGTGTGGACCAAAAAAATACAACTGTAAAATATGTGAAGTAAAAACTGATAGAACTCAAAGAAGAAATAGACAAATCCACATTTTAAATAAAAAATGAAAACACAACATATCTAAATCTGTGGGACATAGCTAAAGTACTGCTGAGAGGAAATTTTATAGCACTAAATGCATACATAGGACAAGAGGAAAAGTCTCGAATCAGTAATCTAAGCTCCCCCTTCAAGAATCTACAAAAAAAAAAAAAAAAGAAAGCAAAAGAGTAAAATAAACATGAAGCAAGCATAAGGAAGGAAATAACAACATAAATGAAAGAAATCGAAAACAGAAAAACAATTGAGTTCCTGGGTGGCCAAAGATGAAGGGTGGTTAACATCAACTGGCCATCATTCTGTCTACTCAGTTGTTCAGTGTCTCTTCAGCAGTAGATGCTTTCTAGTGGGTCAAAAATCTTCACACTTTGTGCCCCTTCCCATATGTCCGTTTATATGCCTCTATCCCAGACTTTCTTGTCTCATATCTTCCAGCATTTCCTACCAGGCCCCAGATCAGATGGCCAGGCCATTGGCCACAGCTCAAGAATTCATATATATTCTCACTTTTGGCCACTTCTCCTATAACACAAAATGGATGACCAGGTGTGCTACTCACAACTCGGCCCTTTTTCCTTTCCAGTACCTTTCAAGGCCATTCTGGAACATGACTCTAGTGCTACCATCATCAATATTGGCTTGCACCCATGATCAAACCAAACCATCCATAAACCAAAGCTCAAACTTTTCTTCCTCTTTCAGCTGATTTTATGGGACCGCTTATATGGTCATAGGTGCAAGCAGGGGGAGAAGAGCTAATATAACTGATGTGGGTGACATGAGGATTGCACTACCTGCTCATGTAGCTTGCTTATGCTCTCTTGGCCCACTTAGTCTTCATTGCCAGACATACTATTCCCATTTTATCATAGTCTTCTGCTGGTACTCCAATTTTTCTAATTGATAGGTCCAACAGAATCCTTTTCATAAAGTGAGGTTCCAGATTCATAGTCACTTTGTACCTCATGGCCAAGCAATCTGTCTCTACCAGAGCCCAAAAACATGTCAGAAGCTATTTCTCAAGTGGCGTTTAATGGTATGCTGTGGATAACATACATAAGCTTGATCCATAATTTCATTATGGGGCTTTTGTTAGGCTTTCCATAAGCTTCATACTACATCTTTTCCCACTACCAACATCTCCAACACAATAGAGTCTTCCAAATCATATGATCCAAGAAACAAGACTGTTTACACACTGCTTGGACCTACCATAGAGCTCTTTCCTATCCTACGTCCCACTTAACTTTGTCAGTTTTCTGTGTCACCTAATATATGGGCCAGGTCAACATTCCTAGGTGAGGAATATATTGCCTCTAGAACAAAAGAGGTCTATCATGCATGTGTTCAATTTTTGTGGTAAGGAATTCAGGATATATCATTTTTTTTATTTTGGAGGGGATATCCTGGCATACCCTTGACCATTGGACTCTAAAAATGTCAATGAAGTTTTCTTCATTGGACTCCTAAAATCTTCACTGAAAATTCAAGCCAGTCCTTGAATCTTTGTAGGTGTATCTCCCACTCTCTGGAGCATACGTGTATTACCAAGTCCTCCAGTGTACTAGCCACCTCTTGCTTGCCCTGCCTGACCAGCGTAAGGTTATTAAGGTAATGGATCATTATTATGTTCTATGGGATGACCAAGCAGTCCAGATCTCTTTGGACTATATTACGATGAAAAGCAGGAGAGTTAACATAACCCTGAGGAAAAACTTTAAATGAATATTGTCTGCACTGCATGGATGCAACTGTTTCCGACCTTTCCTGATTGGGATGGAAAAGAATGCATTTGCCACATCAATGGCTACATATCACATTCTTGCTTTACCAATGCTACTTCTTTAGCATAGCAGCTGCAAACAGGGCTACTACCTGTTTAAGTCTGTGGGAGTCTACAATCATTCTCAAGAATCCATCCAATTTCCTCAGGGACAAGAGTGGCAAATTAACAGAGATATGATAGGAACCACCATCCTTGTATCCTTTAGGTCTTTAACAGTGGCATTATCATCGCCACTCTCTCCCATGCCACAAAACGTGATCTTGTTTTTTAACTAATATGTTGGCTAAGAGAGGTGGGGAAGTTTCAGATATTTCCTTTTGTCCTTCCCCACTATGATAACTCTTACCCCACAGGACAAGTATCCCAGGTAGGAGTTATTCCAACTACCAGCTATATCAATTATATACCTGGGGACTGGGGAAACAACCATTGGGTAGTTTGTAGACCTAGTGGGCCCATTATGAGCCAGATTTTAACCAGGATTCCATTTATTACCTGGTCCCAAGAAGCTCCCACTCTCATAGGAGCGCCAAGAAAATGCTTTGGGGTTCCAGGTATCAATGTCAACTCAGAACCTGTGTCCAGTAATCCTGGGTGTTTCTTTTCCCACATATCCCAAGCAAGTGTCCCCAAGTCTATGAATTCTTCATTATCTACAGTCTTATATTTCATTCCTTTTGGTCAAGCACCTTTAAAATCCAATCCCAGGGGATGCTCCTTGCTCACGACAGTACATGCTAACTAATTCTTAGAGCTCTTTCTGTGTATAATCTCTTTCTTCCGTCATCTGGACCAGCACTTTTCCAGTTGGGTTACACTAGAATTTAACCTTAGGTATGGCCTGGTAGCTGGGAGAGGAGGGGAGGAGGGCAGCTCCCAAGAAAGGGACCTGTTGCTTGAATGGAGGAGCTTCTATAGCACCTTCCAGCGCAAGCACAGTGGGCCACCTCTGCAAACTCCAAGGGTTCAGGAGAATCTGCAGAGCCAACGTCTTCAGGGAAATCCATCCAGATATTGCCATCACAGGTTCCAGGGTCTCAGGTCTTCCCAGGGCCCTGACTTTGGCACAGCAGACCTGCCTGGCTGACCATTTATACATCTCTGGAGCTCTGCAACTTTAACTACTAGATCTTCCATCTGCCACTTGGCTAGGTCTGCTCTTTCACTGCGATAGATAAGGGCCTTTTTACAGACTACCAGAGAGACCCTGGCACACAGAATAAGACATCTGCATTCTGTAATGGCTTATTAATGAACATCAGTTTCTTATCGTCCTCTCTGTAGGGTGTTGTAATACAACTTAGCAATAACCAGCCGACTAAACTATCTTTGAAGGCATTACTCACTCCATATCTTTCAAACGCCTGGATTATCACACCTGTAAGCACATTCCACTTCACTGAGAAGTTTTTTCAAGTCACTTTGGATGAGATCTTTAAGAACAGAACCACCACCATGTGCCAGGGACTATCCATACCACACATACCACTCAGGAAGGCTGGATGGTGAATAAGTCATCCTAGTGCCCTATCTTACTGCCTACTTTATCGGACCACTCCTGACATCACTTGTGTTAGTTTGAGTCCTCTCAGAAGCAAACACCAAGGTGGAATTAGATGTGCAAGATGGTATTTACTGGGGAAATGCCTGTGAGGGAAAGCTGAGAGGAAGCCCGGGGAGCCTGGGAGAGCCATCCTACCATGATGAAAGACTAATCTCTGTAGGGAGAGAGGGAGGGAAAGAAGGTTGGGTAGGAAAAGTCTTAGACTCTGTCTCTGGTGTAGTAGTTCTAAGAAAGTTTTAGCAAGGCAAATGGGGTGTCTTTGAGGCCTGTCTCACAGAACTGTGCCTGCCTTACTATCCCTGCCATGCTTAATCATTGGCTGGGAGCAACTAGCTGGGAAGTAGGGCCTTATACAAATGCAGTAGTGGATTCACAATGCAGCACAGGTGGGTCATGAGTCAATTAGGCCCCTGTGGAAGGAAATCTGAGTATATTTACATAGCCACCATAAATGTACAGGCCCTGACTTAGGAACCTGGGATGATACTCTAAAAGCAGACCACTGCCTAGCCAAGCACTCTCCCTAAAACCAAATGATGCACTAGTTCGTTTCCACTTCCACTTCCAGGGTTTTCAGCCTTGCTAGTCCCACAGGCCTGGATCCCAAACTCAAAACTAGTCTCTCACCATTTTATTATAATCTGACTCCCAAAGATTCCTAGGTTACCCAAGACTTTTCCCAAATTTTAACCTTTCTTCAGTTTACACTGCATATGAAAATATCCTGGGTTTTAGTTAGTTCCTTTGCTAAAAGATCTCATTGGTTTTTCCCCATAATTCCAAAGTTCACCTGAAATCTTCCAGTGACCTGGAATAAATGGTTGAATAATTTTGAGGTATTGACATGTTTCTCCTCTATTCTTACTCACCCAAATCCTTAATTTGAACCACTAGAAGATCTCTTCCATCCCTGCCCTGCACAGCTAAGCATGAAAAATCCGCTATGGAACCCAAAACAGAAGTTGCAAATACTAAACTATTGGGCTAAAATAAAATGCCTTTGGTCTAAGCAGAGGAAAGGAAGAGTCAGGTATACATTTGGTGAATGAGTATTCCCACTCATGGAGACCACACAAAAGACACTCTGGGTTGGAGATAAAGAGAAGGGCGGACCTCATAGTAGTCTGAGGTCATTTAACGTAGGGGTCATTAACCCCTTCTGGAATTACAGAACCAAAAATAAATCACAATATCATAGCTGGTATTCAGTATGTGTCAGTAAAGAAAAGTTGTATTATGTTCACTACATTCTATTTAACAAAACAAAAATTTAATACATTTTCACCAGAAATTATTAAATAAAAATTAAAAGATTTAGAGCAAATATCTAGAATATTCATTCCAGTAGGAGTTTTCATTACTCCATGGTTCTAGAACAGAGAGACAAACTAAGTGTGTATTCAGAATTAGACTCATTTTAAATCTAATAAATATTGACACACTTGTTAAATTAAAAGACTACTTTGCTATTTCAAGTCGTATAAGTCATATAAATATAAACTTACATTGAAGCGAACCTAAAATCCTCATTCACATTCACCACAAAACTTTATGCAGCACAAACTACCGTATAAACAAGCAAATGTCTCATTTCATAATGATTTAAGTTGTATAAGCTAAAATTAGAATTTAGCTTTTGGGTTCAATTTCTGGAACCCAAGAATTTAGCAGCCTGAAAATTTACCCAGCACACTCCAAAGAGCTTGCATGACCCTCCATGCCAGGGACTTTGGACACTGCACGGCAGGCAAGGCCGAAGCCATCTGCCCAGGCAAAGTGTCCTTCAACTGGAAACAGGTAGATCTGGTAAATAGTCACCAGAAGAACATGTTACCACAAATCCTAGGCTGCTCTAGTCTCATGAAATAATTAAGTTATAACTAGAGGAAGAAACAAAATTATGAATTATTTTATAGTCCTTACATCTTGTACTATTTCATGAGAATTTTGTATTATTGCCACTTTGTAATGCCATTGTAAGAGAAATGAGGAAGCCCATCCTCTCAATGCCCCCCAAAAGAAATGGATGTCATCACTGTTATCATCCTGGATAGAAAAGAGAAGGCCCTGCCACCTCAAGGGGAAGAAGTAAGAAGCATACACAGTGCTTGATCACTGGCAAGCCTCTTTTTATCTTTCTCTTGTAAGTTTTCAGTTCCACCTAAGTTTTTGATAGAATTTAGGGAGGGAGACTGCATGAGCAAAAAGCACAAAAACTGGTGTGAGTAATAGTTGATTACTACTTAATATTGAATAGAAAATAATGGGAATACACTGAAAAGGACTTCTAAATTATTTGCAGAGTTCTAAACTTCTCATTCATTGACTTAAAAATAATGCATCTATTAATTAGGGGCCTGAAAAGGAGAAGAATGTCTCCTCTGATCTTTGCCCCAAAATTTTCCTAAAATACTCCATAATATAACATAGAATTTGCATAAATTTACTAACTTTCCTTAGGATGAAAACATGGCTCAAATAACTCTTAGTTTTAACATCCCAAATAATTGTTGCTATGTAAATTGTAGGTTTTTATCATAAAATAATTGAGAAATTTAGAAAAAGTGAGGACGCCAAAAATTATTTAAATTAATCTAAATTTAATTTAAAATAGTTACATGTAAATCAAGAGACGAATAAAGCAGCAGTTGCAGACTCATTAATAAAGGGAAAAAGTTGGCAATTTAAATGCATGCAATTGTATTGATATACTAATTTACATTTTATGTATAAGAGTAATTTAAAAGAATAGGAAATAAGTATTAACTCTGAAAATAACTATATGCATAGGATAACAATATTTAACTAAAATTTTATTAACTTGCAAAGAAATACTATTAATTTATACAGAAGGTCATCTTTCTATTCAACTATTAAAGTTCCAATTCCAAAAAACACACCAAAATTAACAAATAATTATGATTCAACTTAAAGCTCCATCTTTAAACTCTTCATAATCTTCCTTGGTAAACAGATCCAAAGATAGGTTAACCCTAAATAAAAGATGACAAAATTGAATCTTGTTAATATAAAATGTCATAATCAGTAGTCACTGAAAATTTTTAACATTTCTAAGACTGCAAAGCAACAGTTAGCCACTCTGCATATTTACTGTTTTGATAACTTTTACTTTCTCTAGTTGACCATAAAAGCTTCTGATGGACTCAATGCGTAACTCATATTTTTCTTCTCCACTCCAACTCCTGCCGATACCCTTGGTGACTTCAACAGCCCCATTTACAGGAACTCTGTAACAGAACCACTATAGCACAAGCCTTTCCAGGCTACCTGAGCCACTCATAAGTAAGGTCATTGCTTGAACACTGTCATCACTTGGAACTTCTGCTTTACTTCAGAGTGCTGGAACTCTTCAAACGTTCCTAGCTGACATATTTCTACACTCCTACTTTTCGTACCCCTGCGTGCTCACTAAACAAGGTCATTCTCTCCTTTGAACTGCCAATTCCTTATCTCCTGCAAGCTTCATTTGTATCCTCCCTCAGATCCACAGTCATCTCTCTCACTACTCCTGACTGAGCCCCTAGAATCCCTCTTTGAAACTGAGAATTCCTCACCATCCTAGACATTGCCTGACATACTGTTCTTAGTCCTCTCCTCGCCCTCCATCCTCACGTTGAGGTTTTCATCCACATCTACTGCTAAAACACCTTTATGCAGTATAGATATCACACTATACAGCACTTCTAATTGCTTGCTTGGAATTTTCACCAGTACCTCACTATCACTTAAAATTCAACATCCCAAAATAAAACTCAGTACCTTCACAAAACCAGTTCTTTCTTTTGACTTCCTTCTTCCTTATCTACTTATTCTCAAAACTCAGTATCATCTCTTATCTCCTACATCTAATCATTTCTCTTCTCTCCACCCACTCTGCCACTCGCATTAAAGTGCATTTCACTTTTTCACTTAGACTGCTATTACAATCCTCCGATTTTCTTTTTCACCTCCTATCTTGCCTCCATTCCAAAGCTTTCCACAAAATGACACCAGATCCTTTCTAAAATGCAGATCTGATCAAGCCACTGCTTTAAAATGTTCTCTACTAATGATGTACAAGATATTTGCATATCTCATCTTTCTGTAAAATATTTATTAGTTACAAAAGGAAATATAGTAATTATATATAGTGGAGAAATGGACAACTTAACCAAGAGATCAAAGTTATCATTAATAAGGGATAAATGAAGATCACATGATTTCAGATGTGATACTCTGAGAGGGAAGCAACATTACTTATATAATGTTCCAGACAAAAATGCAAAATATGGGGGCCGGCCCGGTGGCCTAGTGGTTAAGTTCCACATGCTCCACTTCGGTGGCCTTAGTTCAGTTCCCAGGCGCGGACCTACATCACTCATTGGCGGCCATGCTGTGGCAGCGATCCACATACAAAATAGAGGAAAACTGGCATAGATGTTAGCTCAGGGCAAATCTTCCTCAAGCAAAAACAGGAAGATTGGCAACAGATGTCAGCTCAGGGTGAACCTTCCTAAGCGAAAAAAAATGAAAAATATGAATCAAATCATGAGAAGGTGTCAGCAAGTCTGGAGTCTGAACAATAACTGGCCTGTATTCTTCAAAAATGTCAATATCATGAAAGACAAAGAAAGGCTGAAGAACTGTTACAGATTAAAGAGGTATGACAACTAAATGTAATACGTGATCCTGGACTGGACCTTGTATCAGGAAAAATATCCCATTAAAGACTTTATTGTGACAATTGGAAAAAATTGGAATACAGGCTATAGGTTATATAAAAGTTTTATATGATTGTTAAATTTCTTGAATTTGATAACTATAGTGTGGTTATATAAAAAATATCCGTGTTCTTAGGATATACACACTAAAGTATTAAGGGGTAATACCTTATATATACACAGAGACAGAGAGTATGAGAATGAAAAGGAAATGCGGCAAGATGTTAAAAATCACTGAACCTAAGTAAAGGGTATTCTGGAGTTCTCTGTATTATTCTTGCAACTTTTCTGTACATTTGAAACCATTAAGAATAAAAGGGTAAGAAAATGTCTCATGTTTCTTCATTGCCTACTGAACTGAGTACAAATCCTCGGCCCAGCATTCAACTGAGACCCTTTGAAATACAGTGTCAGTATATTTTTATACCTCTCTTCACTGTGACTACCTTAAACATGCTTTAATCAAACTGTACGTTCCTAAACATTTTCTTGGACTCCATGAACTTGCTCATATCCATGTCTAAAATATACTCTCCTCCCCCACATTCCCACTTATAAAAGTCTACTTCTCTTTTCCAAGGCCCACCTTACTTACCTTTTCTATTACATTCCAAACCCCACCAAACTAGATGTAATCTCTCCCTAAGAATGTAATAAGCCCAGATGATTAGTAAACCAGGGTACAATTGAAAAGAAAGGGGGAAGGATGATATGCTCCGTTTCAAATATGTGGCATTTAAAAGTAACTGTGGAATAGCCTAAAGAAATTCAGAAGTACATGACCAGAAAATGGGTGAGTTATCTCAGAGTATATATGTAAAGAGTGAGTAAGACCAATTACTCCTAGGGCAGCATTTGTTATTAGGTGGTAGCAAAAGGGACAAATAAAAACTACACAGAAAATATGGTCAGAAAGGCAGAAAGAGAACCATGACGTAGCCTCCAGAACACTAAGAAAGAAGAAAGATTTTAAGGTATAGTATTAAGATAATATTAAATGTGACAGCATGTTCAAAGAGAAAGAGAACTAAGCAGAGATATGAACAAAAAGAAAAAAAAAAAAAAACCAAAAACACAGACCATGGAGAGAGTAGTTTCAATAGCATTATTAAGATGGGGCCCAAATGAAGTTTATTAAACTTCAACAATATTTAATGAGTGCCTCCTATGTGCCTAACACCAGGTTCAGGAAGGAACAGGCTGGAATTAGCCATGGACACACACACTAGAGGTTGAAGACGGTAGGATATCAAGGAAGGAAAAAAGTCTATAACTGTTATCTAAATGGGTTCTTACCAGAAGATGATAAGAAGATTCATCTTGTGTGATTTGAGTCTAGGAGCAACACAAAATACAAGGAAAATTCAAGTTGGCCTCTAGCACTAATTTTCCCATTAATAAATACATATTAAGGAATAAGAGTTATAACACATTTTTAAAACATAATTATTAGTTTTTATAATCTGGTTTAAAATTGTAATACAAAATAATGAATTGCAGAGATACTTCATGTTTTTAAGAGGCTATTTCTGGAAAACACAGTATATTATTTTAAGTTGTTAAATAATCCTTACAAGATTACTTGATGTTCAGTAGAAGGCCTCTTGCTGAAGCACAAGAGAACCCGAAAAGTTCAAGGTATGACCAGAGCAAAAGCAGATGTAATCTAGTATGTTTATTAAAGTAATTGGAGCTGGATTAACATTCAGAACAAGGTTCAGGTTTTCTGCTCATTCCTCTGTCTAGTCAGACATCGTTTTCACTTAAGAAACCACTGAGTACTTTTTTCTTCCTAATGCCCTCTACTGCCTCATTTTCCTTCTTAACTGAATAAGAAAAGTAAAATAGAGTATCACTAATCTGAACATTGTTTTATATGCCATTATTGCAAATAACTTATGCTATTATTGATGCAATATTACATCAACAGTAATGGGTTTTCAGTGTTACATTGCTTACAAAATGATATTCTGTTCTAATTATTATCTCACGAAATTTTTCACAAAATTAAATTCTGTAATGGTCAACGTCAGAATCATGGTGGAGTTGTTCCCTTTGTCTTTCACCTCTAAGTTACAACCAATAGGATATACATAGACCAAAAAAGGACTCTCTGCACAGCACACTTGAATGCCTGAGAGATCCAGACATCTATACATCTGAAAGTGGGTGGACTGGACCTCCTAGAGGTCGTGTAACCAGGGGAGCAGTGGTAGCAGTTCCTAAGACCAGAGGTTCTAGGAACTGCAGCCGCACCTGCAAGCAGAGGCCCCAGGAACTGAGGTAACACCCACGAATGGAGGCCCCAGGAATCCAGGCAGCCCACACTCCCAGAGGTGCCAGGAATGACTGCAGGTCCGGGACCAGAGGCTCCAGGAACCACGATGACACCTGTGAGCCAGTCCCCTCCCCCTCCCTCAGCGATGGCATCTCCAACACCAACTCTTCCAGCAGCTGAGGCTGCACCCAAGACAGATACCCCCCACAGCAGCCACAATGCCTGTGACCTGAGGTTCTAAGAAGCACGGCGGCTCCAGAGACCAGAGGCTGCAGGAGCCACAGCAGCACTTCTGGCTCAGCCCCTACCCCATTGCAACTGGTGGAACCTGCAACCTGAGGCTTTAGGAAATGCAGCAGTGCCCTTGACCCAGTCCCCTCCCCCCCTCAGTGGTGGTGCCTCCAACACTGGCCATTCCAGCAGCAGAGGCTACAGCCAAGACCCCAAGAACCCCTACAGC
Organism: Diceros bicornis minor; assembly: GCF_020826845.1. NCBI lineage: Eukaryota > Metazoa > Chordata > Mammalia > Perissodactyla > Rhinocerotidae > Diceros > Diceros bicornis. The sequence continues at coordinate 87,716,313 of NC_080740.1, read as the reverse complement.
AGCGGCGGTGCCCGTGACCTGAAGTACCAGGAACTGTGCAGGTGCCAGAGACCCGAGGCGTCAGGAGCTTCAGTGGCCTCTGTGACCCAAGTACCCCTCCCCCAGTGGTGGTGGCAGTGTCACCCACAATCCTGGCCCATCTGGGAGCAGTGGTGACACCTACAAACCCAGTGCCCCTGGCAGCAATGTTGCCAGCACCCCTAGATAACCTGGGAGCAGCAGCGCAGGTGGCACATGAAGAAGCAGCGCCCAAGCCCATGCAGAGCAGCAACAGTGCAGCCCACGACCCCGGTCCCCCCAGCTGCACAAGTGTCCACGACTCCCCCCCCCAACCCATAGCAGCAGCACCTGCAGACTCAAAAACTTGGACATGGCAGAAGTGACTGTAACCTTGGCTCCTGCCCAATTCTCCCTCTCCCCTACCCACTGCAATGGGGGAATCCATGAACCAGGCAACCCCAGAAGCAGCAGAGGTTCTGGCAGCCACCCCACCCACCCAGTAGTGACACCCATGACTGCAGTGACATTGTAAGCAAGAAAGGCAACAGCAGCCTCAGAGGCACAAGGAGCACGATGAGGCACTGACGATGCCTCTGGCAGATGCAGTGGAGCAGGGAAGTTCACGCTCTCAAATCTAATGAGAAGCAGCTCAGAATCAAAGTAAACAAAGCCTTACCCAAATAAGAAAGGTGTTTGCTACCACAAATGTGCCAGCACAGGAACAACTCATGAAGCACCATGAAGAACTACAGTAATATGGCAGCACAAAAAGAAAACGACAACTCTCCAGAAACCAAACTTGAAGTCATGGAAGATTGCGATATAACTAACAGAGAATTCAAAATAGCTGTTGTGAAGAAACTCAGTGAGGTACAGGAAAACTCAGAAAGAAAGTTCAATGAGCTCAAGAATAAAATTAAGGAACAGAAAGAGTACTTCACCAAAGAGATTGAAACTCTAAAAAAAAAAAACAGAAATTTTGGAGCTGAAGAACACAATAAATGAGATGAAGAATAAAGTAGAAAGCAGTGGAAATAGAGCAAACCATATGAAAGAAAGAATTAACAAGCTCAAAGACAGAAATCTAGAAATGATTCAGGTGGAAGAGGAGAGAAAATTAAGATTTTTTAAAAATGGAGAAATTCTAAGAGAAATATGCAATTCAATTAGGAAAAGCAACATAAGGACAATGGGTATCCCAGAAGGAGAAGAGCGGGAGAAAGGAACAGAGAGTTCATTTAAAGAATTACTAGCTGAGAATTTCCCAAACCTGGGGAAAGAACTGGATATACAAGTACATGAAGCTAACAGAACACCTAATTATCTGAATGCAAAAAGACCTTCTCCAAGGCACATTATATTAAAACTGTCAAAAGTCAATGACAAAGAAAGAATATTAAGAGCATCCAGAGAGAAGAAAATAACTCACAAAGAACCCCCACTAGGCTATCAACAGTTTTCTCAGCAGAAACTCTACAGGCTAGGAGACAGTGGAATGATATATTCAAAATACTGAAAGATAAGAACCGTCAGCCAAGAACAGTCTATCCAGCAAAGTTATCCTTGAGATAAAAAGGAAAAATAAAGGCCTTCCCAGACAAACAGAAGCTGAGGGAGTTCATAGCCCCTATACCTGCCTTATAAGAAATGTTTTAAAGGAGCCCTCCTACCTGAAACAAAAGGCAAAGATAGACAAAGCTTTGAGCAAGGCAATAAACAGAATCAGAAAATTGCAGCTCTATATTAGAACAGGTTAGTAAACAATTATAACACAAAGGCTAAAGGGAAAGAAAGCATTAAAAATCACTATAACCACTTCGATTTGGTGACAAACTCACAATAAAAAAAGGGATAATTTGTGATAACAAAAATATAGAAGAGGAAGAGGAAAAGGACGAAAATTGCATAGGCAAATGGAGACACGATGTTATCAGCAGAGAAAGGACTATCTCATCTATGAGATCTTTTATATAAACCTCATGGTAACCATGAAACAAAAATTCAGAGCAGAGTCACAAAACATAAAAAATGAGGAAACTGAGAAACACATCACAGAAAACCAACAAACTAAAATGGCAGACAGAAACACAATAAAAAAGAAACAATGGAAACATAGAACAACAAGAAAACAACAGATAAAATGGAAGTATTAAGCTCTTATATATCCATAGTCATCCTAAATGTAAATGGATTGAATTCACCAATCAAAAGACACAGAGTTGCTGGACAGATTAACAAACAAGACCCAACAATATGCTGCCTCCAGGAGACCCATCTCAGCTCTAAAGACAAATATAGGCTCAGAATGAAGGAATGGAAGATGATACCCCAAGAAAATGACAACCAAAAGAAAAGGGGTGTGGCTATACCTAGATCAGACAAAATAGACTTCAAGCCAGAAAAGATGCGAAGAGACAAAGATAGACATTATATCATGATAAAGGGGACATTCCACTAAGAAAACATAACATTTATTAATATATATGCACCTAACATAAGAACACCAAAGTATATAAAGCAACTATTAACAGACCAAAAGGGAGAAACTGACTGCAACACAATAATAGTAGGGGACTTTAATACCCCACTAACATGAATGGATAGACCATTCAGACAGTCAACAAGGAAACAGTGGACTTAAATGAAACTCTAGACCAGATGAATTTAATAGATATATATAGGACATTCTATTCAAAAGCAGTGGAATACACATTCTTTTCAAGTGCACATGGAACATTCTCAAAAATAGACCATATGGGGAAACAAAACACATCTCAATAACTTAAGAAAACTGAAATCATATCAAGCATCTTTTCCAACCACAGTAGTATAAAACTAGACATCAACTACAAGAAGAAAGCTGGAAAAGTCACAAATATGGAGAGACTAAACAATATGCTACCAAACACCTATTGGATCAATGAAGAAATCAAATGAAAAATCAAAAAATACCTGGAGATAAATGAAAATGAAGACACAACATACCAAAACCTATGTGATGCAGCAAAAGCAGTACTAAGAGAGATGTATATAGCAATACAGGCTCAAGAAACAAGAAAAATCTCAAATAAACAATCTAACACTACACCCTAAAAGAACTAGAAGAATAAGAAAAAATGAAGCCCAAAGGCAGCAGAAGGAAGGAAATAATAAAAATAAGACTGGAAATAAATGAAATAAAAGCTAAAAAGACAAAAGATCAATGAAACTAAGAGCTGGTTCTTTGAAAATATAAACAAAACTGACAAACTCTTAGCTAGATTCACTAAGAAAAAAAGAGAAAAGGCTCAAATAAATAAAATCAGAAATGAAAGAGGAGAAATTAAAACAGATACCACCAAAATACAAAAGATTATGAGAGTACTACGAAAAGCAATATGCCAACAAATTGGATAACCTAGAAGAAGTGGATAAATTCTCAGAATCATACAACTTCTCCAAACTGAATCAAGAAGAAATAGAGAATCTGAATAGACCAATCACAAGTAAACATATTGAAACAGTAATCAAAAACCTCCCAAAAAACGAAAGTCCAGACCCAATAGCCGCTCTGGTGAATTCTACCAAACATTCAAAGAAGATTTAATACCTATCCTTCTCAAACTCTTTCAAATAATTGAAGAGGACAGGACACTTCCTAACTCATTTTACGAGGCCACCATTGCCCTGATACCAAAACCAAAAAAGGACGACACAAAAAAGGAAAATTACACGCCAATGTCACTAATGAACACAGATGCAAAAATCCTCAACAAAATTTATATGGAACAACAAAAGACCTCGAATAGCAAATCGATTACAATACATTAAAATGATCATACACCACAATCAAGTAGGATTTATTCCAGGGATGCAGGGATGGTTCAACATCTGCAAATCAATCAATGTGATACACCCCATTAGCAAAATAAAGAATAAAAATCACATGATCATCTCAATAGATGCAGAAAAAGCATATGACAAAATTCAACACCCATTTCTGATAAAAATTCTCAATAAAATGGGTAGAGAAGGAAATACCTTAACATAATAAAGGCCATATATGACAAACCCACAGCCAACATCATACTCAACAGTGAAAAACTGAAAGCTACTCCTCTAAGAAGAGGAACAAGACAAGGATGCCCACTCTTGCCACTCTTGTTCAACATAGTATTTGGAAGTCCTAGCCAGAGCAATTAGGCAAGAAAAAGAAATAAAAGGTATCCAAATTGGAAAGGAAGAAGTCAAACTGTCACTATTTGTGGATGACATGATTCTATATATAGAAAATCCTAAAGAATCCACCAAAAACTATCAGAAATAATTAACAAATACAGTTGCAGCGTACGAAATCAACGTACAAAAATCAGTCACATTTCTATACACTAACAATGAACTAGCAGAAAAAGACATCAAGTATACAATTCCATTACAACCACAACAAAAAGAATAAAATACCAAGGAATAAATTTAACCAAAGAGGTGAAATACCTGTACACTGAAAACTACAAGACATGGTTGAAAGAAAATGAAGAAGACATAAAGAAATGGAAAGAGATTCCAAGCTAATGGATTGGAAGAATTAACATAGTTAAAATGTCCATATTACCTAAAGCAATCTACAGATTCAACGCAATCCCAATCAGAATCCCAACGACATTTTTCACAGAAATAGAACAAAGAATCCTAAAATTTATATGGAAAAACAAAAGACCTCGAATAGCCAAAGCAATCCTGAGGAAAAAGAACAAAGCTGGAGGTTTCATACTTCCTGATTTCAAAATTTACTACAAAGCTATAGTAATCAAAACAGCATGGTATTGGCAGAAAAACAGACACACAGATCAATGGAACAGAACCGAGAGCCCAGAAATAATCCCACACATCTATGGATAGCTAATTTTTGACAAAGGGGCCAAGACCATACAACAGAGAAAGGAAAGTCTCTTCCATAAATGGTATTGGGAAAACTGGACAGCCATGTGCAAAAGAATGAAAGTATACCATAATCTTACACCATACACAAAAATTAACTCAAAATGGATTAAAGACTTGAATGTAAGACCTGAAACCATAAAACTCCTAGAAGAAAACATAGGCAGTACACTTTTTGACAACGGTCTTAGCAGTAATTTTTGAATATCATGTCTCCTCAGGCAAGGGAAACAAAAGAAAAAATAAACAAATGGGACTACACCAAACTAAAAAGCTACTACACAACAAAGGAAACCATCAACAAAACAAAAAGACAACATACCAACTGAGAGAAAACATTTCCAAATTACATATCCAATAAGGGGTTACTATCAAAAATATACAAAGAACTCACACAACTCAACAACAAAAAAACAAATAATTCAATTAAAAAATGGGCAGAGGATCTGAACAGACATTTTTCCAAAGAAGATATACAGATAGCCAACAGGTACATGAAAAGATGTTCAACATCACTAATTATTAGGGAGATGCAAATCAAAACTACAATGAGATATAACCTCATGCCCATCAGAATGGCTATAATTAACAAGACAATAAATAACAACTGTTGGAGAGCACGTGGAGAAAAGAGAACTCTCATACACTGATGGTGGGAATGCAAACTGGTGCAGCCACTATGGAAAACAGTATGGAGATTTCTCAAAAAATTAAAAATAGAAATACCATATGATCCAGCTATTCCACTTCTGGGTATTTATCCAAAGAACACAAAAACACTAATTCGAAAAGATACATGCACACCTATGTTCATTGCAGCATTATTCACAATAGCCAAGACTTGGGAGCAATCTAAGTGCCCACCAACGGATGAATGGATAAGGAAGATGTGGTATATATACACAATGGAATACTACTGAGCCATAAAAAACATGAAACCTTGCCATTTGTGACAACATGGATGGACCTTGAGGGTATTACACTAAGTGAAATAAGTCAGAGGAAGAAAGATAATTACCATATGACTTCACTCATATGTGCAAGATAAACAAACAAACACACAGATATGGAGAACAGATTGGTGGTTACCAGAGGGTGATGGGGTGTGGGGAAGTCAAAAGCAGTAAAGGGGCACATGTGTAAGGTGACAGATGGCAACTAGACTTTTAGTGGTGAACATAATTCAGTCTATTCAGAAGTCAAAATGTAATGATGTACACTTGAAATTTATATAATGTTATACAGCAATGTGACCTCAATAAAAAAATAAATAATAAAAATAAATGAAAAAAATTAAATTCTGCAGATTTACTGTCAAAATAGAAGTTGTCATCGAGTGACCGTATAAAGAACCTATAGACGCATTCAGCACAGTAGCATGTGTATTAGGACATACATGAAGGAAAGAAAATAACTACTATGATTTATCAATTCATGTGGCATTATTAGTTACATAAATTGCATCCAACTTAATTGTTTGAGGATCCAGAACTTCCAATTACTTTAATAAACATACTAGATTATATCTAATTTTGCTCTGACCACAATATCAACTCAATATTGATGCAGCTTTAGAACATGATTTAATTTATGAGTGTTTTCCAGGAATGAAATAATGACATCAAGGTCATAACTCAAGGGCAAATTTTGTTAAATGCATTAAATTGGACTGCAGCATCCATGGAAAGGAAGTGACTATACGAAGTGATACAGAATGTATAATTTTATATCGCAGTTAAAATGTTTTTCTTCATCAATATGGATGAGTTATGTAATCTGTATTAAAAAGTTGGCATTAAAACAAGTATGTTTCCTTTGCTGAGTAAATTCAGTCAATGTTCACCTTCTGCACTCCTCCACGCATACCTACCCCTGTGCTCTACTCTACACTCACTGCTTTAAGACGTTTGTACCTTTAATTGTGATGAACAGTGATAATATGGTAGCCTCGTTACTATAGTTCTGTACATCGAATGTGACAATTAGGAAAACTACGGGTCTAAAGTGACCAAGGGTAACTATACCGTTACAAAAGCCAGTCTTCTTTAACACCATAAAATACAATAAATAATACAATAAAATAAAAATTGTGTTAACTTACTTTCACCAGATAATTGTTGGTGTTTCAGCCTGAGTCTATATTTTTCATTCTCTTCAAGCATTCTAGAAATGACTTTGTATACTCTATTCCATACTGAAACCTTAAAAAGATACACACAGTTAAAGAACACTGAGCAGAGAAGCAGGAATACATTTTGATGGAGGCAGCTGGGAGTGGCTCAACTGTGCTTCATGCGAATTGATGTTATTATTATAAAGCAATATTAGCACTTAGAGACCTAAAATTTAAATGTAATTGTTTTCTCATGATCATTGAATTTTCTGATCTCTTTTCCCAACTTCCTAGCATTTCCTCTCTATAGTAGTATTTAAATTAACTGCCCTGGATGAAGTTTCCTTTCAAAGGCACTGTCTATAAAGTCCTACCTAAATGGTTCCAACACATTCAATTTTGTTTTGAAAGGTGATAAAAACAGTGAATTCCTATTCCCATGTCTAAACCACTGGGCAATGATTTGATTTTCTGATGTATTTAATTCTAGTCAGAATTAAACATTTCTCCTAGGACATACCAAAGCAAAATTACTAGAGAGTAAGAATATAGTAGAATAGAAAGAAAGAGGACTTGGAAGAAAACAGATAGATCTAGGCTCAAATTCTGGCTTTGCCACTTACCAGTGGCTTGACATTGGGCAACTGCTTAAACCACATCTAGGAATAACTTCATACGTTGGATTATTAGAATTAATGAAAAATATGTGTAAAGCCCTTACCCCAGTGTCTGGCACACAGTAGTTACAAGTAAATATTAGCTATTGCTCTTTTCTCCTCACCCAAGAGGAATTGGTTCTTGGAAGAAATATTTCTTAGTATAGTGAGAAGATTAGATGATCACTCAAAATACATTTGCTGCAAGGATTAGTCACCTTGAATGCTATTCTATACTATACATGGATTATAAATCAAATTCAAACCTCAGAAACAATACACTTTTATGTGAGGTTATCAACTAACAATTTCTTTAAACTGATGTGTAAAATATACGGTGGAAAACAAAGATTAGTAGAGTAACTGATGTTGAATATGCTTAAAACACTCAAGCTACCATGACATTTGGACAAGCAGAGGTTAAAATGATTCAGCAGGAAAGGTTCATCCTTGTCAGCTTTCCTGCTAGAAACTTAATGTACATCCCTTGTCTTTAAAAGAGTAATACGACACTAATATAGATACATTATTCTTTTCTGTGAAATCCATCATTTTCTTTTGATACTTATATTACACTATCTATCAGAATTTGGTATATTCTGTGGAACATATATTTTCATGCTTTGAAAAATCTCCCAGTGGGTTACAGTTGGATTAAAATGTGTTTTATACCTTTGAACTCTAGAAGGACTATTCTTTATAGTTAATAAATATTTTCAAACCAAGTTTCATTTATGCTAAATTAATTGTATTTCGTCATTTCAGTAAATTTAATGTTTCAAAAGATGGAACTATTATTACTGTCTTGAGTTTCTTCACATATTTGTATTTAGAGAAGTTAATCTAAAATTCAAATATTGCTCATTCCCCTTTACAATAAAATACCTTTTTCTTTTTCTTCATTGTTTTGGAAGCTTCGTTCAAAGGTATGGGAAAATCAAACTTTTTAGCTAAATTCTTCTGGGTTAAACCTAATTTAAAAAAAAAAAAGAGTGAGAGGGTAAAAAAGCAAGGTCAGCATATATTCACTATCCTGAGAATGGAGACAATTATCAATGTCTCTTGAGCTCTCTTTGGGGATTTTTACACTTGTTGGGGTATTTCTGATTACTAGATAATAACGGTTTACCAAATAGCTAATACTATGCTGGAAAAAAAAAAAAAACAATAAAACTAGAGATAAACTACCTTGGAAGTGCCTAGGAAATCTCCTTCCTTTTCTGATTTGAAAGGTGAGTCCCAAAAAGGTTAGGAAGAGTAAACAAATACCAGAAACCACATCTTGCCCCAGTGTATCTCCACAGTCTCCTTTCTTCTCCACTCAACTTCAGGTACACATTATGCGCCCAACTACACAAAACACCTTGTGGTTGCTCAAATATGTCTTGTTCTTACCCCTCCCAGCCTTTGCACACGCTCTTCTATCTGGCTAGAACACAGTGTGCATGCACACACACACACACACATACACACACTCGCCAGGCAAATTTCTACCTGCTCTTCAAGACAGCTCACGTCACCTCCTCTCTACAGCCCTCCCTCAAACACACACAGCCCCACGCACAGCACTGGCTCCAGGAACACCTTGTTCATATCACTTAGCACACTTTTATATCATTTTAAACTTTTATAATGTGTTTCCTCCACTCAGCTGAGACCTTCTGGAGGGCAATGGCCATGTGTGTCTTATTCATCTTTCTATCCACACTACCAGACACATAGTAGATATTAATAAAGGTTTGTCAGAATGAAGAAGCTTCCTGTCTCTACTCACCAAACCATGCTGCCTTCCCCAATATTAACTGTTAAAAGAAAACCTAAGGGCTTGTGTGTCCAAAGACAAAATCATAAAGCAATGAGCATGAGTTCCTTGAAAGCCTTTATATTTGTTCTCCTTTTGTCTGGAATACTTCCCCTACCCCAACCCTTCCCCACTTCGTGCCTGCCCTACCGCCTTTCTTCTACCTATTCAATATTTAGTTTTCCAGGGGCCTTCTCTGATCTCACGAAGCACTTGAGGAGTATATTTTATTCTTCATTAGAGATCCAGTATCTAATGCCATAGATATTAGATACACAGTAAGTATACCATTTGTTGAGCGCATTAGAGTATGTTCTAAAATGGCATTTCCCAATTTGTGAGAAGCATGCCAATGACTCTGGGTGGGGCACAGATATAGCACTAAAGAACATTAAATCACATGGTGAGAAACTCACTCCCTTTCCAATTCTTTTTCAATCTTCTGGTAACATCAAGGAGAGTCTCAGTTTGGAACTAGTACATCTTTAAGACTTCTCTAAGACTTGCTAGTCTCTCTTTATGACCACAGACAACCTTCAGCAGACAATCTATTTGGCTAGAATTTAATAATATTGTTTTGCCTTTATTAGATTGTTTTTAGTTAATTTCTATTTATGGCAAACGGTACAAGTTTTCCACTGAAGTAATGATGTAAAGTATTCTAAAAAGAAATTTAGTTGAGAGGAAAAAATGCACCCATTTAAATAAATATTTTAAGTAAATATATTTAAGTAAATATATATTAGATACAGAGGAGATGTGAATATGGTGTAGGAAATTAACTCAAGATGATCATTCCCTTCCCTTCCAGCCATCTCTGCTCAGTGTGCCAACATTACTGGGCATTTATTCTACACCAGACCCTGTGCTAGGCACTCTGCATGCATTACTTCATTCAATCTTGACAGCAATTTGTTGAGGCAGGAACTATTATCCCCATTTTACAGATAAGGAAACTGAGAATCAGGTAACTAACTTGCCCAGTATTACACTGCTAATACATGACAGAGCCAAGATCATGTTTTTCTTTCTTTTTTGTGTGTGTGAAGAAGATCAGCCCTCAGCTAACATCCATGCCAATTCTCCTCTTTCTTTGCTGAGGAAGACTGGCCCTGGGCTAACATCTGTGCCCATCTTCCTCCACTTTATATGGGATGCCGCCACAGCATGGCCTGACAAGCGGTGCGTCCTGCGCGCCCGGGATCCGAACCCAGGCCGCCAGCAGCGGAGCATGCGCACTTAACTGCTACGCCACGGGGCCGGCCCCCATGTTTTTCTGACTTCAAAGCCAATGCTCTTAATAATCTCTACTGTCCCACTAGCAATTTCTCCACCCATGTGGTTTGACTTCCTGCCTCTATGTCTCTCCTTTCCCTGAATTATCAAAGCCCTTCTAAGTGTGCCTCTCACAGCACTCATGCCTACTAGCTTGTATTCTCATTATTCATGGATAAGTCTCCTGAGAGCAGAATATTTGTCTGATCCATCTGCCTCACTAGCACCTGACCTAGTGACTACAGTACAGTAGATGTTAAGTTAAGTGTTGTTGAATGGATAAATAATTCACCTGTGTTCCCCACAGAGAGCCAGGCCTAAGTATTTAAGGAACGTCCACTTAGCATTAATATTAAATACACCCAAGATTGAGTGAAACCTAAGCACTTCAGCACTTTCTGGCTTGGTTTAAATAAAAGACTAGCCCAGGACCTTCTTCCCTTGACTCTATTCCTGGATTCACAAGCACAGTAGGGTGGTCACTCAAGTTAACGGCTCCATCATCTGCCCAGCTGCCCAGGACAGAAACTTCAGACTTGGCCTCAACCCTTCCTCCTCCCTCTTTCAGTCAGGCCTCCATCCTGTCCACTCTGCCTCCACTGCCATCGCCTTAGCTCAGGGTCTTGTCTTTCCCCTGGACTACCGCAAGTGCCTGTAACTGGTCTCTGGCCTCCAATCTTTACCACCCCAACTCCCTCCCAGTTTTCCCTCCTCCAGATCTGATCATGTCACCTCTGCCACAAAGGAACAGCAAAAAAATTCCAAAATTTCAAAACCAAACTTCAGAACAAACTGCATTATTGTCATTTCCCACCCCTCAGAGCCACCAACTAGAAGAAAGCCTACTCCAAGTCAGCACAGCCCAAAGTCACAAAGGCGGAAAACTGGCTTCATACTCCCCGCTCTTTGCTGCCCAGTTATTCCTACCTGACATATGTGGGATCCCCAGCACCAATCTGTGCATCCCCTCGCCCTCCTCCATGAGCTGCTTCATCTGTTTTTCAGTGTTCTTCACGTCCAGTCTACTATCTTAGCGCTGGACTATTTTTTGTCTCTTTGATCTGTGAGTGCTAAAGCAACACAGGCTCTCTACAGGATCCATTTTATTCTTTCCACACTTCCTGCTCTCTCCCCTTTAATGCTGAAGAGCTCATCACTACCATGCACTCTCCTATTCCTAGAATAAATTTTTTATCTGTTATTATTCAAAGAAGCTGGAAACCCAGGGCTAAAGTGTCTTATACTATCCCTAGATTTTTTAAATCACCAGCACAGAGGCCAGAAAAAAAACTTGAGTCCCTTTTAACAATGGGGCCTTTAGAGGGGCCTGGAGTCCAAACTAATGCCCCTGCTTAAGTCTCTCTGCAGGCTTCCCACCACAGCTCATTCTCAGGAGTCACGTTCTACAGAGCACCATTTGATACTTCCAATGATCAAAGCAAATTGAGTTCTGATAGGACACCAAATTATTTATACATTTTTTCAACTTGGGCTTTAGTCTTGCCTGCTTCCAATTCAGTCTCCCCTACACAGCATGAACCAAATAAATCTGACCCTATCACTTCTCTTGTTCAAAACCTTCCAATGCAGGACTTCTGGGAAGCCAAAGACAATGTGGGATGTGTAGTAGTAATCAACTTCCCCAAATTTCGCCCCAAACTACTTCACATTACAAAAATTCTACTTGAAGACAGAGAATGCTGAAACTGCAAAATCACTGTTAGTAAAATGAGAAAATAATTAAATCACAGAGCTATGATCCCATATGCTCCAGCCCCACCTTAAGCAGGGCTTTACCACCAGCAGGGAAGAGAAAGGAAGGACACAAGAAAAGGTACCTGCAGGAGAGCTGGAGTGACCCACAGAAAAATTAAATCCACCCTAAATCTGAAAATACTAAAACATAACTGGGCAGATCAGAGCACAGACTAAAGGGAAAGGATTTTAATGCACAATTTAAAGGTCCAGACCCCACAAAAAGTAGCAAGCATGCAATTTAATGGGACCGACTCAGTTTAAAGGGGCAAACATGATGCATGACTTAAAGGGACAGTCTTCTAACCTCATGGCTTCTGGGGGAGAGAAAGAACAAAAAGGTAGGATCATAAATTGGGTCACAAAGAAAACATCAATAACATCCATAAAGCAGATTGCTGTTTACAAACAACACTCTCTGATTACAATGCAATAAAACTAGAGTTTACTAACAAAAGCAAAACAGAAAAGTCCTGGAAATTTAAAAAATTTTAAATCTATTAAGCAATTCTAGGGTGAGAGGGGTAACACAAACTGAAATTACAGAATTTCTTTAAAAACAGTGACAATGAAAACACTACATATTAGAATCTATGGGATTTAAAGTAGTGGTTAGAAGAAAATTCATGGGACTAAACACTTTTATCAATAAAAAGGAAGAATAAAAATAAACAAACAAAATTTCCTGCTCAGAAAAAAGTATGAAAAGAACAAAGAAAGCACACGTAAGAAAATAATAAAGTTTTATCTTTATTATTTATCTTTATTTATTAATGAGGAAGAGGCTAGAAAAGCAAAATATCTCATTAATAAATCAAAATCCTGTTTTTTTAAAAAAATTAACAAAATAGACAAAACACTGGCTAACTTGATCAAGAAAAAGGGAGAAAGCACATCAAAACAAAAAAAAAAAGAAATGACACGGGGGAAATAACCACTGAAACACAAGAAATAGTCAAAAACCATAAGACACTACTCTGCAGACCTCTATGCAAATAAATTTGGAAACCTAGATCAAACAATTTCCTAGGGAAATACAGATTACCAAAATCGACCCATTAGAGTCAGAAAGCTTAAAGAGACCAATCTCCATAGGAGATATATAGAAAGTTATTAAGGAATTATCCCACAAAAAGCACTAGACCCAGATGGTTTCACAGAAGAATTCTATCAAGTCTTCAAACACCAGATAGTCCCAGTGTTCTACAAATTACTCCAGAGCACTGAAAAGGAGGGAAAAGTTCCTAATTCCTCTTATGAAGTAAGTATAATTCTGATACCTAAACCAGAGGAAGAAGTACAAAGATAGAAAAACTACAGATCACTATCTCTCGTGAATAACAATGCAAAAATCCTAAACAAATTATTAGCAGATTCCAACACTACTTTAAGAAAATAATAAATCATAACCAAGTAGGATTTATGTCAGGAATGTGAGGTTGGTTCACTATTAGGAAATCCATTTGTATTATGTACCATATTAATAAAACTGAGGAAAAATACACTTATCTCCATATATCTGAGAAAGCTTTTGACAAAATCCAACACTCATTCATGATAAATACACTGAAGAAAATAAAAATTGAGGGATACTTTTTAATATCTTAAGTAGACGTGCCTCAGTACTAAAGCCAGTACCTTATGTAATGGGGAACACAGATGCATTTCCCCTGAGATCAGAAACAAGGCAAGGATGCCCACAGTCTCCACTACTATTCCACATTGCACTTGTGCTATTAGCCAATGCAATAAGACAAAACAAATCCTTGCAGGCAGAAGAATAGGTAAAAAAGAAATAAAATTATTTCTATTTACAAATAATATAATAGTATATCTGAAAAATCATGAGTGTCAACAATAAAACTGACTCTTATAATAAAAGAATTCAGTGAAGTACTAGGATCTAAAATTAACATACAAAAATCAATAGGCTAAGTGAAAGAGGCCAATCAGGAAAGCTCACATATTGTAGGATTCCATTTATATGAAATGTCCAGAACAGGCAAATCTATGGAGACAGAAAGTAATTTAGTGCCTACTTAGGGCTGGGGCTGGCAGGAGGGGATGCCAGTGAGGGGGAATAGTGAATGCTGGTGGGTACAGGGTTTCTTTGGGGGGTGGGTGGGTAATAAAAATGTTTCAAAACTGATTGTGGCAATGGTTGCACAACTCTGCACAAAACATTGAATTGTGCACTTTAAAGTTGAGGGGCTGCGCCCAGTGGAGCAAGTGGTTAAGTGTGTGCGCTCCGCTGGGCGTCCGACCAGGTTGGATCCCGGGTGTGCACCAACTCACCACTTGTCAAGCCATGCTGTGGCGGTGTCCCACATAAAGTAGAGGAAGATGGGCACGTATGTTAGCCCAGGGCCAGTCTTCCTCAGCAAAAAAAGAGGAGGATTGGCAGATGTTAGCTCAGGGCTGATGTTCCTCACTAAATAAATAAATAAATAAATAAATAAATAAATAAATAAACAAACAGGTGAGTTGAATGGATTGTGAATTATACCTCAATAAAGCTACTTTTTAAAAAGCACAGGTGGAAAAGTGGGCTCTCAAAAGGCAGGCAGGACTTTTTGAGGTGATGGAAACGCTCTATATCTTGTTTGTGGTGGTGTGTTACTAGAGTATCTAACTTTGTCAAACCTCCTCAAAACGTATGTAAATCAATCCTAAATAAAGCTGATTTTTTGTAAAGATCAAGGGGCTTCATATACACAAACAAACATTTAGAAGACATTATGGAGGAGGAAACCCCATAGCAGAGAAGATCAAATGCCTAGGAAAAAATTTACCAAGACATATGTAAAACCTGCAGGAGAAAAAATTTTAAACATAAAACATTCCTTAAAGACACAAAAGTAGCCTGAACAAATGGAAAGACATCCTCTGTACTTGAGAGAAAGTGACTCAACATTTTAAAGATGTCAGTTCTCCTTAATTTATAAAGTCGATGGATCCCAATAGGAATACCAAGGAGCAGGCCCAGGGCCCCCTCATTCCGGGAACTTCGCGGCTCCACTCGGTACCCCTTCCTCTCGATCTCCGCCTCATCCTGCATGACCCTCGTCTGCGCTTCAGCCCCTTTGCCGGCCACCCCTGAAGCGAACGACAGGGCTGTCTTTCCGCGCCGGCACAGGCTGGTGGACTGACAGGGGGGCCGGGCCTGCCGCCGACGCCCGAGTGGCCCAGCGGCCGCGGGACGGGGCTGCTGCGTGGCCGGCCCCAGGCTGGCCTAGGAGAGGCCGCGCTGAGGAGGCCGACGGGGAGGCTGAGGGCCCAGCAGCCAACTGCCCTGAGAGCCGGACAGCCGGCAGCCTGGCGGCCAAGGAGGACGCCCAGGCGCACCGCCCAGCCCGCCCCGAAGGCCGGAGCCCCCTCCGCCCTGTCCCCGCCCGCCCCCCTCGCGCCACCTGCACGTGCCGCCGGCCCGGGGCCGCTCCGCGCGCTCGACGCCCGCGCCTCCGAGGGGGCCGCGGGGGCCCTGGGCCCGGGGCCGGGGGGCAGCTCCCCGCCGCACGACGCCTCCGCCCGGCGGCAGCCCGCCCCCAGCCCCTCGCCCCAGCGGCCCTGCGCCCGGCGGCCGCCCAGCTGCGCCACGCCGCCACCCCGGTGCGAGCCGAAGCGCGTCACGTAGACGCAGGGCGCCGGGGCCCGCGCCCGCCCGCGGCCAGCCGCCGCCATCACGGCCCGCTCCGTCCCGCAACCGCCGCCGAGGCCCTCAGCGGCCAGCCGGGCGCCAGCACTGGAGTGCGGGGAGGGCGGGGCGGGAGAGCGCAGGGCTGAGCGGGGGCGGGGGCCGGACCACTGTAGGGGGGGTACGGGGGGGGCGAGAGAACGCCCCACTGTGCGGAGGGGGCAGGGACCGCTGTATGGCGGGGGGTGGGGGGGCGAGAGAGGACTGGACCAGTGTGGGGAGGGGGTGGTAGGTGAGGGGCAGGACCACTGTGAGGAGAGTGCGGGGGTGGGGGGGTGGACCACTGTATGTGGCGAGGAGGGGCTGGGACGGGGACCAGTGTGAGGGCGGTCGGGGGGCGAGCAGGGACTGGGACCGGTGTGAGGAGCAGGTAAGAGATGAGGAGATGGACCACTGTGAGGAGAGTGGGTGGAGGGGGCGCGCTGGGACCGGACCCGTGTGGGGAGGGCGTGGTAGATTAGATGAGCGGAGGGACCACTGCGGGTGGGGGGCTGAAGGGATGGAACACTGTGTGTTTGGGGCGGGGGGACTGAGGGGAGAGTCCACTGTGCGGAGAGCGGGGTAGGGGGCCGGATCACTGTGCGCTTTGTAGCGAACAAAGCCAGTAAGGGGAGAGCTGGGGAGCGGGACCCTTGCCAGGCTGTGGGGCGGGTGGGGTGGGGAAGGAATGAGGGATGGAAGAAGAAGTAGGGGCCTGAGAGAGGCTAGAGAGCCCGGTCTGGCATATGTTGGTGCTGGGCCTCGAGACGCTGCACAGAGAGGACATGGGCCTGAAGCCCGTCCTGGTTCAGCTACTAACCAGCTGAGTTATTTGGGCAAGTCTCTTTCCCTCTCTGAGCCTCCAGTTTCCTCAGATGTTAACTCGGGATAATTGGGTTAAGATAAACCAAAATAAGGCATATTAAGCATCTGGCACATAGTAAGAGGTAGTTCCCTTAGACTTAATTTTCATTTCACATTTATTAAGCACGTACTCTGTGAAGCGCATATCTTTATACTTTACTAATAGCTTTCCCATACGCCATCTCTTTAAACCCATGCAGCATTTTACAGTAGAGGAACTTGGGCTCCAAAATGGGGAGTGACTTCCCCAAAGTCATAGGCAGTGACAGACATGCTTTCTTAAAATAAGCTTTTTAAAATTGAACTATAAATATGTGTAGAAAAGTGCACCAATTATCAGTATACAAATGGATGAATTTTCATACAGTGAGTATACCCATACAGCATCCACCCAGATTAAGAAGCACTGCAGAAGCACTTCATGTGGATGCCCAATCCCAGTCCCTTTCCTCTCTTGCCCCTTTTCAAACAGCATCAGTTTAGCTTTGTCCACTGTGTTTGACTTCTTTCACTCGTTATGTTCGTGAGATGCAAGCTGTTGCATGAATTTCTACATCATTTGAATATATCACCATCTATTCATCCATGCCACTCTTGATGGACATTTGATTATTTCCAATTTGGGACCATTATTAATAGTGCTGCTAGGAAGGAACATTCTTTTATATATCTTTTGTTGAACGTGTTATAGAGTATATACCGCTTAGTGTGGAATTGCTTAGGGTATTCATATGTTCAGTTTTAGTAGCTACTAGCAAACAAGTATCCATAGTGGTTGTACCAATTTATACTCTCACCAGCAAAGTGTGGGAATTCCAGTTGCTCCACTGTTCACCACCACTTAGCATTGTCAGTCTTTTTCATTTTAGCCCTTCTGATGGATGTATTGGGTTCGCCAGAGAAACAGACCCAATAGGATGCATATACACACACACATAGGATATATACATATATATCCATATATATATGGAGAGAGAGAGATTTTAAGGAATTGGCTCATGCAATTGTGGAGACTGGCAAGTTCAAAGTCTTCAGGATAGGCCAGCAGACTGGACACCCAGGGAAGAATTGATGCTGCAGTTCAAGTCTGAAGGCCATTTGCTGGCGGAATTCCCCCTTCGAGGGAGGTCATTCTTTTTCTATTAAGGCTTTCAACTGATTGGATGAGACCCATCCACATTATGGAGGGTAATCTGCTTTACTCAAATTCTACTGGTTTAAATGTTACTCATCTAAAAAAAAAACACCTTCACAGAAACATCTAGAATAATGTTTGACCAAATATGTGGGTAATGTGGCCTAAGTTGATGTATAAAATTAAGTTTCACAATGTGATGTTGCTTTCTTGTAATTTGCATTTCCCTGATGATTTATGCAGTTGAGCTCATTGGCCATTTGGGTATCATCTTTTGTGTTTAAACCTCTTCTCTATTTGTATATGGGGTTCTCATCTTGTTCTCATTCGTTAAGAGGAGTTCTTTACACATTGTATATGTTAGCTATTTGTTACTTGTATGTATTGCAAATATTTTTTTCTCATCTGTGGCTTATCTTTTTATACTCTCTATGACTCTTAATAAATAAAAGTTTTTAATTTTAATGTAGTCCAATATGTCAATATTTTTCTTTAGAATTGTACTTTTTGTGTTTGGTTTAGTAAATCTTTGCCTATTCCAAAATATTCTCCTCTATTTTCTTCTAGAAGCTTTATTGTTTAATCTTCACATTTAAATATTTAATCCGCCTGGAATTGATTTTTATGAGTAGAACAATGTGGAGGATCAAGATTAACTATTTTTGCATATGGATATCCAGTTCACTCTGGCTGAAACCTCTGATACAATGTTTTTTTTTTTTTAACTTTTTTTTTTTTTTTTGGTGAGGAAGATCAGCCCTGAGCTAACATCCATGCCAATCCTCCTCTTTTTGCTGAGGAAGACTGGCCCTGAGCTAACATCCATGCCCATCTTCCTCCACTTTATGTGGGACGCTGCCACAGCATGGCCTGACGAGCGGTGCGTCGTTGCACACCTGGGATCTGAACCCGGGCCGCCAGCAGTGGAGCACACACACTTAACCGCTACACCACGGGGCCAGCCCCTGATATAATGTGGAATACGAATGATGATAGTGAACATTCTTGTCTTGTTTCTGATCTCAAAGGAAAGTTTCTGTGTTTCACTATTAAGTATAATATTTGTGTAGGTTTGGTTTTTGTCATATTTATCAGATTAAGGAAATTCCCTTCAATTTTCAGTTTGCCAAGAGTTTTTGATAATAAACGGAAGTTAAATTTTATCCAATGCTTTTGCTGTGATGATTTTACTCCCTTATTCCATAAATAAGATGAATAACATTGATTTCTAAGTTAAACCAACCCTCCATTCTGTAATAAATCCTACTTGCTTGTGACATGTTATCATTCTATATGTTTAATATACCCCTGAATTAGATTTATTAATGTTTTGTTTAGACTTTTTACTTCTATATTCATGAGGGAGAATGGCTTATAACATCTTTCTTATGTATTTGGTGGAATTCATTGATGAAGACATCTAGGCATGGATGTTTTCTTTGTGAGAAGATCTTTAGTAGTTATAAGATTATTCAGATTTTCTATTTCTTTTTGAGTCATTTTCAGTAAATTGTGTTCTTCTAGGGATTTGTCCATTCCTTCTATCTTTTAAAACTCCCTGGCAAAAATTGTTCAAATATACTTTCATTATCTTCTTAATGTCTCTAGGATCATAGCGTTATCCCCATTCATTCCTGATATTGATAATTTATACATTTTTTTTTCTGATTTGGTCTCGACAATAGGTTATCAATTTTATTAATCTTCAGTGAATCAAATTTTGATTTTGTGGATTCCCTCTATTGCTTTCTAATTCTTTTTATAACTAGCTGAGATGGATACTTAAATTGTTGATTTTAAGTCTTTCTTCTTTTCTAATGCAGGCAAGTAAAGCTATACATTTTCCTCTGAGCACAGCTTTAGCTGCATCACACAAGTTTTGTATGTCATATTTTCATTATCATTCAGTTCAAAATATTTTTTTGTGTGTGAGGAAGATCAGCCCTGAGCTAACATCCATGCTAATCCTCCTCTTTTTGCTGAGGAATACCAGCTCTGAGCTAACATCTATTGCTGGTCCTCCTTTTTTTCCCCAAAGCCCCAGTAGATAGTTGTATGTCATATTTGCACATTCTTCTAGTTTCTGTATGTGGGACGCGGCCTCAGCATGGCTGGAGAAGCGGTGCTTCGGTGTGCGCCCAGGATCTGAACCCAGGCTGTCAGTAGCGGAGCGCGCGCACTTAACCGCTAAGCCACGGGGCCGGCCCAGTTCAAAATATTTTAATTGTAGTTTTTATTAGACCTATGGGTTATGTATAAGTATATTGTTTCATTTCCAAACATTTGGAAGATTTAGTTTTTTTTGTTATTCATTTTTAGCTTAATCCCATAGTGGTCAGTGACTATACTCTGAATGATTTCAGTCCTTTGAAACTTTCTGAAACTTGCTTTAGTACCCAGCATGTGGTCTACTTTTGGGAAATATCTGTGTGCATTTGAAAAGTATGTGTATTCTGTAGTTGTTGGGTCTAGTGGTCTATATATGCAAATTAGATCAAATTTGTGAAGTGTCTTATGTAGGTTTCTTAATCAATGTATCCTTGTTGTTTTTTTTTGGTCTGTTTGTGCTATGAGTTTGGTCAGATTGTTCTATCAGTTACTGAGAGACATGTGCTAAAAAGTCTCCCACTATAGCTCTGAATTTGTTTATTTGTGCTTTTAGTTCTGTCAATATTTGCTTTACATGTCTTTATCTGTTGTTAGGTGTCTACATATTTAGAATTGTAGTTTGGTAGTTTGACTCTTTTATCTTTAGGAAGTGTTTCTCTTTATCTCTAATGATGCTTCTTGTCATATATTCTCATGGTTAGTGTTTCATGGTATATCTTTTTCATTTTTTTTACTTTCAACATTTCTTCATCCTTATGTTTATAATGTCTGTTGTAAGCAGCATATAGTTTTTTTTGTAATTCTATCATATATTTTAAGAATCATGAGATATTAATATTATTATTGTTTTATACAGTCAATATTCATTTTGGTTTACTTACATATTACCCTTTCCATTGTTTTTTATTCATTCTTACATATCCATTTTCCATATTGGATTATTTTCCCTCTGCCTGAAGAACAAGCTTTACATTTTATGTTAGTGTGATTCTACTGGTGATGAATTCACTTAGTTTTTGTTTATCTGATATGTCTTTTTTGTAGCTGTATTTTTAAAGTATATTCTTGTGCTGGGTGTCAAATTCAAGGTTGCCAGCTATTTTCTTTTGGCACTTTGAAGAAATTCTATTGTCTTAGGGCTTCTAGTGTTTCTCTTGAGAAGTCAGCTTTTGGTCATATTCCTGCTCCTTTGAAATTAATGCATCATTTTTCCTCTGCCTGTTTTTCAGATTTTCTTTTGTCTTTTGCTTTTCAGCACTTTTACCATGATTTGACTAGGTACGGTTTTCTCTGCATCTATCCTGGAAGCTTGGGCTTCATAGTGCTTCCTGAATGTGTGATTGTTATCATTTCTCAGTTTTGGTAAATTCTAGGCCATTATCTTCAGCTATTGCTTCTGTTCCGTTCTTTCCTTTCTTTCATGAGACTCCCCTACACATGTTACATCTTTTTACTCTGCTCCATATATCTCTTTTGCTCTTTTCTGTAGTTTCTGTCCTTGTTTCTCTTGATGCTTCTGTGTGGCTGCTTTCTACTGATCTGTATACCAGTTCACTAATCCTCTCTTCAGTACTATCTAATCTGCCTTACTTTAGGCAATTTAGAACTGCCTTGAGTTCTAAATTTCAGTTATTATGTTTTTTGTTTCTGGAATTTCCATTCTGCTGAATTTTCTTCTTCAGAATATTTTCTAGAATATATTGATCAGTTATTTTCAATCCCATTGTGATAATGGGATTGCAACAACCTTTTCTCTCTCTCTCTCTCTTTTTTTTTTTTGTTATTTGATTTTTGAATCCTGGTGTGCTGGGGAATATTTTTATCTAATGCCAGATGTTGTATAATTAAAACTGTAGAGATTATCTGAGGGTCCAGATGATATTATCTTTTTCCACAAGGAATTTACTTTTGTTCCTGGGAGGCAGTTAAGGCAGAGGGAGTTCATACTAAGCCTATCAGGGATTGGGTTGATTTATAGCTTGACTTCAGTCTTTATAAAGGCTGGTATCTATCTTGTTTGGTCTTCCTCCTTAGAGTATAGCTCATCAGGTGTCCCAACTTAAAGTCTAGGGCATTTACTAGGGCCTCCTTGGCTGGCCCTGAACTCTAGTTTTTGCGCTTTAAGCCCCATGAGACTGCCTAAAGGTCTGCTCAACTTCTTAGCCTCCAGGCTGCTACTCATAAGCCAGCAATGTCTGGTGGGGAAAGCTATGCTGAGTATTGAGTCATCTCAGAGCTTTTCTTGTCCCTGACATCTTGGCCCCTCAAGGTCTTACCACTTCAGTAGCTCTCCAATTCTTTTGAACAGATTTTTTTTCCTTTTTAATCCAGTGTTTGATTTTTTCTTGGCAGGAGAGACAACAGACCCAGCACAAATAGTTCCCCCGGCCAGAACAGGGATGGGGCAAACGTAGGGAACTGCGTGTACCCAGGAGCCTAACACAGTGCCTGACACACAGGCATTCCAAACTGCTTTGTTCTATAAATGAAGAAATAACTGAATGAATGGTCAGATAAATTACAGCAGAGTAAGAGTAGAAGTAATAAAGGGTGAAAATCCCACAAGAACCATCTTTTCCACCAAGACCTTTGCAAAGAGCAAGTCTTCTCCTGTCCTGACTCTCTCTGCCAGCTCTACCCCTTCCCTACGTGCAGGCTCCTGCTCACACCTCCCACACCTCACCTTCTCCATCCCCAGGAGGGGCTCATCACTTGGTCCCTTCTTGTGTCTTGGAAACCAAAGCAATGTCTTTGGTGTCTGCCAGGCGGGCAGTGGCCCTCTCTGCTCTGTCCTGGCTGCTGGAGAGGGTGACAGTCAGGACTGAGTCTCAAGAATGAGGATGGATGTGAGTGTCCCAATTCCAGTTGGGTGGCTCCGTCAACACAGCTGTTTCTCTTTACTAAGTCACTTGGTGAAGGCAAACCTTCGTTTCCCGTGGCTATGCACAGGTCAAACTCCTATGGAGAGAGAGCTATGTATTTCTCCTGTTAGCATGGTTGGGCCCGACCTGTAAGAGCAATCCTCTCCCGTCTCCCATCCCGCCTTGTTGCTGCCGTTTCAAAAGAAGCCACCCTGATGTTAAGTGTGTTTCCAAGGGATGGCACTAGCTTCCCCACATCAGCTGCACCGGCCTCCTTTGACTTTAGTCTGCTGACAACAGGGGGAGGCAGCTTGCTGGTTCATCCCCCCACCTACATAGCCAGCTCTTCCTCCTGCCTGCAGCGGGTAACCAGCCCTCTGTGCTAGGTGTCCCGCCTCCACGGCTCCACCGACCTGACAGGGCCACTCTCCACCTTTGACCTCGCTCTCCCTACTGAAAACTCCTGCACGGCTCCCTGCTGCCCTGAGGACACGATGCAGTCCTCTTCATGGGCCTCGTGGGGCCCTCGGGGATCTGGCCTCTGCCTGCCTCCTCAGCCTCATCTCAGCTCTGCCCTTGGCCTCCAGTGCTACCGAACCTCTTTCGGTTCCTCCAGGTGGGTTATTTGGCCCTTATGTGTGTCCTGGAATAAACGTATGACAAATCACTCGTTTACAGGTGCAACTCCAGGAACCGTGTCTAGTTTGTTCTTCATCAAGTGTTTACTTGCTCTTGCCTGTATCCCTCACCAGACAATGATCTTGATGAGATCAGGGGCAATGTTTCTGTTCACCATCATACCCCCAGCGCACAGCAGCGTGCTCAACACATAGCAAGGCCGAAGGCTCCGACAGCCCCGTCTTTTCCTCCATACCACCAATTAACTTTTCCTGAACACTTTCTATGAGCCAAATGGATCTGTGCTAAGCATTTACATGGAGTGTGTCATTTAATTCTCACAACCACTCCATGAGATAAGGACTTTATTCAATGGCGCAGGAACTGCTAGCTTCATTTTACGGTAAGGAGGTGGAGGCACAGGAGAGGTTTAGGAGCTCAGCCAGTGTGACCGCAGGAAAATCCTAGAGCAGGGATTCAAACTTGGGCAGTGTGGCTCCAGCATCCACGCCCTTAACCCCGACTCACAACTATCCCTATCGCAGCATCTATCACACTGTGTGGTAGCTCCCCTTCTCCTCCCCTGGAGGGAGCTTCTCCCTGATGGAAACAGTTGGAATGGCGGACACTTCAAGTTTTAAGGAGCCTTTTTAGTTGCTCAGCTAACATCATCCACCAGGTGGCAGTCACAGCTCCCATATGAAATTGTCTCTCCTTTTTATCCTTCCCCCCACCCCCGCCCCCTTGACTCTTTTTTTTATATAATTTTATTTATTTATTTTTCCCCCAAAGCCCCAGTAGATAGTTGTATGTCATAGCTGCACATCCTTCTAGTTGCTGTACGTGGGACGCCATCAGCATGGCCGGAGAAGTGGTGTGTGGGTGTGCCCCCGGGATCCCAACCCGGGCCGCCAGTAGCGGAGCACGCGCACTTAACTGCTAAGCCACGGGGTCGGCCCACCCTTGACTCTTGATTGAGGTTTTTGAAAACGGCAGTTGGAGAAAGTGTGTTTCCAATCCGTGTGCACCCTGGGGTGAGTGGCCCTGGCTGCTTGTGCCAGGGCGCACGGAGAAGTGCCGGGCATGTTTGAGGGTGCACCGCATAGGAGGACCAGGGGCAATTGTGTGCGATGCCATTTCAGCCCACAAAAGAGGTGATTTGCTCCTCCCTCTCCCACCCCTCATCAAATGGCTGCAGGACCTGAGGGAAAACCAAAGGATACATATCCCTGGTCATGAATTCCATTCGGCCAGCAGCAGCCTGGGGACATACGGTCCTCCAGGAGATAGCCGCAGATGACTATCAGAAAAGGGCTTTCCCACCTCGTCTGTGCCTCAAATGCTGTTTCTTCACTCTCCACTGGTTCTGCTACACGCTTCTGGCAGCTTCCACCATGTTCCTGAGAGTGGAAAGGGTCGGGGGGCTGGAATGGTCCTTGCTGCTAAGCCAGCCCAACTTTCAAAAAGCTAACCCTAGGACTTCTCTGAGAAAGAAAAATGCCCGGGCCAGTTCCATGGCAGGGGGAGGGAGGCAAGAGGGAAGGTATATTTCTTAAAATGAAGAAACTGTGATATGTTTAAAATGGTTACATTAAACTAATAAATGCTGTTAACTCCCTAGATACAACATAACAGAATTATGCTTTTCTCAAGAAATTATAGGAATTATTCTTAAGACTGGATTCTTTCTGTGTTACAAGCAGAGGGTGTGATAATGGTGCCCAGTGTACCTGTCAGTGGATCTCTATGGCTACTGTTTAACCTTGAGATCATGTCAACCATCTCCATTTCCTGCCCTTCGTGAAGGAGAGGACCTTGGGGCCCAGGAGGAGCGGACCTAGCCCAAAACTGAGTTTGTTGGAACGAAATGGATGTGAGGACCTTACATTATGGGGAACTGAGAGAGAATTCTCTAGACCTGGGAGCAGGGAAACTGAGCATTCCCTCCCTCCCCTGCTGCCTCACCACCACTAAACACACACACACACACACAGACATGTGTGCACCTAGGCTCCCGGTTTTTGAGCCCCATCTCTAAGACTAAGTTGTCGGTGTCATCCATCTATCTCATCTTCCTTCTGTACACCCTCTCCAAGTTAGAATAACGCTTAATGAGAATGAGAGCCTGTTCGTTGCGTCTCAGTGCCACTCATTACTTGTTAAAGCAGGATCTCTGCGCTCTTTCAAACAAGCCAAGAATTTCAATGCGACTTCAGAGGACAGGGAGGAGCCTGGGGTAAAGGTCTCCCTTTGTAATGGATACCTCCTTCTGAAGCTTCTGTGTGTCTAGGTAGGATTAGAACAGGCCTTGTTTCCCTCTGGTTTCACGAAGGTTTTGCTTTTGCTGAAGGGTTCCGAGGGACTGGGGTTAGTACTGCAAGTAAAGTGTGTTTCCTCCAAAAATAGTCGAGCATGTGAGATTTTGCCAAAACCCCAGCATTCTCGCCTGTCTTCCTCAGTCCTCACGTTTCCTCTAACAGGTAGTCCTACCGTGCCCACCTCTCTCCATTCGGCTGCCACCATCCTGGCCCAAGCCACCGCCGTCCCTGGACACCCACCACGGTCGCTCACCGAGGCCACTGCCGTCCCCTCCTGAACAATTCTTCGGCTCCCACTCTTGCTCCTCTACAGTCTATTCTCACACTGTTGCCGGGATGATCACAGGACATGGTCAGTTCCCGTCCCGCGCCGGCAGCTGCTGTTCAGTGGCTCTCCATCTAATTTAAGATAAAATCCCAAGTTTCCACCCTGGCTGACAAGGCCCTTCTTTGGCCACTCAACCTCTCTGAAGTCATCTTATGACCCTCTCCCCTGTCGCTGTGCCCAGCCACACTGCCGTTCCTTGAATATATCAAGCTCAGTCTTTTTGCCTCAGGACTTTCGCATGTTCAGTTCCCTCTGCCCAGAATACCTTTCTCTCAGGTCTCAGCATGGTTTGTTTTTCTCTGGTTATTCAGATCACAGCTTCAATCTCACCTGTTAGAGATGCCTTCTCTAATCTCTCAATTAATGTAGCCCCACTCCCAGTCTCCACCAAATTATCCACTCTTTATTTTTCTCACAAGACTCAGCACTAACTTTTTTTGTTTATGTATGTGTTTACTTGTTGATTGTCTGATTTCCCATTCTGAATATCAATGCCAACAGGATGGGGACTTTGCTGGCTTTACCCCGCCAATATCCCCAGAGCCTAGAACAGTGCAAAAACTTGTTGGATGAATGATTGAATGAGTAAGGAAACTCCTTGATATAATTCTTCTTTGCAGATTGCCACCTTTGGTGAGCAGACAGCAACTTCAAAATTCAGATTAGTTAGCGGTTCTGTGAATAATCGTAATGCTTTATCTTCATATGCATTATCTCCTGAGACCCTCCCAACCATGCTGAGGATGGGCGTCAGATTTCACTGATGCTCAGAGAGCTGAGATGACTCACAAAATCGCATAGACACACACACACACACACACACACACACACCCTCCAGGGCTCAAATCCAAGTCTTTGTCTCCAGAATGTAAACACCAAGAACACAGAGACTTTGCCTGTCTTCTCCCCACAGTATCCTCAGGGCCTCGTAATATGCAAATATTTGTTGAATAAGTGAATGAGCAGACTCCTGGACAGAATTCTCTCTCTGAGACTAAGGCAAATTTCTGAAAAATAGCAGATTCCAGCCTCTCACCCTATCTGGCTGGTCTGCTCGGGCGTCAGAGGAGCCGGCCCTTTGCTCCTCCCCGCTGGCCCTGGGGCCTGGGGCCAGCACCTTCCAGTTCAGAGGCGTACCCACACCCCAGCGGACTCTGCTGTCTGGCACCTACACTCATCCTATCCTTGACTCTGAGTTTTGAAAATCCAAGGCTCTTACAGGGACTGAGCTCTTGTTCCTCCAGCGTGGTCTGAGAAGCAGCAGCAGTCATGTTCACCGGGAACTTGTCAGAGATGCAGAGTCTCAGGCCCCCCGCGGGGCTAACTCAAAACCTGCATTTGAACAACATCCCCGGGTGACCTTGGGGCACGTGAGCATTGGAGGAATCGAGCTGCCCTTATCAGGCATTCCAATCTCTATTTTGCTTGTGAAATACCTGAGCCTTGGGGCCCCATGAGCTGTCAGCAATCCTGAAGCACAGCAATCCTCTCAGTGGCAATTTTGAGAGCAGGCCTAGAAAAGAGAACCCAAGTCAGGATCCTGTGAGTCACTCCCTCAGCAAACATTTATTAAGCACTTATGATGTGCAAGGCACGTGACAAGTCTTGAGGACACAAATAAGAATAAGATAATATTTGTCTTCTCTCCTCTCCCCAAAAATCAGGTAAACAAATTATATATAGTGATAATTACACATTGTAATAAGTGCTAGTCAGCAGGAGTGCTTCTGATCACAAATAAAGTGTGATGATGTGGCAGGGGGTTTAGCGAGAGTGATCCATCCAGGAAGTGCTCTTGGAGGAGGTGTCGTCTGAGTGAAGTCCTGAAGGCCAGATCAGGAGCCAGCTCTGTTCTGAGTTGAGTTGAAGGAGAGAGAGTGGAGCAGGCCGGGCAGATAATTTCTCACTGAGGAAACAGCGGGGGAGAAAGCCCCCCCCGGGACAAGGGGGCTTGCACTAGAGGAACCAAGAGAGGTCCACGCAGTGTGGCTGGAGCGTGTGGCAGAGAGGGAGAGGAACAGGAGAGGAGCTTGGGGCGGGGGCCAGGGCCAGACCGTGCAGGGCCTGGGGGCACGGAAAACAAAGGCAGAGTTTGTCTCCAGGGCCAGGCGAAGCTGTTGGAGCGTGGTTTCAGCGAGGCAATGGCAAAGCTAGATTTCTGTCCCACTCAGAAGGAGCTGCAGCAGGGCGAGGTGGCAGCAGGGAAGTGACAGTGAGGGGCTCTGCTGTGGCGGGCTGGGTGCTGGGCCTTCACCTAGTTTGATCCTCACCACCGTCCTGGGAGGTCAGTATCACTGTCCCCTCCACACAGAGGTGGCAGGTGGGTTGGATGGTGTATGGAGTATATCAGAGAGGGAGGGGACTTCCCAAGGTGGTCACAGCCAGCAACGGCCAGGTCTGGGCCAAGAACGGTCATGATAATGGGAGTCTCTATTGGTTACCGTTTAAGTGCTTGTCTCATGATTGCCTCGTTTATTCCTCCCTCAGCCCAATGATGGATGGAGACATTATTATTTGCTAATGACGAAGATATTATTATTTGCCCCTTCTCATGGATGAGACAA
The DNA here is from genome assembly GCF_020826845.1 of Diceros bicornis minor. Classification (NCBI taxonomy): domain Eukaryota; kingdom Metazoa; phylum Chordata; class Mammalia; order Perissodactyla; family Rhinocerotidae; genus Diceros; species Diceros bicornis. Next base: position 87,687,326 of record NC_080740.1, on the reverse strand, counting down.
CCGATACCTGAAGTTACCTAATGTGGCCAAAGTCCCCTGGCCAGAGGTGGCAAAGGGACGGAAATCCTGGGGTCTCGCCCCAGAGCCATGTCCCTAACCCCAGTGACCCCTGTCTTTGGGATATGAGCCCAACTTTGCCTAACTTCAAAACCCAAGTCGCCTCTGCTATCCTACACTGTGCCTGGGTCCTCCTTCCCCTACGTTTTGCCATTTATAAGGGAAATTGTTGAGGAACTGAAAACCCTATTTCCTCAAAGGCAATATAACTGAGCTGTCAGCTGAGGGACACGAGGCCTAATTTCCAGCTCCCACCCCCCTCTTCCTGCTTCTTTCCTTAGAGAGAAAGAGTCTCTGCTCATCTAAATGTCTCCGGAAAACCAGGGACCCAGGACACAGTCCCTTGAAGTTTGTGTGCAAATTGGTAGCACAGCCTCAAACCCTTCGCTGCAGTGTTTGGTTCCCACCGCGGCAGGATCCTGTTCCTAGGGTGGAAAGAACGATAGCAAGAACGGGCGCAGCAGCAGTGGGCACTTGGCCCGGAGTCTCGAGCTTTCTCCGTCACCATGGCAACGCCAGCAGGCTGGGTGGGGTCGAACCGTGAGAATGCACAGGAGAAAGATGAGGTGGAAAGAGGAGCAGAGGGTTCCTACACACTGCACAGTGACCCTGCTGCCCACTCCTCCCCAGTCCAGCACAGGGACGGCACTTTGTAAGTGCGTAGATAATAACAATAGCAACAGCAACAGTCACTATGATGCTACTAATAATGGTTAACACGTGTTGAGTACTTACTCTTCTAGACGCGGTGCTAACTGCTATCAGAAATAGACTAAGATAATCATATAGACACCAACTTCTGAAGATTACAGAGCTGTACTCTCTACATGTCATTCAAAGGAAAACATATAAAATAAGTATAATGGAAGCCAAGAAAGATTCCAATTTCCCCTCCTCATGGGGCACTATAGCATCACTGCAAAATGGCCTTGCCCTGGGGCAGAGATGAGATTGTGATCAGGAGTGTGCAAGGCTGTGTGCCCAGCTATGGGGGCTGCATGTGGTGGGAGGTGCTATTGGTTTCTGGACGAAAAATTGCATTTGATGATTGAATTCCCCTTCCCTTCTCTTCCTGTTCTTCCCGCTCCTCCTGCTCTCAGCCTTAACCCACCCTCCTTCCCCCACTCTCTGACACCCCTTGGGGAGGGCTGCCCATCCTGACGTAAGTAGGACACCTTAGGGGACTGAATCCCCATTTGCATCCCTCCCAACTTTAAAATTTCGTGTTTAGTCTTTGTTAGATTTGAGTTCTTTGGGTGGCAAAGAAAAAGGAAGTTGCTGATGACTGTATTTGGCTGTGGCCTTAATATCTCCCTCTGAAGGACATTTTGCTGCAAATCTATGTTCAAACATTCTAAGTCGGTTCTTCCAGGCTCTGCCGCATCACATCTGTTGAGGAACAGCTGTTCAGGCTGCGGCAATGAGCAAAGCTGTGCCTTCCAGAGCTCCGGTGCTCTAAAAATGGCAAACCCTTCTTCTCTTTCTTTTTTTAAATATATATATAAAATCAGGAATATAAATTCTCTGAAGAAATCTATTTTCATGATTCTGACATCTCAGTCCAGAAGTAAAACATCCAAGCGCCGTTTTAAAATTCACCAGAAAAATTCATCAGTGAGAAAGCCTCTCCCCGCTCCTTTGGATTTCAGGACTATTTTTGTGAGATTACAGAGATCGTGCAGAGTCTCAAAGGATGAGTGCGTGAGCAGAGGCTTGATTTCTATATAGAACATGTTGTTTAATTATAGTTCTATAGAAAGAAGTAAAATCCTTTCTCCTTGATGGGATTTTCCTTGAATCCGAACAAAAACAAAGCCAAAAACTTATGTATACATGTATATATGGATCTAAATCTGTGTGCCTGTCGTCTGCCTACCTACCTACCTATCCACCCGCTCATCCACCTATCCACCTAGCCGTCCATCCTCCATCTACCCATCCTCCACCCTCTATCCATCCATCTACCCATCTAGCAAGCTGGAATCCTTTCTGGGCACCCATGTGATTTTGGTTGTTGGGACACTTCTTAGTTCTCTGACAATTTAGGGGATGACGTAACTCACACAAGGAATAGCTATCATGTTATCGTTAAAGACATCCTTGTCAAACCAATTAAAGGGACGTGATCTTTTGATGGGTTTCTAAAATGGTATGCATCCTTTCAGTATAACTTCTTGATGATTTCTTAGTTGATGCAGGGGGAAAATGAAATTTTAATGAAATTTCTCTTTCTTTGGTTGGAAACTTGTAGGAAGTGAAGTGAAACAGGAGCTGGAATCTGTGTGCCTGGGTTTGAATCCTGGCTTTGCAGGAATCCTGTGTGCAGGATTGCATCTTGGGTAACCTTTCTGACCCTTGGCCACCTTAAAATGCCCATACGAACAGTGCCTAGCTCCTCGGGGTGTGGAGAGGTTGAAAGAGGAGAAGCCTATAAGCACAGTGGCTGGCACTTGGCAGCACTCCATCAATGCTAGTAGTTATTGTTATCATTCTCACTCCCAGAACTGTTTGTGTTTCTGGAATTTCGGGGTTCATAGTACTAGAGAAAAGGGCCCTCCTTTTTCCTTGTTTCCTGCCCCAAACTGATGTGTGTCTTTCCCTGGTGGGGAAGTCAAAGAGAAAGGATATGCACTAAGAAGTCTGTAGTTCCTCAAAATGAATAGAAATGACATTTCAACTCCCTTGCCCCTACTCCTGGAAATGTACACCCAAGTCTGGCCACTGAACCACAGACACACATTCACAGGATGCCAGTAAGGCAGAAAAGAATTGCAGAGATGGACCTGAGCCCCCCGGGCTTGACAGACTGAAGACCTTCCATCTGGCCTCCTTCCCTGGCCTCCAGTACCCAACTCTGTGACCTTGAGCGAATCCCTTAACCAAGAGTCCCTTCTTAGGGAGCAGGTGGCTTTATTATAGAACTTAACACTCACAACTCATGTTCTTTCTAGCAAATTCTTTTCATCATCCTATTCTATACTTTCAAATATGATACCTTGCACTCAGATTAGGTTTAAGAATGAAACTTTTGGGGGCCGGCCCAGTGGCACAAGCGGTTAAGTGTGCGCGCTCCGCTGCGGTGGCCCGGGGTTCACGGGTTCTGATCCCAGGCGCGCACCAACACACCGCTTGGCATGCTGTGGCGGCGTCCCATATAAAGTAGAGGAAGATGGGCATGGATATGAGCCCAGGGCCAGTCTTCCTCAGCAAAAAGAGGAGGACTGGCAGATGTTAGCTCAGGGCCGATCTTCCTCACACACACACAAAAAAAGAATGAAACTTTTGTTTTAAAAACAAAACCCAACTTTTTTTCTTTTTTTAAATCCTGTCCTTTCCTATTCCAGTGGCAGTGAGGTTTAAAGAGGAGGAATGTGGGATTTGGCGGATGGGGATTGGAATCCAGGCTCCACCACATACTAGCTGTGTAGACTTGCAAGTCACCCAACGGCTCTACGAGACAGGTGCATATTCCGGTCAGCACCTCCAGGGGTGTTACCCATGCTGATGTATGTAAGTGTCTGACACACCACAGGTGCTCAGCAATTACTAGTTTCCTCTTCCAGAACCGAGCCGTTCCGTCACGTCACTGCGGAGTTGGGAGAGCCGAGGGTCGCCTGACAGGAGGCCGTTCCCCTTCCTCCCGCAGCAGGTCTTTGGGGTCCACCCTTCGAGCAACAGTGAACCACACTCGGGGTGCTTCACTTCTCCCTCAAACATGAGAGGTGAACTATGCCTCCATGCGTCCAAACGAGGAGACTTTGGGGCTTTACTGGATCCTGCCTAAAGCCTTTCATGCAGCTTAACGGATTCATATCACCACCAGTTCTCTTCCTGGGTGAGTTATTTCAGCACAAGTTCTAAATGCCCTGTCGCCTTTAGTGAGTTTGGGGGGCCGCGGGGGGGGGGGAGGTTGTTCCTGGGTATGTTTGGTTCTTTTCTCTCTCCTTTGGTGTTGGGGGGTTGGGGTGGGAAAAGAGTTGAAAATAATCTCTTTAAAATGGTGACATTTGCTTGACCACGGTGACATTTTTATGGTATCGAAGCCCTGCTCACAGAAATGGAGCTCCACTGAGAAGGATCAGGAAAGCTCAGGCTCACCTCTTAGCATTTGTGTTCACTGATTCACCACCCTCCACCCCCATCCACCCACAGGCAGTTTTTCACTGACACTTAATCAGATTGTACGCAGTAGAGAACACTGGCGGTTTGCGCACACACTGGATTTGGACGCTGCTGTTCATTTTTAACTTCCTCGAGACAAATTGTACTTTTCCAACTCTGGCCACCACACTGAATCACAATAAGACACTTTTTCCAGCCAGCCAACAATGACACCCAATCTGACTAGAAAAAGATTCTAACTTAAAATATCCCGACAAGACTCAGGCCTGCCAAAACAAAATGTTCTCTAATAAGAGAGACTGAATTGGTACTGCTAGATAAAGAGTTCCTAGGAGGGCACAAATGTTCATTTTCTGAATTCTTAGAGTTTATTCAAAGCCTGTGGTCCCTATTCTCAGAGCATGGGGGGTGGTGCTGGAGGATTTTGCAAAGAAAAATTTTTGTTGGAGGGAAATGATATGAATTATTAGAAAGAATGCACAGCATGGAATGGCAGATTCAAAGCACAGGTTGCTTGTGTGAAGTGGTATTTGGGGCCCTCGTGAGAAATAAGGGCTGATCTGAGCCAGTGAGTGGCATCACCAAAATAGCTTTGCAAGGTGCTCCTCATTCTGCAGAGCAACTTTTCTTTTTTTTTTTTCTTCTGGGGTGGGAGTAGAGGAAGAAAGGAATTAAGGAGCTGAATTGGGAATGGGACAGGGGTCAGAAGCTAGGCAGCTATGTAGAACCCCAGCAAAGTTAAATGCAGACAATGGCAACAGCTTTGGATATGACTGAGGGACAGGACCAGGAACCTGGCAGGCCAAACAATAAAGTGGGGTTCTAAGGCTTCCTGACACCAGTAAACATGCTAAAATGTAGAGCAGTGTATGTCTCCCAGAGTATGTTCCATGGGATCCTGTGTTACCTGTAAACAGACTACAGTCAAAGAAATTTACGGGGGAAACACTTTCAACAAAGTTAATAGGTTTCTTCACTATAGAACTTCTCAAAGCCTTACCTATTTTGACTTCCCAAGGAACAGGGTGCCTTATTTTCTACACTTATTTAATGGCAGAACTTTTTATTTTTTGTCCTTTCTTGTGGTAAGGACTATCTTAGTGCTCTGAAGATCATAATTTGGAAACTAAATATTAGAGTTTCTTGCTTATTATTCTGTCATTACAGACAGGAAAAAAAATTACCTTTTAAATGTTTTTAACTCACTTCACTGACATCTTCATTGTTCCTTAATTTTTAAAATCAAGAATTTACTTTCCCTGATTTTTGATCGGATTTTAAGGGTGTAGTTCTAAAGGTAAAAAAAAAAAAAATCCCTAAAAAAATTCTTTATTTTCCTTCTGAACTGGGTGTGGATACAAACCTATTACCAAAAGAGGTTATGAAATAACTTGATTAAGGATGGTTAAGAATGGAGTAGAGAACTTTCCTTGTTGGGAGGGTTTAGGTGAACTGCCTGTGAATCAGGAAATGCAGCCCAGACAGCCTCTCACACCCTCTACAGATTCACCACTCTGTGATTTAAACACCAAAAGTATTATTTCAAGATACAGTTGTAAATAAATATTTCCTGAAATGAAGAAACTAAATCTACTCATGTCTTTTTTTTCCCTCTCTCCTACAGTGTTGAAACTATCCCAGAATGCCTAGGGATAAGGCAGAGGGGGAATCAAGCGCCACTCACACCTCCAGTACCCCGAGGCTTCCTCAGATGCCCTGCCCTGCACTGCGAACATAAGTTTTGCCTATTACCAGCCAAAGCTTCTGTAACCTTCCGGGGGGTCCTAAGCACTGCTGGTTCAGCCCGTGCCCTCAGGCACCACTACAGATGGAAGAGTTGCATGTTAGAAAAGACCATTCAGAAGCAAAAGACCTCTACAGTCCATTTGTCTCAGGACAAGAACTGCTGCTTCTAGTCTTAAGAACACCATACCCAAGGTAAGAAAGAGAAATTAAATTTAACAAAACGGGATATTCTCAGTGTTACATTTCACATCATAATAAATCTTAAGTTAAAAGTTTGAACATGCAATTTAAAATATAAATACTAACATCACAGTACTCGTAGTCCACATGATTAACAGACCAAATCAAAGATAATCCTTTCGTTTCGCATGCTACAGGTTAAAATCCCAGAGGCCACGTCCTGTGATGTCAGGATCTAGGGAGGAACTGGGGCTTAAAAGTTAAGAGAGACTTGTTAACCAAGATCCTCTTGTAGAGTGGCCAAAAATCAAGGCTCTTCATTGACAAAGACCCAAAACTAAATCTCCCAAATACTGACCTTGCCTATTAAATAAACATTTGTTCCCTTTTATTGGACATTTGACCGTAAGCAGGTGACTCAACGCTTGGATCCTGGGCTTAGGCCTTGCACACGTACTGAAGGCTGCAAATAAAAAGATCTCTGCAGGGCAGCATGTGAACTAACAGTGCAGGCCAAAGACACAACACACCAATATCTGTGGCCTTACGTGAGCAATGCTCACTTGCCACTAGGACTCACATGACTAGACATCTTCTCATATCGGTTTGTTCTGCCTTGGCCCAAGAGAATATTCCTAACATTTTTTAAATGTTATATTCCCAACCATGGAAGCATAATCTACTTATGTTGAAAATAAATAAGTATATTAAAAGAAAGCTGAGTTAAAAGTTTTATTCATTCAACATCTCACATTACAAATATTTAAAAATTATATGCATACTGGTATAAATAGTCATTTGCAAACTATTTAATAACATTAATTTTCCACTAGCACTTCAACAAATGAACTCTTTTAAAAAAGGAACTGTGTTATATAACTTAAGAGTAGAACATACAAAAATAGGAACTTAACGTGAAAATGACTTTAATAAAAAATGAATTACCCTTATTTAAAATGCTATAATAAATACTACAACCTCCCCATACACAGTAAAAACTATATGGAAATTCAGCCAAGTAGTACAATTAACTGACATACTTAAATAACTTTTCCTTCTGATAATATGAGCAATACACTGGAAAAAAAAAAACACATTAGGGATTAGTAAAAACTAGACACCCACTTGCTAAAAGTTTCACTTCCAAAAAATATAACAAAAATCTGATGAAAATTATAAAAACTAATTATACTTTAAATTTTAAAAATATAAAAAATAAAACAGTTGAATACAATATTGTCCCAATTCTTACAATGCTATCAATCACAGTAGCTTTAAAATAAGATAATAAAATAAAGCAAATGACCAAAACCTCTTTTATTCCATTTTTAAAAATAATCTCAAATTTACATTAGTAGAAAGATTGATTTCTGATTCTTTTCTTTAGAAACACCAGCAAGAAAGAGGATTACTCTTAACAGTAGAAAATGACATTTTTAAATGTCTGCAATTAAAAACAAAGAATTACACTGCAAAGATCTTTCAAAAGTTTGAAATAAGTATTGCACATAACTTGAAGTTAACTTGCCACAATTCATCACATTCAAGTTTTAAATCACCTTTTAACAGAAGATTCAACTCTTCAAAACAAAAGGGGTGCATTATCAAGTCTTTCCAACAGCACTCTCATAAAATGCTAAATTCATTCACTGCAAGTTTTATTTTGCATTCTGCAGAGGTCTGTGTATGGAGAAGTATATATATTATACCAAAGCGGGGGGACCCGAGGGGGAAGGAAAAGGGTTCCTTTACATAGAAAATAATCAGAAACACTTTATTTTACATTGCAAAAATAACCATGTAATTACTCTGTAACTACATTGTAAGTACATGGCTGATGCCATGCTAGTGCGCTAGAACTACATGCTTGGTAAATTGAAGTGATACCCTAAAATCTGTAAACTAGTTACATGTTAATTACGTTTTGAGTTACATGGTAACTCCCAACTACAATCCCATGTAATCTGAAGGACATGTAATCAATAAAGTTCAGAGTACTAGATAATAATTGTTTATGCCCTGTAAATTGAAGTGTAACCAAATAATCTGTAAACACGCTTGTCACACAATCACAAGTAAATATTAGTAGAATAACAATTTCTTACATTAGTCATGCATACTAACATTACACACCTGTCCCATGGCAGGCTATTTTTTTTTCTTTATATATAATTTAAAAGAGCAGACATCTCTGAATCAAACACTTAACATCAATTTATTAATATTAAAAATGGCTAAACATTCACCAAAAATGTCTGCGTTATGAATAATTTTAAAAACTGAGTAAGAAGCTGTAGACAATTTTGTTATTTTAAATTTCTACCCTATGCTTATGCAGTTAGTTTTTTTTTTTTTTTTTTAGGAACTACAGTGTTATCTGTCATTTTCATGCGAATTTTTTTCATTAATTGTGACTTTACATAGACTATTTCTTAAATTATAGGTACACCAATAGCTGGTGCTGGGGAAGGATGTTTAAGCAACATGCTTTCTCTTCTCTGCAGACTCTAAAATAGCATTGCCAGTGCACAACATTCATAATTTAAAATGTATGCAGAGCACTGAAATGTATAAAAAGCAGAATATAAGAAAATAAAATTTATTAAAATTATTTATATTAAAAAATGAAGTATATGAAGATCTCTCAGTAATAAAAGTACAAAAAGCTACTCTTTGCAATATGAAAAATTGAGGTATTGCATAAAGAGATATCCCGTCAGTGAAAAGTGTGCCTAAAAATGTTCACTGTTGGAAAAACAAGATATACAAAAGTAGTGCATAACAAATATACATTATGTGCATGACAAAATAAGTTAGCTACAAAAACACTGTACCGAAATTCAGCAGGTCATGTACAAAGGGAAAAATTATTCTTCAAAGCTAGTTCTCAAACAGTGTTATTTCTTGTTAACTCATCACACCTGTTTACTGAGTAGGAACAGCACAATAGCACACCCCAAGCCACCTACAAGCACTGAAAAGAATAAAAAGAGGCAAATGAATATTCCAATTAGAATTATGTAGTTCAGGAGAAAAGAAAAAAAAGTCCCTGACCAGCTACACAAGAGCACCCTCCAATCGCATGACTGCTTTCAATACTTGCAGGGAATTCCTCAAAAGCAGCTCCCTTTCTATGTTTGACTATTCAACAGCAAATGCCTCCATTTTGACCTTTGGAACTTAACAGGTATATAGTTCGTCAAAGCCTGTATTAAAAATAAAGGACTGCTTTTCCTAAAGATAGTCAGTAGGGGTCATGAGCCAGGTGGTTCCACCCTAGTGCTGGGGCAAGTCTTTGGTTTTGAAGGATCCAAGATGGTACTATTAGGTAGCACAACTAGCAAGATTGCCATTAGATTTTTTCTTTAGTTTTGCAGACTGATAATAATCCTTTTAATGGTGGATAGGGCATTTAATAAGAGAATGTCAATTAAAATAAAAGTTACTTCCATGACCAGGGCTTCAAGAGACTATTTTAAATTTACCCCTGAAGCATACTGTTCAACATATAATAACGCCTTTCAAAGCTAGAATTTTATTTATAATAAAGCATGCATTACTTGATGAAGTTGGCACTTCAAACACTGACTATGTCCCATGCTAAGTTCTGAAACTGTAATGTTATTTTATTTTATAGGAAGAGTAAGATAAACATACGCACCTTTGCACAGATTTACACAGTTACTTAGTTCAACAGTGCAAAACACTTTGCAACTACTTAACTTTTTTTTTCATTTTCTATGTTACAACTAAATTACAGGATACCCAAAGTAACTTTTAAATCTAAAAGCAAGCCAATTAGCAGCCAATTTGTATGTTGGTTTTGTCTTCCAGTTTTGGCTACAAGTGTGCTATAACACAAAATCAAAAATGATATCCTTGAGGTATCTCTAGACCTGGTTTGTTTTTTTTAACGTCAAAATGGAGAGCAAAGGCTGACACCTAATGAGTGTTAGTAAATTAGGATATAGAGTTTATATATAACATCAAAAATAAAATTTATACCTTTGTTCTTCAGGAGAGGAAATGCTAGTTTTCCCACCAGTTGTCATTAATTCTAGCTTTGGTAGGTTTCCTGGGGCTGTGACCAGACAAGTAAGTTTAAAAATAAATAAGTGCACTCCCCTCAGTACTAAATTTACCCAATTTTTACATTCTAAATTTTAAAAAGTGTTTAAAAGAAAATAAACCTAGCTCTGCCTATTTTACTATTCTTTTTCTGATGTGGTAGTAACTCGGAGGCATATGAAATGATATTCAGCCTCTAAACCCTTAAGATTAGTTATAATGCTGCTTCAATCTTGCTCATGCATTTGTGTTTGCTTTAACATGCTCTTTCTCGTTAATAATTGTTAACTTCCTCCACTGCTGTTGAAAGAATAAAAAGGGGATGAAAAAAAGAGAGAGGCAAAAAAGATGAAAGAAAAAAAAAGGAAAAGGCCAAAGCACTTCCCTGGGGGAGAAACTGTGTCAGGATAGACTGATAGTGTTATTGTTGCATGGTTATTTGAATAAAAGTAGTCTTATATCTTATATCATTAACAATAATTTAATTAAAAACCCAAAATACTCTATTGTTTCATTTCTCTTTTAATATTTCTCTCTCTCCTCTAAGAAAATGTTGCAGGAAGTTTGGATCCTCTTGGTCTCCAGCAAAACAAGAGAATAAAACTTCCATGCAACATGATGGCAATATGAAAAAGGAGTTCATACACATTGTTTTCAGTGACACAAGAATCTACAAAACACCTATATTATAGGTCATTCTTTTCATTATACTATTGTTAAGTTAACAGACTGCTACAAAAGGACATGCCAGCGTGAAGAGGTTGAGGAAGGGGTCAGAATTAACAGAAGAGTGCACTTATTCTGAGGCCTGAAAATGAGCACTGTAGTTATCCTTTAGTTCCAGCGGAATGAAATATGTCGAGGACGGTCACCGCCTTCCTTCACCAGGGGCTTGTGGAATTCCCTGCCAGCACGAGAATGAATAGCAGCCCAGCAATATTCACAGTAATACTGCAGACAGGTAACATTAGCACAGAAAAATGGAGCAAATTTTCCTCCACAACGGGCCCCCTGACATTCATCACACAGCTGATCATCCAGGACATATGGCTTAACTTCCACCTGCAATCAAAAATAAAAGTAGTTTACATTTTTCAGTGACTGGACCAAGCAACTCCTATGGTGTGTGTACATTTCCAGCCACCGTCGGAAGGAATCTATGCCAAGGTGCCCAAAAGGAAGTGTCGATAATTCTTTTACTGAAATTAAGATACTCCATCTTTTAAGAATCTGGTAAGGTTTTTATAACCATCATTTTACATTTTTGTCCTATTAAATAAATTTTTCAAAAGAAAAAAGGATTCCATCAGAAATAATAAAATGAAACCAACTGTTTAGACTAGAACAGTATGAGATTAAATAGACAGGAGAGTTTTCATAGACACAAACCATCATTTTAATTAGAGGATCTGGATTTCTGCATATGCAGAATTATAAATTAAGCAAAATCAACTACGAGCTTTCCAGTTCCACAAAGTAGCACTTCAATATTCAAATCGGAGAGAAGATGCCTGACACCTGCACCACAAGCTTCAAAGCTGTAGTAAAGCCTGGGTCACGGTTTCTATTCACAGTGAACACACCTTGGGTTATAATCACAAACCTAGAACACCGGGAAAACGAGACGCAGCCATGGTACTCACAAGCTAAAGCCCTGCTTTGTTCTTTGTCAGTCAGTAAGAATGGTTTACTTCAGCCTAAAATGTGAATTTATAAAACTGGGCCTGTTCCAGTGTTCAATAGGCCAACCTGTCATTTGAGCCTCTTGAGCATTAAAAATCACCTGGCTATTAATTCACCAGTGAGAAAGAGTTGGTTATTTTTAGTCGTGGAGAGACTCATGGTTGAAATCCCTTACACCAGCCTATCACTACACTGGTGCCATCCAGTTCTGACAAGGAATCCTGACAAAGGTTAGCTGTGAACAAAAGAAGAGTGACATGGAAGGCAGAAAGAGCAGATATAACGAGAGCACTAGGCCTCTGGCCCTGAGGCCATTCATAACATCTACAGAGTGGCAAGAACACTGGTCAAAGAATTTGATCATACAGGAATACAAATTAAGTCTGAATTTCTAATGACTAACCTTACAACTCTGAAACTTATGTTGGAATGAAGCAGTGAGGCAGGAGAGACTGTTTACTCAAATGTACATATTTTTTAGTGTGAAGAAAAAATAAGTAGGCATGTTAACGTACACTGCAACTTCCCCCTGTAATCTTGCCCCCTTCCTCCATGTTTATAATAAAATCTACACCTTTCTCATTAATATAGTCACAGTATAGTATGATGCCACTATGATCTTAAATGTTATACTGCTTCTGAAATAGAATATACGTGATATGAAACATTAGCACTCAGTGTAAACCACTAGGTATTGACTTGATAGTTTCTACATCTTGAATTGGGAACAGCTCAGTGCAATCCATCAATCACAACTTTTTTAAGCACAGTGCCTCAGAGTGTAGGGATATCTAAGTCAGTCCTAATACAAGTGCGAGTCTGCCATGACATAAGGAACTGACACCAGAATATAAATCAACGCATTGCTTCTTTCATCAAGAAGGTCTTTCTATGAAGAAAAAAATGTCAGCTGAGTCAAACACTGTGCTTACTAATGTATTTGATTCACATTCTGGTGTAAATTCCTATCTCACCACAAACCAGTAACAAACTCTTTGCCGACTGGCAGTCGGTTCACAGGCTACACTTTGAGCAGTATTGGTGTAAGACAGAGTTCTATCTACCAGAACTAAACTTTTGAGGACAGGACTTCTTGTCCTGGGCACTAAAACATTTGTTGAATGCATGAAACACAAAGATAAGAAATAAATCTATGAATACAAAGAAATAAGACATATAATGGAACATACAATTTCAAATACAATACGTTAGAAAACAAAGGAAAGAGCTATCTTTGGGGTTTTCTCCAGCCTTTGATTCAGAGGATAAACCCAAACAAAGAGATATTTAAAAAGTGCTGAAAATAATGCTAAATAATTACTACCAAATTTCAGGTGGTAGAATAGACTAGAAATGGAAAGACTGTGATTTCTTCTACTTAATCTGTTACAATGAAATATTTCTAAGACACGCAGTCCAAGAAGTGAATTTATTCAATCATTTGTAACACAGTACATTGGAAAATAGGGCTTGTGGAGGTATTCATGATGTCCCAGTATTGAAAAAAAAAAAAAAGTCAAGAGATCTCAAGGGCATTCATGTTTGTATACTCAGTATAATATAGTACAAAGGATTTGGTAAATATTTATTGAATGACTGACTAACTTAATAAATGGATGGATGGAGGTGATAGCGTAGGAAAGATGAAATTGACTCAAGTAAATTGATTACAGTGTTCTGGTTAGGCTATTCAAAAAACTAAGAGATCAAAGAAATTCAGAGGAAATTCTTAGATGTATTATGGAGCATACATCTAATTGGTCCTATAGGCCTAATTGTCTGCTGTCAACTTATTGTCATATAAAATTCCCCCAGTCCAATCTTGGTAATGGCACATTTAGAGGGCCATTTCTAGAACTTTCCAGAATGCAGTCTAGGACTTACCCGTTTATCTATCTCTCCATGCTGCAGCTGAACAAAGCGGGCACTGATAGCAGCTATGTAACTCTGTTGATTAGAGAATGCGACTCGCCCAGCTCCTTTTGGGTATTTCAGCTCAGGGTCGGTATCAATCCCAGCATAGCACACCCCTCCATACAGCCGATCCATTATCATCGCAAGCTCCACTGAATAAGAAAGGATCAAAGCGGGTAGTTGAAATTGGGAAAATCCATTTGCCTCACCAAAGGCTTCATCAAAAGCAGTTCACCTAAACTCTGAGCTCACAACATCATAATAATTATTAAAATCAAACTTGTTATTACAACCAGTTGTGCACCATGTTCATCTTTAATCTTTTAACTAAGAGCAGGGGCTCTGCTGGGTGTTTTACATATGTTCTCTTTTAATCTTCACAATAGCCCTATGAAGTAGTAGTCATTTCCTGAGGAAACTGAGGCACAGAGAGGACGCTCAATCTGTCCAAGGTCACAAATGGATAAGTGATAGCACTGGGCTTGGCACCTGGGTCTGTCTGCTCTGTACCACGTTACTGCCATATATTTACCAGTCAACAACGTATTGCTTCACACAGAGAATCATTTGAACACTAGAAAACTGATTGGTAGACTCTTGGTTTGGGGGGTCCTTCTAGCTTATCTCCATCAAAACCTTGTCACCTTTCCCCACAGTCTAGCTATTTGCCAATTTTTGATATAAAAACTTGAAATAATGAATGTATCTTCTTCTCTACGAAATGTTACAATTTTGAAACTGCATTCTTGTTCATTTTATGTTCTTTATCTCACTTATACTATTAAACCTCAAATTACTTGAAGTTGGGGATGTATTTTTTCTGTAAGTACTGCTCTAAAAGCAGATGCACTGCTGAGAACCCTATTATATTTCAGAGCTCAGTAAATAGCTGTTGAGCAAATGAGGACATGGAAACAAACACTGAATATCTCAATACATAATCTATTCTTGAAGAGATTGTTTTCAGATGATGAGGAGAGCGACGACCATTAGCATTGTAAGACACCACACTATGCACTTTGCATTGGTTATCTCATTTAATCCTCAAAGCAACTCGATATAAAGTAGATACTTATTGCTCCATTTGACAGATGAGGAAATTGAAAATTAGAGAGATTAAGTAAGTTGTCCAAGGTTACTCAGCTATTAACTGGGAGCAGAATACATGAATTCAAACCCACACACTTTGCTTCTAGAACTCTCACTCTTAGACATTAACTCAAATGCTTACGGAGAATTTATCCTGAAAAATCTTTATATTTCTTATGCTAAAGGATAAAGAGGGGTTTTTGTTTGTTTGTTTAATCGTACCAGCTCGTAATGGTCGAGGAACACCACCAACAAATATAGTTTTTCGTGGGTCAAGAGGCTGTGAACCATCCATCACAAAGTCACTGTCACTGAGATTCCAAGGCCGAATCTGTACCTAGAAAGTATGCAAACCGAAATGTCTCATTCTCAATGCAGACAATTTATGGGGAAAAGAAGTTTAAAATTATTAAAGAGTATTTTATTTTTAAAAGCAATAATCTACACTATTACAAATCAATAAAACTGTAAAACTAGAAAAAAATTAAAAATAGCATATCTCAACTCTTCATTTTATTTATTTATTTTTTTTTTGTGAGGAGATCAGCCCTGAGCTAACATCCGCCAATCCTCCTCTTTTTTTTTTTTTGCTGAGGAAGACGGCCCTGGGCTAACATCTGTGCCTATCTTCCTCCACTTTATATGGGACGCCGCCACAGCATGGCTTACCAAGCAGTGCGTCGGTGCGCGCCCGGGATCCGAACCAGCGAACCCCGGGCCGCCGCAGCGGAGTGCGCGCACTTAACCGCTTGCGCCACCGGGCCGGCCCCTTCATTTTATTTTTAAGAGTAAACTAAACCAAGACGAAAGTTCAACTTAATTGCCTATTATAAGCCAAATCACTAACATTGTCCTTAATTATTTATAAGTTAATTAGCTGTTTTTCAGCTTACTTGGGCCTGTATCCCACCCAATCCCCCAATATCCAAGTAATTTAAATTTAGCATGGTATCTGATGCTGATTAGTACATAGTGCTAAGTAAACTAGGATTGTGTGCCCAATCCTATGTCCAGGAAATGCAAACTACTCCTGATACTAATAAGTCTGCTGCATTATTTCAAAATAAAAATGTTAATGATATTTGCAGTCAACTTTTTTTTATGATAAAACACTTCAGTGTATCTATTAGGTCAGTCAACCAAGAATCATGCACCTCATTTTAATTGTCTGCATTTATTAATTGTTACAAATGCGCACACTGAAGGTTATGCGTTGAGAGTAGGGTATTCCCAATACGTACATCAACAAAGCCTTAAGGTCAGAGATCCCAAATTCAAATACCTACGAGGACTGGCAGGGAACACAAACAAGTCAAGTAGAAAGAGTCTAGGTCACAGGAACTCTGGGACAACCCCAAGACACCAAGAGGAGCTCCACAAATTACTGCTTGAGCTGAGCCCACTGACAACTCTATTCTGCACTGTACCCCATCACTAGGTGCTGGCTGAGTGACAATAAATTGTTGATCTGCCAGATTTGTCAAAACAGGCCAGTTGCTCCTATTCCTAAAGACTAAATTTTATGATAAAGAAAAACTTTTTCAAAAAGAAAAAACAATATGCAATGTACAGGATAGAAGGGCAAATTGGTTCTATTCTAACGGATAGAATTGGGTAAAATTTTGATCAAACAGAGGGAGGAGACAGAAGGACATTCATAGGGGCTGGTTCCGTGGCTTAGCGGTTAAGTGCGTGCGCTCCGCTACTGGCAGCCCAGGTTCGGATCCCACATGCGCACTGACGCACCGCTTGTCCGGCCATGCTGAGGCGGCGTCCCACATACAGCAACTAGAAGGATGTGCAACTATGACATAACAACTATCTACTGTGGCTTTGGGGAGAGAAAGGGGGGAAAAAAAAAGGAGGAGGATTGGCAATATATGTTAGCTCAGGGCCGGTCTTCCTCAGCAAAAAGAGGAGGATTGGCATGGATGTTAGCTCAGGGATGATCTTCCTCAAAAAAAAAAAAAAAAAGACATTCATATATTTGGGATTTGAGTTATATTATTCAGAGGAAATTCAGCTACTTCATCTTTATCAAATGCATTATCAAGTAAAGTCTTCTAAGAGTAAAGATTTACCAATATTTTAATTAACTAAAAATTCAATATCAAAATAATGTGCACAAGTATACAGAATATGTCAATGTTAGAAGCTTGACAACAACAAAACTTTACTTCAGTTCTACTTACAAATGTGTCAATTAACAGACACACCAAGATGCCTGTGGGTTTTTCAAATAGAGCAGAGAATGGAGGCAAAAATAAGAAGCTATTTTCATGCTCGACTACACTTACTGGCTTATCTTTGATAGTGGGACTTGATACACACAGGTAGAGTTTTCCATCTTCTTCAATACATGCATCAATGAGAGCCTGAACAGAGCTTTCATCTTGAAATAGCAGGAATGCATAGCCTGATAAAGAGCAAAAAAGACTTACATGTTTTCCTAAATTTTTTTTGTAATTCTTCAAGAAAAAGGAAGCATAAACTAAAACTAAGGAAGGGAAAAGGAATTAAAAAAAATGAAAACTTAATATTCCTACCCAAAGTCCGATAATATCAACATTAAGTTCAGTTTTATATCTTGAAACATTTTTTAGAGTATTTGAATTGAAAGTATACATTAGGTAGAAATTTTAAAGATGCTTTTTGGAAAAGATAAGTTTAACTATGGAAAATTTTACAATGAAGGTAATTTATGAAAAGGCTAAACACTAAACAATATAAGGACAAATTATACATGTATATTGAATCTTGAGAATTACCTTTAGGAGGAAAATAGGATTTGCTCTCCGCTTTATGAGGCCAATCCACAATCAGAGGGCCAAAGCGACGAAAACTAGCCGTGATCTCATCTAATGAATAACAGCAAAAGAGTAGATTAATATTTTTATGATTATTTTTTGGAAGTAGTTTAAAAAAAAACCAGTTTCAAATCTACTATTTACAACCACAGTACAAAGAACTTTCCCTGTATCCCCATCATCTAGATTTCCCAACTGATAATATTTTGCACATTTGCCTTCCCCCTCTTCCTTCTCTCTTCCCCTTCCTTCCTTCTAACTGTATGTATGCATAAATCAATCAATCAATCAGTCAGTCAATCTATCTATCTATCTATCTGTCTTTTTCTGACATGACACTCTGTAACCGCAAAACAAAACTGTTGATACCTGCTCAAGGCAAGGTCACTTCCTTATATGCCACTACAGAACCCTCCCAATCAGGTAATCAACACTGATACAATATTACCACTCAATTCACAGACTCCATCCAAATTTCAAACGATCCCAACAGTTTCTTTTTCCCTTTCTGATCCAGAATCCTATTTAGAACAAATGCTGCATTTAGTTGTCACGTCCCTAGGGCATCAGTCTTCTTCACTTTGGAACAGCTACTCATTCTTTCCCATCTTTTACATCCTTGACAGGCCATTCATTCTGCAGGATGACTCTCAGTCTCAGTCTGTACTCTGTTTCCTCATGATCAGACTCATTCTATGCATTCTAAACAGAAATACTGCCATCATATGCCATGTCATCCTGTCCTACCACTGGCATGTTAATTTAGACCACCTGGTCAAGCTGGCATCTGCCTGGTTTCTCTATCAAAAAGAAACCATTTTTCCCTTTGTATTTGATTAGTATTTTGTGGGGGGATATTGTGTTATCCATCAATATCCTGTTCCCTCATCAGCCTTGGCATCCGTTGAAGACTCCTGCCTATATCAACTACCACAATGATAGTTGCCAAATGGTGATTACCCATTTCCATCATTCCTTCTACATTTACTAGTTAGTATCACACAATAAGGAAGAGTTTTCCCTTTTCCCCTCTTTATTTAGTCATGTATTTATTCATTTATATCAGTATAGACCTATTTCACTCAATAAGTTGTAATCTGAATCTCTCCTTATTTATTTTGATAAATTTATCCCCAAAATTGTCGCTGATTTGGCCAATGGGATGTCCCATGCCCTTCGGACCTATCCCCATCATTCTTAAAGTGCTTCCATACTTTCTGACCCAAGAAGATACTCCAGGCTTTCATCTGGTTCTTTCTCTGCTAGCCCTAGAGTCAGTCATTTTTTTTTTCCAAGAAGTCCTATTTCCTTTCAGTGACAAAAGATACTTAGAACTAAGACTTGGGTAATCCACATGCTCATTGCCAGTGGACATTTATTATTTCTAAGTCTTCTCACTGAACAAAGCTAGGAAATACACGAATATACACACAACTATTTCTACATCTGTGTGTGTGTTTATCAAAGTAAGATCATATTGACACTTCCAAGTCCAGTCCAACATTTCATGGTTTTTTCTAGCCATCCCCCTTTCCATGTTCCTAAATTCTCCTCTCACTGTGAAACACGTAGCTCCCATTATCCTCAATATACAGATCTTCCTTGACTAACAATGGGGTTACGTCCCAATAAACCCATTGTAAGTTGAAACTACTGTAAGTCGAAAATGCATTTAGTACACCTCACCTACTGAACATCATAGCTTAGCCTAGCCCATCTTAAATGTGCTCAGAACTCTTACGTTAGCCTGCAGTTGGGCAAAATCATCTAACACAAAGCCTATTTTATAATACAGTGTTGACTATCTCACGTAATTTATTGAATATGGTACTGACAGTGACAAACAGAATGGGTGTGTGGGTACAGACGGGTGTAAGTGTATCGATTGTTTACTCTCGTGATTGTGCGGCTGACTGGGAGCTGTGCAAGCTGCCGCTGCCCAGCATCACAAGAGAGGATTGCACCGCATATTGCTAGCCCCGGAAAAGATCAAAATTCAAAATTTGAAGTACGGTTTCTACTGAATGCATATCACTTTCGCACCATTGTAAAGTCGAAAAAATTGTAAGTCGAACCATCATAAGTCAGGGACTGTCTGTATTTACTTACTTGTTCAATGTAACCAATCCTGCAGCTACCCTGGTAGCCTCCTCTACCTTCCACCTCTGCACCCCAGACCTTGTTGCCCTAATTTATTGGACATCACGCACACTGCTGCTGAGGCCTCTGAGCAGGCTCTCTCCACATACACACCTACACACACTCCCTCCACTTGGCACCCTCTCCCCACTCGACAATCCACTTCCTTGGACACCAGTATCTCTGAGCGTCGTGAGGAAGGAAAAGGAAGGGCACATGAGATGGGCAGGGAAGACCTGATCATATTTTACTAATAATTTAAATGATACTAGTTATGCTGTGTTATCTATTTGGACAACTAATGAGTAGACTATGGGAAAATAAATTTCCAAGGAACTTCTGCAAAGAGTAAGTAAGCATGTGTAGGTAAGATCTGGGAGTAGTGCAGAACAGAGCAACAGAAAAGTGAGATGGGGAATATGTTCAAATTCCAGTCTGGTAGAACTGTTTTTGTCTCCTCCAGACTGTGAAACAGGACAGTCTGTTCTGCTATGATACCTCTTCCTACAGTGCCATTTCGTTCATGTGAGATTTTTAAATAGGTGAATGATGTCAGTGTAACCTAGAAGTTGTACTGGTTTACCAACAATTTTTCCTAGGAATGGTGGGAATAGAATTATAACCTTCATCAGGAAAGGAAAAAACTCCCAGCTTGTCTGATGTGCAGGCAGGAGCCCTTCCAGCTCTACTATAAGAAAATTAAAAATGAGCACAGCAACCAGGGCTCTATTGCCAAAGACGTGTACTCCCACCCTTGCTGGGCTCTTATCTCCTGAGAGTTTGCTCAGGTGCTCAGAGGTCCACTTCCATCTGCGTTGCCTCCAAGCTTGCAGGCCACCATTTCTGCTCTGTTGGTTTTGTGCATTTTCAGTATTCCTTGAGGCAGCCTCTAACCGTGCTGAACTACTTGCCTGAACTGTCCAAGTTACCTCCAAGGTACTAATTCTCTTTTTGTTAGTGCTTCCAGTACAAAGTTCATTAGGTTCTAAATGATCTGCCTCTAATTCTATTTTCCCCATAAACTCTGTAATTTCTAGTGCACAATTCTGCAGAACACAATGTTCTTCAGGAATACATATTTCACATTATAGTAGAAAGGCCTGCCTACCTAAATTGCTACTGAATTACCACCATAGTTGGTCTTGAGGGTAAAGCAAGATGACTAACACAATTCCCATTAATTTTGCTCAGTTTAAACCACCTCCTTTGCCAAACTGGTCAAACTTACCTTTGCCTCTAAGAATTTTAGGAACTGTATATTAAAGATTGATCAGTAATTTTCCAAAAAGATACAGACAGGCCGGCCCCGTGGCTTAGCGGTTAAGTGCGCGCACTCCGCTACTGGCGGCCCGGGTTCGGATCCCAGGTATGCACTGACGCATCGCTTCTCTGGCCATGCTGAGGCCGCATCCCACAAACAGCAATTAGAAGGATGTGCAACTATGACATGCAACTATCTACTGGGGCTTTGGGGGAGAAAAAAAAAAAAACGGAGGAGCATTGGCAATACATGTTAGCTCAGAGCCGGTCTTCCTCAGCAAAAAGAGGAGGATTGGCACGGATGTTAGCTCAGGGCTGATCTTCCTCACACACACACAAAAAAAGATACAGAATATCTAGGCCAGAAAAGGAGTTTATCCCAGGCGAGGTCAGATAAAATCCAGTCTTCTCTTTTTGTATGTAAGCATATAATTTACTCATCAAAGACCATTGGAGGCTCAGGAATCCTAAAGATTTAACCTTAAAGGGTCAAAAAAACTAGAATCCACAATACTAAGGAAAATGAGGATTCTAGCTAAAGAAAAAAGTGGACAACACTGTAACCAGATGGGCAGCCCAGGATGAACACTGCAAACACAAGCTATGATGCCCTCTGAGAACAGGAGGAGACTTATTCAGTCTAGCCTGAAATTTCAGCATGGCTTTCTTCAAGACATTTTATCATAGACAAAAAAACCTCTGTGTTTATTTCAATCTTTGGCTTTTTGAAACCATTTTTGTCTCAACCTTCCAAAAGACTGATCATCTTAAGGGAATGTAGTGGCTCAACAAGTTTAATCTCAGTCTAAATGGGAAGTTATTAAACTTTATTATTAGACGTTATAGATTTTTAGAGAAAACTCTTCTATTCTCCATAGCATTAATTAATTTCCATTTCCACTCAGGAAACCAAGACAAAAGAGATTAGGGGAGAAAGCAACCCAGGATTATGTGGTTACTATATGGTCTGCTATGTTGATTTTTATTAGGGTCACTTAGACCCACAGATGAATAAAATATTACTGGACAACTAGTCCTCTAAATCTTTGTGTGGCTGGCTCCTTATTCAGGTCTCAGTTCAAACATCATTTTTTCAAAGAGGATTTCCTTAACTATCTAATCTAAGAAGACTCCCTGCATCGCCCTATCACATCACTCTGTTTTCTTTTCAACACTTATTCTCTAATATTTTCTTGCATGTTTACATGTTTTTGAATCTGCCTTCCCCCCCAGAAGGTAAACTCTATGAGAGTAGGGACTTCCTATCTTGTTTACTACTGTAAACAAACCTAAGAACAAGGCATGGCATTTAGAAAGCATGTAAATATTTGAGAAGTGAAAAAACACTCACAAAATTATATAACTCTTAAGATTCCCTACAACTCTAGGCTATACTTTGCAAAAATTCATGCTTAATCTAAGATTTCAAGTTTTTAAACTATTACATTTATGGAGCACTCATAAAAGGTAGAAAAGAAATAGGAAGATACATAATTGAATTTGGCCAAGGCAACACACACAGACAGAAATGTAGTTAGCATTAATCTTTGCCCATGACAGAATCCTTGAGATGTTTTCCCAGTGACGTTTACCCTTTTTCATTTTGTCCAATCACTTGCTTCAGCAAGTTCCCAAAGTCCTGCTCCTCTTCCTTCTGTGAACTAATCTTATATGCTAGGATAGGAAGATATGACAAGAGAACAACACAATCAAAACTAAACACCTGGAGCAGATAAGATTGTTATTACAATAACAGCAACCACTATCTCTGAGTTACCTACTATGTGCCACAGCCTGGGCACAGCGCTATAAACGGTTCTTTCTAAATATACCTTCATCGATGTCAGGAGGTAATCCGCCCACAAACACCTTGCGAGAATATCGTTCCACTCTTTCTCCATTCTGGTGAGTGAAGCAGTGAGGCGAACCCAGGCCACTATGAAGAGGTTGATCCCCACGGCCATCATCCAAGAATCCATCTTCCATTGGAAACAGTGAAGACTGACCTGGAATAGACAGCAGGAAAAAAAGCTAACAGAAAATGTTCTTTGCCACTGGTTATCTTGCACAAAAACAAGGAAAACAGCAGATTCAATAAAACTGCTGCTTTTCTTTTTCTCACTGAATAACAAATAGGATCACTTAGATACGCTCTTGAATTCCCATCAACTTAAAGGTCCAATTAAGTCAGGAGAAAGTACATGGTTAAAGAGAGGGCTGCTCAACTATCCCACTGGGATCCGGAAACATCAGTGAGCTGCAATGGAAGCACAGCAGGAGAGAGCATGCTCTTGAAGGCAGGTGGCAGCACACTGCCGTGGCAAGGCCCCACGGCCCCTGGCAACCTAGACATGCACACTAAGTATTAAATTGACTATCAGATGCTAGATCACTTAAATTTCTTTAAAACATCAAATGATATAGCCTGCACAATTACCTCTAAGAACATCCTTAAAATGAACAAGTCGATTTTTAAAGTGAGCACTCAGCTTAGTTTACCTTAACTAACGGGATATAATCAAAACCCACTTAATGCTGTTATCCAAATTCATTGTCTAGTCTTATAGAATTTAAGATTTTTAGGCATGTTAAAGATATATTTTCTTTTAGTTGAGTAATTATCAGCTGCTACACGTGCTATCTAATTCAAAAAACAAGTCATTAAGCTTGCTGTTTGAAATTCATATCATATCGATTAGCAGAAAAGACCAGAGATGCCAATGCAGTTAACATTCTTCCCATATTTAACTGACAGCAAAATACAAAGTTTTAAATCATAAGCAAAACACGGAGCCACAAGTAACTGCAGAATCTCTCAAGTACTGTTTTGTCACTTTTCAGGCTGCCAATTTACTTCTAGGTACTACATAAGGAATTTGTTAATGGATCCTGCAGAAACGTATCTTTAGTGTTCTTCCTTTATTGAAACATTCCAATGTCCTTTTGTTGCCACGCTTGTCTTCCTTTTAACTTTCATTACTAAACACAAATAATAACAGTATATTTGTTATAAATTTATCCTATAAAACCACAGCTCAAAAGAGTTATATAATGAAGATAAAAAATAACTATAAAATTGGAGGTTATTTCCTGAATGATCTTCAAAAATCACTTACATTTTAAAGCTGAGTTATTTAACTAACTTTCTTGTAAAAAGGCAAAACTATTACAGGTGGCAAAGATAAGGTTTATTCAGGCACCTCTAGGAAATGATTCTTAAAAATTCTCTAAAATTTCTAGAGCTTTTCCCCCCAATGTTTGAAATTTATAGAATTAGTCATTTATTTACTAATCTCACTTTAAACCAAATATATTATGCTGACTTAGTTAAAAAATGTAGACATAAGGTATTCAAGTATAATTGAACCTCCAATATACTATAATCAGGTATTTTGAGACTAGTCAGATTATATTTTCCTTTTTACAGATTCTTAATTTTTTTCTCCTAAGAAATACTTTTCGGAAGGGAAAAAAAAGGAAACAAATCTTCAGATATAAATGAGTTTAAAATATAATATAGGGAAATTATTTTAATTGAAATCTAAATCCTACCATTCTGACTCCTTCAAATTAGAGTGTCTATATTGTTAACTATCACACATAAAGTATGTAGGGATCATTCCCCCTGTCCCCTTCCCCACAAGGGTTAGAAACTGAGCAAGCTTGGGTCCTCTCCAAATAAAACTGATAACATTCAAAAGTTAGAAACAATAATGTTACCTCTCCTGCGCCCATAAGTCCTTGCTGCATGTCAAATGAGAAAAAAAACAACCTTTCAAACATTGTCAAAAGAATCAACTGTGATTTTATCTATCAGCTTTTGAAATTGAAAAAAATTGGCTATATATAATTTTGTCTCAAAAACAAATAATTTGGAGGGTGAGAGGTCAATTTAATGCATTCTTTCTTTTTTCTAAGTTCTTCAAGGATACTGTAAGCTGTATTAGTTGTTTTAAGGGAAGCTTTTTGCTGTAACTGTCACCCTGGGTCCAAACTAGTATGAAACTAAGGGAATATGTTATGTAACATGATCTAAACCAACTACCACCATATTAATCTTATTTTCTCTCAGAATTCCCTGCTAACTAGCAATTCAGTAAATACTACAATATTTAATTCATGGCTTTTTCACCACTACAGGATAAACAGCAATTTTATACTCTCAATTAATCCCTAATAAAGAATATTATAACAAATGAAATCTTTAGGCAATTTATAAAACTTCTTTTAGCCAAAGGTTTCTTGTCTCTAATCCAATCTTCTACTATGTCCCAAAGGTTGAAAAGTAAAAGGTTTGGCATTTTATCACCAAATAGGTTGCAGCCAAGAAGAGAAGAAAAGTATACAATACACTTATATAATTATATGTATTTTCCTGAATACTCAGGAAATAGCAGTATAAACTTTAAATCAGGAAACTTTTGAGAAAAATCTTCCCTGAAATAAATTGGCACTTAGAAGCCGAGATTGCCCAAATACCTGAATTCTATTCAACAAACATTTCCTGAATGCCTTATCTTGTTAGGCACTATGGATAAATAGCACATGGCCCTGACTACACGGCTATAGAAGCAAATAACGATAATGCAGCATGCCTAATGCTATAACAGTTATGTGTCAGGTGCAACAGGAACAGAGGAGGAGCAGCAACGGGTTCTGATTAAAGAGTCAGAGAGAGGGAGGGGTAGCATTTGAGATGGACCTTAAAGGAAGAACAGAGAAAAGGCATTGCAGCCTGGGAATGCTGCAAATACGGATGCTGTAGTGTTCAGGGAAAGGTGCCTAGAACAGAAGCATATGGAACAAGTGGGGTCTTGGCTGGAGATCAGGTTTAAATAGGAAACTGGGGTCAGTTTTCAAATTAGAAGGTGTAGCATCTTTAAGAAGTCATTACACTAACTGGTCAGGGTTTTAATTCTTAGCCCAATAGATAAATGCTAAATAAGCACAACTCGGTTATAACTGAGTTATAAATATAACTTAGAAGTACCATGTGCGTATTTCCCAAAATGAAATTATGTCTGATACCAAAATACATTTCTAGCATTACTAGATAACATTGGGTTCTACCAAAGTACTTGAGCAAAAATGGATTAAAACAACATAAAATCTCCTTCAGCCATTAAGTTTCCGCTTTAATAGGTCTTAAGTTTGGGAAAGGGAAGGGTATTTTCTGTCAACCTGACAAAGGTTAGAAAGACAAAGATATCACAAAAGCAGATGCTTGTTTAAAACATTCTATTCATACAACTGCTTCAAAGACAAGGGAGTCTGGGGAAACAAATGATTTGAAAATCTTGGTTCTGTCAATATTAAAAAGTTGTTTGATGCTGCTTGGACTTCTGAGAAAACAGATACTTGAAAAGAGTAGGCTTTTAAAAGCTATAAAATTAACATAACTCTCATAGCTTCCATTATTTCAAAAATAAATATAGTTTCAGGAACAGTAAAAGCTATAGATCAAAAGCAAAAATCAAATACTCTCAAAGTCTTCAAATGTGTACTTTCAAACTTTGATTTTTGTGCCAAAAAATTAAGCTGGTTAATAAAAAAGAATTCATGGTTAAAGTCTGAGATTAAATTCTGAAAAATTTTTAGAAACATTTTCTCACATTAAGGAAAAATACATTATAGGTGTACAATGCTTATAACTATAAAAACTGCCCAATCAAATAGGGAAATTAAAACAAATTAGTACCGAAAAAATAAAAACAATGACATTCTGGAGCACAGAAAATGGAAATGTTTAAATTTTTGATTTCCACTTACTATAATGCCGGTAATACTATACATTATTTTAAATGTGGATTTTGACATATGACATATATACAGCAAAGTACACAAATCCTAAGTGTACAGTTCAATGAATTTTCCATAATGTTAACACACCTATGTAACCAGAACCCAAATAATAACACAATGGTAAATGCTGCCACTTCATCCTATGTATGAAAGACATACTAAGTAATTTTTCTCACCTATTTCAAATTATACTTAGTGCAAATATATTATGATGAAATACTTGTAACACAGATCCTCACCACTTTCCTGAGGAAAATGTCAGACAGATTTCTGATCTCATGATTATTAAGTGTTGCATATTATATGATGTTTCTGAAACATCCCAGGAAGTGGCAAGTAAAAACAAAATCACTTTCAATATGTTTAAAGAAATTTATATTTTGGAAAACTTCTAGCTAAGTCAGCTGAAATAAACTCTGCTCAGAATATTTCTTTAATTACAGAAGAGTACACTTTTAAAAGATTTAAAAAATGCATGTTATTATTGAATAAAAATCTTTTAGTGACCAGAGTTAAAATGAATACTATTCTACTTTTATTTTTATTTCTTAGTTTTGATTTATAAAGTACTCAATAATTTAATGTTCAGTACTAATATGATTCAAGAATGTTCTAAATGGGCTGGAAACATTATGGCTATAAATTTTTGTAACTACTGGATGCATGTTGTTATTAGATCTATTGATAAATAATTTATTTCCAAAATATCTTTACAGTATTGCTTACAAACGCCCTATATTCATCATTAAATTCCCCCTAGTAAATATTCCCCTAGTCTGGGATGCTAGATGTGCAAAGAAAGTACAGAAAGACTTATCACATTTTTTTCAACATTACATATATATTTCATTATAAAAATGAAAATATTATTTATCTCAAACAGTATTTTTTTCTCATTTGTTGTAACATTTGTTATAGTCAAAAAAGAAACAAAGTAGCCACAATAGTGATACATTCATAAGAAGAAATACCTAGTATGCAGCCATTTACAAAATGGGGCACATGTTCACCAGCGGATACTAAAACTAAGATGTAGTTTGCACAAGGTGCCTGTCTATTGTATGTTTCTTATTGTGTAAATTTAAAAATAAAGAAAATATAAATAGATATGTGGGAATATGCATATATCTTTTTTCTAGAAACCACAAGAACCTCTGGGGAGAGGAACTGGGATGGGGAAAGAAAGAAGGATTTCACGTCTTATTTTACCCCTTTCTGTACTATTTAAATTAATTATTATTGTGTACACTATATTACTACATTCATTAATGGTCCCTTTTTGGTTTTATTCTTGGTACTTACACTAAAAATAAACAAATGATATATTTAAAAAAAAAAGTATCCTTCCTACATGAGGGCATCTAATTGATTCTGTAAAGAATAGGACTTTAGGCCATGAGGGATAAAATATTACCAGGTTTTAGTAGGCAATGAAAGATTGATCCTATTCAGGCTACTCTGGCCTACCTCCAGCTCTCCATCTACCTCTCATTGCCCCCATATTGAGAAAACAGATAGCAGTGCTATTTGGAAAAACAAGGGAAGAGGGCTCAGGTTAAAAGATGTTATCAAATAACTGATTTTTCCAGTAGGACTGAAAAAAAAAATGTATGTGGGGAATTAGTCAAATTAGTAAATTAGTTAAGATACAAATCAAAAGCTGGAAGCTAAAAGGAGTTAATCTGTTAACAAAAGAATAAACACGGTTGAACCAAAAAAGAGATAATCATCACAAAGACCAAGGCATACAATTCAACAAAGATGCAAAGACTCATTTTAAATGATTTGGTAAATCAACCCCTAATTTCATGGACTCATTGTCACAAAATTATTTTAGATATATGCTTAATAGTTAGAATTTTCTATGTCACATTGGCTCGTGTTGATATTAACTTGTTGGTACAGCAATTTTGTAAATCAACCCCTTATTTCATGGACTCATTGTCACAAAATTATTTTAGATATATGCTTAATAGTTAGAATTTTCTATGTCCATTGGCTTGTGTTGATATTAACTTGTTGGTACAGCAATATTAAAAGAATGTTGATAAGATATAATAAAGATATGAGACTGTTATTTGTAAAAAGCTATCTTAAAGGAGGGCAGAGAATGTATCTCTAGTTTCTGTATATCCTAAACCCTCAGATTCTTATTTATAAAAACGGAGAGCTGATGAGAGAATAGCAAAAGATATCATATGTATATATGATGGTCAGGCAGTCAGATGCTCAGTAAACAATAATTTTCTCCCTTCCTAAAAAGTAAACTCATATGGTTAGGTTGGTCTTCAACAATTACTGTCAGCTTTTCATTACTGTTCTAAGGTTAACAATTGTAGAGCATTTTAGAATTTACAATATGTTTTCACATTATCTTTTTCACAAAGGGATCTTTCCTCATGCTGCTTACTGTATCAACTAGAACCATATTATATACATTTTCAATAAGTGACTACAATCTACATTTCTTCTGAGTAAATTAAACCCTCCCTTTTTATAGGTTTCTGCCCTATTCCCCTTCAGCAAACAATCTTCCTCCTTTCATTTCAAAGAATTATAATTAAGAGATGCTGTCCTGTGCTAACCTTTAAAAGATATCTGACTAATCTCCTCTTCTGGGACAAGCAAATATTTCACTTGACGCTGCTAAGTGAAAGACAGCCGCAGAGGAAACGAAATATATACATGCATTTGTTGAAATCTAATATATTTTGTAGTTGATCTATAACTTTCCCTGCCACAAGGTTCATTTTTGAAGCAGCTAATCCTAAGGGCTAAAGCAGTGGAATGAAGCTGGGGAAAACAGTACCATGCAAAAGCACTTTTACATACAGGTGGTGGTGGTTGCATGTTAGTTTTCTTGGGCAAAATAAAGCTTTAAGCTGGGTAAAAGAAAAATTAATCTTTTAATCTGATGTCTATCTCAGAGCTAAATCAAGACACACCAGAGGAACTGGAGGTAAGTCTCGACTATGCTTAGCACGCTTCTCTGACTTTGCTGAGAAACTGAGTAAGTTTCAGGCTTGTTTTTCATAACGATAACATGGATATTCTAACTATATTCCTATTACATAAGATTCACCAGGAAAAAGTATCTGTTATGGGATGACTTGTGGCCCCTCCTCAAAATTTATGTGCTGAAGTCCTAACCTCCAGAACCTCAGAATGTGACTGTATTTGGAAATAGGGTCTTTAAAGAGGTGATTAAGGTTAAATGAGGTCACTGGGATGAGTCCTAATCCATATGACTGATGTCCTTATAAGAAGAGATTAGGATACAGGCATGCACAGAGGGAAACCCATGTGAAGACATAAAGAGAAGACAGCCCTCTACAAGCTGAAGAGAGAGGCCTCAGAAGAAGTCAATACTGCTGACATCTTCATCTCAGACTTCCAGCCTCCAGGACTGGAAATAAATTTCTGTTTAAGCTGCCCAGTCTGTGGTACTTGTTATGGCAGCCCCAGCAAACTAATACAGTATCCAAAAAGTAGCTAGAAGGTTTGGGGTTTTTATACATTTAAAATCCAAGGATTTCCCCCCAAGAATGCCCCTCAAAAAAATCTCCACAACTAACAACACAGCAATAAATTGAATAATTCCCTAAAATGTGCACTACATTCTTAGCACAGCTATCAAATTATTATTTGGCAATGTCTTTTAAAAGTCATGAGTGTTCCATGAAGGTCACTATATAGTGTGAAAACTACTGATTGAGCATGGCCAAGGGGAAAGAAAAGTAATTTGATCCACTGGATGAGTAAGTCCTTTTTATCTTTGTACATGCAAATTCCAATATTTTCCAATATAAACTGCTGAAGCTGGTAGACTACTCTGAATCTTTTTCATTCTTATTTATCTAGGATTTAAACCCCACTTCTTTCAAAAAAGCTTTGAGATTGCCTTAAAATTTCAAAACAAGTTATACAATAAAAATCAGTCGAAATTCAAGTATTCATACGAGAAAGAGAGTAAACAGCCCTTTCATATTTTTATCCAAACAAAACAAAACAAGAAATGGCTTTTTAGAGGCTTGGAAGAAAAAGCTCTGCAAGTTACAGCTGAAACCAAGTAGAGGAGCTATATAAAAGCCTCAATAGACTAGACATGATGGACAGGAAAGGAGCTCCTTATAGTCCCTAAAAGTCTTAAAATTGAATAATGAATATAAAGCAACACAATGTATTAGGCTTTTGTTTTCAGTTTTAAGAAAAGGCTGCATATAAGATGCGAAGGGACTGCATTTAAAAGTGAATATAGTACGGCTTAGGTTATCTATCTTAATAGACAAAGAAAGCATGTTCAACGCTATAGACAATTTTTACAAACTCATCTTAATCCCTTGTTTTGTGTTTTTTTCTGTCATAAATCTTTAGCACTATTATTCCTAACCAAAAAAAACGACATTCTAATTATTTTAATTTGACTAGGTGCCAGGTGCCATGCTAAATGATTTACACGCATTTAACCTTCACCACTACCCTATGAGATGGGTAGTATTTGTGATTTTTGTGTTTATCTTCATTAAGCACAATGAATGCATTATCCTAGATTTGTATTACGGGTACCCCCAAAACCTGAGCTAAAGTGAGAACAAAGCTACTAAGGACCAGTATATGAATGAGATCAATTTCTCTACAGAAGCAATCCACCACAGAAGATGTTTCATAAATTTGACTGAAGAGAATGCTAATGCCTACGCCTAAATCACGGTGACTAAGGAATTGTCTCAACATTCCTCCACCCCTACCTTGCTTTAATTTCATGATTTTTAAGCAATCTTCTATAATCTGGACTTTGCTATTGGAGAGAGAATGGTTCTATCAGTCAACTCCAGTATCTGGTCTACCTAGAAGTTTTACTCCTCGTTATAAATGTATAATTTGGCATCTGGTCCTAGTTGGTTGGTTATTAAGAACGAACAGTTGATCAAATTGGCCAAAATCTAGTTCTGCAATTCTGCAAAGCTGAATACTAGATCTGAGAGCATGGCAGCCATAACCCCACACTCTGGATCTTGCTTGAGAAGCCAGTAAGTTTCCCCCCTTTGACATCTCTTGTTCTTTCTTTATCTTCCTGTCTTTCAGTTTGAGACAATATTAACCTCAGCTAGTACTTTTATAAAATACAAAATTTCCATGTATGCAACAGTAAAAACCATCTAGTCCCCTTCTAGAATCTATGGATCAGTAAAATTTCAAAACATAAAAATTTGGTGGGGGAGGGCCAGCCCCAGGGCCCGGTAGTTAAGTTGGGTGCCCTCCACTTCAGCAGCCAGGGTTCCATTCCTGGGCACAAACTTGCACTCGTTGATGGCCATGCTGTGGCAGCAACGCACATATAAAAAATGGAGGAAGACTGGCACAGATGTTAGCTCAGGGCGAATCTTCCTCAAGCAAAAAGAGGAAGATTGGCAATGGATGTTAGCTTAGGGTGAATCTTTCCCAGCAAAAAAAAATAATGGGGGGGGAGGAGTTTATTTTTTCTTTGCCAAGCAAAGATCATTAAAAAATAATCTTTTCATTAAAAAAAGGATACTAACGGGGAAAAAAGAATAGACAATTTCATAATAATAGACTATACAAAAATTTAAGTTAATTTAAGGAAAACCTACTAAAGAGTATTTATTTTTCTCACCTCAAGAAAGATGGACCCCAGGGGCAACTGAACTAATTTAGCGACTTCATGAGGAAACTGAGACAAAGAAGAGTTGATCACTTTGCCTAAGACCCCACAGCAGTATCTCAAATCTTGGTTCACTGCAATTTCCAGCACACAGACCTGACTAGAACTCGTTCCACAGGAAAAGCTAAAACCATGCTACAATGGCAACCCTTATATTATTCCCCCTTATCCTGATGCCACTGTCACCACTGGGTTCGGTTTGCAGTCTATACACATTTACGCTGAAATATTATATTTTGGCATTATTTCTGGCAGCTGTAGCATGAAGAGAACAAAGTCTGACGAACAAGTGAGGTTTTTATAAACTGTATAGTCTCTAGAGGATCTAATGCACTCAGCAACTCTCATAAATCAAATTTCCTTCTAACTTTCCCTGGCTCAACAATCCTATATTCTAGAGAAACAAAGATTTCAAACACTAATCAAAAAGAAATCATCATAAAAATAATTTTTAATTCCCCATTCACAATATACCATAGACAAAGAATAGAAGGTTTTTTGGTTTTGCTTGGTTTTTGGAATGATGAGAATATAGCTATTTAGCCAAGAACACTTCTTAGAAGTGGTGGGACTTAAAATGAGTTTTGGCATCATGAACACAGAAATCTGAAATCCATATTCAATAGTAAATGAATAGAAAAAAAGTAAACAAGACCTCTGTATTCCACCCCGTTATTTTAAACTACAGTAGTATAAAACGGACACTTTTTGATTCTTTAATTCCTTCTGTGAGTAGATGTCCCCTCCTTCCCTGTGAACTTTAGTTTGCTTCAGCATATGCTCATAAAAAGAGAACTCAACGGCACAACGGTAATGTTTAGAACAGGCAAGGAAAATTTACCAAAGGCACTCTAAAGGCCAATAAAACTTCATTTTTCTTATTCTCATCAGACAGCAAACAGTGAACGACCTTGCCTTTTGCAATGTCAGGCCCTGTGGTCTTAGGCTGTCTTTCTGGTTTTAGATCTCTGATTATTCTCCCCTTTTCCTGGAACATTTTTCGAACTACATGGAAATGGTTTTTATGTTGACATTTCAAAGGTCACTCCACAGAAGCTAATGTTAGATTAAAGCCATCCTTATCATTATGGGATTCTCATTTTTCTCACTGTCACCAATTTCAAGACAGACTCAGTTGGCTCTCAAAGTTTAAAAAAGTTCCTGCCACAATTTGGAGGAAAAATAATTATTCATAAAATAGCTGACATATTAAAAGCAACTTGTAATTACCATTACAGAACAAACTAATGTCATTTCCCCACTTGTTGAAGCACAGCTCCTGTATTTTCTCACCTAGCACTAACGTGTCTCAGTTTTGTGAACTTCACTAGGGTAAATCAACGATCACTTACCATTAATAAGCAGAGAGCTATCGGATCCTGGATATGAATAGTTTAGACGACCTGAAGGTAAAAGAAGGCCGTTACTAAATTTATTTTTTTCATAGATGGTTTAAACGTATTCAATAACAAAGCTGAATCAATCGCTTTAATAGGTAAGGTATTTATAAAAAGATATATTATGGGATAAAACTTTGCTGTTTTAATGAACACAATGAGTCAGAGGACATATCAACTAGCATGTTCACAAACATTCAAAAAGGGAAAGTTTGAAAGTGGGAAAATAAAATATTCCTCATATTTAACTACTTGATCATTCTAATTTCCAAATCCCCATACAAAGTAATTTTCTTTATAACATTATGTTCTCATACTAACTCACAATAACAATCTTCACATTTTTTTGCCCCACAAATGTGAAAAATGTTTTTCAGGTGTGTAGTTTTTTTGTTGTTTTTTAAACATATGTAATTAGCAGCAGTATTTTTCTATATGATTTATAACTAAAGTGCCAGGCTTATGCCCACGTGCACAGACACACTAATGGGTTTAAATTCACATTCTGGGAGAAAAGGACAGAAGGTAAAGAAAAACATATCATTGTGTTTCACATGACAGAAAATATCAAAGCACACAGCACAATGCCCAGAGCACAGCAGGCACTCAATAAATGCTGGGTTAGTTTCCTCTTCAAATTTTGAAGTGGTTCAAAATCTAGTTTTGAACCTAAAATAGGCACTCAAGATACCCACCAAAAAAAAATTTGTGAAGGTACTAAAATTTTTGGAGGATGTGCCATCTTCCAAATTGGCAGCCACAAATAAAGGGGGGAATAGCACTGAGATTTCTCCATTTACAAGGAATTAGTTTCTGTTTTGGAAGAATGTCTCCAGGTAAGTTAAGGTATAGAGACCACATACCAT
Source organism: Diceros bicornis minor (assembly GCF_020826845.1). Lineage (NCBI taxonomy): Eukaryota > Metazoa > Chordata > Mammalia > Perissodactyla > Rhinocerotidae > Diceros > Diceros bicornis. The sequence continues at coordinate 87,652,513 of NC_080740.1, read as the reverse complement.
GTATCTACTTCTGAGTGCATACAATGTACCTAGTTCTATGCTTTAAGTTATAAAAATCATCACGGCAACATTTTTAAGTCTCCATATTCCACATGCCCATCTACACCCACCTTCATAAGAACAATGAAGGACCCTCAACAATGGGATGGATAGGGGAACTTAATTGTTAATTATCTACCAGAGTCCAGCACTCTATAAATCAGGAGTAGTGTGAGAATTTAAAATTGACTCAGAATGATAAACATTCCATTAGGAAACAGCAGTCTAACCTACGATCCCACAGAATCATAGCAGACTCTCCAAGGCTATGAAAAAGTGGGTAAGCAGAGGTTCTCCAATGCCCTGAGGCTTGCACAAGCCTTCCAAGATGCCAAGAAGACTCCACCTAGCTCCACAGAACACTATGGGAACCAGAGCTAATACGGGGTCCTATCAATCCAGCAGCCATATATTTAGAACTCTTTAGAAAGGAACCTTAGGCCTCAACTATTCTTCAATTTCTCAAAATTCTGCTTTTTTGAAATAGTCTTCAAAGAAATGAACTCATGCTGTGTAAAGAGAAAATTGTTCTCTATAGCTTATAGCTTTAATTAATCCATATCCACAACTTGGAGTCTAACATGAAAAAAAATCTGAACTTAATAATTTTCCTACAATTTAAAACCAAATACAAGGATTGTTTTTATTATTGTTGCTAATTGTTCCAACTAAAATTTCAGCTTGTTCCTATTCAAGGAGTGGAGGTAGGGATGGAGATGGGGAAGGAGGAGGTGAAAATTAATTTTAGTATTCCAATTTCTTCCTAAAAATCGGCTTCATTATTTAATGCTAATGTACATAGCCAAGTATCCAAATTCAGTGAATTCCATCTGAACTGCTTTAACTATGAGCCTGGATCGTATGACCTCTCCCAAGTATATTTTTAAAAAAGCATAGACTTGAGATGCTAGAATAAGAACGTGACCTTAACTGTTAAAAACTTAGGAGGGGTAAGTACTGTTTTTGAATCAGTTAACTCAAAGCAGTAGCTGATTTTCTGTGATGGAGCATATGTATCAATTTGATAGCTGTAAAACCCTCTAGTCAATGAACTAACGGATCTATCACACATACCATTTTTATTTATCATAAAACATTTTTTTAAAAACATGATATAAATCCATAGAGAAACAAAAATATTTTACTATATTAATCGAAGTTAAGAGGAAATGTTTTGTTATTTCCAAGAAGATATTCAATTTTTTTTAATGCTAACATTCCACTCGAAACCAAGGCTCTTCCATATGAACTATAATGCCTCTTATTTTGATGCCAGGAAGGGATAATTAACAACGAGAATTCAAAAAATAAGTTACCAAACTGACTGGCCCAGTTTAACAAATCAAGTTTCACCTTAATCAGAAACTCATTTTGTGGGTACCTTTTAAGGAGAGAGATATAAGAAGAATGTTTCAACTTGACAGGCACAAAAATGTCCCTTAACTCAGTTCTCAGAGTTTGCCTCAAAACACAGATCCTAAAGTGATCTCACCCTCCAGCCCCAAGGTAGGTAACCTTGGATACTTTTTCTGCTCTTTAGACTTCTGAATACAGTAATTCTACCCTTCTGCTAAGACAATAGGGCACTGAAGAATCACTGGCAAAGTTCATAGCTTAACTCTAAAAGTGAGACTTGTTTTTAATTTTTTGGACCTGGTCTTGTGATATGAGACCTGTCAGGCTAGAACCAATTTTGGCCTCTGAGTAGCAAATACATCTGTGTATTCTGGTTTAACGTTTCGTTAACCAATCAGTAATGTTTTCTACTTCAATTTTAAAATATAAGCAGTAACATTAAAAAATCTTTTTTTTTTTTAACTTTCATAATGCTTCCTTAACCTGCCTGCCCTATCCTTCTGTAAATTCTTTCTACAATTAAAATATCTAGAGTCATCCATTCACGATATCTATTATGGGTAACATAGATCCTCTCCTCTCTGGAAATCTTCCCAGAGCTCCCATTCTAAATGCCATGGGACTTCAAAGTCTCCTACGGCCTTCCACATTCTCCTTGCACTCCTTTCACGTTTGCTCTAATATCCCCTCTGCTCTATGGATGCCAACTGACACCGGCATTTCTGCATTTTCTATTCCATGGCCAGACTGGTGACAATCCCCTCCTCCCTCATCTGAGGCAGTGGCCCTCTTTCTTTGTTCTCAATGGAGGGTATTTTTCAAATCTTTTTTTTTTTTTCTTTCAGATTCACCTTTTTCCAGGGCACCTTTCCCAAAAAGGAAATCCCCTTTTTAGATTACGTCACCAAATTTTATTTCTACCTATGTTGCAACAGCCAATCTTCCTAGATAATCATTTCAGCGACTGGCTAACTTATCTTCTGTACATAATAGCCCCCTTAGGAACTAGAGCTTTTTTTACCTACGTACCTTGAGTTTCCTGATTGGGCACCAGGTAAGCATTCAATGAGCTCATTCCACTGAACTTAAAAGATCAGCATTTCACAAATGAAGAAAGTGAAGTAAAATAAAAATAACTGAGCTATCTGAATCTGAATATAACCCAGTGTTTGTGGGTTCCGTTTCACTGGTTTTTTGATAACTCATCTATCTATAAACATAACCCATGTTTTGGTACATTTAGAATTGAACTCCTCAAGAGAGAAGGAGGGCATTAGGATTTCAGGCAAGTGCACCTATTTGGTGGATAAAATTCATTCTTTGAAGGTTTTGGTATTGGCTGTGTTATAAATACAAAGAAATACTGCCTGATCAGCAATACTAATCTTAAGGGATGTTATGACAGGAAAGTAGCAGTCTCTGGAGGCCAGCTGTGCATTTGGAGCCAGAAGCCTGGATACATCATGCAGAAGGCAGAGACTATATTTGGTGACATGACTCAACCTAGCCAAATATAGGCAACTGATACAGTGTGACTCTGGGGAACTACACTACCAAATTTTACAGCCTAGAAAAGATCCATACTCCAAGTAGGCACTTCTATGCTCGGCATTTGCAAGTTGGAGAGAACCAATATTTACTAACCAGACTAAGAATTGCTGCGGGGAGGAGGTGCTCAAAAGAAAAGTATGTACAATCATATTCTTTTAAGACACTAACTAAAGTAACCTAGTCAATGAGATGAAAGGAGAAAACACTAGAATGAAATACTTTCAAAATTAGATAAAATAAAATTTATTTTCTAAAAAGTAACCCAGATACTATTGCTACTGATGATTCAACAGGAAATGATACAATGAATGCTGCCATTTCAAACACACAAACAAATACCGAGAAATATCAAATGTTCTACAGTGCTATTAGATTTCATGCTATGACCTTCTCTCTTTCAGAGTCATGCCAGCATTGTTGGCAACATGGTGCAGGCTAAGGAACCATAATAGGGGATAATTCTGCAAGGCTGTCCAAAATACAGCCACGTAGTCCTAAAAAGTGACAAGCAGTGTGAAAGTCTAATTTTTTTTATTGACTCACGCTATAAAATCTTAGATACTCCAAAGAAAAGGGAGGAATTTTCAGTGGACACCACTAAAAATTTCTAACGGGGAAAAGATAAGTATGGGCTTAGGCCCATTTCTAAGGTAGATCAAAGATTTATACACACAATACACACACACATGTATACGCACACACACGTTTGTGGTCGTTGTTTAACTAGAGGCGCTCCTCCTGCTTCTGCTCCTGCTAATTTCCTTTAGTTCACATCTCGGTAAGTCAAAGCTACACTGCCATAAATAACTTTTTAGAGGTGCACCACTTGCCTTCCCACATCTGCTGTTTTTACCAAAACTGCCTGAGACTTGCAGCCAGATGGCACTGTGGGGATCTGGACAACGTGTAGCAAAGCTCAAGAAATGTGTAATAAATTCAGTTTGAATACCAACTGTACACTTAGTTCATATTGATATGTGTTCTGCATTTGTCTAACAAAAATGTGTTCGATATATTCTATCATTTAATAATATAAAGATAATTATTTTTAATAATTTATTCTATTGCCCTAAAAATAACTCCCCAAATCAAAATCAGTACCCTTATTCTACCTACTGACTTATCTGTGATACAACCAACTTCCAGTAAAGACATTTCTAGGCAAAAAAAAAAAAACACGAAGGAGGAACTGGCCAGAACTGACATCAACAGGAGAGTCTTGCCCCGTCTCCCAAAGACCCATTTAAACTACACACACACACACACACACACACACACACACAAACACACACATAGACACAAAGTTTAGGCTAAACAAAGCCCTTCTCTGGGACAGATTTGTCTTTCAGTTTAAAAGCCAGGGCTTATAAAAATACTCAAATTCTCTTGCCTATCTCTTCAGTTCATCTCTCCTCACTGCCATTTGCCTTCCCACATTAGGTACTCCAGGCATTCGAAACTACTGACCCACGAACTTTTACTTCTGGGTTCCTCCCTCTGTGTGGAACACCCTCCTCTCTCTCCGCCCCCAACATCTCACCATTCAAGCCTCCACCTTTGTGCCCACGGACCTTCTCTCTTAGGCCTCACATGCTATGGAAAGTCTTCCCTGCCCCAAGCCACCTGCTCTCTGGTTCAGATAACCCTATGTGCTCCATACAACACCCTTTACACTTATTACACTATATTTAAATTACCTATTTCTAAACCCTCTACCTCTAGGGCAACAAGATCTTTGAGGACAGATTTTGGGTCTTGCACCCCAGAGCTTGGGGCAAAGAAAGGTGCTCAATAAATAGCTGTTGAACAAACGAATGAAGCAAAGGCAGCAACTGGTGGTCTCTCTTCCACGGAGCATGCAGTGAAAAGGGCAGAGTCAGATCAATCCCATCTTGTGAGGTAGGTCAAATTACTCAGCTTATCTGAACCTCAGTAAAACAGGTATTTCCATTTACTTCACAAGGCTGTTGTGAGAAATTCATGAGACGATTTTTGCAGAAAGCCCAGAAAAGTCCCCAGTATACAGTAAGTGCTCAATTGATATTAATTTCTTTTCTCTCTCCAACTATAAGCCAGAGATAACCAAGAATTTTCCACTTGTGAGAGAAAGAAAGAGGAAGGATTCCTTTCAGCCAAAAAAGACCCACACTGGAACCCTGGAGCAGGGAGCGGCCATCTGGGGGATTTTTCAGCTTCAGAGAAAGGAGAGTTTGCTAGCGCTCTTGGGTACAAACAGGGAGATAATTCTTCTCTGGAGGAGAGAAGGGGAAAAAAACCTAACTCGTTTTTTAATAGCCAAACTGGCAAAGTAGCAGAAGTATTTTAGGAAATGAAAACTTGAAAATTCAACTTAAAAATCTTCCTTTTAATAAAGCCAGGGAGGATCTTCCTTTTGTCCCAAAGGCTCAGATTTAATTTTTCAGTTGTGATATGGTAGTTGAAAAAGACTGTAACAGTGGCAAAAGAAAATAACATTTATCTATAAGATAAGTGAAGTCAATGGGATATGTTTCTACAGACTGTGGAAGGTTTTATACAAAAGAAGGATGGCTTCGACTATAACCCAGGGCAGGTGCAAAGTTGCAAGATCTAAAAGCATCTAAGAATTTCAGGCAGAAGGGAATGTCTAGATAGAAACTAGCAAAGAGATGACCCAATTAAGGAATTCAAAAGATTTCCTACTGCCAGTAAACCTAACAACAAACCAGCAAGCAGGAAGGCTATTTTTATCCCTGCCAGAGGCCTTCTGACTCTGGATGCTACATTTAGAGGACAGAGCAACAAGATAACTTGCCTTAAGAGGATATTATGATACCAGAGATTAATGACAATTTTTTCAAGCTTTAAAAAACGAGGCATAGTTTTTGTCCAACTAAACCAGCCAAAGCCAGTTAAAAAAAAGAAATGGATAATATAATGGAAAGAAAAGTAGAAAAACAGAGCAACAGGAACAGAAAAGTTTTAAGTAACCTAGAAAAAAGCCAAGGCAATAAATTAAAATTCTCCTACCTTGCCAAAAGGTTGATTAAAAGAAACATGTCACAAGAAACACATTTTAAAAGGACCAGTGAATAAACATAAAGAATTGTAGGACTGGACCCAAGGTAAAAAGGATTTTGAGAAATGGCTCCTTGTACTGACATGAACATAAAAGAAGATCAAGACAAATTTATGAAATCCCTAGGGACTATCAGCTAAGTTGCCTGCAAATTACAGAGAACTTTAGAGATAAGAGAGAAAAGCTGCTCTTAAAATGGGTTACTGTAGTCCAAACCCCAAAGAGCAACCAGCAAAGTCACTAGTTGGCTTACACACCTATTATCAACTCTAATCACTTATTTAATATAAATTCTGCTGACTTTATTGAAGCTTAATGAAGAATGTGCTTGAATTTCATATCTAATCTAATTTCACCTTTTCTTACTTCTCAAAAGGCCCAGTTCCTATTTTCTCCTATTGGTACTTAAGGCACTGAGTCTTCCTCTTACTTATCAGCCTTCAAAACTCAACAATAAACAGGCTGTTCAAAGATATCTGCTAATTATTTGGAAGATAAACTCCATGAGGTCAGGAGTCTTTGTTTTCAGTCCCTGATATATCCTCAGAGCCTAAAACAGTGCCTGGCACACAGCAGATGATTGATATGTATTTGTTGTATGAATGGCCTGCCATTGCTTTAGACTTTGCATAAATATGCAAGGTGGTTCTCAAAGTGGAGTGAAGATGGGGTGGGGAGGGAGAGCGGTATATCTGAATCACTTTGGGAACACACATGCTCAAGTCTCATGACAGACCTGGTGAATCAGAATCAAGGAAAAGAATAAGTCAGTTTGGAAAAGCTCCCTCAGTGGTTCCATTTGACCTCCACCCCCAATAAGGCACCCTGCAATAAGAATCTAGCAGGTGTGAGATCTGAATCTTTTACAGAGGATTATGATAAAATACAGATCTTAAATTCTGTACCTTGTCTCCTAAATAGAAATTAAGAAACTTTAATGCCTACTCTCTGTCTAAAGCATACTAAGACAAAAATGTTTAACTTTTTTTTATGTTTGTTTTGCTCTTAAACGCTACACAGTAAATACCTAAGCTATTGAACCAGGAGCCAGAAGCTGTGTGTTCCTATCTTGATCCTCTGAGTACCAGTTAGCTGAGTGACGTTACAGAAGCTGTTGTATCTCTCTGAATTTCAATTTCTTCAACTGTAAAATGGAGACCATAAAACTCATATAAAAAGTTAATGTAAGGATTTAAGTTAGAGATAATTCTCAGAAGGGGCACAAAATAAAAATCAGAGAGACGGTATCAGAAGTAAGTGCCCTTTCACTTGGAACTGGTTGTTAACACTGCTTCCTATACAGAATGTCCAGGTCTACCGCAAAAGAGAAAAACGTAGACCAGCATCAAATGCGTTCTTTGATCTACTACTACCTGGTACATGGAATATGATAAATGTTTGTGGAACCAGAATATAAGCAGAAGCTAAAATGATATTTCTAAACCATGCTGCTTAAAGAAGGCTATCTCCCCTCTTAACAAGGGCTGCCACCTTGGTGCACCCTTCTTGTCATATGGCTCCCCCTGCCTCCTGGCGTTGTGCCGGATGTAGCCTAAACAGCCCGTACTCCTCAAAGGGCAAAAAGACAGCTTCAGATGTCAGAGACAAAGCTCCAAAATGCTATTTGGTGGAGATAAATAATATAGGATATGGTAAGTGACCTCCTCACTCCTCTCTGTCCTCCTCCTCACCATTTCCTCTATTAAATTCCTTTCTATGTTCTTTTTGGTAATGGGGAACATTCTAACGGCAGGAGATTAAAGCAGAACAATTAGAGAAGTTCTCTAGGGCAGTGTTTCATAATCTTTCATAATGATTAAGACCTACCTTGATCAAAATATTTCAGAGAGGCTCCCCACCATGGTAACAACTGAAGCTCCCAACCCCCACTCCAGTGAATACTACAAGTAAAACAACAACAACAGAAAACCTTAATAATAAAAGGCTACTCTGAATTAGCAACACCTTTTCATGTATTTTAATTGTATTACATCAGCATCTACATGCTTTTGGAAGACAGTCATTTACATAAATGACATGTCTATCATCTAACATATCTATCATGCATGGTCCTAATGGGTTCACAGGCCTATCAAATAATTCCCACGGCTGAAGAGGCCTGTGGTCCACAAATTGAGAACAGAAACACTTCATGAGGCCAAGTTTAAACAACTGCTTCCTAAACATAGTATTTTTAGGCCTATCTCAAAAAGAACAGATGCAGTCTAGACACAGAGTCTTCACTCAACTGACTCAAGTTGATTGATTTCTGGTATATCCCTTCTACATGCTACTCAATACTAAATACTGCCACACTCAAACACATGAAATTCATATGCTACTTTCAGTCATTAAACTATAAAAATCTTCAATTTTGTCACTTAGGAGTAACATGCCAAAGAGACTGTATGGAATTGCTGATAGTAACTTAAAGATCATTAAGTTCATCCCTCTGTTTATCGGTAAGGAAACCAAGATCTAGAGAGAAGTGACCAACCTAAGTTGTCATAACTGCTAATGGCAGAGCAGGGTTTGAACACAATCCTAACTAAATGCTTCTCTTTTTTATTTCTTACAATTTGGGAAAGTCTGTTATAATCTAACAACTTCTGATCATTTACAATAAAGAGATCAAGTGGCTGATTTACCTATTTCTATTTAATTAACCATGCCAGACATTTATTATTTGGACTATTATAGCCAGTAGAAATTAGGTGGTTTTTTTTTAGGTTCTTTATACTTCAATTAATCATGGCCGCTCTTCAGAATTAAGATTTGCACTTTATTGTTGGTTTCTCAAGAATTAAAAAAGGGCCTTCTAATTGGTTGATTCCTCCTTCTCTTTCCCAATGTATACCAACTGGCATCCGCCCAATTGGATTCCAAAAAGCTTATGGGACTGCTTTCCTTTCAGAGTTCCACTAATGTTCTTCATTGACTGGTTACCAGGTAATACCCGGGATGAAGCACAGCCCTCCCCTAGAATGGAGTACACTGGTGCGGGGCTGTGCTCAGATTCAGTCAATTAGACAAAATGAAGCCCAGACGCAGCCTGGCCATCGCAATATCTGACTCAAAAAGCAACAATAACTAGTTTAAAACTAATTAAAGAGGATTCCTTTTGCAAATTTTTACTGCTGAATAGCAAAAAATTCACTGAGTTTTTTCTCTTTTCCCTCTTTTAACTTTGGTAGTGAAGACAGTGGCAATACGAGGGGAAAAAATAAGAAGAGGGTAGAGAAATTCACAAATCAGGCATATCAGCTGATAAACGAATCAACTGCATACAATATTCAGGTAGAAATTCCATGCGCATCAGGAAGAAATACTTTTGTGGCATGATTCTGCAACTATTCTGCCCTTCCTATTGCTAAATTGAATGCAAAGAGAATCCTGGATATTTTTATGACAGCTATGAATCAGGTGGCAGGCATTGCTTCCCCTCCCTCAAAGTCAGCAAATAATGTATTCCAGGATTATATAACAGGATCAAGGAAAGTCTTAAGACCTTCACAGACAACTCCCTATTGTATGACTCCATAATCAAAAGGGCTTTCATTATGCAGGTATTAGTATATACAGCTGTTCTAGTAGCTGTCAGAAAATGAGATAGCAAGTCACTTCTCCATAGGATTTTCTATATAGAAGGAAAAAAGAGAAAAATAATAAGTGACACCATCAAAGGTACACGATATACTATTATTAATTTGGATGTGGTGCATGAACAAAACAGATCTCTAGAAATGTTCTGGACCTCCTTCTACTTTTTTATACTGTAGGAAGGGCCCTAATATTTAACACTTACAAACGGTTGACAAAGTCTGAAAACCTTACTACTTAAATGTCATTCAGATTTCATTTCTGAATGGAAAATAATATTATTATTGTCTGTCCATATGGTAACACCTATTATTATTAATGTGAAAATGTAAAACATTACAGAAAAGCATGTGTTAATTTGCTACCTGATCGCTGCTTCTTTTCTGATTTGTTATTTCTAAGTGTTAACTGTCACATAGTTTATTCCTTTACCAATGTATGCCTTGAATATGTGTCAAACAAAATTAAGTCACAACAGCTACAAAATATGTGAGCCTTAATACAATTGTAAAGAAAAAAAAGTTAATGAGTTAAAAGAATCTTATAAAGAAATGTTTAGGATCTTTACCCTTCTAATAACAAAAAGTTTACTGTCATTTTCCCCTCTGCCCTCCTTTACCCTCACCTCTCACCCAGGTATAATCACAGTTGCAACAGGGTTTTAAGAGGAGCACTCAATTTCCAAAGACTCGAAAGAAGATACTTTGTGCTCAATGTTCAGGTCTAAGATAAGGGGTCTGCTTCAGTAATTATGGACCCACATCATGGATGACATAAGTCAAATTCTCCCTTTGTGACAACTGCTTATATGATTTTCAGAACAAGTGAAAACAAGGGTCAGTATTCTATCACAAATGTGCGGAGGATAGAGGGCAGAAGATCACTACTTTCTACTCACCAGTACGTTATGTAAATAAACTGGGCAGATGAGGATCTGGACAAGGCACAAGAAGCGATCAGTATGAACCGAGTTGGTTTCAGTTCAGAGGCTAGAGTAAGGAAGACTTCACTCCAATGCTATGAGCACATCAGCATTCACAAACATCACATTTTATCCTCCCAGACATTTCCCTTTCCTCTCCTCCTCTTAAAAAAACAAAACAAAACAAACAAAACCAAAAACAGCAGCAATCCCCAATCTGAAAAAGTGTAGTCACACTGTTCAAAATCCACACCTTTGTAAACTCTGCCTACACAGTGCTGTGAGGAGTTCAACAGATCCTGACCAGAAGTAAACCAGAAAGGAGACAGTGGTTCACAATTCAGAATACACCCTGCCCCAGTAATATGACGAAAACCATGCCCCAATACTTTGCCCTCTTCGTTCTCACAAAGGAAGTTACCTCAACACGAAGCCCGGGTCCCATCCTATGGCACAACTAAGCCAAGCAAAAGAGAAAGGCTGTTTAGGATGTTCCATTTCAGCAGCCAGGAAAGGGAGACTGCAGAAGGAGAGGAAACCACTTCATTTCTAAATAGCTACACACAAAGGTCACTGTAGCTGAGTTTAAATTGTATTCTTTACTATGTACCTTACCCCATTACTCATGAGGCTTCTAGAAGTAAAGCAATTTTCTACTCTCCAGAGACCTCAGCCACTCCCCTGCTACGCTGCTTCGAATTACTTGGTATCATCCAAACAGAGCAAGAAAAGAACCAGCGCAGTTCAGGAAAGCTCCTGCCCGCTTGCAGGGCAGCTGCCTAGTGGACTCCGAATCCTCAAGACTTGTAGTATTTAAAAATCTCCCAATTCACCACAAGACATCAGATACCATGTAATGGTAATTTACTTGGATGGAGACTTTTGATTATGAATCCAGGTAAAATTAAAAATATTAAAATAAAGAGTAAAATTAGTTTGCAATATCAATTTCTTCTTTATGGTACTTTGTACCATGCCCCATTAAATATCTCTTAAAGGAAAGTGTCCATCTAATCCCTTAAAAAGGTGAGGAGGGAGTGGGGTGCAGAGTGGCGCATAGGCACTACTCAAACTGCCACAGGCAAACTGATTTAAACAGAAAAAGGTTAAATACTATAAGAAGTTATATCCCCCACCACCATTATTTGCAATAAATCATTTTAATGTTATAGCAACAGAACTTATTTTAGTAAGAGTTCCTTTTGTTTTTTAAAATTTTATTTACTCCAAAATTCAGATTTTCAACTGAATAATATTAAATTTAGTCTTATTTTCAGCAACTTTCATAGGTTTCTAGAGCTGTGTCAGTCTACATAAAGTCAGCGTACATCTGTTCTAAAACATCTGTATTAGTATACATCTGTTCTTTAAAACAGAACTACGTGACTGCAATTTATAGGAATATTAAGAGAACTGTGTATCAAAGAAAAATTGAAGGTTTCTTGGTTATTATTTATGGTATCTTTTTTTTTTAAGTAGCACTAACTTCATTCTCCCCCTACTGTAAAGATATAGAATTTAAATAATTATCCCAACAGTCACTTTCTTACAGTGACATAGAAAATCTTATATAAAATTAATGAAACAGGCTTTGTGTACTAAACTTTCAACTGAGTTTCATGATTTTCTTCTAGAGAGATTATTATAAATTCTTTTGCATAGCAACAAAGAAAAGAGGCACAGATGGAATCATCACTTGCCCACTCATTTAAGCATTTGTTTCAAACAAATCCACAGCACTGAAAAATAGTGGGGGAAGGGCCCCCAAATTTAATGTGTAAAGAAAGAAAAAATATCAAAAGTATTTTAAAATGCAAGGTCACAATACCTTCAGCAGTCAGGAATTAAATATGTAGTATTTTTGGAGTAGATCTAGCTCTTAAAATAAATTCTTATTAAATGAATGCACGAAGCAAGTGAGGCAGTAATGTCTAACTGTATAACATACTCCCACTCCTTACTGTCCATATGCAATAGGTTTCTTGGGCACCATGGGGATATGTAAAAGACTGGCACTTCAAATAAGTTGCATTTCTGAATGCAATCATTATTGCTTACATTCAAATTAAGTATTTTAAATGCCTGAAACTCAGAGGGATTGAGGTGGATATGTTGAGTTCCTCCTTCCAAAAATTGAAAACAAGACACATTCTATAACAATATGAAGAGAAAAAGACTCCAATTTCACAATATTCTGAGGAAAAATCAGAAGATTTTCTGACTCATAATTTAGTTAATTAATATCTGAAGAACAACCATAACGTTTTGACAGTTTACAGATTGCCTTTGTTCTCTCAATAATTTTGCTGTCTCATTTGGCTTTCTAGTGAAATGAAGCAAATTGGATATTAAATTGTTTTCATATATAGGATTTAAAATACTCAACCACTATTATGAAACTGTGGATTGTTCTACTCCTTCTGACATCTGATAATTTTCAGGTACTATTTTTTGTCTCTTTATTCCAGTGCTGTCTCCCTCTGCTTCCATTCCATAAACGACTAATTCTTGGTTTGCATCTATATTCCTTTATTCCCTTCACACACAGGAAAGAAAAAAAAGGCTCCTTAGTCTTCAGAGGTCTTTCCTACTATACACTGAATATAATACTGCTTTATGAATCTTTATTTCACTGTGTCCAACCTATGCTTCAGAAGGCGAAAACAGATGTATTCGCGTTTGGTTTTAATCTATTTCATGCTGCTCCGTTTCTAAAAGATAAGGACCAATTTCACAGTCGATAAAAAACACAAATAACAGTAAGACACAATATTCCCCAAATAATCATCTGAGCATCTACAATAGTAAAAGATTTTTCTGTCCAAGTGAAAAAAATACTTGATAAGCCTAATAATATTGTAGCAATGCACAAGCTGCCACCTGGGAGATCAAAATTCAAAATTGGTCTGTAGCGCAGGGTCTTAGCTTATGAGACTGGGTGTGCAGTAAAGAAATGAAATCAGTCTCTGGGGAAGAGCTTCTGCAGATTGTCACTGGCGTTGGTTACGGAGAAGGCAACACAATTTCGCGGATAAAAATAACATACAGGCATTCCAGCTGGTCAGAGAAAGGCCTTGGAGATAAGGTAGAGGGAGGACCTTTGTACAGGGAGAAAATGATAGCAGCCTTAAAATTCTTAGAAAAACTATTGAAAAATAAACTGTAAAAAGGGTAATATAAATTATGAAATTAAGGCTAGGTACCCCTTTTGCACATTTGTTAAAATGTTAAAAAAAAAGATAAAAGGTTTCCAACAAGCCAGTTGGAATCAACAACACATTCATAAAAAAACTCAAAAACTATACGTGAAGGTTCCTAAGCAAATTAAGCATCTTGTCTGTTGATGGCAAAAATAAAATTTTTAAACTCAAATATATTAAAAATTTTTTTCCCAAAAGGAAAATGCAAATTCAGTTTTCTGTTTTTTTTTTTAATTTAAATGAATAATATAGCCATATCAATTCATTCAACTTGTAGTTCTTCCATTAATTTTAGCCTTTATTATTTAAATACATACACACAAATCACATTTCTATGAGGAATTGCAAATGAAAGATAAAAATGAATGAGGTCATTTGTAATATAGTTTACGAAATTATTTTTAAGATAAAATGAGCCCAAATATAAAATTTGCCTCCATATGGTAGAGTCTTTTTTAAACAATTCTCAAATTAATTCTTTTAATTGAATTTTTATATTTTATACTTCTTTTTCTGAGAGGCATATGATTCTCTACCAGTCTCAGAGAATTAATGCCCATTTTCTGTTCTCTGTTTCTAAAGAAGCAGAGCACATGAAGAGGCGATTTATTTATTTTCAAAATGGACAAGCAGGTTTTGTATACTTATTTTAAAAGGATAGTGTGTTATATTTTTAAAGATATTTAACTTTTATTATCACCTTTAAACAAAATCTCACAATAGAACCACTGTTAAAATCAAGCATAGTTCTCCTAACAGCTATCTAAATCAGAAGCGAGTTTGACAAGAAATAAAGTATTCCCCTGAGCAAAAACTACATTTTGGTAGCGATAGACTACAGTGATATAAAGTTCATCATCTTGGCTTAAAAAAAAATCAAGCATAACTACAGTCTGGCATTTTAGGACTATGAACTCACCTGTGAATTCTTTATTGCTCTTTGAAGGAAAAAATACACAAAGTTCATTTAATATACTTAAGTCACCTTGGCACTTAAACTTAAATTGAAACTGGCTTTCTCATTTGATAAGCATGAGAACAGACTTAATAGATGTTTAGTAATAATCGATAGCATTTATTGAGTGTCTCCTATGAACTAGGCAGTATGCTGGATTTTATACATACATCATAGTATTTAATCCTCAAACCACCACAAACTGTAGCAGCAAAATGGAGATTTAAATTCAGATCTTTCTGACTCCAAAACCCATGATCTTTCCATTCTGCCATACTTCCTCTTATAAGTCACAATTTTATAAAACCTTTATGTTAATCAGATTTAATTTTTTCTGTTATCAAACTTAATTTTGATTACCCCTACAGAATTAGCCTGAAGAAACTTAATTTAGGTAAAAATTGGTAAGAAGAAATTAAAAAGGAAAGATAGAATAAACGCAGAACTGGACACAATAATCTAACAAACTAGGAGAGAGGAAATAAACCTGAGAGAGATGTCCTGGCTGTTATCTGATCAACCAAAAAAATGCTACTGTTAATCCTGTTAGAATAAGGTGTGCAAACTTTTATATGTAACCCAAGGACTAGTTAGAGCCTTGCTCCTTAGAAGCATCACATAATAAATTATTTATATCTGCTGCTGTTTGTAAACTGTGTTTTCTCTGATAAAAGAAATAGGCACTTCTCATGAAAATGAGTTCTAATTATTTATCATCCCTAGTATTAGTACATAAGAGGTTCTCCAAAAAAAAAAAAGATTGCTGAAGGAATCAAACACATTAAGAACAAACAAATGTCCTTTAGCTATTTTTTCTGTACTTGAGTTGTAATTTTGAAATAATTACAGATTCACAGCAAGTTACAAAAAAATAGTACGGAGATTCCAGGAACCCTTTATCCAGTGTCCCCAGATGGTAACATCTTACGTAACTATAGTACCAAATCAGGAAACTGACATTGGTACAATCCACAGACCTTATTCTGATTTCTCCTTTAGCTACTTTTTAAGAGTGTGCAGTTTTTGTGGTGCTAGAAAGGGCCTTAGACTCTCCGTATTTTTGTGATGAGAAAACAAAAAGGGGTTGAAGAGGCTGAAGGACTACCCAAAGTCAGAGTCCTAAGAAGTGGCAAAAAGAAAGCCAGTTCTGAGAACTCATCTTTCCTCAGAAAGAGAGTATGCATCCGGATTAGAGGCATCCATCAGAGTTCCATGAGGAATTCTGTAAAGACCTTCAAAATATTCTTATTTCAAAGTTATCTCATCAGATGGATGTGTATTTTTTCACATATTATTTTTCATCTCTCCAGACCTCAAAAAGCTTTCCTTGTTAAAAAAGTTACCATTATTGGTCTGTTGAAAAATACTTAGAGTTTTACTGCATCTGTAATATGATAAACCAAACTCAAAGGAAAACTAGGCCCTGCTGGTCACCACTTGAAACAACAGGGTGACTTGCTTGTTTGCCTTTGAACTTTGACCCCAGTGCAAAGCTGTGTCTGGCAGAAAGCAGGCTCACAAACACTGAATGAATGAGTGAATGAATGAAGGAACGAACCAACAACTTAAGTGGGATGATAAAATATACCAGACATTTCAAATTACTTAAAAAAAAAACCAAAAAGCCCTCTGCTTTCTAGTAAACTGAGATTTTTGTGCAGAAAAATACTTTATTTTGTGGGGTAGTTTTCATAAAATCACAGCTGGAAGAGTCCTTCGAGAACATCTAGTCTGGTAATTTTCAATCCTGGTTACATGTGAGCAACACCGGAGACATTAAAAAACATGCCAAGTCTCACCCCACACCTGGGATGAGACCCAGGCATCTGCATTTTATTTTTAAAGCTCCTCATTAAAAGCCCTTTATTATAAGGGTGATTCGAAGTTCCTTATTATAAAGATGAAGAAATTGAGGCCTAGTCAAACTCAAATGTCTTAATCAAGACAACACAGCTAGTTAGTAATAGAATTGAGCCAGAATCCAAGTAGTAATAGCACTATTTTTTTCTTAACATAATACGTAAAACAACAAAATCTCATTTTAACTTTGAAACTGTTGGCCATTTTTTAAAATGTGAAACTAGGCCAAAAAATCTATCAACATTTGAACTCTTTCTAGCGTATAGTCACTGTCATGGGTGGACAGACATACAGGTTTGAGGCACTGAGCAGTTTTTGCCAGAGATATAAAAAAATGAGGTGTATGGTTCGTGTCTTTTCAGTTAACTGCTCACCCTTAGCAATTAATACTCTTGTAGTTTTCCTAATTGGTACTGTGATGGGCCTACAGTGGATGTCCATCAAATATGTCTTGATTTTTTAACAAAAAGAGGTACATGTATAGAATTGATGGAACTGACTAGATACAAATATGAATCCATAATATTTGCCATATTGTTCATCAGATCACGGAGGTAATACAAATTTTTAACTATTTACTAAAATCAAATAGCGACATTTTAAAAATTACCTTTAATCGAATCATTTTCAGCTCTCATTATGTCAATGAGTGAACTCTCCAGTGAGTGCATGTCAAATGTCCTGGGACGATCCTGTAAACACAAACAGCCACAAACCACTTTTAAAATAGCATTTAATTATAAAAGAAGACAATAAGCTGCATTCGATAGGACACAGATCAAAAAGTGGCAATTTTACTTCCTCTCTGTGTAAGGCACATTACACTCAGCCTCTGTATGGGCGGGTTCTACATCTGTGGATTCAACTAACCATGGATGGCTGTGTCTGCACTAAACACGTACAGACTTTTTTTCTTGTCATTATTCCCTAAACAATACAGTATAACAACTATTTACATAGCATTTACATTAGGTATTATAAGTAATCTAGAGATCATTTAAAGTATACAGGAAGATGTGCGTAGATTATATGCAAATATTACGCCATTTTATATAAGGGACTTGGTATCCGCGGGAGTCTTGGAACAAATCCCCCTCAGATACTGAGGGATAACTGGACTACACGTTATTTTTAACACTTAGAAAACATCAAAACCACAAAAGTAAGTACCCAGGACTCAGCAAAGAGTGATTTGATTTCTAATAATAATTTCAATAAAAACATTACTTTTACTAATAAAGCAGAAACAATTAAAACTAATTTCCATATAGTTAAGGACATTAAATGTAAAAATAAAATTCATAGTCTTTCTCTGACACTTAATATTGCAGTGACATGGCAAAGCTTTCCAAACTTGTTCCAGCAGTTATCTAGTCAAGTGGCATCCACATGTGCTATTTAGAATAGCTGTATTTTTTTACAACCCAAGGTTTGAAAACAGTCATCAAATGTCTGTAAGACCACTAAGTGGCAAAGTATTCTTGATTTTTCTCATTAAAATTAAAAGGAAGAAAGGGTGTGGAGAACACTGCTGGTCTAAACTCTGGCTTAACAAAATGCATTTCAAGAGTGGGTGAAGAATCTTAAAATATACAAGGACCCAACTGCTCTGGCATTCTTCTGGATAAAAAGTACTAGCGATAACTAAAAATTAAAGTTTAGCTTGATTAAGTGAAAAGTAGGAGATGAAAACACTTTCAAATTAAATTCTGAAAGGAAATAGTAAAACATGTTTCTGACTCATCTTAAGAATAAACATGTACACACACAAAGACCACAGCAAGAATATTAAAGAAA
Organism: Diceros bicornis minor; assembly: GCF_020826845.1. Lineage (NCBI taxonomy): Eukaryota > Metazoa > Chordata > Mammalia > Perissodactyla > Rhinocerotidae > Diceros > Diceros bicornis. The sequence continues at coordinate 87,634,175 of NC_080740.1, read as the reverse complement.
AAGGGGCTTCCAAAGGAATTTGAGAAGAAGGCTTATATAACCTTTTCTTCAATTATGTTTTCTCTTACATCACTTTTTAACTCAAAGCTTTGGCTTTTTAAAAAAATTCACCTAATTTTACTCCCCCATTTTTTTAAAACGTTGAGATCTCACTTTTCTACTTTCCTAGATAACTTCTAGAACCTTAAGGCTGATAGAGGATGTCCTCCACTCAAGAGAGAGCACTTTTTGATCAATCTGACATTTCTCCTCCGTCCTCCCACAATACCACTCACCCAGTGCTATTATTAAACTTCCCTGAAATAGGGACCATTCCTCCTGACCCCACCTCACCACCTAGACATTCAGTAATGTTCACCAAGTGAATTGTTTTATGACACAAACTTGTTTACCTCTGCAACTTGAGGAGTCCAAGGGCAGTTACATTTGGATATAATCCAATATTTAAAGTAGAGACTATTACAGTTTTTGGGGGGGGGGGGTGGGGGGATGAAGATGGTTTGGAGAGCTGGTGCTTAACATGCTTAACATGCTATGCTGCTCAAAACCGGTATGACTCACTCTAGAACATCTTACCCACTTTTCCTCCTGATTCTTTCCTAGTCATCCTCACCTCCTCCACACGGTCTATAGAGAGGCAGGAGGAGATTGGCCAGAATTAGAATTTCTAAGGGTTAGCATTCACAAAAGGGAGAGACTGTTCTGTTTTTATCCTTCCTTACCTCAAGCACTGAATTAAATCAAAACCCTTAATGCATATTCTTTTGGAAACAAAGTGGATTTGAGGCATAACTTGAGAAAGATGTTAATACAAAGTCACACTATCTCATTCTACAGGAGCTGATCTGTCCTCTTGTCAGCAGACTATGAACCACACTCCTCACTGGGCCACCCACTATCTCCATCTCCAATGAATCAGTCTTGGAGGCAGTACTTCCCAGTGTCTCAGTTCACTTGCCTATGTTCTCTGACTGCCAGCTTCCTGAGGGCAGGAAGTACGTCTCACATCAAATGTTCCCACTGTACATAACTCCAAAGGGTGACTGTGCCGAGATATTCATCTCCTCAGCCCACAGTAGTGCCCAGACAGCCCGATGTGGCAGGAACTCCCTAGCAGATGATTTCTGTTTCAATATTATCGTTTTCTATGTGTGCCATGATGTGAAACAAATTGAGAAGTCTTGTCCTACATTTCTCTACACTGTGCCTCACACAGGATCTCACAGGTAGAGAGTAAGCATATGTTTGCTAAATCAACGAATGAATGAATTCCTTCAAGTAATTTTTAAATGGTTAAAATATTTCTTCTCTCCTACTTCCTTATCTTAGGGTTTATTTTTATATTTCCCCTTTCTAGCTACAGCGTTGCAGGTTTTCTTTTGCCAAAATAACTGTAATGGATGGGGGGTCCTCATCTTATTATTTTTTTTTATGTAACTAAAGCAGTAGCAACCTTGTGAACTTCCAGAACTTGCATTTTGCCAATCACCAAAAGATGAGAATACCAAAGAGAAGCAATTGATAAAGAATATTACATAGTGTTTTTTGGTTTGTTTTATGACAGATGTTTCTAGCAAGTAAAGAAGCTCCTTTTTACCTATAAGTCTCTAAATGTGGTACTGGAATTTAGCAAAGCCACTTCATACCCTCCTCCCCAGCATATGACCTGGAACATAAAGATTTTTGCTAAAATAACAACCACTGACTTCACATTGGTGGAGTACATTAAAAGTAAAATGCTAACTGAAATTTAAAAATTTCAGCAATGTGCTATGAGATAAGAAAAACAACTCTCTATCCTTTTTACACTTATACTAACTTTCCTTTCATTTGTCATGATTTAATACAAGGATGACAAATACCAATATACAAACTCTGATCAACTGGTCTTGCCTCTCAGATGCAATGTGCTGAGAAGGATTTTCAGATGGAAACAGATTGTACGGATTCAGAAGGAAACAAGGTCTCAACGATTGCTGATGATTACTAAGTGCAAGGCATTAAGACTCAATGGCAAAGGTACCACATTCTTGCCAACCCTGGCCTAATATCTACTCCTCCCCACAATCTAAACTTATTAGCAATTATAATTATTATAAACTATTTTACATTTGTATAACATTTTATTTCCTATGATGCTTTGGTAATTCAAACACTTCAAAAGTCACATATTTTGTCAAGTACATTCTGTTCTCAGGGAGGGTCCAAAGTTTATCATACTTGATTTACTCCCTCACTGATCTTTTCTGTCCATTTTAAATGTATAATTAAAAAAAAAGAGTAAGTGTCTGTGCCATTAGGAATTAGGTGGAGGGGTAGAGACACAAATAAACCCAAGAATAAGAACAACACAGACAATGCTGATTTTCCTACCCAGCAACCAAAGTGTCAGATCAAGAGTGCTTTGATTTCCATATTTCATTCTTCAATTTTGCCTTTTTTGGATTGCTAATTGGGCCGAATATAATAACCACTGATCTATTTTCTAGGATCCATTTCCCAGAAAGTAAATTAACTCTAAAATAGAAACCTTGTTAAGTGACAGCTCTTCTTGACTGAACATGAGCTGATGACCAAAATAGGAACATCAGCATCAATCAATGGAACAAGCATTAGACACTAGGAAGCCCCAACTCGACAGGAGTAGAAGTGGTAGTAATAGTCATAATAATAGCAGCAGCTAACATTTATCCAGCTCTAATGCTTGACATGCATAATCTTATCTATTCCTCACAAAAATCCTATACAATTAGGTATGTTCAGTTATTATCCCATTTCACAGATGAAGAAACAGAAGGTTAGAGTGATTAAATAACTTTACCAATGTCAAGTAAGTGGAGGAGGCAGAATTTGAACCCAGGCCTCTGACTCTAGAACATGTGAGCTTAATAATCATGAATGAAAATAAAAGAGCACCAATTATTTTCAAGGCTCAGCAAAGCAAACTTGATTACAATGCTTAGACCTCATTTTATTTTGTAATCTTAACTGTTATATTTAATATATTGAGTTCATGTCAGTAACTGGTTGGTTTCAGTTTCTGTCATCTCTACTTCACAGGACAATTTCTAAAGGAAAAACCATACAAGCCACTATGAAAATCAAAGTTGATGAAAATAACTTTCTGAAAAAACAAATTACTATTTCAAAGAGCAGGACCCATCTTTTTATTATATACATGAATAATCCTGACTGTCAGGGCAAAATAGAAGACCTATATCAACATATACTGATGACATAGCTTTTCATAACATTCCAGAAGTAGCCACAAGAAGCACATGAACCTGTTGGTCTATTACTAACAGAAAGAACAATTAGAATGCAATTATGTCATAAACCAAAATCATCATTCATGGTTTTTTTTTTTTTCTTTAACATCCGGATGGATAATCTAAGCTGGTGTTTCTCATACTTGAGAGTACATCAGAATCATCTGGAGGTCTTAACACAGATTAGTGGGTCCACCCCCCAAGTTTCTCATTCAGTTGGTCTGAGTAGGGTCCAAGAATTCACATTTCTAACAAGTTTCCAAGTGAAGCCAAGGACCACACTTTGCGGACCATTAAGTTAAGCAATTCCATTCAACAGGTTAACTTCATTAGATACTTGGGGGTGTGATTTGTAGTTACATCCTGGTTGCCCAGCCATGATGCAGTACAGCTTAATTAAATATTCTAAACAGACCATTTTAAGGTCTCCTTATGAAGAGAAGGTCTTTGCTTTCAAACCCAAAACAAAGCCCTCTCTCCCAAGCTCTAAAATGCATAACCTGGAAAAAGATTACAATCAAGTTCAATTTTGACAAATCAAGCACCACAACCATTCTATTATTGGTTCTTGTCTTTTATACTTGAGTTAGAATGTTTTGATATTACTAGACTAGGTCTAAAACACAAAATGTAATTAATTGAATGTAATCACACTATTAAGAACCAAAGCCAAAATTGAGGTACTCCCTTTACTCATTCTTTCTATAAAGATAGACATTACTGTGATAGTCACTTCTCACACTGCTACATATCTGTATCAGCCTATGAAATTTCTTTTTCAGGCTTAAACTCTCCCCGGTAAAGAAGGGAAAGGAAAATATTTTGAAAAGAAAGTCTATGCCAATGGGTCAGGTGCCAAAATAAATAGGAAGTTTGAGATGCCAGTAGAGCCCATAATTAATCAAAAGTAACTATGAGAGTTTTAATCCAAGATTTGTCAAAATGTAAATATTCTTCTTGGATTAAATATTTAAGCCCACAGACATCAAAAGTTGACTATCTTGTCAACTTTCAAGATTCCACTTCCAGATAACCCTCACATCCCTGTGCAGGCCCAAGTCCCTTTTCCTCCCTCTCCCCCTAGCATGCTGACATCCCACATGATAGTAACAAGCGCTGTTATGGCTACTCCCCCACTGGACTGCGAGCTCTACTCACCTCCATAGCCACAGATTGTAGCATATGAGTGGCATACAGGAAGTCCATCATCATTGTCACCACCATTAATAAAGTGGCTAACATGTTCCTCCTGGTCAGTGTTGTCCATCTTATATGAATTATGTATGATTTACATACATTAGTTCCTCACAACTATCATGTAAAGTGGGTACAATTATCAACCCCATTTTAGACAAACGAAGCTATGAGAAGTTAACTAATTGCCTTCAAAGTCACACAGTAAGTGGTAGAGTCTGACTTCAGAACAGAAGCTCAGAAAAGCGGTGCATTTAAACGAGCCTTGTCGTGACCTAGAAATTTCAATCTATTAACACCTGCAAGGTATGAAATCCTTCACTGTATACAGGCCTGAATGCAGAGAACAAGTGTCAGAGGTTAAAGTCAAAGAGGTAGTTATCTGAAGTAGGAGAAACCACATTTAGTAGCATCTCATATTTCTCAGCAGGTTCCGTCTTCAGTCAGTACTTTCTCAGTATGACCACTTTACAATGAAGGCTGAATCTTACCGATCTTAGGCTACCAAATGCTCCCGAACAGAATAATCAACTATAACTAAATGAAAGAATGTCTTTGGTGTATTACCCTGATTGGATCAATCAATAGCTCCATTTGCTCTCGTGTGAACTGACGAATCAGATCTCTCCAAAAAGCCTTTGAGAAAATTTTCTTTTATTCCATCTTCACTAAATACGCTATACTCATTTTGAACATTAGAAATCCTTAAAGTAGTAAACATTTCTTGTCACCACTTATCTGTATTAAAAAAACAAACTGGCAGTCTAGACTTGATTACTCAGTTCCTGGATCAATAGACCCCTTCTTCTTGTTCACTATTTGTTCATTCTCACTTTGCCTGGCAGAGAGAAATAAATAAAATCTATTCTAAGACCTGCATTTAAATCACCACTTACTAGACAGATGATCTGGACTCCGCAGCCTCTCTGAACCTTGATTTCATCAGCAAAATGCGGCTAACACCTCCCTTATAAAACTGTGGTAAGGAGAAATGAGATAAGGTATGTGACAACCCAGGCACAATGCCCAGCAGTTAGCAGACCCATTCAATAAACATTCCCTCTGCTCCTTCTCTTTTCGGTGCAAGAGCAAAAGAGCCCAACACTAACATTTTAAATTAGGTATTGTTTGTATCTGAATAAGTCAGCTGTTCTGTGCTATTTCCTATAGCCCATTTTCATAGAGATAATCAAACTGAGCCAAAATCTGTGAACCCCAAAATATCAGTATAAGATTTCTCCTACCTAATAAGCTATTCACGGCAAGAGATCATTAAAGAAAGCAGGTAAATACTACTAAAACTCAGCCCTAAGGAATGAAGTCATAAATACCCTTCTGGCCATTCCTCTGTCCTTGGCTGCTAACTGGCTGTCTGGGTTCCTCTGCCTCATGTCTGCTGGGCCTGATGAGGGTCCAGAGCCAGCAGAGAGAATGGTCCACTCAAAGGCACAATCTTGATTCCTAAACTGAGGCCTGTGTCCTGTAACTCATGACATCTCTGCTCTTTCGGGAGCCTCAAGAGCAATGTCAAAAAGCAGCCTGTGCCCAGCTTCAGCCTCTCTGGGCTCTCACAGCTCCCAATCCCACATCCTTAGCTCTCCAGAGTCTCCAGAGCACAAGGAATTTCTCAACACTCAGGCACAAAGCAAGAGGTCACCAGACGCTACCCTTCCTGAGGAGAAGGAGCCCGTTTGCCTTGGTCACGTACTCCCAGCACACAGGCCACTGAAAGCATCAAACATTTGTGGGTTGAAAGAGAACAAGAGATGAAAAAGTTTGATGCAGTCCAAAGGCCCACAAAAGACCTAAAACCTCTAAATTCCTCTTAAAAAACAAAAACAGACATACAAACAGACAAAAATACAACCAGAAAGCTCTCAGTCCTGTCCTGTTCTCCCTCCTTTCAGAGATCCTTCCCACACGTCCACAGAGGCCTGAACCTGGGAGAAGGCTGAAATGGAGAGAGGAAAACTGGACAACTGCCTCCCAAATTTTTGGTCACCAGCTGATGCTTGGGTGCTTTAGCTGGATCTTTTTTCTCATGGCCACGTGACCACCATCACCCTTCCCCCGCCCAGAAGGGAGGAGATGAGGCCAATAGTGGTTTCCTTAGAGACCAGCACCAGGTTGAGTGGTGAAACAGGCTGAGCAGGTGCAGTAGGAATGTGGGCCTTGCTTCAGTTTCTCACTATCTTTCTTGAAAAAACAACTAGAAAATTTTTTTGTTGTTGTTTTTAAGGGAAAAAAAGGACTCATTTTTTAGAGACCAATACTAAACCATTTACAGATGAAATGATACTATATCTGAGAACCGCTTCAAAAAACATGAAAGGGGAGAAAGAGGGTTAGGAAGATAGAAGAAAAAGTACTCTCCAGGAGCTGAGCATTGTTGAAGCCAGGTGACACGTACATGGGGGTTTGCTATACTATTTTGTCTGCTATTGAATATGTTTAAATTTTTCCACAATAAGAAATTTAAGACATGGGAAAAAAAAATTGACCAAAAGAGAAAAAATAAAAAAACTGTTGGTCACTAAATTTTTCAGCAGTGTTCAAGAAAATGAGAGAATCATCCAGTCTGATTCCCACTATTATTTAAGTACTGTGACTTTATTAAAAAAATTATAGTTTTTTATAAAATTCTTCTTTAAAATTAAGCTCAAATCACCACACACCAGTCATGCAATGGTTTTCACACTTTAAGAAATTGTGCTATTCACAAGATTTCGAATTAATATTTCTATTTGATGAATTGCTTTCTTATAACAACAGAATATTTTGGAGGCCAAATATCAGACATATTTCATTTTTATCCTGAAAAAGACGAGACAAAACAAATGAGAAAAGGAAGTATAAGGAAGGTTGAACAGCTTGCCCTAGGTCACATAGCTAACAAGCCGCAGAGCCGTATTTGGAATCTAGATCTGACTTCCATACTATAATTAGGAGATTTTTCTGAGTAGCAATGTTCTTATATTGAGGTTTTTTCTTAAAAGATTCTTACAGACAGTAAGGTGACAACAGCTATTTTACTGACTAGCACTAGATGCATTCCTCAAAAAACCTGGAAGAACTATTATTAGAAGTATGTTACATAATATTTAAATATAAGTATGGCTTTAAAATGTACAATACTGTGGAATTAACTATAACTCACTTTAGATCTACGAAAAAAATGATGATTGGGATACATCTGGTAAATATTCAGCAAATAGAAATTGTCCAATATAATTACCCTACAATAAGAAAAGTACTTGTACATCTTAAGGCTTTAAACTTTAATAATTCAGTTTGTAAACATGAGAGAGGACTTAGAAGTAGCTGATGGAGTTTCTCCTTGACATGTAATGGGACCTGAATTCAGCTACCCAGAGGTTATGATAAAGTTTGCCTTTTGTGGTACTATTTTGTCACAAAATTTAAATAAGCACACACTGTGTACAAGCGTACAAGGTAGCTTATAGAAGTGTATATTTATAAAAGTGACCATTAATAAAATATTTAGAAATGCCATTTACACATTGTTTTTGTTATACCTAAGATTGAATCTGTTAGTTTGCTTTAAAGTTTAAACAGCTCATGGATTAAAATGAAATGAAACTATTGGCTAGTTGCTAATTTGTTTATAATAAGAAAAAAATGCAAGTTCAGTATTAAAGATTAGCTTATCTTATTATACATTATAAATAAAATCCAAACAATTTTTATGAGACATAGTCCTGTGCCTAGTCCATCCATAACATAGCAAGTGCTCAATAAGTATGTGCTAAATAAATTAAGTAAAATATTTTAAAAAAACAGGAGCTGGTCTGGTGGCGTAATGGTTAAGTTCGCGCGTTCCGCTTTGGTGGCCCAGGTTCTTGGGTTGGGATCCCGGGCGTGGACCTATGTACCACTTATCAAGCCATGCTGTGGCGGGCGTCCCATGTATAAAGTAGAGGAAGATGGGCACGGATGTTAGCCCAGGGCCAATCTTCCTCAGCAAAAGAGAGGGGGATTGGCAACAGATGTTAGCTCAAGGCTAATCTTCCTCACCAAAAGAAAAAAAAACAATTCCAGGATAAAAATTAAAATATACCCAATTCAGATCTATGGTAGCTTTTCCTATCTCTTACCAAAAAAAAAAATCACCAATTCTCCATTAAAATACAGTCTCCTTTAATGTACACAAAAGCAATCAAATGTTATAAATTTCTTAAAATAACAATTATAGACAACATCCTTCAAAATACCAAAAGAAACAGGCTGCCAATGCTAGTGAAAGTTTAGGTATAATTATAAAACTTCTCTTCAAGAAAATTGATAATTCTGCTAAATGTTTTATTTGTCCTGGGTTGTATCTAGCTTATTCAAAAGGTACTTTGAGAAGTAAAGTGTATAAAATAAGCAGTACAAAGAACTGTTGAAAATTTTTCATAGATGCCCAAGCTATATTTGTAATTACTTTAATTACTTTAATTTCATGATTTTACTCAATATTAGAGAGCCATATTTTAAATTAAAAAAAAAAAAGTTAAGCTACCTAATATGGCCACATACTTAAGGCACCATACAATAACGCTTCCCTGTTAGGTACTATTATCTTGATGAGGTATTGTCTTCCTGAATTTACCAAACTTGCTCAAGGTCACAAGGCTAATTAGAGTTCAGAGTCAAACTTAGGTCTGTTTGGATCCAGAGCCTGTGCTTCACTCTACTGCATTCTTGGCTCACAAAATAGCCTTTCTCAGTAATTGTTCAAGTTTCACCTTCAGAAACTGATTAAAAATAGGATCTACACCTTTATCTTTCTATCTACCAAGAATTTTCTAAAAACCTGAAAGTGGAACTCCTTCTGTTTCAATAATATAAAAACTGATAAGACTTTACACTAAATTTGAAGTAAAAAAAATTATATATTACTATAAATTCATCATGGTAAAAATACATCTGAATTCTGCAAGAATAATTCTTTTGAACAATTAAATACAAAATAAAATGAGTTTTGTCAAGAAAAATTAAAATGAATGCTCCCATTATGGGTTTTCTGCCTTAAAAAGAAACACATTATATACATTATCTGTGATGAGACCAAAAACCAATGTACAATATAGTGCTAAAAAATCTGATAGTGGATCTTCAAGCTTATTTTCCTTATATAGCAAGATAGAGAAAAGTCATAAGGAAAATAAATTTAGACTGTAAAATTCAAACTAGGCATATGTTAATTTCAATACTACTTTTTCCATTTCTTTCTCATGAACACCAACAAGGACTCCTCTCAAAAGCTTAAACTCATGAAGTAAGTAGCATCTTTCTAGTTGCAACTAGCAACGACCACATTCACTAGGCTTGCAATAAACAGGTTTTTCCTGAAAGATGGTGGAACAATGTGTTCATCATACTCCATGGCATCTCTGAAGACAACAACAAAAAAATCATACAAAAACTCTACCCCACCCAAGTTTCGATTCCATCAGAAAAGCAATTAAACCTAGTTAAAAGGCTTTCTACAAAAAGGGGGAAATTTGTATCTGGTACACTTTTCCCAAAGTTTTTCCAATATCTCAATTCTGCTGGAGCCAGAACCATCCAACGCATATTTTACAGTTAAAAAAAAAATTAGTTTCCCCTCTTCTAATATAAATAAACACAAAGTCAAAGAAAATGTTTCCTATGCAAAGATCCCTCTTGAGACTATATTAAGAAACAAAAAACGTAATGAGGTTGCACTTTAGACAATTCTAATAACTCACATGACTTTCAGAACTGAAGCAATGCAGTAACTTGCTGATTACAGATATAAGATGCCATACATAATTTTAAAAATCAATAAACTGACAACACAAGCAGAGTTATTAAAGTGATATGAATTATTTGCCTGGTTAAGACAACTTAACAAATCCGTAATGACTGTGTCTAAAGTAGGAGCAAATGGGTTCTAGGTCCTAAAATGTCTCTCTATCAATCAAGTTTTAGGATCATCTTTGTAACAGATTTTGTCTTTTTTTTTTTTTGCCTACTGCCTTCCTGGTTCTTAGCTAATGGAGGTGGGAGCATAACTGAGCCAAAGATAAGAGGGTATCAGAATACATACTACACAACTCTCCTTTACTTTCCTGTAAGGACAGAAGATCTAGGCACCCCTCCAAAGAAGTGCGCTATTCAAATATAATTATTGGCAGGCGTCCCAATATATTATTTGGTTTGGACATGAGAATTCTAGGATGAGTTTAGCAGGACAGGTAGGATTTTCTTCCCTTAATATAAGGGTCAAATCATGCCTTTAGTTACATGAATATGGACCTCGTTTCTTCATTTTGAAATTGGGAAGATAAAACCAAACCTCACAGGGTTGGGAAACCCTATATAGGAAGTGAGATAACATATGTGAAAGCACCTAGCTCAGTGCCTGCTATACAGTATGTACTAAAAACAAACAAATATTGACTTGAATATTATCTAAGTTTAATATTTTAAAGTTGACAAATAAAGATATTCTATTATTTTCTACTTTCAAAACTTCATCTATAATCAGCTTTTGATCATCATATATCAATTATTCACCGTAAAAATGCTCCTCTCATCTTACATGCTTCTAGGAGGCATTCCCCCCTCCCTCTCACCCGTATTATGTCTTTGTGAAGAGGCACTGTAGTGTGATTAAGAGCCACAGCATGTGAATAGTAATAATAATAACAATAACAATAATTTCTATCTCACAGGTTTGTTGAATGAATTAAATGAGTTAATACATGTAAAACACTTAGAATATCGTAGGCATGTTGTTATTATTAAATATACAGTAGTTTAGTTGTGTCTGAACACTGGATTTGAGGCCTGTTATCCGAATTTACATAATGAGTACTTTAAGCAAAAATAACTTAGAAACAAATTTTAATACAAAAAAATCCTAAAACATAATGCCTTGCCCTATCAATTATTTAGAGGATTATTCACATATTTGGAATCTTTGCTCCTGCTCCATAAACATAGATAAAAGAGAAGGGTAAGATTGGCCAAAAACACTAATTAAAGATGTTATCATCAATCTGAATTCACTGTATGTACCCAAACCTGCATTAAACAAATGTAAAAACTATTCTGATTCACTTCAAATTAAAATAAACATTGTGCAGTATTAATTACATTTCAGGTAAATTATTTCCTTTTAATATAACAATACCATGCCAGCCTTTGACTGAATACCAATATTATAACGTAGCCATGTAAGCTCTATCCTGTAATTTCTGTGGTAAATTTCAAGATCTCTCTATAACACTCAACGAATTCTTTCTAATAGCAACTGAAATTGAATTACTAATAACTATAAAATTTCTTTCCTAAAATTAATAGTGCTTAAGGTAATAAATTTAAATAAGATAGCAGTGTTTAGAAAAAAGAGTGTGGATTGTGGCTGCAGGAGTTTAAATTTCACAGGAGCCTGCGTTAGGATCACAAGGAACTTAGGAATCACCTAGGTCACCCTCGACATTTCATGAAGAAACTGAGGCTCCCAAATGCTATGATAATGACAGGGCCAAGATCACAACCTAGGGCTCCTGGCACCCAGTCAAATAAATGTACCATCAAGTGTTTTCATATCAATTTAACCAAGTAATTCACATCAACTGAAAACGGTATTTTTTTTTGCCAAAAAATTCAAAAGAATAATCGTGAGACACACACACACACACACACACACACACACACACACGCACACACACAGAACTGCATTCATTTAAGTAAGCACCACAGCAGTCAGTTTACTAACTTCTTATGATATTCTCAAAACTCCATGAGGAATTTCTTGTCATAAAGATTTTTTCAAATCACTTATTTTTATTGTGATTTTCAAATCACCCCAATGCTTGCTCTCAGCTCCCTCCCCACCCATGTCCTCCTCTCCTCTCCCCCCCCAAACAGATTCTCCTAAAAAACAAAAAAACGTTGGGAAGTGAACAGAAATCAACAACTTACTTTCTAACCCTACCATATTTGATCCAGGCATATTGACTTATCCTTTTTCTACCCTCAGCATAACAGACAACAATTCTAAGGGAAGAGTTGGTTTCTAACAATATCTTTTAGTATCAATCTCAGTCTGTTGTATTATTATTTCATAAACCAACTTAATCTCTAAAAAAACGATCTGATGGGAATGATTTCACATGTTAAACACATTCCATTAGCCCCATAAAAATATTAATAATGTGCATATACGTATCATTTATTCCTTTTCTGAAATTTTTACTTTTCCCAAAGCAAAACTTTATCAAAAGTCAGTAAACTGAGAATGGAAAATAAACCATGAGGTCACATAAGTTCATTCTGTCAGTATATAGTAGAAAAATAAAAAAGAAAAGTATATTCAATTCTGAGCCAATCATAATCCAGTTAAAGTTTATGGAATGCCATCTTAGATTTTTTAAATTAGCAACATATGAATAAGTCATAAAAGTTACCCCTGCGTTAAATTTCCCTTAAATTTATGTTCAAAGGAATATCAGAAGCAACTTTTTAAAAACAGACTTCACGGGATTGCCAATGTCTTAAACAGCCTTTTACGGGACCACTAAAGCACGATAATTACTCTCCTCAGTTTGAGTAAAAACCCTTTCTGAAAACAAAAGCCAACAGCTTTTTGTTACTTAGACAAAAAATTATTTTAAAAAATCTAAAACTAAATTTAACCAAATATTTTAAGATCCTAACCATTAAACCTGAATCCTTAGAGAAGGGATGTTTAATTCCCTGGAATGACGCAGGGTTCTCTTAGCAAACTTCCCCTCCCACTAAGCAAATTATTAATTAAAACAGATAATTCTGCTTGTGCTGACATCATATCTGGGGACACTGCAACTAACTGGTAATCTGTTTTAGCCCTTGCAGAAAGAGCTCTAAAACAACCCTGTAGCTGTAGCACACGTGTATGTGTACACATGTATGTACACATATGTACAGATATATTTTTAATCCTTGTTTGTTTAACCTAGATTTGTACTCTTATCAGCTGTGTGCTCTTGGGCAAGTTATTATATCTTTCTGATACTCAATTTTCTCATCTGTAAAATGGGGATAATAATAGAACTTACCTTGTGATTGATTCAATATTAGCTTATTATCCCATATAAATTTCCCAAACATATATAAATGATCATAATCCCAAAGTATACAAATTTAGTGGGGCATCTGATGTTCAATTAACTATGAAATTCCCTTTATCTCGCATCTATCATCTAGACTGGCTGCTCATTAATTCAACAACATCAAATAACGTGACTCTTGGAGAATATGGATCACTGGTGGCAAGAAAGACAAGTGATCTTTGCCTGAATCTATTTTTAGGAATGGTTTCATTATCTGTACCCCTAGTGTTAACACTGGAAAATAAACAAATGGGTGAAAGGCATCATAAAAGAGTCACTCTGAGATCAACACTTTCATAGTATTCAAAAATAAATGGGAATGAAGAAAACAGGTAGACCATTTCTCTAGCAATCCTTACTGACATAAGGCAGACCAGAATTTGCAGAGGTCTAAAAAGGAATTGCTGAATTGATGAATTCAGACTGTTCAGGCTGCATGGTTCGGAGAGGTTCCAGGTTTAAAATGTAACCAGTGAGAAAACTATAATTCAATAGTTGGTTTTCAGTGAATCACTACCTTACAGTGGAGAAAGAAATCAATTTTTTTGGTTATACAGTTACTGCATATGGAGAGAAAATGCTCATCAGTTTCCACAATGAAATATATTTATCCATATATTATTTATTCTCACCTAAATAAGGAGGGAAAAACCAACCCTGATTCTCTTGTCAGGCTAGAAAGGTACTACAGTTAATAATTATGACATCACTAGCTACCTGGTATTCATAATTATGCCAATTCATATGATTATCTTTGGGAAGATTAGAATTAGAAATTTACCAAAGAAATAGCTGAATATTTTGCTCCAAATTACACTCCTCTCCTGCCAAAATAATATCTAGTAATTAACTCATTTTCTAAGAAGAGCTCTGATATGAATGTGGACAATTCAAACTTTTAGTTAAATAGATATTACACCAAACCATTTCCTTATTCATCTTAATCTATTAATGGAACATAATCTTACCGGAAAAGGAAAAATGTTGTCAGCCCTGTTCAAACTATCTTCCATCCAGGATTTAGGAGCAAAGGCAGAGCTGGGGCGAGCATACTTCTGGAGCTGAATATGATTGCTTGCAAAATTTTTCTTCAAAGGCGAGATGGAGTTCAGGGGCGTTATGCCTCCATTCAGCCCTCTGCGGTGATCTCTGCCTTGGGAACCTCCCCAGCCACCATATCCGCCTCCTCCCGGGCTCCAGGAAGAAGATGGTGTAGGAGAGGGACTCTGGTAGCTGCTCCATGGAGAGGGGGGTTTGTTAAGATTATTCGCCAAATGAGGCAGCTGGTTAAAAGCAGCATTTCTATGTGTGAAAGGTGGGGGATGGGGACTGGCAGGAGACCTCCTTTGCTGCTGATGCTGGCTGTGATGATGCTGGAAATGAGGGTGATGAGGGTGGTGCTGGGAGAGAGGCCCGATCTGAGGGGAGAAGCTGCCTCCGAAGCCAGGGCTGACATGATGGGGAAAATTTTGAAACAACAGAGCACCGTTATTAGCCGAAGCAGCCGGGACCCCTCCCTGGTGAAAGAAACTCGCATCTTCATTGATGATTGTAGAGGAAGAAGGCGCTATTGCTGCTGACCAGTTACTGAAACCAGTAAGAGACGATGCACTGGATGTCAAGGGTTGGGTCGAAGTACCTAGCCCCGCGGCTTCTTGATAATCAAACCCTGTCAACACTGGTGATTCGATTCGTATTTTCTCCTTCCCATTGCCATTTTCTGAAGAATTGTCCCCTTGATTTTCTTCCGATTTCGCCTTCTCCGTTTCAGGCAGTATTCCAGCTTCCTGACCTGGACTGGGGGAGAGCTGCTGCTTTTCTAAAGGGTCTTGCTGCTCCTGCTGCTGACTTTTTGCCTTTTCGGACCCCAAGATCTCATCCTGAATGTTATGGGTGGCCGGAGCAGGAAAGAGCCAAGCCGACCCGGCACTGCTGCCATTGGCAGCTGTGTTATTATTTATAAAAGCAGCAGGACTGGGGGTGGCATTTTGGTGATGGTGTGGAGGCTGCAGATGCGGATGGAATCTGACTGGAAAAGCAGATTTATTCCCAGTATTGCTTTGCACTAGCACTCCAAACCCGTAATCCCCCATTTATTATTTTTAGGATCACAATCTTACAATAAAAAAGGACAATCTAATGTCTCACGCCTTTGTATCCTCTACCCCAAATTTAAGTTGTCTGTTTGAAATGTTGTATTTACAGCTAGCTCGAAGATCGCAGCTTATCACCTTAAATAGTCCTGATTTGGAATTCTGGTCTCTGAAAGAAAAAAAAAAAACTAAAAAAAAAAAAAATCTCTTAAAACACTGACATGAATCCAACTGGGCTTATTTCTTGGAGGGAATAAAAACGAAGAGGGCAAAAATCAAGTCTTTGGTTAGTAAAATAGGCGCTTTCTTTTTCCAAAGGAAAATGTACATGAATGACAAAAACACAGCTTCTCAAGCATCTATGGATGTAGAAGAATAAGCATTGCGCGGAGTAAAAATATATAAATATAATTTAACAATCACATACGGTCTTCCTCAGCAGTTTAGATTCACTCACATAAAAATCAGAATAGGGCTAAAGGGGAGACTATGTTCTTTTCTTGGCAGCTCGGTTAAAAAAAATCAGGAATAATTTAAGAACATTATATATTATATATTTTTATATATAGATTATATTAGGCTCTCTGGGGCGGGAGGGGCAATCAGCACGGACTACTGGAAAGATGACTGCGGGGAGGTTTCTGCCGTTTCTGGTCCTCTGTCTGCTCTTTCTCGGGGCGCAGTTCGGGCCTCCGGGGCTGTTCCCGAGGCTCCGGGTGCAGATCTTGCTGCGGTCGCTGTGCCTGGACTCCCCCCGGCTTCCTCTCCCCCATGAAATGGGTGGGAAACACCCGTGTCTCCCTCTTGGGGGTCGCGATCGGCAGGGATTAGCGAGACTCGCCCGGGGCGAACGGGCGGCCCGGGGGTGCGGGGACCTCGGCGGCGACCTGGACAGTCCTGCGGGTTCGGCCTCTTCCCCTGTCTGCGGCTCCGGGGTTTTTTCCCCTCATGGGACCCAGGGGCGGATCGTTCAGTCCTCTCAGTTCGATTCTCCGCAGGGGGGAAAAGAGGAAAACAAGGAAAAGCCCACTCGTGTACTTACTCTAAAGGAGAAGAGCCTACCCCCTGTGCGCGCTCTCTCTTTTTTCCCCCAGATTTTTTAAAAACTATGATTTAGAAGGCTTTTGTCTCTCCTCACGGTTGCTGGGCCGCTGCCGCCGCCGCCGCCGCCGCCGCCGCCGCTTTAGCCCGGTCCCGCAGTCCCCGCGGTCGTGGCGGCGGACTCCGCCCGGCTCTTCTTCTTCTCTCCTTCTTCCTCTTCGTCCTCCTCTGCTGTCGCCGCTGCCGCCGCCGCCGCCACCGCCTCCCGGTGCCCGGGTCCTGCAGCCGCGGCTGAGTCCCTCTCCTCAGGACCGAGCCGAGTGAAATGACAACCAGCTGGAAAGACCGAGAGACACTTCCGGTTCGAGGAGGGAGGGGTGGGGCGCCGCCGACGCCCCGCCCACCTGCCGGAAGGCCATTCCGCAGTTAGAATTTAGAGGAGGCCACGCCCCACGGCTCGGGGCCCCGCCCAGGAAGGTCGGAAAGTTACCTCGAGAGACTGCCTTTTCGTCTGCGCCGGGCCGGGGGAGGCCCGGCACCCGCTCCGCACCCCCACTGAGCGCCGCGGGTCGCCATCTTTAGTATGGGCAAAGGACTGGTGCGCTGTTTATCTTCCCTAACCACGCTTTGCAGGAGGAGCATATAGAGATACGCGGAAGAGAACAGATGCCTCGAGCACCACGGAGAAGAGTCCAGCTGTTGGGGATCGGAGTGGCGACTCGTGAAACCGCGGATGAACGGGAGGACTGCCCATAGTAAAGGTGGGTCCCCAGGCGTCACGTGCTTCGCCCGAGCTCCGCCCCAGAGGGATCTGGAAGGGGAGGCGCGTCGTCCCAGCAGATGTGCCGTGCCAGAACTGCGTATGTCCTTGTCCTGAATGTAGCCTTAACGCGGGCCTCTACCTTCAGCTTTCATTCCCCCACCTCTATCCGGCCCACTGGGACTAGGCTGCCGTCTGGTGCAGTCTCTCAGGCACAAAGATACGTCTGCTTTAGGCGTCCGTGGCTGAGCCCTCGTCTCCATCCGCTGTGCCAGATGGACATTTCCAAAACGAAAATTTTATCGTGGTCTTCACCTGCTCAGATCTCTTCTGTGGGTGCCCTTACCCTGATGAAAAAAAGCCAAACTCTTTTGGTCTGCTATTCAAGGACTTTCCACTCTCTGAGCCCCGTATCTTCACACCTCATGTCCTTACAAACGCCTCCCACCAAGCTGCTCCAGACACTCCCAGTGCATTTTTACCATCCCTTTCCCCTCTTCTCCACTTGGTAAACTAGTTTTAGGAATCAGTTCAAAAGCTACCAACCCTGTCTTATGACTTCTCTCTTAGGAGCGTCCGTGGTCCTATGTACATCTCATGCTTGTTTATCACACTCTGTTGTAATGGTCGCTTATGTCTCCCGGACCTGTGCTCAACTGTGGGCTCTTTGGAGGAGAGGACTTTGTAGATAGGAGGCATCAGTGAATGAATGCTGAAGAAACAAATGAACAAACCAACTACAATGAAGTCTTTTCCTGAATGACAGTCACCTTTCCAAATCTGAATTATTTCATTCCTTATGCCCTTTGGCTTGGAGCTCACACCTCTCAAACTTTCATCATTCAGGTTATTCGTTTGCTGTTCAGGGCTCTATGTCTTGTTCATCTTTGTACGTTCCCACCACTGTGACCACTATCAAGGCCTAAGGCAACGCCTTGCTCTCAGCACAAGCTCTAAAGATGTTGAATAAGTGAATGTTTTCCTTTAGTAGGGAATGAAAAATGAAAAGAAATCAGAGTAGAGCCAGAAGTGACTCTGGCAAGAGTAGGAAAAAAAGAGAGATCAAAGACTTTTAAGAAGAATCTTATGAACAAAAGTAGCTTCCGTTTCATTTCTATAGCCTTTGCTCAATGGCCCCAACTTCTGCTGCTTCACTTCCTCAGTCCTCCAACACTTCCACGTAGAACACCTGTTTGGGGCCTTAATCAGTGATTTTATTCTCTTGCGTTGTATCACGAGCATGAGTCTTGTCTCTGCAACTCTCCTTGGAGTTCCTTGAGGGTAGGGATTGGGTCTTGCTCTGTTGTTTATTCCCCACCCTGGACATACCTTGAGACTTAGCTGGTTCACTTAGGTGTCATTTCCTCCAGAATGGTTTCCCTGACTGCCCCTCTCTCTAGCACATTGTAGATTCCTCTCTTTTAATTACTGCTGGTTGTCAGAAGGTTAGTTTCTTGAGGGCAGAGGTTGTGTCTGATTTATGTTTGTGTCCCCAGTGGCCAGCAGAGGGTCTGGCACAGAGCAGAATCAGGACATATTTATGGAATGAATGAATGAGTGTTCAGTGCCCAGTAGATGGTTGAGAGTCTCTTGCAACTACCAATTCTCAGTGGCTAAAATGGCAGCCATGACTTGGAGGAAAGAACTTCCACTGTCTTTGGAACCAAGCACTGTACTTTGAATCTCACCTCTGCTACTTCTTAGTTGTGCAGCCCTGGGCGTCACCTCTACAAGCCCCTGGCTCCCTCATAGATAAAATGTGAATGATGCTTCCTCCCTCGCTAGGTTGGTAAATTACATGAGCTACATGTGAAGTGCTTGGCTCATAGGAGGTTTTCAAAAATGTCAGTTCCTTATTAACACAGTAAGTGCGGAGAGCTACTTCACAAGTGTCTTTTGCTTAGAAGCAGCTGCGTGCATGAGTGAATTCAGGAACCTCTGTTGGTTTGTAGAGGGAGGAGGCAGGCCCGAGCCAAAGTTAGGGGCTGCTAAGTCAGCCTGATTTTTTAAGGCTAAATCAAGTGTGGGCAGTAGGTTTGGGCTGGCCTGCAGCTCAGATGATCACTGTAGACATCAGGCTTCTGGTTAGGGACTAGGAGCATGGGAGAAGGAAGGGGGAAGCAATTCTCTTGAATCAGTTGCCTACTCAGAAACCCAGGATACCCAGCTCAGGGCGGCCCTCAAAAACATTCTGGCCTCAGAATCTGTCCCAGGTAACCATGACAACAATTCAGCAGCTCCATTTAGGATCTCCAAAGGGATCTACAGTTGCAGATGAGTACTGGCTTGAACACTCTGCTGGCATCAGAGAGCCCCTCCCAGGAAGCATGCTCACCAGGAAGCTTTCAGGTTGCAGAGAAAGCAAGCTCTGCCCAAACATTAAGGTGCTACCAGATTAAACAAACAAACAAACAAATTCCCCCCTGTCCACTGAAGGCTGACATACCTTCAGAGAAGTTGTAGGCTAGTGAATGCTTGTACCCTGCTGGCTACTGCCCAGCCCCCTCTGGGGTTTGAGGTCAACCACACCCCAAACCCAGAGCCTCCCAGGAAGCAGGGCCCTAATATCTCCTTCACCCACCTCTTTTAAAGCTTGGCAGGCAATATAAATCTCACCCCATAATCACACAGAGTGAACTCTGCCCCACTCCAGCTCTAATGTCCTCCACCACTGCCCTTGAAGCATACATTGTCAGCCTTCTCGAAACAGTACACACTCAAGCTCCCCAGGGGCCTGTTTGATGACTTGAGCAATCAGGGCCACCACCCAAGGCCGCCCAGGTTGTGCACTATGCAACTCCATAAGGCACCACAGACTGTTCTGTGAATGCCACCCCTTGGAGT
Organism: Diceros bicornis minor; assembly: GCF_020826845.1. Taxonomy (NCBI): domain Eukaryota; kingdom Metazoa; phylum Chordata; class Mammalia; order Perissodactyla; family Rhinocerotidae; genus Diceros; species Diceros bicornis. Next base: position 87,613,846 of record NC_080740.1, on the reverse strand, counting down.
GGTACAGTGTAGCCACCCTGCTTTTGTTCATTTCCATAAGACACAGAGGCACATTATGGAAATATGACACCCATACAAAAAAGCCACCAGATACTACCATAAATTACATGAGCACATGCTCATTGCATGTAGAATATTTAAAGCAGCTGATCCTTTTAGGGTTGGTGGCCCAAGAGCTTTCTGTAATGGAATTGAAGGACACAGTGTCCTTGGCATTGTTTTGGGTAGTAAGCTGTAGTGAGAAGACACGTCCAGGCAGGTATATGGTCCAGTCCCCTAAGAGATTAATACCCAGCAATTACTTTGCCTAGCAGCATTAATAAGCATTCTAATGTAGTGGTAGAATACATATTTTACTGAAACTAAAAAATATAATAATAATATTCAAAAGCAGGTCCTGTGAAGGCAGGGGAAGAGAGAAGAGTGGAATTACTTGCGGAATATCCTCTTTTCCAAGAGTCTCTGTAAGCTCACTACCAGAAGATGAGCTGGACAGAAGCAAAACCAAGCCCCCAAGCAGGTTTTGTTAAACCCCACCTCTGATCTTCACCCGGTTTCAATATTGGAAAGTGTGTGTGTTTACTTAGAAAGCATCATTGTTTTTTTTTTACAGTTAATTGCTGGGTTACATTTTCTCCTCTTGTTTGTTGTTTCATAACCTGTGCAAGCCCTCTGCATTTTAAACACTGTTTCCCTCCTGCTTTCTCATTTAAGGTATTATCATTAACAGAGTCCATAGTTAACAGGCCGTTTTGGTGGGGAGTGCTGAAGGCAGTTCCTCCAATGCATTGTTACTGAATAAATGGTTTGGAAAGGTCCAGGACACAGACATGCTTCACTTGAAATTGCTGTATCCTGGCAGAGATTTAGGTGAGCTGGAACAGGGGGTTGACCTTCCAGACTGTGACGTGCATCACATGGGATGACTTGGATTCTTTTGTGGCTCCAGCCACCTATGTGGACAGGCTGCTGACCTAGATTACCCCTTGCTATTTAGATTGGACACACTTCACTTCCCAGTATGAAAGCCATGGCCATGCTGCCGAACAGCTGCCATCTCACACCCTGTGGCTAGGCTGGAGGATTGCACCTGCAATGCTGGAAAAAGAATAGCTTTTCAGAGCTTGCAGGGAACTGCAGGGCCCAGAGGTCAGCGAGCTGGGAGTCAGACAGCAAAATTCTAACCCCAACGTAGCCACAAACTCACAGGCACTGGTCCAGTTTGTCTGATGATTTCCTTTCAGCCAGTATTTGTACTACCGAGAGTTTCACTTCAGAACCCTCAAGCAATAAAGGTTCAAAGAAAGTCATTTATATGAAAAAAAAAGATGGTTCTTTCCTTTTATGTCCAAATTTCTTGCTCCCCTAGTCTTAGAATGTATATATGTTACTAAAGAACAATTATTGGAGTTGATTTGTAAGCATCCAACCTCAGACTTTAGTGTGCATCAGTCCCCATGGAACCCCTCAAATGCAGATTCCAAGGCCCTGCCCCCGAGATATTCTGATTAAGTTTTCTCACGGTATTTTCTCACAAAGTTAGAAGGTACAAGAGATTTTTTCATAATAAAGTAAGAGCACAGAAAAACCAAAATAAGAATAGCTAAAACAAAAAAGTTCTTTTCTCACATAAAAGAAGTGTGGGAGAGTTAAGTACGGGGCTGGTGGAATGGTTCCAGGAAGTAATCAGAAACCAGTTTCCTTCTCTCATTGTTCTTCCCTCCTCAAGATGTAACTTCTGCCTTTTGATCCAAGATAGCTGATCAAGCTCCAACCATCATGTCTGTATTCCAGACCAAAGGAAGGAGGGAAAGATGAAGGAGGACATAACCCTTCTCTTTGAGGAAACTTTTCGGAAGGCATACACATCATTTCCATTCTTCTCCCATTGGGCAGAGCTTGGCCTTATGGCCACACCTAATGGCAAAAGAGGTTGGGAAGTATGGTCTTTACTTCACACTCATGTACTTAATTAAAAATTGACATTCTATTACCAAGAAACAAAGGAAGGTAGATTTTGGGAGGAGGGGCACTTAGACCCAGAGATGTGTAGTGACTTACTGAGGTCTTGTAGCCAACTCAGTGCCCTCGTTTTGCAGTTGAGGAAACTGAGGTCCAAGGAAGGGCCTTGTCTAAAATAACTCAGTTATTTTGCCCAGGTATGTTGAGTCAGAACTCTTTCCTCTATCCAGTGGCCCTCAAATTTTAGTACACATCAGAATCACCTGGAGAACTAGTTAAACCAGAATTTCTGATTGAATAGGTGGGGTAGAGCCAAGAATTTGCATTTCTAACAAGTTTTCAGGTGACGATGATGCTGCTGGTTTGTCGAATACACTTTGAGAACCATTGGTCCACAGTACACCCCATCTGGGTTTAACAAGGACCTTCAATTCATTATGGCCAAGTGAACCCATCATCTCCCTCCCAGCCTTAGTCCTCCTCCCAGTTTCTCTAACTCACTCAGTGGTCCATGATTCATTTTCTTGGTTGCCTAAGCCAAACTTAGGAGTCTTCCTAACTCCTCCTTTCCCTTCTCCACCCTCTTATAATTAGTCCCCAGGTTTTCCTCATTTTCTCTGTTCAGCATCTCCTCTTTCTCTCCATCTTCTGCTTTGGTTCAAGCCTGATCATTTCTCACCTGGACTTTTTGCAAAAGCTGTCTTCAGGCTTAATACCTGGCCTTGCTCACTGAATCTTTCTAAATGGAGAGTCTACATTACTACATTGCTTCAGCACTTTCAGTGGCTTCCTGATGTAGCAACTGTATTTTTCAAACTTCAGTGATTTCATTCCAGCATACAATTTTTGCCATATTGGTGTAACTCCTGCACTATCACTTCTTTAATATTTTTCTATAAGCTGGCTTACCTTTTTAAAAAACTTAAATGAATATATGTTCAAGGCAACTTGATTTGCTACCCAAAATGAAAAACTAGTATCACTTGTTATAACCAAAAGGTAATTATCACATTTAAAACAATAAAAACAAAATAATGGTATTGAATTATCCTAGATCCTGTATACATATCAAAGCCGCTAAGTCTGAGGCCTTCCTTCCCTTTGTTAAAAATGAAGATTAATAAGGTTAGAGAGGTGCTGTAGACTTACTAGCCCAATCTTGAAAGGTTTCTTTACATGATTAGAAAGACTGAAAGAGACTGGAAGAGGAACTAAATTTCTCATGGTGTGATTCAAGATTACATACTGTCTTGACTGTCTGCCACCTGCAGTCACCTCATGTACCCCACTGGGAAAGGACCCAGTGTCTGCAAAGCACTGCCAGACTCCTTAACATGGCATCCCATGCACTGGACGACCTGACACCTGCATGACATTTGAGCATCATCTCTTCCAACTCTCTGAGAGCATTGTTCCTGGAAACTTTGAGGTTCCACAAACTTATGAAGTCATGAATACCATTTGCTTCAAGGAACAGAATGCATGAGTAAGAGGGACTTAAACAATAAGAGGTGATTTTTCTCACACGTCAAGATGTCTAGAGGCGGGTGGTGGGTGGTTGCTGGTGCTGGCTGCTCAGTGATGTCAGGGCTCTGGGTTGGAATCTCTGGGTGTTCTTGGCCTTCCCTTCGGGGTCTTAAGATGTCTGCCACAGCCCCGTTTATTACATCATGGCATTCAGAAGCAAGAAACAGAGGGCTTCAAAGAGTTGCGAGTTCTCGGTCATGAGCTTTCCTCTGATCAGGGAGGAGGAGTCTTTCCCAAGGGCCCTCCAGCACACTTCCTGTTATCTTTTTGGTCAGAACTGGGTCACATGCCTTGATATAGACCAGACCCACCTTCCCTGCAACCAAAGTACCCCAGCATGAAGCATGAAACATAAAACTATCAGGATTCTGTTAGCAAAGGAGAAGGGCAGGTCTTTGGAGGAATCAACAAGTGTCTCCTATGTTCACCACACGACTTCCTTAGGCCTTTACTTGTGTCTCTTTGCCAAGAACACCTACTTTGTTTGCCAAGAGAGCTGCTACTCAAGCACCCTCACTGGCCTTCCCCTACTCCCCAGCAGAGGTGGGTGTCTTCTCCTAGGCTGGCACAGACACTTGGCCACATAATTGGCTATTGTGTAATTGACTTTTTAGATCCCACTCACTAGAGTTGCTCCTCCAGGTCAGGCACTCTTTTCTTTTCTCTTCTGTATCCCCTGAGCCCAGCATTATGCCCAGCACATAGTAGGCCTTTCATGAGTGTGTTTGTTGAATTAAAGTTAAATTAATCAGTTTTTTTTCTTTCTTGTATACAAATCACAAGTAAGTCCAAAGTAATAAATGTTAGGTTGAATTTAACAACAAGCATACTTTGGAAAATCTTACAAATAGTACTCTAGATTTTATTTTTGTTGTTTTGGGGAAAATACAACAATCTCCCAATAGCGTACATCAAGTTACTATTGGCACAAAACTTCTACCACACTGCTGATCTTCTGGCAAATCAGTCATTGTAAATCCTGGAGAGTGGTTTTATAAACTTAGTAAACCATTTCAATCTTGTGTAAAACATTAGACAGGGTAATAGCTTCATTTGGCCAAGTCATCTTAGGTCTAGTTCCATGACTGCATTAAGCTAGTCTTTATTGATATACCCTCAATGTTAAACAGCTTCTTAATGACGTGAATTGCCTTGAAGCCACTGGATAGTGCACTCACACACATACACACAAAGTTATCGCCACCCAAAAACAACTGCAGAGGCAGTAATTATATAATATTAATGAGCAATATCACATACAATTGGATGTGCCAGTTTCTAGTGTAGCTGAGCTGATTCTCAGTAATGGGCTTCTTGAAGTGACCTGGCCCCCGCAGAAGTACCTTCAGGTTCAACAGCCCATGTAAAATATAATAAATGCATAAATAATTTAGCAAGGGAAATAGGTAGCATTATGGCCACACTTCTGTGCTGCTGTTATTTAAAAGCCTGGCAGCTTGGTAGTTAGAAACCACTATGTCCAGGGGTGTTGTAATTCACCATTTGCTCAGAGTCCAAATGAGGCAGAGGAGAGCTCCAGGCCCCTAGCTCATTTTTTATTTAGAGGCAATTTTTTTAAATCCATTCAGCCATTTAAGTTCCAAAAATAGAAAGAGGAAAAAGAAATAAACACGCTTCAAATTTAGAAGTTTAAAGGCTGGTTGGAGTCCTCGTTAGGCAAGGTCTGGGGTGGATTTCTTAAACAACCTTCTACAAACTTGGAAGCACATAGTGAGAGTTTAAAAATTAGTTTCATTTTGTGAGTGTATTTCTTTTGTATCCATACGTGGTGGTTTATAAGGCAATGTTTTTCAAATCCTAGTCCTTTTTATATACTCAGGCATATCATTTTTGCTGTATTGTTGTACTACCTATCTTATTTATTATTCACCCAACATTATTTGTAAATGGACTCAATTTTTAGAACTTAACTAAATAAGTTTAAAAGGAAAATTTTGTATCGCTAATGTAAATAGAAGAATCAATATGTCATGCCATAAACAGATGCTGTCATTTATTTTTTCCTAACACACACTGAAATAAATACATATTAAGTCAAACCAATGGCTAGTAATTAAAATAAGAGTTCCTCTGTGTACTGTCTGAAAGGACTCCAGGACTGTCAGCGGCACTTTGAGGGAAGCACTGGCTTACTGGGTAAGAACACAGACCTTTCCAATCAGGCAAGATTGGTTCAAGTCCCGCCTCTGCTGTTTGCCAGCTGAATGACTCATGAGCCTCAGTTCCTGCATCTGGAAATTGGGGATGAAAATTGTTGCGCAGTTAGTTGAGAGGATGGTATGAGGTAATACATATAAGGCTCTTAGCACAGCACCTAACCTATAGCCAATGTCTAAGAAATGTTGGCTTTGATAAGTATTAATTTGTGGTTGGGGAGTTGTGGGTCATCACAGAGAACCAACCACCAATGATTTCAGTTCAGAACACACAAAATGGACTAGGTGTCTACCATGGGACAGGCTCTGTGGTAGGCCCTGGGGACATGGAGATAATCTTGAAGTGACAGACATGTAAAGAGCTAATGACAACAGCAGTCTATGGGAAGTGCAGTGAGAATGTGCCCAGGTTATTATGCAGGCCAGAGGAGAACATGATGGAAGTCAGCATCAGGGAAGAAAAATGCGCAGATCCATACATCAGGCCTTTTGCAATGGCTTATGGGGACATACATCAGTACTGGAAGGTACCAAGTAAATTGGATTTCTGGTGGAAAATAGAAGATGCATGAAATTCAAACATATGTACAGCAATGGAGATATATCGTCATTTACTTATGGGCTTAAGTGACATTTATAAATTGGTGAATATCATTTTTAAAACCAAATAGTGGTCAAGCAACATGTAAATGGAATTTTAATTTTCTTTCCTTCCATAGAGATCACAGGCAGGTGGTTCACAGATATTTCAGGTTTGGCCTGCAGAGTAATTTACATTTTTTTAAAAGTATTACTTGCTAACATGTACAAATCATGCAGTTTCATAAGAAAACCCAGATTTGTGTCTTCTCTTTAAAAAGTGGAAGATGTGGCCGTCTGGATTCTCATGTATGGTAATTTGGGGCTGGAGTTGAGTGGTCGCTGCTGTCTGTCGTAAGATGGAGCATCCGCTCTCCAGTTCACCATAGTCCCTACCTGCTCAGATGATAGTGCTGCCCTAAGACCCAGGCAAGTGGGGCCCCTGCCTTTGGCCCCAGGTTTAGAGGCCCCGCTCTGGCCCCTCCGTAAATGTGCCCTTCCCCATACAGCTAGGAGTCCATGGAGCCAAGGGATGCCTGTACTGCCTATTCCAGACCATGCTGCTGGTGCCCAGGACCCTGGAATTCCCTGCCCACGTGACCCGAGCCTGCGTCCAGAGCCTGCAGAGACCTCTTTCTTGGTCAGTTCTCGCAAGGGCAAATAGCACAGCTAGGGTGCATACTCCGTGCCCGAGGGGTGGCCAAGAAAAAGCTGGGAAGAGAGAATGGGAGGGAAGGGAATGAAGCTGGAGTGTGCAGCCGGGGTGTCCATCCACCTGCACAAAGCCCCTTGGTGTGTGAGATGGAGTCAGGCATGGGAGGAGAAGAAGAGCAGATGGTGTGTTGGTGGGGGGACCTTGGGCTGGGGCCCAGTTCTCCCCATGTCATCATCTTCAGGTGAGGAAATTTGAGGAGTCTGAGAATTATAAATTTGAATTCGGCCTTCCAGGTCATTATACAGGTATATTTGTTAAGGTAGGAGACCAGAAGTTACTTCAGTTTGTTAACTCGATTTATAACGTAAATATTTAGACATGTGGTAAGTGGACTTCCATTTATACCCTTTCCCTGGGCCGGCAAATGTTAGCAGATATTACGTGTGGGCCCACTGGTGTTTTCACTCCTTTCTCCTTGCTGCCTGGCCCTCATGAGTCTTGAGTTTGTGGCTCCCGCTGGACTGTGATCTTCGTGAGGGTGGGAAGTGCACTTGACGTTCACCACCCTACCCTCTGCCCCGGTCCAGTCCTTGGCACCTCCCAGGGTGCCCAACTAATACTGAATGAGTGACTATAATCCAGAGTTAATATTAGTCCTCGTGGAATTATTTTCTCCTGTCATAGATATACACACATTACAGATTATTTAAAATTTTCATTAATTGCTAGAAATTTTTTTTTTGGTTATTTCTATTTTTCTGATTTAAAATGAATTTAAATACATGGTAAAATAACCTGAAAGGTTTAAAAAAGTAAAAAGAAGAAGAAAAAAAATCACACATCACCCTAACTCCGCTGGTGCAACCATTATTAACATTTTGATATATTTATTTCCAGTCTTTTTTCATATGTTTCTTTTCATAGTTGAGGTCCTACCCAGAGATTTATGACGATAAGCTGCCATACTCCAACAATTTGAGCAGCTTTCTTGCTACTGTTTGTCATTCCCTGTGATGCCTTTTAAAAGATAAATTGCACAAGAAACTTCTAGATTTCATGGAGAAATATTGAAGTGAGGAGTGTTATACACACTTTCCAGAGAGGTGAATGATGTGGTTCTAAATTTTTGTGGGTGAGTTTGTGATTTTCCCTACTTACCAGTTGTTCATCATTTTTATCAACATCATGATCACCATCCAGCGTCAATTATTAGCCATCTAATTTTTTACCATCTCTTTCTGTTAAGCTCTTTATGAAGAATGCTGCATACACTTGGCCCCTTCCCTCTCGGAGCTGACAGACTGCCATGCATACATGCCTGCGGTGCGGTCAGCAGCCCACAAACATGGATCAGGTGATGCCCAGGTGTTGGGCACCATTGAGATCCTCAGACTATCAGTGTAATGGGGGGAGATGACTAAATTCTAAATTGCAATAAGCATTACAATCCAATAAGTAAGGGTGCTGTGGGGACACAGAAGAGAGGCTGCCTTACTCAGCCTGGGCTCCTGGGAGGGCTTCCAAGAAGAAGGGACATTCAAGCGCTGTCTGGAAAGCTGAGCTGGGGGTTGGCAGGTGCAGAAAGGAATCGAGTATTGGGTTGAGGCCCCTCGAGGGTGTGGCTGGTGAAGAGGAGAGCACCTAACCCACATTCATTGACAGTGCACTATGTATCAGGGGCCGTGCAGGGTTCTCAGAAGGCAGAGATGGATGGGCTAGTGAATGAATATGTGGACAGAACTTTGGGTGACATCCTAGCTAACAGAACACTCCAGAACAACATCTTCATAATTAAGCCTAAATCTAAGGCATTCTAGAATATCTCTAATAAAAGTAATTTAAAACGTCCTCTGCAATTTGTAGTATCTATTAAAATTAAAAATGTGTATATCCCATGACCCAGAAAGCCCATTTCTTGATTTCTACTATAGAGAAAAAACTTGTTCACATCACTTGCTTGTGTAAAAGGGTGTACATTGCAGCACTATTTGTAAAAATGAAAAAAAATTGGGATCAACCCAAATATTTATGCAGAGATGTGAATGGCTGTCAGAACTAGGCTATATCTATCCCATGGAAATTAGTGTGGGGAAAGTTAGTGTGGTAGATTTATATATACACATTAAAGGCTCCAAGACAGACAGCTGAAGGAAAAAAACAAGTCACATAATACACATACAATATGATATCACTCATGTAAAAAAATCTACGCACAAAAGTACCATGTTTTCTATAGTTACAGAGAAATGCAAGTTTTTATCAGTTGACAGATATACATTTTCTGTAAGCACACAGATAACTAATTAAATGCATTGATAGAAGACTTTTGATGAACTGAAAACCATGGCTACCTCTGAGGGGCTCAGAGATTGGAGCAGGTTGTTAAAAGAGATCTAGGCCTTACCTTTTAAAATCAAGGACCATATATTCTGTGAATTACTTCTGCCACTAAAGATTATTTAAAACAATGAAGATGTTCTAACTTTCAGGGTAAATCGGCACCCCTATTTAGAAACAAATTGAGCAATATGAAACCAGACACTAAAGTGTTCCTACCCTGTGACCCAGTTATTTTCCTTTTAGGAATCCATCCAAAGGAAATAACCCCAGAGAGTCGCAGAGATTTTCATATAAAGATGTTCAATGCAGTATTATTTATCGTAGTGAAGAAAAACAGGAATCATCTGAAATGTTCAATAATGGGTGAAAGCTTAAATGGTGTTTGCATAATGGAATACTAGGTAGCTATCAAAACCTTGTTGCAGAAGAATTTTTATAGACTTGTAAAAATGTTAATAGTAAGTCAGAATATAAAAATGTGAAGGTAGTATGATTTCAAATATGCTATAAGCACAAATACACATACACAAGACCCAGCGAGGTCAGGTGGGGGACCCAGGAGAGCGATTTGACTGGGCCTCATGTTCACCTCAGGTCTCAGACTTAGACTTTTGACATGATTGCTAAGTGAAGTTATATAAAGAATCACAGGGATGCTCTGAATAGTTACACATAGTCACAGATATCTCTTGCCCTTTATCATGTGACTCTGACTGTTGCATGCAAACATTTAAAATACAACACAAATTTTTTCCATCCTGCTTTAGTATTGCTTCACAAATGGAGGAAGCCCAGCCTGCTGTCACTCGCTGAGAGGACCTGCTCTGTCACAGGCACAAAGGGTCAGAATGAAACACCCAAAATGGGAGTGTGCCTGCTGGTTGTCTCTTGGTAGTGGGATTGTAGACTTTTTTTTTAATGGATAGTTTTCTGCTTTTTCTAAATTTTCTAATGAGCATGTATATTTCTTTCATAATTTAAAAATAGCTCCTAGAGTAAAAATTAAAAAAAAAAACAAAAAACCCAGAAGAGGAAATGTTCTCCTTTAAAACACAAAAGCAGCGCCTGGCTCTAGAATGTGCCACATCAGGATGTCCCCGGGCGGAGACCTCGGCAGGCTGGCACCAGGGCTGGACAGAAAGAATGCAGCTGGCCCCTGCTCCAGTGTGTCACGGAAAGGCCAGTGTGACTCCTGCCCCCACCCCGCCCCACGCTGCACTTCCAGGTGAGGCTGGTGCACTTCCACAGGCCAGAGGAGCAGGGTGAGTCCAGTTCAAAGCCGTGGGACCTGATGGTTGGAGGGAGTGGGGAGATAATCCAGGCTCCTGATAAACTGGGGGAACCTGTGGCCCTGGTTCCATGGCTCTAAATCAGGGAGCACGAGAGCAAGGAGGAGCTACTCATTTGCAGGAACAAATGAGATACTCAGGTCGAGCTGATAAATAAATCCCTTTATCAGGGGACTTCAGAACAGAGGATTTATTTGCATGGATGGCAGACAGGCTGCACGTGGGATGGCGGGCACAATAGGGTGAGAGAAGACAAGAGCCACTAGATTGCGATGGAATCTCTTATTAATAGATTTGGACTCTGGTCTTGACAGGTTCAGGGTGTGTGTGTGTGTACGCGTGTGTGTGTGATAGCCAACAAAAGTGAACACTCAGTCCAACTACCCTCCACTCCCAGCCTCCGGGCTTCTTCTGCCCACCAACAAAGCGAGTGTAACTGGTTCTATCAGCAGAACAAACACAAGGCGTTCCTCTTGTGAGGAACTCGCTCCTGCGTCCTCACTGGAGGAACACATGCACCAATAGGTCAGGGAGCAAGCCGAGTGTCTGGTGGCGAACAGCTGGGGCCCGGAGCCAGCACCCTCATTAGAGGAAGCTGCTACTATTTCCAGCCTGCCTCTATTCAGCGAAAGCAGGTCATTACAAACACAGCGTGTTTTTGCATATTAACCAAATTAAAATAATAATATGTTCCCTCCTTTCATGTGCTATACTGATAAATCCCAATTTATGAATGAAACATGCTGATTAGTTAGTTAAAAAATAATTAGTCCCAGAATGTGTTTCTGAGTTGGAGACTTAATGAATGCACACAAATACATTTCCCGAGTCCTCAGCATATTAGTCTTTTAAGCAAAAGATTCATGAGAGACAAATGACAAAGTCACCTGATTTTATTTTTCTTTCTTGCTTGCTGTGCGGGTTAAAATTTCGATGTTATTTGGTGCCTGTCAGTCTGGGTCACTTTAGAAATATGGATCCAAGCAATGGCTGTTACACTAGATTTGACGCTCAGATTGTCAAGAGAAAAGGTCTCAGCTCAGAATCTCTTTCCTGTCCTGGAGAGGACCTTCCAACTCTGTCATGGCGCCTTCATATCTGGGGTGCAAAGACTAGTTACAGAAAGACTGTGGCAGGGGAGAACCAGGGGCTAGCATCCACAAGACAAGAATGGGGTCTATTAGATTTTCATCGTGTTCCCAAAGCTGGGAAAACCAATATTGGGTTTTGGACAAAATCTACGTGCTTTGGCCACTGAGAATCAGAAGGTTCCAGATACTCCAAGGACAAAGGGGCACAGGGATGACCGCCAAGCCAAGGGCCTTTAACCGGAAGACTTGCTGCCCATTGCTAACCTGGGAGGCTGTACATGGCACAATTGCACCTTACTGGGGCATTAAATTCTACGGCTTGTACTGCATTGTATATTGTAAAACCACCCTTGAAAATGCCTTAACTTGCCTATTAGATGTGTGTGGTTCAGTAAGATTGTTTAGCTTCAATTGTTGGACCAGATCACTGTTTCTTTGATTGAGCCCCAAATGAAGTATAGGCTCGCATTTAGAAAGCTTGTTGTCTGGAAATCACACGTGACACCCTGAGAGGCTCTGGCCACGAGAGGCCACAGGAACAGAGATGCATGAGGGGAACTACAGGTTCAGGCCCCGCCCCCACAGTTACTCCAGGGCACAGAACCTGGAGAATGATGGTGAGAGGAATGGCCCAGGTTCTTAAAGTTTTGTTTTATTTTCCAAGTGTGTCTAGTGGAATTCACATAAGTTAAACAGTCCTACTCCCCTGTAGAGGATGGGCTAAGAGAATGGGATTTGGTGTCAGACGGACCTGGCTGTCCAAACTGTTATCTTATTTCTCTGAGTTTCAATGTGTATATCTGTAACTTTGGGATAATAATAACTAACACCTATATAACACTTCCTGTGTGCTAGGGACTGTTCTAAGTGTTTTAAATATATCTTTGCTCCTCCGATCTTGGCAATTTATTTACCCCAGGGAGGATGGAATAATACAGTCTGTATAAAGGCCTAGCATACAGTCAACTGCAATAAATGGTGGCTATATTCTTGCCTTATTGCTGCCCTTCAGTCTCATCCTCTATGACTCCCCATCACACAGCCTCCACGTCATTCATTCACTCATCATTCTTTCATTAACTCAACAAATGTCTCCTGACCTCTCTGGGCCTCTAAAGGGTCAGAGACAAAGAGGTCCCAATAGTTCCCCTAATGGACTGTCTCTCCCACCCCTCTGCCTTTACTGCTCCTTTGGCCTGGAGTCTGCCCCCCTCAAGTCTGTCTGCCTGAGGAACACACCCTCACGACTCAGCTCAGGCATCCCCTCCTCTGTGAAGCTCTCTCTCGGTCCCCCACAAGCGGATACTCGCCCAATTCTGTGTGAAGGCTGGAATCCGTTCTGATGGGGTAGGCAGGCATTGTGCCTGATCCGTCAGTACCAGTCGTAAAATAGCTTGAAAATCCTCTCTGATCCCTCCCGCCCCTTCCCCACGCTGTGGTCCCACCGCACTCTGCCTGTATCTCCATCTTTATTATCCTGTATGTTCATTGTTGGTTTTTCCTCGCCTGTCTCCCCTACCTGACTGTGACCCCCTGGAGGGAAGGTTTGACTATCACTCATCTTTGTCGCTAGCCCAGGGCTGGACACTAGAAGGTATCAATAAAGGAGAGAGAGGGGGAAAGAGAGAGGAAGATGGGTAGAAGATGAGAAATGTGGGGGAAAGGGAGCTGGTGTATTTTTGGCCTGTGTGTGGAATCACCAAGAGGAAGTGGCCACAGCTTATAAAGCTGTCTTTGTAGACACCTCCCCCAGCCATCTGCCCTAAAACTCTGGCTCAAGAAATCTCTGCCTTTCCTATCAAAATTTTAGCTCAGATGCAAATTGTATATAAGTGTTGAGTATTATCTGGGTTTTGCATTTGGAAAGAAAGAAAAAAAAACCTCTCTTGCTCCTGCCTGTGTCTGTTTCATTGTCTGGCCCTTTGAGGTTCTGGTCTGTGAGTGTCTGTGCCAGTGTATATGGCTGAGAATGGACGCTTTATGTGCAAAGGAAGCAAGGCTTTTCTTTGGTGGTTCTCTGAACCCAGATGCCAGTCACAGGGCTGGCTGCCCCGATTCACTTCAAGGAAGTCTCCTGCCTGTGTGGTAGCTCTGGATTGAGGCTGCTGCCCTTCCAGGCAGGCCTCTAGGACGTCCCTTGAATCAGGAGTGCCTGGGGGCCATGGAAGGCCCACCTGCAAGTGCGAGGCAGCCCAGATCAAGGGCACAGAGCCCTCATATGCATTCCTCCTCCGGAGCTGTGCGCTGCAGTGGAAAAGAGTCAGGCACACAATGCAATTCTGGCTCTAAGTCTCCAGCTCTGTGATCTTGGACAAGCTTTTTGACCTCTCTGTGCCTCAGTTTCCTCATCAGAAAAATGGGGAGAGCAGGGGCCTGCCCAGTGTCGTAGCAGTTGAGTTCACATGCTCTGCTTCGGCGGCCCGAGGTTTGCAGGTTCGGATCCTGGGCACGGACCTACATACTGCTCATCAAGCCAATGCTGAGGCCGTGTCCCACATACAGCAACTAGAAGGATGTACAACTATGACATACAACTATCTACTGGGGCTTTGGGGAGAAAAAAAGGAAAAAGGAGGAAGATTGGCAACAGATGTTAACTCAGGGCCAATCTTCCTCAAAAAGAAAAAAAAAGCTACTTTTCAAGCATTCAGGTTCGGGTCACCTATTAAAAAAAATGGGGAGAGCAGAATCACCACCTCAATAGAATTGCTGTGAGGAACAGGTGAGATAATGCGCCTGATCACATTTTGTGAACGGAAAGGTTAAATGTACATTAACCTTTATAATGTACATTATTGTACAATAATGTACCTAATAATGTACATTATTAACATGACAGGTAGTTAAAATTGAAGTATTAGCCGAGGCACCAAGGTCTGGCAAGTGCTGCCTTCCCCAGGAGGGGCAAGGCCACCCAAGTGCAGAGTTTATAAAAGGAAAACTCAGAAATCAGTCACACACTTCTCAAAGTTCTTCACCACTTTGGAGGGTAGAAAAGGGTAGGGTTGTTGAAATTGAGGGAAGATTTTGTGAAGACTTCTTTGGAAGAGGTGTTCTCACCCTCAGCCCTCATCCATCGGGACTCCCAGAGGGCTTGTTTTGTGTGCTCTGCAGCTGGGGGTGTGGTGGGCCTGGATCTGACTCACGCTCACCATCACGCTCACGCTCACGGAGGCTACAGTGGCTGGTGGCAGCAGAGGAGGGGAAGTAGGGACATGACCTTAGGCAGTTCAGAAGTAGATGACATGGGGGGAAGGGCTGTTACCTTCAGAACAGCAGTAGGAATGCCAGCCTGGGGTCATTGTGAGAGGAATCCTGTCTGGAATGAAGTACCTGAAGGGAGAGGCAAGAGTAGGAATGGAGATCCATTACCCACATGAAAAGCCTGCCGCCATGAAGGGAGTTGTAATCATAGGTGGACTAGCAGGGGCGGCTCCAGAAAACCTGGTGCAAAACTCTCAACTTAATACATCTGTCAGATTCAGAGAGGGTAAAGCCAGCCTTTGACAGCACCAAACAGTTGAGAACTTTCTAATCCCCCTTACCTTCCCTCTCTACCCCCACATGATCCTTGGAGGGACCAGAAAAGAGATTAATTAGCAAGCTAGTGGAGGAACAGATACACCAAACCCACAGGATCCTGGCAGCAGGCCCGAGTGGGAAGAGAGGAGAAGATGTAAGTAATGAACTGAGGCAGTGTCCCTGCCTTAAAGTGACCACGGGACCTTTTATTACCTAACAGTGATTAGAAAACTCATGGGTTTGCCCATATTCTCATTCTGGAGCAAGGAACAGATTGCATGCAATGAATAGGTTTAAAGGGAAACGGGAGACAAAATAAAGTTGCTTTTAGAAGAATCCTGCTTGTTCAACATATTGGGTACATTATTATTACTTATCTAGCACAAACCATGTGCCAAGCACTGTGCACAGCACTGTATATTTTCCAAATAACCCACAGAGGTAGGTGCTATTATAATGTCCATTTTGCAAAGGAAGAAATTGAGGTTCAGAAAAGTTAGACAACCTGTCACAGGTTGCAGGATGGGTGGGGACAAGCCAGGATTGGGAGCAAGGCAGTCAGGCCCCATAGTTGCCATATCACCTTCTCACCTCCGTGGCTCAGCAGGCAGATCAGACAAGGTATTTGGGGAAGGACTAAAGTTGTCCCTCATGCCTCCAAGTGCACTTAGCTAAAAATACTTCAAGAGTTCACAGGAATTTTTACCAATCTCTTTGGGAAGGACTTAAGGGGGCCATGCTGTTTTGGTTACAATGATTTGGTTTTAAATATCAAGACCCACTCAAGCTAGCTTAAGGAGAAAGGAGGGGAACGTTATCATAAGGATACAGGGAGGTGTTCTGGAGACCTGTCCGGACTCTCTCTGCCTCCATCCTCTCGTTTCTGCTTCTTGTTCCTCCTCTTTTTCTCCCTGCACATTCCTCAAACCATTTTCAGAACGTGGCTGCCTCAGCCCCCGGGTTAGGGGCAGCTTAGTGCCAGCCCTGCAGAGACCAGTTGGCTGAATCCTGATTTGAAGTGCAGAGAGTGAGTCAGTTAAATATATACTGAGTACCTACTACGTGCCAGGCATTCTCTTAGGATATAGCAGCGCACAAAATAGGAAAACAAGAAACAAAACAAACCCTACGCTTGTGCGGCGTCCCTTCCCGTGAGATTCTGATTGGTGTCTCTCTGTCAGCTGACCTCTTCCCCTCGCCCAATCAAACGTGCTCGGGGGTGGAGTCAGAGAGTACAGCTGCAGTGGCTGAAAGAGTGAGCCAGGTGTGGAATCCACGGCTTCCTGAAGCCCTACGGACCAAAAGCTCTCCAGCCACAGTCGAGCTGGTTCTAGCAAGGCGTCAGCCCTCCAGGGTGGCAGCTGCCTGCTGCTAGGTCCTTTTGGCTTTCTCGCTCAGAGAGCACCCCTACTTCCTCAGCCTTGCCCCAGTCTGTTTCGTGCTGGGTTTGACACACGTTATCCTTTATCCCACCCTCTTTTGTGTTGGGTGAAGCTAGATCTTATTTTCAGATTGCTTTTTGTTTGTCTCTTCCTCCCCATGTGAATGCTTTTCAGGGGGAAATGGGGCAGTCTCCCCCTGCCCCGGCGCAGGCAGCGAGTGGAGGCAGAACAGGGCGATGACAGCACACACAGAGGACGGACTATATACTGGGACTCTTGTCGCCCCAGATGGCCTCCTCTGAGGCAGTGACACTGCTTTGTACAGCTGGGCCTGGCTGTGGGAGCCCGGCTGAACCAGGCCTTGTCAAAGTGCCTTCATCCTTTATTGTCCTACAGGCGGGGATGGTGATGACCAAGACAGTTCGGGTCCTCCCCTGCTTCCTGTTTGATGGCCTCGGTGATCAGCTTCGGTAACCCAGCTACTGCTTTTCAGTTGCCCGAGTTCTGGATCTCCTGCCTTCCTATCATTTCCATGGCCTTTCTTTTTCCTTTCTTTCCTTTTTTTTTTTTTTAATGTGAGCTCCTGGGCATTCAGTAATGGAATAGATTACATCAGATGATGCATTTGCCAGCCTCAGCGCTAAGCTATGCTCCTCACCACTGCAGCAGAGCATGCCAACCTGGTTTATATTGGGATGGAGCTCACAGTGCAGAATCCCCTGGACAGGTTTCTGTGGGATCCCCAAGTTTTGTCAGTTGAGAAGTGGGGTACTCTGTCTTTTCCTGGTGGTTAAGAACATGAATTTCTAAGTCAGGGGAGACCAGAATTCAATCCTGCCAGAGCCACTTAATATGCATGACCCTATGCGTGTAACTTAACCCTTGGTGCCCTAGTTTTCTCATGTAAAATTGATAATGGTTTCCTCGTTGCATCATTGTAAGTTGAATTCGGGATAATGTATGTAAGGTGCTAGCCCTGGCACATGGTAAGGACCCAACATGTGGTAGCCATTGTTAATATATTTGTTACGCCCCTTCTCGAACTCCTCCCAACATAATTTCCATGGCCCTAGAGACAGCGTGCTGGACCCAGGCTTTGGAGTCAGACAGACCTGCAAAATTGTGGCAGTCACATATACCTCTAGGATTGTTATGAGGATTAAGTGAGATAATGTGTGTAATCCTAATAAACATGTGTAAGTGCCTTCCGCATCTTACTCATTTACTCCACACAGCAACTCTAAGAAGTAGGGACACTTATTGTATGTGTCTTACACAAGGGGAGACTGAGGCGTTAACAGGGCCTTAAGTGACTGGTTCAAGATCACAAGCTAGTAAATGGATAAGGCAGGAAGTGGATAGAGTAAGCACATTATGCGCTGTGTCAGTCCCACTCTCTACCATGTGTCTGAAGTGCCTGGCACCTAGTAGGAGCTCAAAAAAATGTGAATTACATTTCTACACATTGCAGATGTAGAAATGACAAGGCAACAGAGCAGAATGGATGTTTAGGACAATATCTGTATGAATCGTTAGGGAATCAAGTCAAGCCAGTGGTATGACCAAGTCAGATTCAGAGTCCCTGCTGCATGCCAGGTATTCTCCCGAGGGGTTGGCATGTGTAATTGCAAATTAATCCTGAGAACCACCACGTGTGGTAGATGAATAGGCCCTGGTGGTTCATGTGAGTTCTGTCCACATGTACATCTGAGGTTCCTGATCTCAGGTTAGGCCTGAAAACCACTTTTCCTTAGAACTAGGAGGAAAAGTGACTCTGTGGCTGGCCTAAACCAAATAACAAACAGGGTGTGCAAAGATTTGGAAGGACAACCTTGTTGTGGCCAAATTTCCAGCCTTATTTTCCACTGGTCCAGAAAAATATATGCACAGAGCAAAGCAGTCTCCAGGCTGAGAACCTGGAGGTGTCAGTCGGGGGCTGGCAGGAAACAGATGGCACACTCAAATTAGGTGATTTGAAGAGAGTTTAATAAAGGAGCTATTTACAAAGGTGTGGGGGGACCACAGGGATAGTGCAGTCCCTTGGGGCTGGTAATAGCAGAGTGCTATCCCCTCCCCTAGGCCTGAAAGGAGACTAGATGTAGAGGTGACCTGAACCCTGAAGCAGAGTACTATGTGGAGAGGTCCACCTGGCAGGAGCTGTGGCCTTTGGTAGAGGGACCCAGCCAACCTACAGTGGCCCAGCAAGGTGGAGGCAGGGGAATAAATACCCCGACCTCACTCTCCTCCCTCCTTCCCATCTCCTTCTCAGGCTCCAGCCACAAACCAGAGGGCAAGGGGGCTCCATTGATTCAGTCCACCAAGATCAGCACCCCTGGGGCACAGAGCAGGGTGCAAGAGGGTGAAGTGTGGGACTGGACGGGCAAAGGGAAGATTTCTGGAACATTGGCCCTTGACTGGACCCACAGAGAGGCCATTGCCCCCCTGGGATTGGAGTTTTGAAGGCAAAAAGAAGTCTGGGATCTAAGTGATGGTGGCCTGTTTCTGGGATTGTGAAGTGGGATGGCTGGTGCCCGACTAGACTTGTGCTGGCCAAGCTGAGTCTGACATCACCTTCTGCCCCTCTACACTTTGATTGGGGTCTCTCAACCAATTCGAATTGAATCTCCTTTTTCTCTATGGCTGTGCTCCTCAAAGCCAGAAGTAGCTAAAGAGGAAAGTGCAAGCTCGGGAGTGTCTCTGACTGCAAACTCACTCATGTCCTTCAAAGCTGGCATAAATTTCACTTCTTCTGTGATGTCTTTGCTGACATTTGTGTATGTCTGTCCCTCTGTCTGAAATGTGGGCCCCACAATGGCATGTTTTACTCATCTCCATATGCCCAGAACCTGACACGGGGCTGACATACTGTAGGATCCCAATAAATATACGTTCAATCTTTATGTCCCTGTAGTCATCAGCGGATTCCAATGTAACCAGCATTTATTAAGCCCCTACTACTTTCCAAGCACTGTGTCAGTTCATTTTCATATCAATTCTTTAATTTAATATTCCCAACAGCCTTGGTTATTATCCTCATTTTCACAAATGAGGAAACTGAGGCTCAGAGAGATGAAGAGGCAGAACCTGGATTTGCACAGAGTTCTGCTTCCCTGGTCTAATGCTCTTTCCTTTCCTGCTCAGAAAGTGTCCCTTGACTGGTCATTGAACAGTTACTTCATGCATATGCATGAGCTGACTGCATGAATGAGCCCAGCGGAGCCTCTGTGTGTCTGTGCGCTTTGTGAAGCCCTGAACATCATTGACAGTGCCGGCCTGCTCACCGTGCTTGTCCAAGTTTGATGGCTGCTGCCAGCTAAAGCGCTCCTGGATATCCTCCCCATGAAGGCCACCTTAAACGCCACCTGCAATATGAGCACGAGGTCCGGTCGGACTGATGCTGCCCCTGAGCTCCGCTCTAAAGTGGATGCAGGAGCCTGGCTCTTTCGTACTTGTTTTGCTCCCATCAATTCAAAACGTACATTTCTGACAGTTTCCTCTGTTGAATAGTGAAAACATAAAATTGTCACATGCCTACCCTTTGGTTGTCCTACAATGAAGCTGCCAAAATTCTAATCAGCCAGTAAGATCCACCTGTCTCAGAAGAGCCTCAAACCCCCACTTACCAGAAAGAGAACAAAAGTTAAAAGCTGGTCCTTATTATGCACATTCCATATGCCCTGAACTTGCATATAGTTCTCTCAGTCTTAATAACGTCCCTGAAGATAGGAACTGTTGTTAGCTATATTTTATAGGGGATGGGCCTGAGGCTTTGGGGCGGTGGGGCACTTGCCCAAAGCCACACACCTAGGAAGTGGCAGAGCTGGGACTCAGGGCAGACCTGACTTCTGGCTCTCGCCCATGGGTGGGTCCAGCCCGAGGGAGCTTTCTGCTGCTTCTAAGCCCGCTGTCCTCAATCACATAGTGTCACCTCGATTCCTTCTCATTACCTTCTGCCCTATTTTACTGAGGATTCAGGGCAGATTTGGATCTGGCCTAGAAAAACATCTTCCTGACCCCTCAGAGGGAGAGAGAGACAGGAATGTGTTTCTAGGCTGTTCTCTAGAACCTAAGGCACTTCCTTGACCAAGCTTTCTCCCTCCGGCCAGTCCTCAGAACACTTTATCTGCCCCTTCCTGTCACAGTCTGCCTTGTTTTTATTTCTGCTCTATCTCCCCTTCTAGTCAGGGAGCTCTGCGTCTTATCCTTTGGTCTTCTCTCACGCCCAAAGTCTCAGTGTCTGTCAACATTTACCAAGCACCGATTGCTCGCCAAGTTTTATATCAGACACATTCACAGCTATGACTGTGTTTCTTCTTCATGGCAACCCATGTGGTGTACATTGTAGGTTTAGCCCATTTTACAGATGAGGATACTGAGGCTGGGGGAGGTGAAAGAGTCAAGGCCACAGAGCTAGTAAAGGGCAGCGCTGGGATTGAGCGCAGCCTGTTTTGCCCCACTATGGATTTTCTTTCTGCAACATCACAGCTAGCAGCTGAGCAAGTGCTCAGTCGACATTGGTTGAATGACAACGGAAGGAAGCAAGGGAGGAGGAGAAGGAGAAATACTGAGAAAAGTTCCAAGACAGCAAAATAAAAGAAAGTATAGAATATTTCAAAGCAGTAAATTGGTAGAAGATGAGAGAAATGGGTCTAGGGTATAACTTTCTTCTAAGGTCACAAAAATAAAGGCACACACCCAAGATCAGAGAAAGACACACAGAAGCAGCCTCCGTTTTAGCTTCAGAGTGGATCTTTCTCTGGGCTTTCTGTGGGGATGGACACACTCAGATGTGGTCCCAACATCAGGCATCGGATGCACTGCAGAGCATAGACCTGTGTGCTCTGTGTTGAAACAGTAATGTTCTTTTCAATGAACTTGAGCAATTCATGTGTATAGTATACATACGTATATCTGTGCAGTGCAGTTAGAGAAGTCGCTGCCCTTGGAGTTAAATGACCAAAGTTCTCATTCCAGATCTGTCCTTTCCTAGCTTCCCAGTCTTAGGTAAAACGTCTCCTCTCTCTTAACCTCAGTTTTCTCATCTGTAGAATAGGCAGGACAAGGTTCCTCATGTCACGGGAGATTAGTCCATCAAATTAGGCAAAGCAGTAACTGTAAGCCCCTAACATGGGCTTAGTTAAATGTTTCCCAGGTCGTTCTATCTAATTCCTTCATTCTAATGAAGACAGACACAGCAGCCCCTCTGCCGCCAGGTCCAGCTCTACCCCGGGTTAGCACAGGAGACAGTCCTGAGTTGTGAGGGTTTCCAGGGGCTCTGGAGCTGTTGGGGTTGAAACCTGGCTTTGCCATTTCCGAGCTGGGTGACCTGGGGCAACTTGCCTAACCTCCTTTCGCCTCAATTTTCTCACCTGTAAAGTGGGAATAATTATAGGGCATCCTTCTTTGAGTTCTGAAGAAGAATTTAGAGGAAGATAATAGTCTGGATGGGATCTTCCCATTCATTTTCTAAAAAAAATAAGCCTGGAACCTTGGAACCCTGCCTGGCACATAGCAAGTGTTCAGAGAGTATTAGTTATTTCAGTATTGTCTTTATTGTTTTTATGTGCTGAGTGTTTTCTTATGGCTGCGTTTCCACTGTTGCACTGTCCCCTCCCCCAGATCCCCCATATTCCAACTGCTGAGCTGGAGGACCCAGATCTGCAGGACAGAGAGGCATTACTTAAGTGAGGAGAGAGCTTCGTCATCTTTCAGTGATGTCAGGAGGGCTGCTTATCAATAATTGGACAGTTTTTCCAGGAACCCAATCTAGAGAGTGCAGTGCCCTGGCTGCAGCAGGGCCTGGCCGGCTGGGGCTCCCGGAAGGCTCTGGGTGCGCTGGGGATTGTTGTCTGCCTGCTCTGTGGGCGGAGGGGTCTGGTTGCCGCTGGAAGGGCCCCTGCTGCAGGGTGGGACTCAAGACCCGAGCCTGCCGCTGGGCTCTCCATCTTCCCTCAGGCCCTGCCCTCACAGCCCTGTTCAACCGCCCCAAGTAGACGCCCTATTCCTCACATGGTGTGCTTGAGCCCAGAGCCTGGAAGCTGTCCTGACACCTCCCCCCCCTCACTGCTCACCTTTAAGCCCCCCACAAGTCCCGATGATTTTGTTTTTAAGCATGACCCCAGTCTGCCCCTTTTGTCCATTCTCATTACCACCACCCTAGTGCAGGCGTGCTGGGCCCCCACAGCAGCATCTCACTGGCTTCCCTGGTCCCCTCCTGCACCCCCCCCAATACACACACACTCTCACACACACACACACACACACACACACACACACACACACACACACACGGCAGCTAAGAGTAATCTTTCTAATGCAAATCTGGCCATGTCACCTCCATGCCTAAACCCTTCGGGGCCTCTGTGTGGCTCTTAGGGAAATATTCAGGCCCCCTGTACGTCCTCAAGGCCTGTAGCTAATGTCATCAAGTGTCCAGCTTCACGCAAGCCCTTCTTGTCTTCATTCATGGCCTTCCGGCCACACCCTTGTATCAGGCCCTGTCACCGGGACTTCGCACTCCAGGCCCTCGCCCTGCTTGTCCTCTGTTCTCAGATACGCCACCTCCTCAGAGAAGCCTTCCTGACCCTCCTGTCTAAAGCAGCGACCCCACCCCCTCAGCCCTTCTTCTCTGCACAGCCCCTGCGTATTTCCACCACGAGACTCGTGCCAACCAGAATGATTTTGTCATCTCGTCAGCTTCCTCATTTATAGTTGGTCTCCCCCACTAGAAGGTCAGCCCCCAGGGACACAGAGCCTGTCTGTCTGGCTCACAGCTGTATCCTGAGGGCCTCCAATAGCTCCTGGCGCCCGGAAGGTGGGTGGCTAGAAGCGGGGGGGCGGGGTGGTGGAATCTGGTAAGTGCTGGACTCGGAGGCTAGAGTCCTGGGTTTGAGTCCCGGCGCTGTGACCTGCTCTCGTGTGCAGTTAAGCCCGTGTTGTGCCTCTCTGAAGGTTGGAGTCGGAGACCTGGGGTCCAGCCCAGGCTCTGCCACCTGCGGGCCGTGTGAGCATGGGCAGCTCACCTTATCCCTTCAAGCCTCCTCTTCCACATCTGTCAAAGGGGGAGGACTATCTGCCTCACAGGAGAGTTGTCGGGATTCCGTGAAATGGAGTATGGAGTCCACGCCTGTAGACAGAGCCTGGCACATTCTGGGGGTGATGGGAGGGGAGCCCAGGGCCTGCCCAATCCTATGGGCGTTCTGTACTGAGTGGGGCAGGCACAACCCGTGTTCACTCCACAGGAGCCAAAGGGGTGAAAAGCAACCATCCAGCCCGAAGCCTGTTAGATGTGCCCCCTTCAAAGGAACGAAGCCGTAGCAACAACGCCCAAAGTATGCGCTTCCTCCCTTCAGGGAGGGAGAGCTCCCTCCAGAATTCACTGAGTTTCCCTTTGGGAAGGGGCTGCCAGGGAGCTCAGAGAGACCTTGGACCCTCAACCACAGGCTTTTCTCCTGCAGTGTGAGTGTCCATTATGCAAACTGGATATAACCCAATGGATTGTTTATGGTATACAGTTGGCCTTACGGGTCCCCTGAGGGAACCACAAGGACAATAGAGGAAAGGCTTTGAAGTTGTAAGTTTGCTTTGACTTTATCATAACACTGGCTGGAAAGGACAATAAAGAGGATAAAAAAATACGTGATGTGCCTTGCACCAAGGTCAGAGCTGGTGGCCATAAGTGGGGGATGGCATGGACTTTTAGGTTTATGGCTACAAATCCCAACTACAGAAACACCCTTACTGCTGGGACTCCTGTAGGAAAAATTATTTTTGTTATTGTGACTCTAAAGCTCTCTAGTCCAAATGCTTTTTTATTTGCTCCCATTGAAACAATTTATGTTATACTCGTGACCCAGAACTCGGAGTTGCGCCACGTTAAAGCCAGGCAGGGCCATTGATGCTTAGGGGATATGCTTCCCCCGCTTGCCAGGCTGCTGCATTTTTTTTTTTATCTTTGAAAAAACATTAATGTAGGCAAGGCACTTAACTCAGTGCCTGATATATAGTAAGCACTCTGCAAACATTAGCTGTCATTGTTCCTACTCCTGTTTTATTAACAGTAGTGTATATAGACGCACTTTGTAGTAAACAGCCTCAGATCCTTTTTTTTTTTTGGAATGAGGTGAGACGTAAAGAAATTCTAGGAGTCTGGAGTATGTTCTAATTGCCTGGATGGAGTGAATTTGGTTCCAGTGCCAGGTGACCTTGAACACGCCACCCTGTATCCATCAGGTGATGCCTGGCTGTCTCTCACTCCTCCAGCTGATCCAGATAAGAAGCCCCCAGTTGGATGGAAGGGAGACTTGCATAAGGTAAGCGCCTACAGATACCTCCAAATACTTTATTGCATTTAAGCCTCATGGCAGCCTGGGGAGGAGGGCTTGTTTTCCCCAACTTACAGATACAGAAACTGAGTCTCAGTGCAGTTCAGTAACTCACCAGAGGAACATAGCTAGAAAGTGCCCAGGCTGCATTTGAACCCAGATCTTATGACTCTAAAGCCTGCAATCCTCCACTGTCTGGAATTGATTCTTAGGTTTCGGCTACTTTTTTGGGAGCCTGCAGCAAGTTTGAGCTCACATAGTTTGCATTTGTTTGAAAAGTGATGTCTTAAGTTATGATTTATTTTTCAGTGTTCATTCCCCATTTTGCGGGCAGCTCTGCACCAGACCTCTGACTTCTCTGCCTTAGCTGGTCAGGCCTCTCATTTGTAACCCAACCCATGATCTTAGCAGAATCCAGTCAGAGTAAGTTATCTGCTGTCAGGGCTGTTTAAATATTTCATGGTGACCTGGATCACGGCAGAGGACAGATCACTCTGCTCTGGGGGCAGGAGAGGCAGCTAATGGATCAGCTGCAGGCACCAGATGTCCAGGGGTTGGGGATAGATGGCCCATCCGACAAGGCAAGCAGGCGAGGGATGCTTCAGGTTAAGCATCTTGCTAAGGACAGGGCTGCATGTTTATAAGAGGTCAAATTTTTAATGCCTGATTTAGGTGGACCCTCGAACCTGGACTAAGCAGAGAGCCACTTTAGTGTTTTCATAGCCCTTATATCAGCCTTTGAGTGATCTTCTAAGAAACACACGGGCACACACACACCGGGAGGGGGCTGGCTGAGCACCCCAATCTGTAGATGGGTAAATTGAGGCTCACAGAATTTAACTGGTGTGCTCTGGGTTACCCTGGAGGTAGTGGAAATTCTGAGATCTGATCCCAGTTTTCTCTCTCTGCATCTAAGAGAAGTAACAGGTTGTTGAAAAGATCTTGGAATGTGGAAAGAGAGGAAACCCGGCTTCTCTTCCCGGGTCTCCCACTTGCTGCCTGTAACTGGATTGCTCTCCCTGTCTGAGCTGCCATTTCCAGCTTCTGAGGAATTCTTGGAACCCATGATGCCATCTCTGATATGACTTTTTCCCCCAGCAGCACATTAGGTAGGGGCTACCGGCAGAGAAGGCAGGGAAGTGGACCAGAGGGATGATAAAGCCTTTCCAATTCTGTGCCCAGGATCTCGGCCTAGAGAACATGGTCATCAGTCCCGGGCAGAGAAATGAACTTCAGACCAGGAAGCTGCTTATGTGTTGGCTGTCTGTTTTTTAAGCATTCAAGTGCAAAGAGAGAATGCTGATGGTTGGGGGGAAATGCCAGGGAGGTTAATTGACTGGAAGTTGCATCTATGAGCTATGGAGCCTGTGCTGCTGGAGAAACAAGGAGCCTGAATCTGAAAAGAGGGAGGAGAAGGGTTCCAAAAGGTGGTGTCTAGCAAGGTGGGAGAATGCCAGCTCTCCACTTCTCATTCACCCAGAAATGATTTATTGAGTGCTTACTATATGCCAGGCACTGAGCTAAATCCTGGGGACATGAGATGAATACAACAGACATGTCCCTGCCCTCTTGGGGCCTACATTCTAGTTGGGGGGATGAGGGGGGTGTTGTCCTTAAACAAGAGAAGTTTGATGAGTCCCAAGGGTTCTGCTGGAAACAGAATAGGATGTGATGTTGGGATTGGCAGGAGGCACGTCCAACAGGGAGGTGATGGGAAGTGACGTCAGAGCTAGACCTGAAGGATGAGGTGGAGCCAGCCAGGGGGAGAGGGTCAGGCAGAGGAAAAGGCTGTGTGCATAAATTAGGAGGCCTTCAGCTGAAAATAACAGAAGACCCAAACTCAAAGTGGCTTAAATGATAAAGAAATTTCTGAGCCCCCTGAGCTGGGAGTTCTCAAGTAGAAGGGTAGAAACTTGGGGGACACAGCAGTACTCAACCATGTCCTCAGGGCCTGGGGTCCTTGCATGTGTCACGGCTCTGCCAGTCCCAGCATCCCTGGGCTGGATCCCCTCGTGGTCCTAGGATGGCTGCCTACAGTTCCAGGCACATTCAGACCTGTGTCTAGGGGAAGGAAGAAAACTTCTCTTGTGTCTTTTTCAAAAGAGAGGAAGCTTTCCCCAGGAGCCCCCAGCACACTTTTGCTTAGACCAGAACTGGCTCACAGGCCCAGCCCCAAACCAATCACAAGTGCGAGAAGTGGCATTATCCATGATTGGATCAGACATCTAATTGCGATGGGGTAGGCTAACCCCACCCCCACCCCCAATGGGAGGACACATCTATCAAATCAGAGTTCTGTTAGCCAGAGGGAGAGGGGAGAGAGTGTGAACAGGGCAAGCAACAGTACCCAGTATAAATAGGAACAAGCTGGTGGTTAGAGGTGAGAAGAGAAGGCAAATGTAGTAAGAGGGAGGTGTCCTAGGAGGAGATGCAATCAGGGAGATGGGCAGGAGACCCCTGATTTGCTTAAGAACTGGCTGAGTTACTCATCCACAAGAAATGAAGACGGTAAGAATGTATTTCATAAATATAAGCCACCAACAATTATAAGGCACACCATTATTTTATGAACCACTAAGAAAGAATAACCACTGTCAAACCATAACATGCTATCAATTGTCAATTATACTCTGACTTCTGAGATGTTAAAAAGTGTGCACGTTGGAATCATTGACATGCGGTGGTGCCGACCTCTGGTGCAGAGGTAGAACGGGAGTTGACATCCAGGCTCCCGTGCTGTTGCTTGGTTTCTGGGTTTCTTCAGTGTGGTGATAAAGGTTCTGTGGGGTTTGTTATGACCAGACCTTATGACTAGGGCTGACACGTTTGACCCACGGTGGGGTGGAAAACATACATGGCGGAGAGTGAAAACAACCTCAATTTGCATTCCTCTTAGGCCTTGGACGAGACCCCTGCCCTCCCTGAGCATGTTTGCTCTTCTGCGTCTCCTGGGTGCTGTGAGGATTCACAGAAGCAATGAGCAGGAGCCTGCTAGCCCCTCACCCAGCACCTTAATAGCTGCCTGGTCAGTCCCCCTCCTTTCTCCCTTGTAACTGGGGAAAGATTCAAATGTAGTTCCCTAGAGATAGAAAGAGGCTTTGGTCTCAACTCCCCTTCCAAACCCACTAGCCCCAGTGAAGCCCCATCTTGCATTTTGACTTTGAGTCAACTGTCCCTAGAAGTGGACATCGTATTGGACTACTCTGGACGGTGGCCGAATCATCTCTGGCCAACCTACCATGTGCCCCCAATGCACTTGCTATTTCAGTCACAGTCACTAAGTGCTTCCATCTAAACCTCTTGAGGCTACAAGGTACCAAATGTTTTGAATTAATTGGCTTCTATTTTCCTTCCTGTATGTGTGCCTCGGTGCCTTTTTAGGGCAAGATTGACTAGAGGAATCCTTCCTGAATTGTAGCAGCCCTGATTCAACTTGGAGTTAATTATCTCTAATATGCTGTACAATTCCCTCTGTACCTTTTATCACATGGAGTGGAGGCATAATTTATCCAAGTGTATCATTTGAGACTTTTCTTTTTACAAAAAGAAAGTTATTGTGTGTGCCTTATAAAAATATTCATTCGGTCTGTCATTGTTTATTCATGAGATGTTTATTGAGGACACGCCTCTGTGCCAAGCATGGCACTAGTCTCTTATGATTTCTTACCAGGTTATCATCTCACAAGGCTATCAGGTCAGGAGTCTTATCCTCATTTGACAGAGGATAAAACTAGGTTCAGAATGAAGAGAGAGGTTAAAGTCTTTCGTCCCCACCCATACCTGCTTGGATGCCATGTGTCTACCAGGAGCTGTGTCCCTCCATGACGGCAATTCCTGATAGACTTCAATAACACGGTTTCCTCTCTGTGTTTCCTCGGCCCTAGGGCTGGTCCCAGCTTCCTTCTGTTGCCTCGCCAACCCTGGTTTCTCCCCTCACCCTCTCCGCACCTCTGTACGTGGTCCCTCCCTGCAGTTCTCTTCATCCGGACCACGTGCGGTGGATGGCTTTCCTCCAGGACCCTGATGGATCCACTTGTCCAAGAGCACGCAGCTGATAACAAAGTGGTGGCTCTGAGATTCCACATTCTCCATCTGTCCTCTGTCTCTGTCATTCTGCCCTCCCACCTCTGTTATCCTGAGAAGCTTATTTTTTTGAGGATAAGACAAAGAGAGCTGTGCTGTATCTTCAAATGTCTCTGCATTTCTGATAGGACAGTTAGAAGAAGGCAGGCCTTTTTAGAATCCAGTGACAGCGCATGTGTTTCACTTACAAAATTCTATTCAAATTGACCCAATGGAAATCAATCACTTGGTTCCTTTTGAAAGAATCTTGTCCAGCTGAAGATTCAAAGACGACTGTAGGGAGCTGTGTCACGTTTCCTAGGGATGCTGTAGCATAGTATACACACTGGGTGCTTAAAACAACAGAAATTTCTTCTCTCTCAGTTCTGGAGGCCACAAGTCCATTGTCATGGTGTCAGCAGGGCCGTGCTCCCTCTGAGACTCTAGGTGGAATCCTTCCTGGCCTCTTCCTGGCTTCTGGTGGTTGCTGGAAATCCTTAGTGCTCCTTGGCTTGCAGCTGCATCACTCCAACCTCTGCCTCCATCGTTCTGTGGCCCCCTCCCCTGTGCGTCCATGTGTCTTCTCCTCTTCTTACAAGGCACCAGTCCTGTTGGATTTAGGGCCCACCATACTCCAGTTTGACTTCATCTTTACTGATTACATCTTCAATAGCCCTATTTCCAAATAAAGTCGCTTTCTAAGATACTGGGGGTCAGGACTTCAACATATCTTTTTGAGGGACACAATGTAACCGATAACAGAGCTATCACAGAAGACTGGGGATCAGTTTGGTGGAGTCTGACTGCCACTTGGAGACTGGTTTAGCAAAAAAGATTTAAGGAAAGAAAACGATTGGGAGCTGCGATAAACATTTAAGGCCTGCCTTTTCTTTTGTTTGAATGACTGTAGTCAATGTTGACACATGTCGACTCCCATCAATTCATGTTCCCATTTGGAGTGACGAGGATAGCGGTGATGGAGACTTAGAGAAGCGGCAATCGGACAGACTGTCATTTTCGTAGAACTAACAGGACGCGTGGATGCATTCACTGTGTACGTGTGTGTTAGTGACTGGGAGATGATGGTAGGCTTTTTTTTTAAGATCCTCTTTTTTTGTCTTTCAGAGCAACATTTATTGAACTGCACCCGTCTGCGTAACATGCAAGAGCAGGAGACTGCAAGGGTAGAGCAGATAAGGAAAGCTCGGGCAAGGGAAGGGGGTCTGGAGGGAGAGAGACTTTGGAGAGGCATTCTATGAAAATGCAAGAATCAGCTCCTCCCCTCCCTCTCTTCCTTCCTCTCTCCCTCCCTCCTCCCTCCCCTCCATCTCTTCCTCTTCCAGGCTGACTCTGCCCTCCTCAGTAGCTCCCAACATATCCCATATCGTGATCTTGCTAAAAAAAGATTAGGCGTTAGCCTGCCTGGAAGTGACATAAAGGAAACAATTCAGCCGAGCAGAAGCAGGGGCCACCAAGGGGGTGTGGCGAGGAGGCTGTGAGCGTGTAGAGCGTCGTGTCCCGCAATGACAGGACATTGCCTGTCTCCAGTCTGAGCAGGCGTTTAACGAACAAATGCAAGAGCATTTGTTCCAAGGGTCAAGGGTCCTGGAGGAAACTGAGGCAGGGTGGAGAGAGAAGGACCCTGGGACCCTGCCCGTGTGCTCTTCTCAAGTCTTCCTGTTACAGGAACAATGAGATTGATGCTTTTCTTTTTAGCTGTGAATTATTTTAATGACCAATTATGTACTCATCAAAGTAATTGTGACCACGAAGAAAATTGTTTCAACCACATGTGAATTTCTCACGTTTAAATTCTTGGGTTTTTTTTTTTTTTTTTTTTAGAGAAAAAGAATACAGGTATGTCAGAAAAATATTCAGATAGTACCAAAAAGTTAACAGTAAAGCTTAGATTTCCCCTCCATCTCTAATTCCTGGTCCCCTAGAGGCAGCCTCTATTACGAGTTTTCTTCAATGAACTATCTTTATAAAACAAAAAGTCAATATCTTCTTTGCTGATGGTGTTCTAATTGTTCCAAATGAAAGTCTAAAGTAACACAAGAGGTTGTTGTTGTTTTCGCTCAAAATAAAACTTATTTCTCTGGGGTTTGACTAAGTTTTTCTTCTTCAGACCACCTGCAGGTTAACCAGGAAGGCCAGGACACATGACCAACTAAGCCTGGAAATACCTTGTTATGTGGTGGTGTTACTCTCATCTATAGGTTTAGTTATCCCCATTTTACTGATGAGCAAACTGAGTTCCAAAAAGACTAAGTGGCTTACCTAAGGTTGTAAGAGGGACCAGGTCTGACCACGGGTCTGGCTGGCTCTCTTCAGAATGGAGCTACCTTCTCCCTTGTTCCAAGAAGACCATTGATCTATTTTGTGGTCAGTGATTCCTAAAGAAATAAATAAGTAAATAATTGAGTAAATTGATAGATCAATCAATCCTCAACAAATATTTATTAAGCACCTATTATGTCTCCTACTCTGTACTAGATGATTTAGGAGAATATGCAAGTAAGGGATGGTGTATACAAAGACGGCTGCATATGTTTTGCCTCTTCTTCCATGAAGAGTCTATTTCAACTCTGGACTGGCCTGGGACTTGCTTTGACAAATGGGATTCAGCAGCAGTGATGCTGTGTCACTCCCGAGGCTGGGCCTTAGGAGATCTGCAGCTTCCGCTTTCACACCTTTGGAATCCTCCCTTTTGGAATCCAGCTGCCCATGCCACGTAGAGAGAGCGCAGAGAGAGCTGAGAAGCCCTGGTTGACAGCCCCAGGTGAGCTCCCGGCTGACAGCCAGGACCAATGACCTCCCATGAGAGCGAGCCATCTTAGCCGAGTTGAGCCCCTAGATGACAGCAGCCCCTGCCAACACCACATGGGGCAGAAGAACTGCCCAGCAGAGCCCAGTCAACCCACAGAGCCATGAGAGATAATCTATGGTTGTTGTTTTAAGCCACTAAGTTTGGGGATGTTTTGTTACATAGCGTCAGATACATAAGGCACATCCTTTGCCATACAGTAGCTTACACACAAACTTCTGGTGATTTCGTGTGCTGCTCTATACCCTTTTTATAAATTTGTTTTCTGTTTAAATAGGCTAGAGTTCTGATTGCAGTAGGAACCCTGACTGATGGGAGCCAATGAAGGGGTTTTTTGCTAAGGAGTATCAGGGTAAGTCTGCACTTTAGAAAGATCACTTTGGCTGTGACTTAAAGACAAGCTGGGAGAGGGAGAAACAGGAGGCAGGGAGGCCAGTTAGGAGGCCATTGGGGGTGATGATGATGTCAGCTTGGCAGTGGCAGGGGGACAATGAGCACACAGGGGAGATCCTGAGGATGTAGACTCGCTGTGTCTTAGTGATACAGAGGGTAAGAGAGAGGTGGGAGTTGAGAATATCTAAGTTTCTGACTTGATCAACTGGCTGGATGGAAGTGTCAATTTACAGAGATGGAGAACGCTGGAGACGGAGGGCAGATATTAGCTTCCTTCTTTCCTTAGTGAGCAATAGTACTGAGCAGCTGCTGGGTTCAAATCCACCCTCCAATCTATCCTCCACCCTTGGAAGATCTGAAGCGTGGGTGCTCATTCCAATAAGCACATCTGATCATGTCACATTTCTACTTAACACCCTTCATGGTGTCTCCTTCTTCCAGAGTGAATTCACAGTCCTCAGGGACTTGCTCCTTACTCCTCCAGCCTCCGCTCTCTCTTCCCTCCATAACCTTTCTCTGCGAGTTTCAGGAACATGCAGGTCCCACCATGCTCATGCATGCTCTTGCCAGTTTCCAGGCCTTTGCTCCCACGGCTCCTTTTGCAAAGATCACCCTTCTTATGTCAGGATTCAGTCATCACCTTTCCAGAAGCTTTCCTATCTCAGGGTAGGTGCCAGTCCTCCAAGATCTGAGAACACCTTCTGTTTACTTCCGGAGCCGCCCTGATCAGATTCCATTGTAATGGCCTGTTTATGTGTCTGGCTCTCCCACCGGACAGATGGCGAATTCCCTGAGTATTTGTGTCCTCAGAGCTGGCACAGAGCTGGGCCAGGGCTTTCCTCCTGCGTTACCTCATTTCTTAGCTATACTGTTACCATCGGCATTTTTACTATTGTCGCTTCTCCTTTTGTATCGGAGCCCTCCTGGGGCAACACTGTCCAAACAAATTCATAAATGTACTTAAGAAAAAACAAACACAAACAGTGTTTCAGAATTGAAAACAAAATAAAGAAATAGGCCCAACGTTTATAGACAACTTCCTCTGGTAGTGATTTAAGCGAGAGGACAATTAGTCCCCAGGTAGTGTTTTACAACTAAAACAAGCGCCAGAGGACATGTGGAGACTCCGAGGAGGAGGCATTTGCGCAGGAAACTTGGGGAGCTGCAGCAGAAACCAGCTTCTGGGCAGTAAAGCAGCCAGCTTGTCCCTACCTCCTCAGCCTCAGACCTCTTGCCCAACTGCTTGCAGGCTCGGGGTCCACACCCACACCATACACCCAGGGAGGTATGCCCCAGGCCTCCCTCTTGGGGCCGTGTTTCGGCTGCAGAGCAATGACTGCAGAAGTCCCAGGAAGTCTCAGTACTGTTGGCCCCACGGGAAAACTCAGATCCCTCCAAAAGCTCCCACTGTCCCCTCCCTGCCCTTCCTCAAAGACTGTTGGCTGCAGATTTGGGGGGTTGGAGCAGGGAACAGATGCTACTGGATCCCACCATCAGCACTGCAGGCATTGGACCCATGGGAACAGGGCTGGGTGGGGGAGGGTGCAAAATGCCAACTGGGACAAGGCCAGTGATACAAATAGGTGAACTGGGCCGGGGTAAGGCGGTAGAGAATGGTGGGGAGTGAGGAAAATTAGGATGCCCTGCTCCATCTGAATGGAGCAGCTACCACTCAGCTCCCACCGACGCTTGCCACGAGGGAATGTCGGGCCAGGGTGGTCAGATCTTCTCACATTTCTTCAGATGGACCTAGAAATCAGAATTTTAATGTGAAATTTCCCAATACTAAATATCAAACATGAATTTATAAAATTTTAAAAATCTCTTTCCAAACAAAACACAGGCCCACGGGTGTCCAGCTGGTGGCCTCTCTTCTACTGACATCATAAATCCAAATTATAAGCCAAATCTGAATGTTTGCTACTGCAGAAAGTCACAGAATAAACTTTTACACCTTACCAGTTCTGGGTCATTGATAAATCCAGGTGGAGAGAGGCAGCGGAGGATTTGGGGAGTCAGAAAAAAATGAGCTCAAATCTCAGCTCCACTACTTCCTCGGTATGTGGGCTTCGCTGAGCTTCACTTTTCACATCTGTAAAATGGGGACAATAATTGCCTGCAGGCAGCTGTCCCCTACTCCCACCCCTGGACTGGTTCTTGCTAATAGAAAATAATTTGGTTCAGGTGTCAGAAGAGTAGCGGTGAGCTCAAGGGATGAATTGTGCTCAATTTAAGTCATTGTGGGGACCCTATTCTACTTTGCCAATGATTTGCTTAGGGACAGGCAGAGACCCAGGTTTGGGCAATGAATTGAGAAGGGAAGTCTGCTGAGGAGGTTACTGAGATATGTTTTCCTCCCTGATAAAAGAGAAAGTGTTGAGGAAGAAGAGCCCCTTTCTGCCATCACCCTGTGCTTCCTATTTGGGACTCTGCAAGGTGAGTATGTGATGCTTAAAGCTGTGGCAGCCATTTTGTAACCATGAGGGAAAAGTCAAGAGAGTCACAGAAATGCTAATCCACAGTCCTGGGAGTGTGGAGCCTGCTTCCAGACATTTCATTGAGAAATAGTAAAGGTCCTTATGGTTTAAGCCATTCTTTGTCAAACTTAAGCATGTGTCAGAATCGCCTGGAGGGCTTATTAAAACACAGATTGCTGGCCCTACTCACTGAGTTTTTGATTCAGTAGGTCTAGAGTTGGCCCAAGAATGTGCCTTTCTGACAAGTTCCTGTGATGCTGATGATGCTGGTGAACCACGTTTTTTTTTTTTCCCCCATATATTTACTTTTTATTGAATTTGTTAATGTTACAACGTTTTGAGCACCATTCTTTAAGCCACTGTTAGCTGGATATCCTATCACGCTGATGAATACCCCCTAACAGATATAATGACACTTACTTGAGAGAGGCATTGTGGCCATTCATGAAGATACCATATGTATCTCTCTCAAAGCTGTAGTGCACAGGTAGACCGTAGATTCATTCTGTCTTTCATTTTCATTTGAAGGTGCTGTTGTCTACCCAACCCAACCTGAGACAAGTCCATCTTGAACTAATAGTCTGAAATATATCTGGAGTGCTTCTCTCAAAAAATATCCATTATCTTAATGGCAAAGACAATGAAATTTCCACTATAGATCTTCCAGCAGAACCTCTCACCTCCAGCATGTTTGAGAAACCTCCCTGAAAAGTGCATTATGGGGGCCGGCCCCGTGGTTTAGTGGTTAAGTGCGCGCACTCCGCTACTGGTGGCCCGGGTTCGGATCCCAGGCGCGCACCAACACACCACTT
Source organism: Diceros bicornis minor (assembly GCF_020826845.1). Classification (NCBI taxonomy): domain Eukaryota; kingdom Metazoa; phylum Chordata; class Mammalia; order Perissodactyla; family Rhinocerotidae; genus Diceros; species Diceros bicornis. The sequence continues at coordinate 87,578,427 of NC_080740.1, read as the reverse complement.
GTCCGGCTATGCTGAGGCAGCGTCCCACATACAGCAACTAGAAGGATGTGCAACTATGAAATACAACTATCTACTGGGGCTGTGGGGAGAAAAACGGAGAAAAACGGAGGAGTATTGGCGATAGATGTTAGCTCAGGGCCGGTCTTCCTCAGCAAAAAGAGGAGGATTAGCATGGATGTTAGCTCAGGGCTGATCCTCCTCACAAATAAAAATAAATTAAAAAAAAAAAGTGCATTATGGGACTGGCTTCTACCTTTAGTACAAAATGTCAATTCAAACCGCTGGCAAATTTAATCTATTGAGACCCAGCTCTGATCTTGCATCATAAGGGCTAGTGGGCAAGAATTTCCCTGGACAGCCTTTTTCAGAAGCCTCCCATGTGGTGACCTGGGACTTCTCTCATTTACTAGACACCCACCTAGTCCTGCCCAGAAACCAGTACAAACTGTTTACCATTATCTCCCAGCGTAGTCAGAGTCTCCTCAAAGCTTCCCTCCCCAGACCTGCCTCAGGGTCTTGGCCTGCTGTCCCCCAGTGACCATGCTCTTGCTCGTCTCTTTCCTTTTCACAGATGTCTCCACTTCTACTTCTTATGAATCCTTTTCCTATCCCCCAAGCCCTCCACATTTTCATTTTTCAGGCTGTGCTGGTCTTTTCTGCCCAATTGGAAGGGCCTCAAAGGGAGGCAGTGTAGATCAGTAGAAATGATATGGCCAAACCATTCCTAAGAGGCACACCTGCCCTGCTCCCGGTCCAGCTCTGGCTCTTTCTCAGAGGAGTCAGCAGGTCAAGGAGTCTCTGTGCAGCCAGCCTGTTAAACTTTAATGTTCATATCCATCACCTGGTGATCTTGCTAAATTGCTGATTTTGCCGGGGGGGGGAGGAGGCTGAGGTTCTGCAGGTGCTATAGATGCTGCTGGTCCACAGATCACATTGGGGTAGCAAAGTTCTAGACCTGAACTGCCAAAAATATCTGTTGAGCCCCTGAAATGTGGCTGGACCTGACTGAGAGGTGCTGGCAAAGCAGAAAACATATTGGATTTCAAAGACTTAGTACAAAAAAATATATAAAAATTTCTCAAGAATAATTTTTTATAATTGATTACATTAAAATGGTAGTATTTTGGATATATTTGATTAAATAAAATATATTGCTAAAATTAATTTCACCTGTTTCTTTTTACTTTTTTTTAGCATGAGCTAAGGCTAAATTGTAAATTCCACATGTGGCTGGCATTTGCGGCTCACATTATATTTCTATTAGATACCAGTTCTAGATCATACTCCATGCACACATACTGGGAACCATGGATGCCTTGCCCAAATGGCTAAGAGCCCATTTCTGGAGCTTGCACAGACTCCTCCCCCAGGTCTGTCCTCCCAAAGGCTGAGCAAGCTTCCCTTGTGCAAGCTTCAAAGCCTAGTGGAGGCCAAAGGGCAGCTGTTGGTGGGGAGAGGGAGTGGACAATGGGGCTTACATGAGGCTGGGGTACCCTCAGTTGTTTGCCTACACAAGGCCCATCTCAGTACAGGACAGGGACCAAGGTGGGGGCAGCGGCCAGGTCTGGGGCTGGGGACCAGCTCTCCTATGTCACTAGACTTAGGCACAGAATTCTGACGCAGCCAAGATTTCTAAATTCTATCTTGGCCTTCCAGATCGTTAGGCAGATATATTTGTCAAAGTATGCAGATAGAATATATTTTATTTAAAAGTTTGTTAGCTTGATCTATAACTTTTAATATTTAGACATATGATATGTGGGCCTCTGATTGTGCTCTCACCCTGGGTAAGTAAGGCAATTACCATACAGCCTTGTAAGGGCTGCAATATGGGATGTACAAGGTACAGTGGGAGCCCAGAGGAGGGACACGATCTGCCTGCAGCACAGTGGTCTTTGAATAATATTGAAATCCAGAGGAAAGGGTCATAGCTGAGAGACCACTAGTACAGTGGGAAGAAGCTAAACCCATCTATTTTTCCATGGCAAGAGAGGCAGGAGGAGTGTCTGGGCATCTAGCTGCTGGGTTGGGGCTGGTGGTGAACAACACAGCCAGCCAACTTTGCTTCCCTCCACTGCCTCACACTTGCAACCAAGGAGCGTCTGGTTGCGACAGTATCCATCTGCTTCCTTAGGGTAAACAGAAGATTGATTAAATTCTGCGAGGGCCCCGTCTGGGCTCTAGTTCTTTCAAGCTTCCCAACAGCAGCAGCACACACGAGACGCAAGACTGCTTGGATTTGAATTCCAGGTCTCCCTCTCTGGATCTCAGTTTCCCTATCAGTAAAATGGGCTCAATAATAATAGTACCATACGAGGGTTCATAGGAAGATGAGTTGAGATACTGTTTATGAAGGACCTAAAACAATGCCTGGCTCCACATAAGTGCTGTACTAACGCCAGTTCTCACTAACTCCATCTTACAGATGGGACACCAAGGTGTAGAGAGGTGAGATAATCTTGCTAAAGGAGAACACCTGGTTTAGTGACAGAGCTGAGGTCGAACCCAGCTTTCCTTCTCTCTAAAGCCCATGGTCTTTCCTGCTGTCACATTGCCTCACACATGGGAGCATTTCTCAACCACAAAGATTAATTTGTCTCCTCTTTCACGTGGGGTACATTTGCCGAGCTGGAGAGAGGAGGCTAAAAATACCACCCGGTGTAAATCTGATCCAGCGAGAAGGGGTGAGCCTTGCTGGGGTTGGGCACAGGAGGAAAGGCTCTGCTCCCCATCTCCTCGCTCTTTTGATCAACAGCCTTTGGTCTGAAAACACACCTGGGCCTGTGATGAGCCTCTGAACTCCGCATTGTGGTGACAGAGCGGGAGACCTTGCTGTGGCCCTGCGTCCTCCTCAGCCTCCTCTCCTGCCGCCTCCTCCGGCTCGCTCCAAGGAGTGGGTGCCATGTTCAGGACTTCATGCACATGCCCAATGACAAGAGATTCTCACACATTGAGGTGTATGGGGTAACTATTTGGGTTCAAAACTGATTCGGCTTGAACTTAAAAGCCTGACTTAGGGCCTATCAAACATACATTGTACATCTGCTTAACCATTAAAGTAAAGAATGCACTCTCTTAAGATAAGACTGCACACTCCCCCTCCTACACCTATTGGTAATGCCCTATTGGGGACATCCGTATTAGTCCCTCTCCTGACATCATGGTCACGTTGACCTGCTAATTTGCGATTGAATATCTCTTTGAAATTTTGATAAAAATGTATCCTGAGTGTGTTTAATGTATGCTCTTTGTTCTAAAAAGATATAAGACTGTACTGAAAACCATGCTTCTCCACAACGCTTTCTAAGGCCTTCCCAGGTTATAATCCTCACTCTGGCTCAAGTAAACTCACCTTATTTCTCTTATCTATAGAATGGTTATTGGTTATTTTGCATCCACACCAGACCCAGATCTTCCCAGGGCTGACTGCTGGCTCAAATGTCCCAATCAAAGTAGCCCTCACCGGCCACCCTACCTCAAGTGGCCTCTGCCACCTCCCCAAGCCGATCCACTCACTCTCTAGCACGGTGCCCCTTTGTAGTCCGCAGAGCGCTTAGACCACTCTGCAATCACATTGTCCATTTCTGCATTAATCTGTTTCTTGCACACTGTCCTTCTAGAACCCAAGGACCGCAGGCACTGTGTCAGTCTTGCCCACTGCTCTGTCTCTGGAGCCTGCATTATGCCTGACGCCTATTCATCCTCAAAAATGTTTTTTGAATAAATAAATGTACGCACCTAGGATTGAATGAACCAAGGAATCAAGCCTCAATTCTGGTCCCAACTGTGCCACTCACTTGCTGTGTGACCTCAGGAAAGTCCCTTTACATCTGTGGGTCTCAGTCTTCTCAATTATAAAATGAGGGGATTGTACTAGATTAGGATGTTTCAAGGTTTGCTTTGTGGATGACACTGAAGGGTTTAAGCGAGAGAGTCACATGCTCATATTTGCATTAAAAACAAAAAGAAAAGCACTCTGGGATCCAGCAGAAAGTGGATGGAAGGTGCCCATTCTCGAGACCAGGGAGCAGCTGGGAGGCTGTGACAGATGTACAGACCAGAAAGAGAAATGAGTCACCCAGGCTTATCAGGGAACAGCAGATAAAGCTCACAACACTCTCCGGTGACAAACTGTCACCAGGGACCCAAGCCCTCTGTAGAGTTATATATGCTGTGGTTGAAGCTTCTCTGTCTCTGTCTCTCTGTCTGTCTCTTACTCTCTCTCTCTCTCACACACATGCACAAACACACACACACACACACACACGCACGCACACTGACACCCCCCACCCCACTTCACAATCACCTGGATTTACCAGATTATGTGATTATGGCAGGTTAAAAAAATTAATTTAGTATTTTGATAAATCACCTTCCCAGTGACTATATATAATTGACCCCTCTCTATGTGCAGCTTACAATAATACATACAATATTATGTATGTGTAATAATACAGTACAATAATACAATAAAGCAGAAAACTATAAATAGAGACCAAATCAAGGTTAGAGCAAGATAGATTAATAAATAAGACCAGAAAAGAAGTTAGAACATAAATAAGCAAACAAAGTATTCTAGGCTTTTATCAAAGTTGAGTCACAAATTTGGCTTCGAGTTTCCTAGTGGCCAAAACAAAAAGGAAAATATGACCAGCTACATTATTTGCATCATATAAGGAAAAGTATACTAATATCTCAGGAGAAAAACTTTTCTTGGCATCAAAATTGGAAAGAAGTGCCTTACATGGCTTTTTATAGAGAGAGAACTAAGTAATGTCATGTGCATTTTTCCAATTAAAAATAGATATGAGTTGTGTTAGCAATCATTTTATGAGAGGAATACTTTTTGATTAAGAAAGGGAGACACAGGAGGAAGAAGGACTGGGCTGCTTATGTATCAGCAACATGTGCTTGGATTTGGGGGTATAAATTAATTAATCCAATAATGAGTTTTGAAATCAACTTTTCCTCTCAGTAGAGAAATGAATAAAAAGAGCTACGATTTATTGAGTCCTTATTATGTGCCAGGCATCGTGCTAAGGAGGTAACCTAAATGAGCTTGGTTCCCCAACAGACCTGGGAGGTGGGATTACCATCCCGTCGACTGATGGTTTGAGCTAGTCCTCTTCCTTTGCTGGAGATCAGACAGCGCTTAACGCTGGTCCTTCTGACCCCAGATCCCTGTCCCAGAGCACTAGACTCTTCCTCCCTCCGGGCAGTTTGCTAAATGTACCGAGGATGTAGGTGATGGTTGCAGAGCAGCTAGGGGTTGCAGGAAGCCCAGGGTGAGCGCGTAAGGAGCAGAGATTAGGAGACTATTGTGGATATCTAGGCAAGAGATGATGGTGGGGACTATGGCACTGGAGTTGAGGAACAGGCATCGTGCTTCTGGCAAACTGTGGGTGGTGAGGAACGAGTTCTCCCAGCTGTACCAGGAGCTCTGCTGCTTCTTATCCAAGTGGATAGGGAAGCAGAACATCAGGCGGCCAAAGGGGAGTAACCTATACCATGGGCTTTTGTAGAAGGCCAAATAACAGGCTATCTTTCCTATACCAGGTCAGGCCACCAAGTATTTCCCTTCTTGGTATCTTGGATTTCTAAGAAAATGCCCCCCATGGAGGGAGGGTGTACTGTTAAGCCAGAAGCAGGCTCAAGAGCACACTGCCAGTCGTGCTAACCACAGGTGACAGGCAGCCCTTTATGCATGCTGGGCACTGTCTTCCCCGAGCCCCTACTACTCATCCTCGATTGCAAGCAGGTCCCTGGGTTTCAAAACAGGAAGTAGCCCAACTTGGGTTGCTGCTCTTTCTGGCAGCTTCCCTTCCCGGCAGCTCCTCCTTCAGACAAAGAGGCGATGCTGCTGTTCTGCGAAGAGTGAGACAACACCTGTCGTGGACCCCTGGGGCAGGAGACAGGACCTGCCGTGGCACTGGACAGGGGACCTGGGAAGGCACAGCATGGCAGAGCTTCAGCATGGCCCACAGCCTCCTTGCAAGGCACACTTGGGATTGATAAAGCAAGAATCATACAAGAGAGGAAGGGACACGACAGACATCGAGAGCTCCGTGTACCGGGCACTCGGTCCGGTATTTTATCTTGGAGATGCCTCTTAGTGACCCCGAGAGGTGGGCATTGTGTCTCTTATTTGACAAGTTCAGAGTTAGTAAGTGGCACAGCCAGAACTCACATCTCTGTCAGACTGCAAAAGGCCATACTTGCTTAGTCAATCACCTGGTTGTTTTCACCTCCACAGTGACCCCATGACCCCAGCTGAGTTTTTTCTCCAACTCCAATGATTGGGACAAACCAGTAGGAGAGCAGAGACCACCAGCATCTACTGGCAGGCAATAAGAACAGCCTTGTAGTCGTGTGTACACATACACACATCTGCATGCACTTTGCATATTGTAGAGGGTAATGAAAATGTTAGGGCTTATCATTCTGAGCAGCTCTGTGTTTATCATACTGATTCCCCTCTTAAATTAGGACATGCTAATTTCCTTGAAGTCAGGAAGCACCTCTATCAGTTTCATCTTTTTCGCCCAAAGAATGGTACCCCATCAGTATCTCACACATGGCAGGTGCTCCCTGTAAACTGCTTAACTGGAAATGAATTGAATTGTACGTTTTATCCGTGCTTCACAGTTCTTTGGAATTTAAAAGGAGCTGGTACTCCACAAATTTTATGCCTGGTCAATGTTAAAGAGCTTTTCAAAAGGGAACATTTCCTTTAAACTCCGAAGGGGTCGGTAAGCATTAGTTTGAAGCCGTGTAAGGGCATGATATCTGGGCTCGTTTTTCAGAAGGGGTTTCGTGTCTAACACGTACACAATTGTGCTGCGTCCAAGACACGTATTATGCTTTTCAGTTTGGCTTTGACGAGAGCCTGACCAACACCCAGAGGCCTCTCCAGCATAAATTGAGGCTTGCCTTGCCAGAAACCAAAGTTCCCAGCTATTAATCAATGTCTAGTCCCTATCAGGCTGAGAATAGACCAGTTGCCTGTAAAGATGTTCAAGGAAACTGCCAGTGGCTTCCGGTAATAGCTAGTGTCAGTGGGAAAGACATACATTATCAGGAGTGGGGTTGAGTGGACTGAAAATGAGGGACCACTGTCAGTGGTTTCATCCAAACCAGGATGTGATTTTCAGAAAAAATAAAATAACAAAAAGAACACAGTAAGGTCAATGTCACTTCCTAGTTCATCCTGAGTTGGACTTCAAACAGTGAGTCTTTGTTTTCAGTCTTTTCTATGAGGCAAGATGTGATTGCAACTGTAGTACATTGATTAACCCAAAATAACTTCCCTCAATTTGCTGGATGCTCAAGAATACTCTGGAGACCCTGCTTTTGTTTTCAGTTAGCCATTTGGGAGCTTGGCGCCGATCCTTGTGCAACCATTCAAACTGAGTGAACCAGAAGAATGTGAGGAACTACACAAGGACGTATAGTACAGTTTAATTAGTTTAGAGAGAGGCGGATCCCCTCTTCTCCCTAAACATCACTCAAGCAAATTGTTTTTTTTATGGTCTTGTTAAAATAATTTCATGGTTGCAGTTTTGTTCTCATGCTAACTGAGCAGGACTGTGTGGGTTATTAAAAAGGGTAGTCAGCCTGGCAAAGGTGGGTGCATTTTCTTTGCTTTTAAGGAAGATAGGGGTTTAATCACCTGGCTTGTGCAATGACATATGAAAGAACCCAATCTTGAATGTCAGTGCAAGGCCGAAGCTCCTATTAATAACAGTCACTAGCTAGGAAATTCTTCTGCTGACTCTAATCAGGAATTTTCCATAGTAACTGGGGCTGCCCACGGGTAGCCAAGCAGTGGGGATTTTCATTCCTTCACGCACATTTTTCTGTCCATCGTGGTAAGGAGAACGTTACTTACTGGAACATGTGAGCAGAGTTATGCTCTCTGGGAGTGGAAACTTTGCTGTTCCTCCTCCTTGGGACAATTCCTCAAAGAGACTAGAAAATTGTTCTTTTTAAAGGAAGGCAAGCCACCACAGTTTCAAAGTATTGGTCTGCTGCATTTAATTCCAAGCCCCAAGTCATTCTCGTGGCTCTCTGTCTCATCATATAAATCTTATGGTCATGATGACAATCAAGACAGCCCTTCCGGTTTATGTGGGAACCTGGGTCTGATTGCACAGAGATGTCAACCCCCCGCTGAAGAAACTTCCATGGCTCCCCATGGCCCATGGGATAAAATTCGGACTTTTTAGCCTGATGTTCAAGGTTGTTCATAATCTAGGCACAAACCATTTCTGGCATCACTTCCCTTTCCCCATGCTGCCCCGGCTAGACCCCAGCCACACTGAGTGGCTTTTTGGGGTTTCCTTAACAAGGTTCTTCTCCTGGCCTTAGAATGTCCTTCTCCAGGCTCACATCCACTAAGATGGCTATTATCAAAATAATAGAAAACAACTAGTGTTGGTGACATGTGGAGAAATGAGAACCCTTGTGCATCGCTGGTGGGAATATAAAATGGGACAGCCACTGTGGAAAATAGTTTGTCAGTTCCTCAAAAAATTAAAAATAGAATTACCATATGATCCAGCAAATCCGCTTCTGGGTATATATCCAAAAGAATTGAAAACAAGGTCTCAAAGAGATATTTGTACACCATGTTCACAGCAGCATTATTCAGGACAGCTAAAACGTGGAAGCAACCCAAGTGTCCATAAATGGATGAATGGATAAGCAAAATGTGGTATAAACATACAATGAATACTACACAGCTTTAAAAAAGGAGATTCTGCAATATGCTACAATATGGATGAAACTTGAGGACATTATGCTAAGTGAAATAAGCCAGTCACAGAAAGACAAATATTGTACTTATACGAAAAGTCAAAATCATAGAGACAGAAAGTAGAATGGTGGTTGCCAGGAGCCGGGGAGAGCGGGGAGTGGGGAGTTATTGTTCAATGGCTGTAGAGTTCCAGCTTAAAAGAAAAGAATTATGGAGACGGATGGTGGTGATGGTTGCACAACATTACAAATGTTTTTAATACCATTGAGCTATACTTTACACTCAAAAATGGTTAAGATGGTAAATTTTATGTTATGTGTATTTTACCACAATAAAAAAATTGGAAAAATAAAGAATGTCCTTCTCCATGTCTTTTGGACAAACTCTTTTTTATCTTTCATCTTTTGAGGCAAAGCTCAAATGGCATATCCTATAGAGGCTTAAAGACTGTGCAGTAGGAACAATGAGGCTGCCTCAGTGGCACCTGTATACCTACCTCCGACTGAAGCATTTGAAGAAGGGTGTGTGTGGGTTTCTGTGTGTGTATGTGTAATATAAAACTGCCTTTTAAGCCATTTACCCTTGAGAGAAGATGGTGACTCCCTGGAGCTTTGCTACTCCAAGTAAGGTTTGCAGCATCAGCCTCACATGGGAGTTTATTAGAAATGCATAATCTCAGGCCCCAGATCTACTGAATCAGAATCTCCATTTTTACCAGATTTTCTGGCAAACCATTTATGCGTTAAAGTTTGAGAAGCCCTGGTCTAGAGGGCCCAACTTCATGAGAGTCATTTTTACTTCCTCCATGGTACCTGGTTCCACAGAAGAATCAGTATGGAACTCTTTAAATATCACACACAACTAGGCCTTACCTGATTCAGTAGGTCTGGGGAAAGCCCTGAGCAAGCATGTGTTTTTAAAATCCACAGGTGATTAAGGTGCACAGTTGGGGTGGAGAACCATTGGCTTAGCCCAGTGGTTCTTGAACTTGAGTGTTGTATCAGAATTACCCAAAGGGCTTGTTAATACAGGTGGCTGGGTCCCATCCCAGAATTTCTGATGCAGTAAATCTGGGGCTCAGAATTTGCATTTCTAGCAAGTTTCCCTGTGATGCTGATGCAGCTGGTATAGGCACTATGCTAAGAGCCATTGGCTTAACCCAAAGGAAATATTTGTTGGATGTATAAATGGAAGGGAAGATTAGAAAAAAAATTTAGAATCAAGAAATGTCTAGTGTTTTAGTTATCAGTTGTGTGTAACTAGCCGTCCCCAAATGTAGGGGCTTAAAACAACAGTAATATATGATTTTTCAGCATCCTGTGAGTTGACTGGTCTCAGCTGGGTGGTTCTTTCGCTCCACACAGTATGGCTGAGGGCACTCAGGAGGCTGCCTTCCACGGCGAGCTTGGCTGGAGCTACAACTCCCAAGATGGACTCTCGCCTTCAAGGCCTCTTTCCAGGCCATGGCTTTGACCCTTGGTTGTCGGGCCCAAGCTTCTTTACAGCATGCTGCTGGCTTCCAAGAGGGAGAACACAGGAGCTGTCAGTCTTCCTCTCAAGGCCTGGGCTTGGAAGCCTCACAATGTCACTTTTGCCACATTCTATTAGTATAAACCAAGTCTCAAGGCAGCTTAGATTCAAGGGGTGGGGACTAGACTTTACCTCTTAATGTGAGGAGGAGCAAAGAATTTGTAGCCATCATTAACCCACCATGTCTAGTTTATTACAAAGGACAAATTAAGGGACCTAATGAGAAATACCTAAAATCCCATTAATCTGTCAGTTGGTCACACTGGCAATGTCTATTGCAGCCATCTATTGCTCTCCACGCTGCACCTCCGTGGCTGGGAATTCAGTGGTGGGCGTCAGCTTTGCTCAACATTCCTGCTCAGTCAAACTCTCCTTGTGATCTCATTTTTTTTGGACCCAGGCTTGCTTCCTGTTTCATCTATTATGCCAAACATGGAAGGGGCTTGGGAAAAGTGGTTTGTGAGTATAAAACAACACTTCACAGAGAGTTCTATAGGACTCAGATGCTGAGGTAGCGAAAGCTCCTAATGAGTGCAATAAAACACCAATGAATCTTTTAACCTTTGATCACCAGATGGTAGAAAAATTTAAATGTTTGGGCAATGAATGAAAAATTAACCGACTGTGATGTAGGACCATGGTCCTACCCATGGTCCATTCAATCGGGAGTTGTTATTAGTAATAATATTATTTTGGTTGATATTACTTTAATAACAAATTACTTTAATAACCATACTTTCTGTACAGTCTACAGAGCCCTGTTCAGGAGTGCTATTACATCTGATCCTTTATAAGCATCCATCAGGTAGTACTATTAGCCTCATCCTGCAGATGAGGAAACTGAGTTTCTAAGACTAGAAGTTGCCCAAGGTCATGATAACTCAATAGCTGTTGGAATTCAAACCCAGGACTCCTAGCCACGAACCTTTTCCGTAATTCTATTTCAGGAAATTCCTTCCAGGAAAGAACTTAATTGGACATCCTGTAGTCAGCCTAACATAGCAGGAGGAAATATAGTGTAATTTAGATCTCCATTACTTAAAGTGTGTGCTCAGATCAGCAGCGCCAGCATCATGTGAGAGCTTCTTAGAAATGCCAAATCTTAGGCCCCAACAGAACCTGCATTTAACAAGGTCTCCAGGTGATTTGTATGTCCCAAAAGGCTTGAGAAGCACAGATTTAGGGCACAGTTTTAGAGTCAGATAGGCTGGGTCAAATCCCGCCTTTGTCACTTACTAGCTGCATGACTTGGGCAAAAAATTCTCTAAGCTGCAGTCTCTTTATCTGTAAAAAAAATAGTGATTACAAGAAGCATCTGCCCTCCCAAGGTTATTGTGAACATTCTACAAGTTAATTCACATAAAGTGCTTTGCAGACTGCCTGGCCTATAGTAAGTGCTCAGCAAATGTGAGCTACTATTATTACTGTTAAAAATAATAACCTTCCTGATCAGCCAGCCAGATGGCCCATGACTCCCTGCCGTGAAAAGCAAAATTCTCCACACATACTCACAAACTGCAAAAGAAAGAAGAGACAGAGCCTTTGCCCTTGAGATGCTCTTGGAGCAATGAGAAAGGGAGGACAGATGCACAGAAAAACAGACAAGTAAGCTTCTCCCACAGAAATATCCCTATGGAGTCCGCACTCTCGCAGGCTGGATGGGCTATTTGATGAGGACGAGGCATGACTCTGGAGCTTGTTAACTAACTGATGAGTCAGGGGCGACAGCAATCGAAGCATGAAGGTGGAAATACACAAACAGGCTCAGGGCGGCCAGGCCTGCCTGGGCACACTTCCCCTCCTGTGCCCCCCACGATGAGCATGCAGAGGGGAGACGCAGTCTGGAGACAAGCCTGGAGGTGGAGGGGGCTGTGTGGGGTCAGGACTGGTCCTATGGGGCAACGGGGGACTGGGTCTTGAGGGGCTGACTATGCCAGGATCTATAGGGGAGTGCTGGGGTCCAAGTCTTGAGGGCGAGAAAATGGATTCCCAATCCAGAGCGGGTAACGGCAGGATAGATGTCAGCAGTCAGAGGTACACCGGTGAAGACTCAAGATCCATGTGCCATAAGCACTACAAGCAGGATGGGGTCAAAGTGAGTGTCAGGGTCCTGAGGGCTGCCTTGAATCATGACAATAATAATACTAACAACTGACATAATAATAACATAACAATAATAATAACATTGATCAAGGGCTTAGTACATGTCAGCATTTTCTATGTACTAACTCACTTCATCCTCAGAAGTATATGAAATCAATACTTTCTTAAACAGATGAGAGAACCAACAAGTAGAGACGGTAAACTATTTGCCCATAGTCACACAGCTAGTAAGTGGCACAGCCAGGCCATTTTGTTCTCAGAAGTAGCCCTCTTAACTATTAAACTAGACCAAATATCAGCCGGTCTTTGATGCTATTTTTTGCAGGGAGAGCCTGGTATATGAGTTGGGTCTACTTGGCTTTAGGAGTGCAGGGGAGAAAAATCTGGGATGACCTGTGACCCTGTCTTTTGAGGAGGTGGCCACTCTAGAGATGAAGTCACCCCTAATTTCACCTGTCTTAAGTTTCAGTCCACAAGAGGCAGATGCTGATAAGTGCCTATTGTGGGTCACACACTGAGCCCTTCTCTGGGAGACACAATGGGTCAGGTACTATCCTGGCCCTGAGGAGCTCAGGATCTCATAGATGCCTGTTGGAGTAACAAGTGTTAGAGAGGTGCAAACCATGGACAGGCAGGAGAGGATGCTGCAGCTGTAATTTTTTTCTCAGCCAGTGAAACCAAGATGGCAGAAGGGTTGGCACCATCCTTTTTGTCTAATTTCCTTCATGTCCTGGAGCTTTGTGAGTCCCCTAAGTCCAGTTCAGACATAAATTGCTTTACTTTCTCACCTTCTCCAATTTCTCCACACACCTCCTTCACCTTCAATTATGAAGTTCTCAGGTCTGGTCCCAAATTAGGAAGGAGTTTTGGTGAAATCTCAACTTATCCAGCATGCGGCTAGAAATGGCCCATGGTCAAAACAAGCCATGAGCAAGCCTCTCCTGTGGGAGTTGGCTAGGACCATTCAGTTGAAGAAGTAAAATGCCCTACACAGCAGTGGGAAAGAGATTTGGTCTTGGCTTGGAAGATCTCTGGGGAAATCCCAGGTCTGATACCCATTAACAGTGGGGTTCTGGGCAGTGACTTACCCTCTTTAAGCCTGAGTTTCCCTCCCCTATGCAAAATCCTTCACTTGCCCCTATTGCCTTTAGGGATTCTGCAGGATCTAGGCCCTGCTAACCTCTCCAGCCTCATTTCTCACAACTCCCCATTAATTAACATACTTTTGGCTTAAAATAACAGATGAGCAGTCACTTAAATCACAAGGATGTATATTGTTTACTTATCAAGATATCTGGGGGTGCATGCTTCCAGGGTTGCTTCAGCAGCAGCTCAAAGTCGAGATATTGGTTCCATGTCTCCCCAGTTTTCTTGGCCTCCCCCTTCTTTTCACAAGATGGCTGCCACAGCTCTGTGTTACACTCATACACAGCAGCGAGGAGCCCTCTTCTTTGGCTTCTTTGTTTTAATCTGAAGTTCCCCAGGAGACTTCTCTTGACATCTTTTTGGATGACACTGTGTCACACGGCCATCTCTAGCTGCAAGAGAAGCTGGTAAGGCATATATCTTGCTTCTCTCTGCAGTGTAAAGCTGGTGAGAAAGAAGTCGTTTGCAAATGTCTGCTGAGTGACCAAGCAACATTGTCTGCTATTTCCCTAACCAAAAGTTTGTCCCTTTAACACACCAATTCCCCCAATTCCAGCAATGTTTCCCCCCAAAAACATATAATTTCAGCTTCTACGGCATTGCATATGCTGGTTCCCTCTGCCTGGAATGCCTTTCCTTCCCTTCTCCTTCTGGTAAACCCCTACTTACCTTCCAAGATTCAGCTCTGTGACACCTTCCTTTAATATCACTTCCACTCTAAAGTCTGGGTGAGATGGACCTCCCCTCTTCGAACCAAAAGCTTCTCTGAATCATTTCTGTATCCTAGAGTCTACTATACTACCTAACATAAAACAGGTGCCCATTAAATGTTTGTGAATAAATAAATGAAGATAATAGTCCCTACCTCATAGTCATTGTGAAGTTGAAGATGAGATAATTTATGACAAATAGTATACATTTTTATTAATCATAATTGACATAATAATATTAGTAATTTCAGTTAACATTCATTGAGTACTTATTATATGCCCACCACCATTCCAAAGACCTTACACGCCTAACTCATCTAATTCTAACAAAAACCCTCCAAAGTGGCTCAGTTAGTTAGCACAAGCTAGGTTTTGCTGAAGTAACAAACAATGCTCAAATCTCAGTGGGTTACACACCAAAGATTTATTGCTCACTCGTGCCAGACATCTTTGTGAGTCAAAGGGATCTCTCCTCATTTTAATCATTTGTGAACCCAAGTGACCATCTTCTAGTTGCCATGTTCAGGGCATGTGGCCTCCTTGGTGACTGTGACAGAGAAAGAGAGCATGGAAAACCCATACCAGCTCTACATGCCCTGTCTAGAAGTGGTGCAGATCGCTTCCACTTACATTTTATTGCTCAAGGCAAGTCCCCTGCTCATGCCTAAGTTTAAGGGAGTGTGGCAGAAGGAGCTGGTGAGCTCTGGGAGCAACACCCACAGAGACACTATTATGACCTTTAACTAACAAATGAAGAAACTGAAGCAGAGAATGGAGGTAAAGTAATTTGCCCAAGATCACACAGCTGGTAAGAGGTTGATCCACTTTGTGAATTAGAGCCGAGGTCAGCAAACTTTTTCTGTCAAGGGTCAGACAGTGAATATTTTAGGTCTTGCAGGCCACAGGGTCTTGGTTACAACACTCAACTCAACTGCTGTAGTGCAAAAGCAGCCATAGACAATATGTAAGTGAATGGGCATAGAGGTACTCCAATACAACCTTATTTGCAAAAATGTGGGGTGGGCCAGACTTGGCCAGCAGGCCGCGGTTTGCTTACCCCTCAGTGAGAATCCTTGCTCATGACCTCAAGGTTACCCTGAGCTCTGAAGATTGTGAAATGATGAACAAATGTGAGTTATTATAACAATTTTCTACCAAATATCTGCTACAGCATTACCTCCCTAGCCGGCCACAGTCAAATGACTTCCCAGACTTTAATGGGTCATTGGGCTTTCATCCAGCCAAGGTTAAGGGCAACCAGCTTCTCTTTGGGGCCTGGCTAATTATTACTGTACAAGTTTAAAGGGAATGACAGACAGGTAATTTTCTTACTAAAAATGAGAACAGGAACCATACCAAGGGCCAAGCAAGCCAGTATTAAACCCCCATTAACTGTGTGGGGTCATTTCTAATGGCACATTCACCGATGGGATAATTGTTCTGCTGGCCTGTGCTAACCAACAATTGAAATCAATGGGAGGCTCTGGGCACCAGAGCAGGTTTTTTTCTGGGCCACCTAACCCAGACCTTGTTTTTCCAGCTGACACTCTGCCTGTGTCAGCTAATTCCTGCTTTGGAAAATGCATTCCAGGGCTAATAAAGACTTTAAAGTCACACTATTTTCTCACCATGTTATTAAAACCCAAATGGCTTTGCTTATTCCTAATATGACCAGGAGATTTCCTGGCTAGCTTAGAAATGGCCCGAATGTCACAGGACCTGGGTTTCCAATTGGGAAGATAAGGCCTGAGGTTTATTTGTAGATTAATTGTTTATAAATGATTCAAGCACTGAGATGGCAAGGCCGTGAGTGAGGTGCACTAAAAGAAGAACACGGAGGCCACAATTTTACCAAAATGCCCTTGTGTTGGAAAATCTGTAAGGCAGCGTTTGTCTTCACCACTTACCTCCCGCCTGTGGGAACCCGGGCAAGTCACTTCACCCCCCTGAGCCCCAGTTTCCATGTTCATAAAATGGCGACAATGAGACCATTTTCGCAGTGTTGTCATGAGGGTGGCGACGTAGTGTAAGTGGCAGAAGGCCCACCCTGAACGGCCGCTAGCACTGACGCAGGAAGGACCCAGGTCTGGCTGAGCCAGAAATAGCTGAGAACTGGCAGAATCAAACCCAAGCTGGGCTCCCCAGTGCTAGTTGGAGATTAATCAGGAGAAACAATAACCAGCCAGAATAATTAGAAGAATGAGCTAATGGAATCTGCCCACCCCGAGCTCCTTGCATCCGGGGATGGCAACCAGTCCTCCCCCAGGCCGGTCACAGATGCCTTGAGGGAGGAAGGCTGTTTGGGGGCAGAGGGAGAGTGTGCCTGGTGTCAGTGTGTCTATCTTGATCTCCACCATCAGTTCTCACAAATGCAGTGCTTAGCTCGCCAGAGAGGGCAGCCGGGGCCATCCATCAGAGGCCTGGGGAGACTTGCAGAAGGTCCCAGAAGGGCAAGGCACTGACGTGCAGGGAAGGGCGGGACGTTGCCCTGGGCCCCAGCTCTTCCCTGGGAGAGCTGCAGGCAAGGGGCCAGACAAGAAGTTTTAGAAGCATGGATGGGCTCTGGGAGCTCATCTAGAGACCCATACACCCCTTTTTCAGATGAGAAAACTGAGGTCCAGACAGTTAAAGATTTGCCTGAGGTCCGGCAGCAGGGTTGTAGCTAGGCTAGGAACTGAACTCAGATCTCTTCCTTCCGACCTGTCCACCCCGAAATTCCTTTAGAAATGGGCAGACACCAGAGTCGAGGCTGGGACTGTGTTTGAGCAGAGGGAGACAAAGGGGTTCAAGAACGCAGATTTCTAAAATTCTGAGCTAGGTAAAAGGAAAAATCTTTCCCCACCATGATGATACCCACATTGGAACAAGGTGCCCTCCCACCCCCTCACCCCCAAATTGTATTCAAGTCAGGTGTCCCCACCCAGAGGGAAGGGGTAGCTGCAGATCCAGAAGACTGAACACAAACTCTATTTTTCCCTGATTTGCTTTGTGGAAATTTTTGAAATCCTGGCCCTGCTGTTTCCTAGCAGTGTGTCCTGGACAAATCACTTCCCCTTTCTGAGTTCCAAATTCTCCACCTGCAAAACTGGAGTGGTGTTAGAATTGAGAATCTTTTGTAGGCTGCAAAACGTTAGAGAAACGTAAGGCTTTGACCACGAGGCTTTGATTTCTTTGTAAAGCAAATTGAGGCAGAGAATTCCCAATTGGTAGCAGGTGTCTCCGTTCCTTAAAAAAAGGCTAGAGAAAAATGCCAGGCACCCACCCTGCGGAGCCCGGAACCCCCTTCCTGTTTTAGCAACCTCCCTGCAAATTGTCCAGGGGGGACAAGCTCTCCTCCACTGAAAGTTGCAGTAAATCACATTCCAGGCCGACTCACCAATCATTAGCCATGCGATCTTGTTTATCCTGCCCCAGCCTGGAATTTGGCCTCTTACAAAACCCTGGCTACAAAAGGAGAACAGGTTGGACCAAAACTGCTTAGCGAGTGAGGGAAGCCTTCCTGGAGGCTGGGGGTGTTTATGAACGGACACAGGGCCAGAGCCCACCCGTCAGGTCTCAGCCCCAGAGTCCCTGCTGACCTTCCTGTTGACATTGATTTGAGAGTCTGAGGTGTGATCTGACCCCCAGAGAGGACAGCCCCCAAGTTCGGATAATTGTCTGGCCCCAGCTGCAAGTCAGGTCTTTCCTGCCAGCGACGGCAGTGTTGCCTTCAATGATTCGCCCTGTGGAGGGATTAACATTTGTTGCTCACCTCCTGTGGGGCAGGGATTGTGTAATCCTCACAATTTCTCTAGGAAGGTTTTGCAGAAGCGGAAGTTGGGCTTCTGATCCACTGAGTCAGTTGCCCGAGGTCACAGAGCCGGGAGGGTGGGGTGGACGGGCAGCTGCTGTTTGTGTCGCCTTTCTTGGGGTAACAAACCCAGCTGCCTATCCACCTGGGGAGCATGAGACCCAGGCTAATCGAATCACAAGACCATAACCTCCTGGCAAAATCAGAGAGGAGCATGTGAGCGAGCAGGACCAATCAGACACCACTGTTAAGTACTTCACATCTAGGAACACAGTCATGTCTCGTAACAACCCAGTGATACTGATCTCCATTTCACAGATGAACAAACCGAGGCATAGCAAAGTGAAGTAACTTGCTGAAGGTCACACAGCCAGTTAGTGGAAGGGCTAGTATTCAAACTGGCTAGTCTGGCTCCAAAGGCCATACTCTAACCACTAGGCTAGCCTGGGCCTGAGTACATCTGGGTGTGAACTGGGCTGTGGGACAGTCAACTGGCTTCTTCTCTTTCAGTTCCAGTGCACTGCTTCTCAGGGCTTTTGTTTCTCATGAGACCTCCCAGGCCCTCCTCCCCTCTGCTTCTGAGCATCATTCTAAACATTCTAGCGGGGTCAACGTGCCTCTCACAGCTTCTGAATCACTCTCTACCTCCTCTAAGATCACGTCCAAGTCCTTGGCCTACCACTGTGTCTGCTCTGCCTCCCTTCAGTGGCTCAGCTACACACAGACACACACACACACACAGACACACACACCCCCCCTGCCCTTGCAGACAGACCAAACTGCCTATGGTTTCTGCAAAATATTAGCTTTCTTTCTAGGGCAGCACTGTCCATATACATAGTGGGAGCCACACATGTAATTTTAAGTTGTCTAGTAGGCACATTAAAAAAGTAAAGAGAAACTAGTGAAAATAATTTTAGTATCGTATTTAATATATTCAAAATATCAACTTTTCAGTATATAATCAATAGAAAACAAATTATTAAGGAGTTTCTTATTTTTGTTCTAAGTTTTTGCAATCGGGTATGTATTTTACACTTACGGCACACCTCATTTTGTACTAGCCACCTATGTCCGGTGGCTGTGAAATTAGACAGCAGCTTTAGAGTACGGCTTCCCAAGCGTTGTCAAGTCACATCACACATAGGAAATGATCGTGCTTGTATGGGATCCCGGGATAAACAGTTGAGCCTGCCCAGGGTGCTGTGTGACCACCCATCACTGAAGTCCATGGTCCAGCCAGTTGCCTCTGGTTCTAATGTCCACTCACACTAGACCTTCTCGGGGTCTCAGCATTCCCTGCTGTGGGCCCTGGAAACTTGCAGAAACCTTGCATACCTGGTGCTGCCTCAGGCTCGTTTAGGGGGCTGCTCACATCTACACAGGCTGCACTGTTATCCCTGCACAGCTGGACATGGCCTCGCGCTGTGTCCCCGTTCAGCTGTGCAGCCTGCTCACCACACCCAGGGAAGCAAGCCACAGGCTCCCCTCCTCCCCTGGCCCGTCCCCTGTTCTCAGGATCCTCCATCCTTCCTAGATGTTTCCACCATGCCCTCCTTTGGGGATCTTCTCTGATTCAGGGGAACCCTACACACATCCATCTACTCTCTTCATCCCACCCCCGTCTTCTTCTCCGTGGAACAATCTCAGGGAAACAGAAAGAACAGGCCTTCCCTTCCTCACCTCCTTCAGCTCAGGACTTCATAGAAGTCTAATCCTCCCTCTATCCTGGGGTGGCCTTCACCCTGCCCTTCCGCGAGGCCAGGCAGACAACAACAACAATCCCGACAACTTGCCAATCAATGATGGAAGATCACAAATGTTATCCCGGTTTCGATTGCTTTTCCAAGCCTTTCAACAGAAAGGTGCTCAGCAGAATAGAGGATCCTTATTTAACAGTTGCCACCCTCCTGAAAAGGCAGCCAGGGTTAGAAATGACAATTATTTCTCCTGTTACAGACATTCGGTGGTAGTTATTAGGATCTTAATTATTCATTTAGTCAGCCATGGAAGAGAGGTGAAGTACAAGCAATGCAATTAAGAACTGCGATTCTGTCAGCGTGTGAACCTCCTCCCCGTCCTGTCCTCACTGAGGCGTGGCCGAAACCTGCCTCCCGAACCCCATACCTGCCGGCACGATTTCCTGCTCTCTCCCTTCCTTGTATCCATCTAGATGCTTGTTGTGATTCAATTTCCTCCACCAAACAACTCATCAGAGAAGTGGAAATTAAAACAGCATTGAAGCCTCGTTTTTACCTAACCTGACAAAACACAGAAAGTTGTGATGAGATCCCGTGTATGAACCCCAGACAACAATGTGGCAGTGAGTTGCAAGAGCTATTAAAAAATATTCAGACCCTTTGACCTAGAATTTATCCTACAGGAATAATTACTGAAAGGAAAAACTGTCACATGCATGTTCATTGTGGTGATATTTCTAAGAGCCAATATTCCAGATTGGTAACCTCAAAACCAAATGACAGGGGAGAGGGGAAGGGAAATGCAGTACTTCGAGCCGTGTAATATTACGCAGTCATTAAAAATGACGGGAAGATTATGTAGCAACATCAAAGGTGCTAGTAATTTAATGTTCAGTATAAAAAGACCATACCAAATTGTCTCTCTGCAAGTTCTCCCAGACCCCTCACAGCCTGTGTTACCCACATCCTGACCAACTGGTCTTTCCTCCCACCTTCCCAGTCCAGCCCAGTTCAGGTCTCTTCGTTGTTAGCATGCATCAATGGGAGTTCTTAGCACACAGAAGCTCCTTGTCTCCTAGCTCTAGACGGTGCATTCTTGGAGGATGGGCACTCTGTTTTATCTCTCCCTGCTGCCTGGCACTTAATACTTGATAAATGTTTATTGAATTAAAGAATCAATAACAGTAATTTTGGCTGCTGTTTATTGAGCACCTACTCTGTGGCAGGCATGGTGACCAGCATTTCCCATATATTATTTCGCATTATTTTATTCTGAAATAATCTTACAAAGTTAATACTATTATTATCCCCTTTGTACAGATGAGAAACTGGAGCTCAGAGAAGTGGTCACATACCCAAGACCATGCATTTGGTAAAAAGGAGAGACAGGATTTCAGTCCAGCTCTGTCTGACTTCCGAGCCAGTGCTCAGTTTATTTCAAGATACACGTGGGGTGTGTGTGTGTGTGTGTATGTGTCTACCTATGACAATACAGGCAGATAGGCAGAAAACCTGGAAAAACAAATATGGATGATTTACCTAGCTGGTGAGTAGTGAGATGGTGGGTAATTTTTTTCCTGTTTTGTATACAATTTCTTTAAATGTTAGGGTGGGCTGAAAAGAGAGGAATCCACCTAGGTTCCAAGCCCTTCTGGGGTTGAGTCCGGGTAGCCTGAAGATCTTAAAAGGAGGCAAACCGTGTTGGTCAGGTAACTCCCTTTCTGTTTACCTGTCAGGGCTCAGGGGACACTCATTTCCGGAGACGATCATGCAAGACCTGGGCCTGTGGTTAGTGCCAGGAGCGGCAAGTCTCTGCTGCGATGTGGCGTGCTGCTGGCCGAGCCCGGCCCACACACCCGTGGCGCAGGGGCGAGTATGGGGCGGGTATTTGCTCACCACTCCTGCCGTGCTGCTCTCACTGCCTTTGTTGGAAGCTGCACAGTTGCTGTTCCGGGGTGCATCTCCTCACAGGAGTGTGTCCTGGGTGGAGGCAAGGGCACGTGGAGGTTGGAGGCATACGCCACGGCCGCCATCTCCACGGAAGTCCTAAGATTTAGAAGCTGATATTATCTCCGAGATGCAATAGAATTCAACGAAGATATTCACCACACTGGTTTAAGCTTGTGTCTCATTACTGTACCACTCTGCCTGTATGTTATGAATTAATATTTTTAACAAATCCTGTAATTATCTTGTGAATAGCATAATTACGTTGTTTTGTAATTTTTTCTGTGTTGAAAGCATGAATTTAGTAAATGCAAATGTTTAAAATATATCTCAATTTTCCTAAATTTTGTTTCAGCGTGTCTTCAAAAAAATATACTTAGAGGGGCCAGCCCGGTGGCGTAGTGGTTAAGTTCACACACTCTGCTTCGGCAGCCCAGGGTTTGCGAGTTCGGATCCCAGGAGCGAACATACACACTGCTCATCAAGCTATGCTATGGTGGCGTCCCATGTGCAAAATAGAGGAGGATTGGCAACAGGTGTTAGCTCAGGGCCAATCTTCCTCATCAAAAATAATAGATAGGGAAAAGCAGAAAATAAGGTGAAAAGAAGCAAAATCTAGCTTTTTAAAAGGGCAGTGGGGAACTTCCATTTTAAAATGGAGACCAAATCCATTCATTTATATCTGCTTCTTCCTCAAACACCACTAAAATGACAAAGGAATATGAAAGGTATAAGTTTACAAAAACGGAATAGGAACTTAGACATGTCAATTAATTTTATGAAAAAGGAAAGCAAATGGGTGAATAGTAACCAGCTTTGCCAACTAGAGAAAGCTTTAACTTAAGCCTGTAAAAGAGAAGCCACAGAACATCTCAGGAGTTGGAGACACCAGGTAGCTCGGAGATAGTATGAGGAGTAGAGCTGGAAATAGTATGAATGGTTGAAGAAGCAGGAGACAGCAAGTGCCATCAACATCAACATCACCACTAACACCACCATCACCACCATGATCATCACCATCACCCTCACCACATCACCACCGCCACCACTACCAACACCACCAGCACCAGCACCATCATCACCACCACTATCACCATCATCACTACCACCACCACCACCATCATTACCATCACCACCACCACCACCATCACCATCACTACCACCAACCACCATCATCACCACCCCCACCATCACCACCACCACCACCACCATCACCATCACTACCACCAACCACCATCATCACTACCACCACCATCACCACCACCAGCACCATCACCATCATCACCATCATCGCCATCACCACGATTACCGTTATCACCACTATCATCACCACCACTCCCTCCCTCAACCAGTAAATCCAGACAACTGTCCCTTATCTATCACAACAATAGCCTGGATGATTTTCTTTGGGGCACAGTGAATGGGAGAGATAATACCATAGTTCAGGATAGGGGCAAAGACTTTATTTTATTAAAATAAGGGTATTAAATGAAAGTCTCCATATTGAATACAGAGATCTGTACTGGGTACCAGGGTAATGGCCCCCAGGCAGGAGGCTGGAGGACTCCTTTCTAGGGAAGCTGATGAGCCTAAGAGCAAAACTGATTCACCACTTTTTCACACAATAGTGAAGCTCACCAGTCAACAAGCCTCCCTGACAAGCTTCCAAAGAGCTTTTCCGCTCTTGAATGAACACCAGCCACAGCCACTGGACAACCAAACAAAGCCTCTGGAACAAACCAAACAGAAAAGAGGCACTCTAAAAACCTTTGCCCTCCCAGAGTCCAGGGAGGGTGACACATGGGGAAAGCAAGCGGCAAGCCTTGGGCAGCAGGGCGCCCGGGTCCTATCAACCTGAGGAAAACACACATTTGAAAACCGGTGGATTTGACTACCAGGTGAGGTCCTGGTATTCGTTGTTCATTTAATCTCCACAAAAATCCTGCTAGGTGTCAATTGTTATCCTCATTTTATACACAGAGTCTCAAAAAGATATGGTATTAGGTCAAAACATGAAATAGTTTTGTAAGTCATTGCAATTTTCATGGTTCAATCTAATATTTGGTCTAAGGTCACACTGCAACGTTTTTTGGCCAAAGATGTAAAATGTTAAAAGACAAGATGGCATCATCTGGGGTCTCAAATGTGCTATTTTTTTCACAAAAATCCTTCAATCTAAAAGGAAAAAGAAAATATATTTTTGTAGTGGTTGCTGAAACCCTGTGTCCTAGGTTGGCTGTGGTCGATTTGCAGCAAAACCATAGCGTTAGTGGTGAGTGAGTCTCTGTGTGTGTGTGTGTGTGTGTGTGTGTGTGTGTGTGTGTGGTTTGGTGAAGAAATCAAATTATTGTATCACCCAAAGTCATGGAGAGACAGAGTACGCGTGTTGGTGGCAGTGTGGGTTGGGAACAGAAAGCTCATGGCCAGGTCTGTCCATCAGGCTGACTCTGCATGTAGGTGAGGGCCTTGTAGAAAAGCACACTCCTTAGTTAGGTTTCAGGCACCAAGCAAGGAACTTCATTTCTCCTTCTGACTGCCCTTGTAAACTTGATTCCTTTCTCCCTGCAGCCTCGGATGAGCTCTTTGAGGGGTGGAAACTCAGCCTTAATTTCTTTGGTCACTCATCTTACATAATAACAAATCCTCCCCAGATACTTATAGTCCCAAGAATAGTCTCATTTCCATAATTAAAATTTCCGGTCTGGGTAATTGAAGAAGCTCCAGATTTTATTTAAAGTGAAGACATGTCTCCTCCCCGAAGTTGGAGCCCGCTAGGATGGGGAGGCCGCTGCCCAGGCCTCCTGGGGCTCCTCCAGATGGAAGGGAGGGTGGGGCTGGAGCGAGCCCGTCTCCCTGGCACCCATGGTCCCTGGCTTTGGTTTCCTCTGTCTCTGGCAAAGGTTTAAGCCTGACTCTTTCTCTCCTGAGTACTTTGTGGGTTCTTGATAAGACCCCCTTATTACTGGGGATCTCCCAACTGCAGTTCCTGTAGGGCAGGGATTGTCTCTGCTGGCAGGCTGTGTACCAGCCCCTTCACCCCTTGTCGACTCATCACCGAGGTCATTGCACCTGAATGGCCTTTTCTGGGTAAAGTCTCCATTCAGCTCTCTCTTCTGCATGGTCTCCATATCCATGGGAGATGCTAATGCGTCCTCTACCCCAGCAAATGCTGGAGTGCTGTCCACTCCCAGCTCAGCAGCCCTCCTCCCCTCTCCTCCCTCCTCAGCTCAGCCTGTAGACCTCCCAGATGGCGGGCCTGCCCCATGGGTTCCCCAAACTCTAAGGACATAGGCAAAGCTCTCCGAGTGGTCCTTTGAAGGTCTCTAGCCACAGGCATAGGCTGAGAAGGAAGTACTCCCACCACCTGCCTTGGGGTGAGGCCAAGAAAAAATGCCACAGCATTCCAACAACTTTTCCCAAGAATGTCTTTCCTTTCAATGTCTTCGACCTCAGCACTTTTACACCCTCAAGTCGGTGTTGGACCCGGGAATGAAAAGCTAGGTTTCGTCCCTCTCCTCCATAAGCCCTTGTAGGTGGGGTAGCTCCTCATTTTTCAGTGGGTGGAGAATCTGCCACCTATTGCTTATTTTCTGCTTCTTGGGATCTCTGTAAAATCCTCATGGAAGGGGTCCCATTTTGGTATATTGTTACACAAATATGCTGCATATGCAGGTATACGCTTGGTAGGTGTGGTATAGCGGAAGGAGGTCCGTGTGTGTGGGTGTGTTTGTGCCTGTGGAGAGCATGTGGGGCTGGGTGTCTGTGTATACATATACACCTGTGTGTGTGAAAGTGATCTCTGTAGCTGTGTGTATGGTGTGTGCATGCACACGTGTGTGCCTGTATGTGAAGAGTGTCCTTGTTCTGTTCATGCACTTGCAGATCTCATCTGTAAACACCAAACCGTCACTTTTCCTAGTGGCTCCACTTGCTCCAGTACACGTGGCCTCCTCCACAACCTCGCAGGCCCCTCTGGTAAGTTGCAGAAGCAGAATGCACTGAGCCCAGAGCGTGGGCCCTCACCAGCCCAGGAGCCTGACATCCCCTTCTCACAGTAGTGTGATGAATTAGCAGGCGCGCTGCGGGGCACTGTGATCATAGCTGCCCTTAAGTAGAGCAAGGAATTGGTTTTCCCCTCCCTACTGAGCAGACCTCAAACAATGATTTGATTTGCCTTAAAGCAAAAAGCCCTTCTCCTGGTTTTGTTTCTCAGCAGAATGCAAGGGGGAGAGAGCCAGAGAGATTCCTGCAAAGATTATCATGTTTGTTAATCGAGCTTATTTCCCCCTGATCTTTGCACATGAACCCCATGAGCAGCCCATGTGAGTCTTAAGTACCTGCCATGTGACACACTCATTCTCATGTCTGTGGTATCACGGGGCAGTTAGAGCAATTGCACCAAAGTCACTGTGTGTGTGTGTGTGTGCACCTGTGCCTGTATGTTCCGGCCCTTGGTGAGGGGAATCGGATGTGTGGAAGAACGTCACTGCAATATGTCTTCCTAGAGTGCCAGGGTCCCATTTCCATGGCAACACACACAGAAAGCCAGGGAATCAGGGAAAGGTAGCCAGATGCTGTGGCCAGGGCAGGCTTGCCACAGTGCACAGGCAAGGAAAAATTCCAGCTGGAGTGGGGAGAGGAGGGAGGTTTGTGATCTGCTTGTAAAGGATTTGCTGTTCATTCTGCTGCATGTGACCAGCAAACCCAGCCACCCCCCACCCACTCCACAGGACGAGCATCTGCATTTCTTTCTTTTTTTTTGTGAGGAGATCAGCCCTGTGCTAACATCTGCCAATCCTCCTCTGTTTTTTTGCTGAGGAAGACTGGCCCTGGGCTAACATCCGTGCCCATCTTCCTCTGCTTTATATGGGACACCACCACAGCATGGCTTGCCAAGCAGTGTGTTGGTGAACGCCCGGGATCTGAACCGGCGAACCCCGGGCCGCCGCAGCGGAGGGCACGCACTTAACCGCCTGCGCCACCAGGCCGGCCCCAGCATCTGCATTCCTACTGCCCCTTTCCCAGAGGATCCAGGAGTTCACCCTGGTACTCTGGGCAAACAGCAGCCCCGTTAGGAAAGGCGCCAGGTGGAGGGGCTGGCTGTCAGATGGGGACTTGGGTCGGTCATTGAAGAAATGAGGGAAAGACCCGGAAAGTCTCGTTCTCCAGTTTGGGCCGGGGCCATGGGATTACCCAGTAAACTTTACCAGAGCGGTTGCTTTTGAGGTGATTAAGGCAGTGATGCTCTTTCTTCTAAGAAAGACACAGCACAGCGAATCTCAACCATTCATAGACTCTTACAGCTCGAGAACCCCTGCAGGTCACCACCTCTTTACAGATGGACACACTGAGTCTATTCATTCATTCATTCACTGGGCACATATTTACTAAGGACCTATTGTGTGCTTGAGATGGGCTCTGGGAAGACAGCAGTGCAAGAGTCAGCAGGATTCCTGCCCTCATAAAGCTGACATTTCAAGGCAGGTATTGACAATGAAAAAGATTAGTAAGTGACATATACAGCATGTCAGCTGGCAATAGATGCTATGGAGAAAAATACAGCAAGGTACAGTGCACAGAGGGAGGTGGGCTGTTGGTGGACGGATGTTACTCCTTACAAAGGAGGCAGAAAGGCCTTGCTGGTAAGATGACTTATGAGTAAAGATCTGAAAAATGGAGGGAGTACACCATGGAGAATAAGCAGGAAGAGGGTTCTGGGCCGAGGGACTGCAAGTGCAAAGGCCCTGGGGCAAGGGCCTGCTAAGCATGTTCAAAGAACTGCAGGAAGGTCAGAGAGGCTGGAGCAGAGTGGGCCAGTGGAAGGGTAGTAGGATTTAAGGTCACAGAGGTAAGAGTGCCAAGTTGTATGGGCCCTGAAGGCCTCTCTAAGGACTTTACTTTTACCCTGAGTGAAGGGGAAGGTTATTAGGGGTTTTGATCACAGGAGAGACATGACCTTACTTATATATTGTTTTTAAAAATTTTTTTATTGTGGTAAAATACACGTAATAAAATATGCCAGCTTAACCATTTTTAAGTGTACAGTTCAGTCATATTAAATGCATTCATAATGCGCAGCCATTACCACCATCTATCTCTATAATTCTTTTCTTTTTTTAAAACAGAAACTCTATACACATTAAACAACTCCCTATTCCCCCCACCTCCCACCCTCTGGCAACCACCGTTCTACTCTTTGTTTTTTGGATTTTGACTACTCTAGGTACCTTATACAAGTGGAATCATACAGTACTTGTCTTTCTGTGACTGGCTTATTTCACTCAGCACCACGTCCTCAAGGTTCATCCATGTTGTAGCATATTGCAGAATCTCCTTCCTTTTTAAAGTTGAAGAATATTCCATTGTATGTATATACCACATTTTGCTTATTCATTCATCCATTGATGGACACTTGGATTGCTTCCGTGTTTCAGCTGCTGTGAACAATGCTGCTATGAGTATGGGTGTACCCGCATCTCTTTGAGACCCTGCTTTCAATTCTTTTGGGTATATACCCAGAAGTGGAATTGCTGGATCATATGGTAATTCTATTTTGAATTTTTTAAGCAACTGCAATATTGTTTTCCACAACGGCTGTCCCATTTTACAGTCCCCCCAACAACGTACAAAGGTTCTAATTTCTCTATATCCTCATCAACACTTGTTGTTTTCTGATTTTTTTTTGATTGTAGCTATTCTAATGAGTGTGCGGTGGTATCTAATTGTATTTTTGGTTTGTATTTCCCTAATGACTAGTATCTTATTCCATTCAGGCTGCTGTAACAAAATACCACAGACTGGGTGGCTTATAAACAACAGAAGTTTATTTCTCAGAGTTCTGGAGGCTGGAAGTCTGATATCAGGGTGCCGGCGTGGTCGGGTGAGGGCCCTCTTCCAAGCTGCAGTGTTCTTGCTGTGTCCTCCCATGGTGAAAGGAGCTTGGGAGCTCTCTGGAGCCGCTTGTACAGGCACTGATCTCCCTCACTAGGGATCCACCCTCGTGCCTGACCCACCTCCTGCAGGCCCCGTCTGCTAATACCATCACCTTTGGGGATCAGGATTTCAACATATGAATTTCGGTGGGACACACATATTCAGACCGTAGCATTAGCAAATGTTGAGCATCTTTCCATGTGCTTATTGGCCATTTTTGTATCTTCTTTGGAGAAATGTCTATTTAAGATCTTCGCTCATTTTTGAATCCTGTTGTTTGTCTTTTGGTTGCTGAGTTTTAGGAGTTCTCTATATATTCCAGATATTAATCCCTTATCAGATATATGATTTGCAAATATGTTCTCCTATTCTGTGAGTTGCCTTTTTTCTCTGTTAATAGCGTCTTTTGATGCACAAAATTTTTTAATTTTCTTGAAATCCAATTTGTCAATTTTTTCTTCTGTTTTTGATGTCATATCTAGGAAATCATTGTCAAATCCAATGTTGGGAAGATTTTGTCCTATGTTTTCTTCTAAGAGTTTTATTGTTTTAGGTCTTACATTTAGGTATTTGATCCATTTTGAGTTAATTTTTGTATATACTACAAAATAAGGGTCCAACTTTATTCTTTTGCATGTGGATATCCAGTTTTCCCAGGACCTTTTGTTGCAAAGACTGTCCCTTCCCCCATTGAATAGTTTTGGCACCCTTGCCAAAAATCATTTGACTATATACATGAGAGTTTATTTCTGCAGTCTCTATTCTATTCCATTGGTCCTTATGTCTGTCTTTATGCCAATAGCACACTGTTTTGATTACTGTAGCTTTCTAGTTAGTTTTGAAATCAGTAAGTATGAGTCCTCCAGCTTTGTTCTATTTCAAGGTCGTTTTGGCTATTTGGAGTCCCTGGGGATTCCATATGAATTTTAGGATGGATTTTTCTATTTCTGTAAAAAAGGTCACTGGGATTTTAATAGGGATTGCATCGAATCTGTAGATCATTTTTGGTACTATTGACATTTAACAATATTAAGCCTTCCAATCCATGAACATAGGATGTGTTTCCATTTATTTATGTATTTATTTCTTTCAGCCATATTTGGTAGTTTTCATTGTATAGTCTTTTACCTCTTTGGTTAAGTTATTCCTAAGCATTTTATTCTTTTTGATGCTATTGTAAGTTGAGTTGTTTTTGTAACCTCCTTTTCAGATTCTTCATTGTTAGCATACAGAAATACAACTGATTTCTGTGTGTTTACTTTGTACCCTGCTACTTTTCTGAATTAATTTATTAATCTAACAGTTTTTTTTGTGGAATCTTTATGGTTTTCTGCATGTGAGATCATATCATCTGCAAAAGGATAATTTTACTTCTTCCTTTCCAATTTTGTTGGCTTTTGTTTCTTTTTCTTGCCTAATTGCATTGGCTAGAACTTCCAGTATTACGTTGAATGGAAATGGCGAAGCAGACTTCCTTGCTTTCTTCCTAATCTTAAAGGAAAAGCTTTCGGTCTTTCACCATTGAGTATGATATTCACTGTTGGTTTTTCATATGTTCTTGCTTACATTTTTAAAGGATCACTCTTGTTGCTGTTTTGGAAATAAGTTATTGAGAGAGAGGAGTGTAAGATAGAAGCAGGGAAACCACTCTCAGGCATAGCAATAATCCAGGCAAGGAGTGCTGGAGCTTGAAGCAAGATGGTAGCAGTGAAAGGCAGTGGGTAGATTCCAGATGTATTTTGTAGGCTGTACAGATGCAATTTACTGATGGATTGAATGTGGAAAAAAAGAGAAAAAAAGAGAGATTAAGGATGACTCCAGGGTCTTTGGTCTGAACAATTGGAAGTGGACTTGCCATTTACTCAGATGGGAAGTTTATTTTGGACTTACTAAATTGGATCTCTTACCTTTGTTCATCAAAATGTCAAGTTAGACATCAATATGGAGGCATCGAGTAGGGAGAGGATATGTGAGTCTGGATTTCAGGGGAGAGGTCCAGGGTGGAGACACTAATTTAGGAGTGATCAATAAGAAGGGAAGAGAAGAGAGGCAATCACCGGGTTCTGGGTACATTAGCATCGAGAGTTCAGGAAGATAAAGGGAAACCAGCAAGAGAGACTAAGACATTAAGAGATGTCCCTGAAGCGGGGTGAAGAAAGGGTTTCGGGAAGGAAAGAATGATCAACTGTGACAAATGCCACTGACAGTCAAACTGGGACCATTGGATTTAGCAAAGGAGAGGCCATCCTGGGGTCAGGGAGGGGACTTCACCGAGAATAGGGAAGACCAACAATAGCTCCAAATACACAGAGTAAGAGTTGCTTACTTTTCAAATGTTTGCTTCCTTCACTCATTCCAACAGATGTTTGTTGAGCACCTATGATAATAAAAGCAAAGATAACATTTAAGTATATACCTTGTGCCAGGCACTGAGTTCTACATGAACATCTCGTGCAATACTCACTTGTACCCAAAGAGATCGGTACAATAGTTGTTCCCATTCATTTCTCTCTCCTCGGAAGCCTGGAGTTTGTTTTGTTTTGTTTTAATTGTGATAAAAAAAACACGTAACATAAAATTTACCATTGTAACCATTTTTAAGTATCCAGTTCAGTAGTGTTAAGTACATTCACTTTGTTGTGCAACACATCTTCAGAGCTTTTTTATCTTGCAAAACTGAAACTCTGTACCCATTAAACAACTCCCCATTTCCCCCTCTCCCAAGTGTGTGGCAACCACCATTCTACTTTCTGTTTCTATGAATTTGACTGCTTTACATACTGCATATAAGTAGAATCACACAGTATTTGTCTTTTTGTGACTGGCTTGTTTCACTTAGCATAATGTCCTCAAGGTTCATCCATGTTGTAGCATGTGTTAGAATTGCCTTCCTTTTTAGGCAGAATAATATTCCATTGTATGTATATACCACATTTTGCTTATCCATTCTTCTGTCGATGGACACTAGAGTTGCTTCCACCTCTTGGCTACTGTGAATAATGCTGCTGTGAACATGAAGGTGTGAACTTCTCTTCAAGATCCTGCTTTCAATGATTTTGGATATACACCTGAAGTCCAGATTCTTAACCAGGCCCCTATTAACACAGCAATGTCTGGAGGAGGGGTGGTCCCACCTTAACGGAGCATGTCTAACAGGGAACAAGACTGAACGTGTAACTCCAAGTGTTCTGGGGACTGTGCATAGAGACCAGGGTGTTAAGGGAGGTAGATGGGAAAGCTAACTGTGTGACCCAAAAGAGGAAAAAAGACAAATGTATCCAGACCCTGCCCCTGAGATGCTCACAGAGTATAAAAAAGTAGGCAACTGTAGTAGTCCAAGGGACTTAAACTCAATTTATAACCTTCAGATGGGGAAGTCTCATGGTCTTAATGTACCCCGAGCAGATTGAATAAATGGTTTAGATTTACAATAGCAAAATAATGATGATTGTGATGACAACTATCATTTACTGAGTGTTTACCCTGTGCTAGCCACTGCTAAGAGCTTGGTACACATTATCTTACTGAATTCTTGCAGCAACCTGCAGTGTAAGGACTGTTATGATCCTGCTGTTACAGATGAGGAAACTGAGGCTGAGGGAGGTGAGCTCATTTGCTGGACCTTCAGGCCCATGCTCTTGTAAGCTACTGCCCGCCTGCCCTGGGTCCCTGCCCTGAGATTGCTGTTCCTTCCCCTCCTCTGGCAGGCTGCATGAATCAGGCTCACGGAGGGGCTGTGTGGGCCACGCCCCGTCCCCAGCAGTGAGGAGCCTTTGCCACTGACACAGACACCAGCGGATTTCAACACTCCAATTTCCTCATCATCCTTTCCCAGCATGTGACCTGTTGGCCCCACGACGCGGCCACATTCGGGGAGAGGGTGTCCGGGAATGAGATGTGTAAGGGGATAGACCTCATGTCTTGCCTGGGCCACTGCATTGCCTCCCCACTGCTCGCTTGGTGTCCCCTGGCAAGCTCTGTGCCACACAGCAGCCTGACTGGTCTTTTAAAAGTGTAAGTTTGATTATGTCACTCCCACACCTACAATCTTTTTGTAGTTTCCCACTGTTCTTAGAATAAAAGCTGCGGTCTCTGCCCTGGCCTACCAGGTCCCGCCAGCTGCTGGCCCCGCCCACCTGTCCCTTGATCTCAGCCCACTTGCTCACCACGGTGGGGCCAAGCCGGCTGGGTCCTGCTCTCTCATCCACTCTCTGAGCAAATGTCCCTATTCCAGGTATGTCATATAAGTGGAATGACACTGTATTTGTCCTTTTGTGTCTGGCTTATTTCATTTAGCATAATGTCCTCCAGGTTCATCCATGTTGTAGATGTGTCAGAATTTTCTTTTATTTTAGGATGAAATAATACTCCATTGTATGTAGATGATACGTGTTGTTTATTCGTCCGTCTGTTGTTGATTTGGATCCTGTGAATAGTGCTGCTGTGAACACTGACACGCAAGCATCCATCTGAGCCCCTGCTTTCAGTTCTTTGGGGTATCACATAACCTTCCGAATCGTCTCTATAACGCACACCGTCTGAAGGGAGTTACTTTGCTTATTCCTTGGTTTGCTACCTTGTTTTCCATCACCCACCCCCTCACCCCCCGTTGTCTCTCCTTGGATACAGGAACCTTGCCTGCTTGGTTCATGGTTGTAATCAGCGTGACTATAACAGTGTCCAGCTCATAGTAGGTGCTCAATAAACAGTTTTAAAATGAATGAATGAATGAGTAACACTGCAGATGGGCCAGCCAGTGGGGCACAAGACTAGTCATTTCTAAAACGAGGACATGTCTGAAAAACTAAAATGCTGACAGGCATTCACAGACATTATTTTTTAAATTTTCCGTTTTTAAATCAGGTTCAATACAAGATTTATGAAAGTGACGTGTGCAGCATAGTCCACGAACACGATGGCTGCCTGCACAATCAACCAAACACTGAGAACTTGGAGAATGAGATTGAGTGAAGGAGAGCTCAGACATCTGCAACCGACCCATCAGGGTGTCTGCGCTGCCGAGGTGAGATGAGGTGAAGGTTCGAGGTGTCCTGGGACAAGAGCCCAGTCTCCCCCTCCCTCCAGTGAGTACCAGCTACCGCGGCTGGAGCACATGCTCTTTGCAGGCCCCGATCGTCTAGACTGTTGTGAGGAGGAAGAGTGTTTTAGGAGAAAAAGTAGTCCTTTAATCCCCAGAGATGACATCATCGGAGTTAATGCAGCAAGGCTAGGGAGAGGCCAGGACTCCTATATTCAGCCTGCTCTCCCCTCTTCAGTTGGGCTCCGGTGGTATCACTTGTCCCCTTCACTGTTCATGTCTTCTCCCTTATTCCAAGCCAGTCACAGATCCAATTTCCTGTGGATCCTGTCGCCTGTGTGTGTGTGATATTGTGATTTATAATAAGAAATATACATTTGATCTTCATCCCCATTTCCAGCACAGAGCTCCTAAAACCCTTGGAATTTCCCAAGTGAAAAGAGTGGTAACGGTGTTGTTATTCATAACGGGTCCCTTTCAACCACACCTGAGTTTGTTAGTGAGGTGACTTTTGGAAAGCCTCTAGGGATGGGGGCTGGTTGCCAGTGGAACCAACCAGGAATATAGGGTTGGAACTTTCAGTACCCCCCTGGACCTCCAAGGGAGGGGAAAAGGACTAGAGATTGAGGTCCATCACCAGCGGCCAATGATTAATCAGTCGTGCCTATGTAACAAAGGCTCCGTAAAAACTCAAAAGGATGGGGTTCCTTCTGAGTTGGTAAACACGTGGAGATGCGGGAAGATTGGCGAGTTCAGAAAGGGCATGGAAGCTCTGCACGCTTTCCCCATCCCTTGCCCTATGTGTCTCTTCCATCTGACTGTTCCTGAGTTTATCCTTTTATAACAAACTGGTGCTCTACTAAGTAAACTGTTTTCCTGGGTTCTGTGAGCTGCTCTAGAAAATTAATCAACCCAAGGAGAGGGCTGTGGGAACCTCTGATTTGTAGCTGGTCAGCCAGAAGCACAGGTGACAATGCGGTCTTGTGAGCGGCGTCTCAAGTGGGGGCAGTCCTACGGGACTGAGCCCTTAACCTGTGGATCTGATGCTGTCCCCAGGTAGAGAGTGTCAGAACTTACTAAATTATAGGACACC
This sequence comes from Diceros bicornis minor, assembly GCF_020826845.1. Taxonomy (NCBI): domain Eukaryota; kingdom Metazoa; phylum Chordata; class Mammalia; order Perissodactyla; family Rhinocerotidae; genus Diceros; species Diceros bicornis. The sequence continues at coordinate 87,543,682 of NC_080740.1, read as the reverse complement.
CAGTCATTGTCCACTGAGAGTTGAGTGAACTGCCTGGTTGTGCTGGAAAAGGCACAACGAAATAGGTGTGTGTGAGCGGGAGTACCTGTGTGTATGTGTGTGGATGCGGGTGCGAAGCATGCGACTGTGTAGACGTGAGTGGGCGTGATTAACTGCATGATCTTTGGCCTCAGACCTGGATTCAGTTCCGGTTGGACTGTGCCACTCAGAAGCTGTGGTCCTTGGATAAGACCCTTAAACTCTCTGAACCTCTGTTTTGCTGTCCATAAAAACAGATAAATAAACAGAAACTCCTTCCCTTGGATTTGTGAATTAAATGAGATATGCCTTCCAGCACTGCGCGTGGGGCCTGGTTCGTGACAAGTACTAACAAATGGGCTGTCACTTTCATTCTTCTCACTTTATTACTCAAACTCCTGACCAAGGATCTTATTATCAGTCACCTCTTAAGCTCAATAAACTATAGTCTGCTTTTATTCAGCTAGGGGTAGAGTGCCAGGGTGGGACATTAGTAGAAGAAATGAGAGAAGTTTTATTTACTGAGCACATAGAGAGTGGCACATTTTCTAGCCACCCTTTCTGTTTTATCTCCATTTCCTCACTGAATCCTCATGTCGGCCCATGAAGTTGGTTTAATGATGCCCAATTTACAGATGAGACACTTGAGGCTCTGAGAATAAGAGGTCACACATCCAGTGGGTAGCAGAGCTGGCATTCGAATCCGGGCCTAAGCACTTGAGGGCCATTGTTCCCTCACTCCCCAACACTGAAGGACAGCTCTCTGGTCAGCCCATGAGGCCGCTGGGGACTGTCCCAGGCAGAGGACACAATACAACCAGAGGCCCCAGGGAAGAGAGGAAGAGCATGTGTGAGATTCTGGAGCACAGAGGAAGGTGAGGAGGACAATGGTGAGGACTGAGGCCAGAAAGGTGTGTGAGGACCAGGTTACACAGGCCTGAAAGCCACATTGAGGAGCTGGGGTTTTATTCCAAGGCTGGAGATTTTAAACAAGAAAATGAGAAGGTTAGATCTGAGCTTAAGCAAAGTGATTTTTGCACATCCAATAAAAATAAACACAGAGCTACTGCGAGGAAGAATCCGGGAGAAATGGCCTGGGCTGGGAAAGGTGACTCTGGGAAGTGTGTCTGAGGAAGCAACACCCACTGGGAGCCTGCTGGGTCCTCATGCCGGCCCCATTTGCCAAAGCCCCTCGTCTCTAGGAGGTGGGGGGCGCTGGGACCCAGTGGCTGCCTCTCCATTTCTCACCGCTCAGAGCCAGTGGGTCTTGTGTGGCAGGCAGGAGTTCCAGGAACCCACACAGCTGTCAGTGGAGGGGCTGAGTGTGGTGGCGACAGGGCCCTCCTGGAGAAGCGAAGTCACCAGAAAAAGCGGGTGCCACGGCTGTTAGGAACATACACTCACAGAGTGTCAGGATTACCAACTGAGGTGTTGTTTTGTGTTTTGTGCTCCTATACTCACTATTCCTCCAGTTTTAACAGCTAGCCCCGTGCTATAAATAGAAAATGCTCAATGACAGGCTGCCTTCCTGGCTTTCGTATTTTAAAAGACTGATTTGAGATTATTATGCAGCAGGGAAGAGAGAGAGCCCAGTGCTGTTGAGTGCAGCAAGACAGAGGGGAGACTCCCCGTGACGGGGAAGGTAGTGGAGGCTGGCAGTGTCAGTGGAGGCGGCTGGGTGGTACATTTAACTTAGGGAGGACAGACCCTGGCACACAGGAGCAGGGATGCCTTCCTTCAGGGAACCCCGCAGGAGGGACAAGGAGGAGATCAGCAGTGGCCATGGCTGGAAGGTTAGACTGAAGACTCATTTCAGGGAGGAGCCTCCCAGATTGTGGGCTGCTCTAAAAAACAGGAGTGACCTCACCTCACCAACAACTGAGATCAAATCTCCAGCCACCTCAGCAAGAATGTGGACTCAGGGTCAGACTTTTATTAGACTTCAAGGAAATAAAATAACATAACATTTCTTGCACAGTCAACTTTACGCAGTCAAATGTTCTTCCACCGAGCTATACCCCCAGACAGTCAACATTATGGAGTGGGATTCATACCCCACCACATTCATTAATAGGACTTAATCAGAACACTGAGTTCTTCATCAGGAATTGTCTGGTTGCTAGGAGCAGACTTTCTGTGGGAAAGTTCACATGGAAGGGAGCTGGACGTCAAGATATAGAGCAATCTCACCCACTGGGGCTGTAGGAGTTGCCCTGGGCTGCAGGGGAGCCAGAGTTGGCTCTCCATGTCTCTCCACTGCTCCCTGCTCGGCCCTGCTGCTCTCTGATCACATGATCTGCTCTCCTTCTACAGAACTGCATTGTTTGCAGGTTTTCTCCTGCTGCATCAAGCTCTGGTCCAGCTCTCTACCACCTCCCAGGGAGGCGGGAGCATGGAATGTTCAAGACCCAGGTCACATCTATCTATGGAACTTTGTTACTACATTTGCCAATGGAGTACCATTATAGCCAAATTGCAGCAATGTAGACACATTCTATATCCACGTCCCTCCTTCTCCCCTGCCCACTAAATATATCCAATGTGTCCATATCATTGATGAGAGGCCCATGATGAGGACTTCCAATAACAGACAGACCTAATGGCAGATAAATTGCTCATATGATCTCAATGGAGGTCCTTCTACTATACAAAACCCATGTTAGATTCATTTCTTAAATTCTTTATCTTTTTGCTAGTTGCAAGAAACACTTTGTTTCAGGATTAGTAGAACTTAGTTGGAATTTCCTACTGGAATTTCAGTATACAGTATACACTGTATTATATTTACACAAACAAAGTAATATGGTTTCTTCTACAAACACGTTACAATTATTTTCAATATATGTATGATGAAAAATATTTTATTTTTTTCTAAATTTTTTCCTCAGAAAATTGGGATGTATCTCAACCAGCTGCATGCCGTAACGTGACAAACATGGTACTTCACAAAACTCAGTTTCCCCATCTGTAAAATGGGGATGCTAACAGAGCCTACTTTGCAGGGTGATGTGAGAATGAATTAAAGTGCACAATGTTCAACAAATATTAGTTATTCTTCTTCTTATAACATTGCATCCAAGGGCTAACACTATCTAATTGATCCAGGGACTGGATGTCTTGGTTTAAATTCCCCAGAGGATTAACCTGATTGCTATGGAGTATGTCCCTCCAGGGTCAGGAATCTTCTGGAGTCTGGTCCAATTTTCTTGGCCAGGGGAGAGGGGTCACATGGTCCCCACGTGGCCAGCATGGCCAATCACGTGGCTGGCCGGCGGGGAGGCTGATTGCCCAGAAATTGGATGGTAGGTTTGCAATGACACGGGTGTCTGGAATCAGCAACAAGAGGAGTTGGAGCGCCAGAGCTGGAAAGGCATTGAGCGGATCTGGCCCTGCTGCTCCAATCTCACATGTTTAGAAACCGAGGCTCTAAGAAACACGGTGACCTAGTTGAGGTCACACAGTGAATTAGAGGCAGAGCTGCTCCACAAAACAGTTCTCTTCCCACCCCACGTTCTGTCCAATGGGGTAAGAGGCCTGCCGGGCATGGAGGGGAGCCATAGCTGACCCTCCCACCACACCACCTTCCAGGCCCTTCCCAGAGCCTGTGAGTTCAAAGGTGTCGCAGCCTCCTCCTGTCAACAGCCCTGAACGCCAGGCCGCAGGAAGTGCTTCACCTCCTGGCCCTCTGCCACTCATCCCCGGCCACCTGTCAACCAGATTCCACCCTTTCCCTCCAGCCAAGCAGGTCTGATTGCCACACATATTCCTTCCTCTGCACCTTTGCTGAGAGAACAGTTCCCTAACCTGGGATGCCTTCCTTCTTCTCCCCGCCCATCTGAATTCCACACAACCTGCCGCTGGCCACAGCCTCTGGGAGGGCTTCCCCATGCTTACCCCAATCACGCCTCCATCTCCCAATTTCTGTGTCTTTTCCTCTCTCGGAGCTCAATAGACCACTGCCTGCCCCATTCGCGGGGCACATAATTATATAGTGCTGGCTAATTTTAATTCTCTTATGTGTTCTTTCTTGAGGTTAGAAGCTTTGTCTTAAACATTTTGCATCAACAAAGCAGCCATTGCTGTGCCGGGGGCTTCGAAGGTGCTAGTAAGTGTTGGCTGAAGGAATGAGTGAGTGAGTGAACAAGTGAATGAAGGAACCGGTGAGTGATTGAAGTGACTGTCAGGTGGGACCCTCTTGCCCCTCAGAATCCTGAGAGTCGGACCAGCAGCAGCCTTCCTGGCCCCTGGCCTTCCTGGGACGGGGGTGAGGGCCCTGGTTTACACTCGTGACAGCAGCCCGTCATGGAGGACTCCCTGGGATGAGTCAGGCTGGAAACTCCACACCAACCGCTGCCCAGTAAGGCTCACAACCACCCTGTTATCACTCCCACTTCACCCATGAGGAAACTGAGGCTCAGAGACAGACATGATTTGCTGGGGGCTGCACGGGCAGTCTGTCCCCGGTTGGGGAATCAGACTGGGTGAGGCTGACCCCATGGCTCGTGCTCTGACCACCTACCTCGTGCAGAGGCCACGTGGGCTGGGCCCCGGGGATGCAAATGAGCAGGACCAGCCCTGACCTACAGGAGCACCTCAGGGGCCTGGTGGGCTGTGACTGGAGGCCAGCCCTGAGGAGACCATTGAAACCCAGGGTCCCACGTGCCCACTAGGACAAAGGCTAAACAGAGGGTTGTGGGGGCATAAAGGAGAGGCTCTAAACCAAAGGAAGCAAGTGACTCCTCTCTCTGCATACCAAGTCTCTGGGCCTTTGACCTCAAACTACCCTGTAATACAGGCGGGATGGGGATCATTAGACCTGACTCGCTGAGAATCAGAGGGATGATGACTAGCCCAAGGCCATGCAGAGACCAGTTGGGGAACCTCCTTTCCCAGCCTCCTCTCAGACTAACCACCTCTCTTTCCACTGTCTTGCAGGGAAATCCTGTTCCAGAGGGTCAGCTTTTGGTTTCCAAACACACCCTTCTTTATTTGGCTGCCCAGCCTTTGCTCAGGCTCTTCTCTCTGCCTGAATGCCCTTTCCCCACCCGAAACTTTCCAAGGCCCCTGCTTTGCAGGCCCAGCCCAGATCTCTGTTCCTTTCAAAACTTCTCCAGGTCTCCTCCAACCTGAATAAATCTCTCCACCCGCCCCAAAGAAGCTCTCCCTATTTTCATCCTCTGATTTAATACTTCTTTAAATAAGAATACAAGTGTCTGGCCCAATGCCTGGCACAGCTTAGAGCCTCAGACCATACTCTCCGGAATGAAACGGTGTTCAGCAAATTTTGGCAGAATGAAGGTGTAAAAGAGTGAATAAACAAACAAATGGATCTCTTGTCTGCCTTTCACTGTGGTTGAGAGGATTCGTCTCAGCGAGATGACCTACGAAGCTCTCAGCACAGAGCTGGTCATGGAGCAGGTGCCTGTAGCATGCTCACTGGCACGAGTTGGTTTGAAGCAATGCCATCTCCTGGGCCACACCTGGCCAGCATAGCTAGGCTTCCTGAATGGGGCAAATGCCAACACAAGGGCCCCAGCAGGTAGGGCACTGGGAGCTGCCCACTGATCTCCAGCAAGGAGCAAGGTCTGCGGCCCCGCCCACCCACCTCAGTCCTGCCAGCCCAGTGGCCATCCACACCACCAGGCCTCCTGGGTCCACAGTCTGGGGAAGAAAAAGGAGGAAAAATCAGGTTCAACCATATGGCCAATCTGTTCTTGTAGTTAGCACTTGGGGACCCCTGAGGCTGGGGTCAGGAAGTGTGGCTGCAAAGCAGGCCAGGGTGGCTTGGGGTTAAAGGCACAGCCCTGGATCTGGGTTCCAACACTGGCCTTGGGGATACCAGCAGTTTTGACCCTGGGCAAGGCTGTCCCCCTCTCTGAGGCTCAGATTCCTCACCTGTGAAATGCAGGAACAATCAATGGCCACAGGTTAATCTGCAAACACTGACTTGGACGTGTTCTCACCCTTGTATGGAATAACAATAAAAACAATGACAATGAATATCTATCTATCGATCTATCTATATATCTCTCTATCTATCTATCTATCTATCTATCTATCTATCTATCTATCTATCATCTATCTAGGTATATGCATATATCTATATCTATATCACCTTATAGATAGATACACACATAGATATGGATGTAGGTAGCACCACGGTAGGTTACCAATTGCCCTCCCTTGAGAAGGATTGGCTTTTATTCTGAGATTATATCCTTCCTCTATTTTTATTATTGTAGTTGATAGGGTGAAGGGCCTTTGAGCTTGCTGTTCCCTCTGCCTAAAACTCTTAACCCACCACACCCACTCCCCCCACCTCACCCCCCACCCCAGGACTCAGCTCCTCCCCAGCTTCAGAACTTGACTCAAATGTCTCCTTCCCAAGGATGCCTTCACTGCCACCTTATTCACAATACAGCGCACCCCCTGTGCCCCGTCCCTTCCCGGACCTGTTTTTCCTTCATAGACTTACCACATCGGACCTATTATTTGTTTTCTGTTTGGTCCATCGTCTGCCTTTCCCAGGACGGCTGGGGTTTTTGTCTCTCTTGCTCACGGCTGTATCCCAGAACCTGAAATCATGCTGGCATATAGCAGGCCCTCCATAAATATTTGTCGAATGAATAAACAATTGAATGGATATTTGTTTTTTAATGTTCTTCCTTGCAAAATAAAAAGTGAGAAACTCACTCACTTTTCAGCCCCCAAAATTGGGCTTGGAAAGGAGAGGATTTTACTGGTCTATGAAATCCTTAAATCACTGAGGAAATGTCGGTAAAAGTTTTGGCAGAGGTCATGGCCCGCGGTCAAGCTCACTAAATGGTCAATGATTCCCCTCCACCTCCTCCTCCTCCTCCTACTGTGGTCTTATCTGTCCTCATCAGATCTGTCCCCAAGCCCTGCAGAACTCACAGGAACACTCTGTCTTCTCCATTTGCCTAACTCACTTATTTTCTTTAAAGATCTTGATTACAGACCTGGCTTGGGAGAACCAGTGGGCCGTAAACAGGCATAATGAAGGGCTGGCCTCCCTGGGAGACCGAGAAACCTGTATTGGCAAGCTCGCTCAAGATCTGACTCCTTCTACCATCCCAGGTCACAAATGAAATAAATACAAGGTTTTTGTTAGTTTGTTTGCTTCCCAGTTCTAGGCCTGTTGTTTAGGGAGGTCAAAGTGCTCAGTTCTGAGGGCAGTTGTGGCCCTGGAGGTGCTGGCAGCAGGCAGGAAGGCCTAGAGAAGCCGGCACCAGACGCCCGTGGCCAGAGGCAGGGCAGGCCAGCTTTAGGGCCCTGGGCCGCAGTCAGAAGGAAGCTCAGAGACCGAATAGGTTGACCCAGTCATTTTGCAGCTGGGGAGAGAGAGGTCTGGAGAGGTTCCGGACTAATTCAGGATCTCACTCAGAAATAGCAAAACCAAGGACCTGATTATTTTTCCTGACTCCCTGTCTTAGCACCTTCTGACCAAGGCAAGAGGGGCTCTAGCCCCGGGCCCTGCAGTTCAGAGGACCCCCTTCTGTCCCTCCCCTCCCCACAAGTGAGGAGTCTTGGGGTACAAGGGATGAGCCCAGTTGGAGCCCATGCCCCTCCCCTTGAGGTGACGCTCCAGGGTCTCAGAACCCTGGGATTCCCTTCCCAGGCCTCCACAGGCCTCACCCCAATTCCATTTTCCAAGGGTGGGCCACGTTTGCTGGGCGGGGGGCCATGTGATCTGGGTACCCAGATCCCTGCCTGGAGGCCCCTGACCGTGCGGAGAAGCATGGACACTGGGGAAAGCGGCTGCCACGTGCTGGTGGGAAACCCCCAGTTGGGCCTAATTCCAGATCATCAGGAAGCTCTGTTTGTCCTGTTAAGAGATAAGACATATTTTATTTAACAGTTTATTACCTTGATTTATAACTTTTGAAATATTTATTTGCCTGCTGTCCGGAGCACACCCTGCTGTGTGGTGCAGCCTCCAATGTGGTCTGGTCGGGACAGGAGACCCGCAGGCTCCGTGGAGGCAGAAGTTGGGAGAAGGGAGTGGCCTTGGGGTCCTCCTTCTAGCACAGGCGCGTTGAGGAAACTCACGCTCATGAGGCTTTGGCAAGGTCGCGCAGCCAGGAGCAGAGAACCAAAGGGCTTTCACTTTTCCTAAATTTTGAAATGGCAAAAAATGGAGACAGGGAACGATGTTTTTGACCCTCCTGGTAGTCCCCTTCAGCATCTGCAGGCATTCCTGGCTGGGCATCTGCCTGGTCAGTTTACCCAGCCAGCAGGGGTGGGCAGGGGCCCTGTGCTGCTCTGCCTGGCTACTGCTATAGTCCAAACATCCACTGTGTCCTGACTTCTCAGGAAAAACCTTGATTCAGGGGCGATAGGGGTGACAATGCAAGAAATAAACCAGCACCCAGGTGTACCGATGGCTACAGGAGGCTGGGATGAGGTTTCCCAGGAAGACGTGCTTCCCTGTATCTCTCCAGGGGGCCTGAGTCTTTCTCAGGCAACTTCCTACAGAAGAGAGCCCCTTGCTCTGCATGAGCTTCTGTTTGACAGTTTCTGATGAAATGATCTGAAAGAGTGGGGGCTCACAGACCTGGACACTCCCCCATTTAGAGCTTCTAAATACTGGCCCCTCCGCTACCGCAGTCTCATCTCTTACCACCTCCTCTCCCCGTGCCCTGGGCTCCATTTACAGCTTCCTAAGCAAACGTTTCACTTGGGCACACGCTGCTCCCCCTGGGATGCCCTTTCCCTCCTTTCTCCACTCCGCCAGCTCTTTCTCCGGAGCCAGCTCAGGCCCAGCCTGCCTGTCCTCCCGGGTGCCCCAGGATGTGTCCTCCCTGCCTCCTCTGTGCTCCCCAAGCCCCCATGCTTCCTGCTACACATGGACTCTGTACCCCGCGGGCTGATTGCTACCTGCCTGTCCCCTGGAGTAACCTGCGAGCAACTTGGGGGCAGGGACTGGATTTTATTCTCTTCTCTGTCCCACGGGCAACTCGGGCCAAGAGGGGCCAGGAGCACAGCAGGTACGCGGGAAAGTCGGCCACGGCGAGAGTCTCCTTGCTCCAGGGGTGTGCTCCCAGCATCACCTTATTTGCTATTCACTTCCCTGAGGAGGACTGACCAGCACAGCTATCGTCACCCCCATTTTATCACTGTGCAGGTTGCCCAGCACTTGGCCATGCTCATCTCTGGGGGCTGGTGCATCTGTGAAGCGGTCTGGTCTTTCCCCTGCTGGGCTGGGGGCCCGGGAGCCACAGCAGCCCTGGCGACAAGATGTCCCACCCAAGTGCAAGGTGGCATTTGACCTTTCTCTCAAGACTGCCAGACTTTGCCCCGGGGGCGGGGAGGAGGAGTGAATGGCAGAGCTGGAAAGAGGAGACCAGAGACCCCCCCTCTCCTGGGGACTGGCAGGGGGCCAGGCCAGGGCATTTCCAGGCAAACCTAGGTCCAGCCCCAGGGACACACCGCCGCGGGCTTCAGAGGAGGGGAAAGGTCGGTTGCAAAACGTCGTGTGCAGCAGCCTCACTGCTGAGTCACGCTCAGTCCGCCTGCTGGGGACCAAAGACAGGGGCCACAGGCTCCAAACTGCCCGGTTAGTGCTAACCCTGTGGACTCCTGGGCCTTCCACATCCAGTCCTTCCTTGTGCCCTACTAATCCCCTCCTGTAGGGCACAGCTGTTGGGGTTTTTTCCCAGCACACCCCTCTTTCTTTGGGTGCCAGCACCCCAGTTTTCCTCGGAGATCCTCTTCCCCACCCTCAGCCCAGGTGCAGTTAGAGTCTCTCCTGCTCCCCAAATATCAGGGCTGGTCACACGGCCCAGGCCTAGCCAATCAGAACATTCGCTCTTACCCATGACTGGCTCCAGGATGGGAACTTGATGGACGCATATCAAATGAGGCTCAGTCCCAAGACTTTTGCCAGAAATGTTGGGAAAGAAATCTCTCTCTTCCTTCAGGGATTGCTAGCTGTGAACGTGTCAGCCCGGAGCAACCGGGGTCTCTGCGTGCAGAGTGGTTGCCTGAGAATGAGGCCACCCCAGAGAAAAGCAGGGCCAAGAGAGCGTGCGAGGAGGAGACCCAGCCTTCTAGCCACGTGGGAAACTCAAAACGGACCTCTGAACGTTGCAGCTACGGGGACTAATACTTTTCTCTTTGCTTAAGCATGTTTTCAAGTTGGCTGTTGTCACTTGCAAACAAAAGATTTCTGACTAACATCACGTGGATAATGTTTATTCTGTCTGTCTTCCTGTCTCTTCTCACTCTTTATGTCCTAGTTTAAACCTTGTCATTGGCCTTGACATCTCTACCCTGGGTTATTGTACCAGATCACCAACTAATAATTACAACAGAATAACAGTAGTAGTTGAGCAACTGCCACTTGCATGCACTTCATATTTATTACAGTGAACCTGCAAGTTGATATTTACATCTTACTGATGAAGAGACCGAGGGTCAGAGAGATAAGGGACTTGTACACAGGTTGTAAGCAGCAGAGCTAAGGTTCAAACTCAAATGGCCTGACTCCAAAGCACATGCTCTTTGACCACAACTTCATTTAACTCTAGGTAGATCTGTTTCTCCCACAACGATGGCAGATTTTTAGGTGGGAACACTTTGGTCCCTCAAAAGCACGGAGCCGTGAGTATAGGCAGACTTTGTCAAATACCCTGGACTTCATGGACACTTTTTAAGAGGCACTAACTCTAAACTCAGTCCATCATTTTTCTTCTGCCCTCATTTTCCTTTCCCCCAATTTCCATACCCATCTTCAATTTTGTTGCCAAGCTCTCATTGGCCAGGCGCCTGTCACTGCACAATCACTGAAGTCAGATGTGCTGTCTATTGGGTGGCCTTGGGTCACCGGCTCTGCCCTGGCTCTTGGTCAGTCCCACACAAACCAGGTGGATGGAAAGGGGAAGATGAATCCCTGGAGGCAGATCAAGGTGTGGTCACCAGAAGGGGCAGCCACTCCTTCTCACCCCTGCCTGAGATGCCAGCCTCCCAAAGCAACAATCATTTATTCAGGTCCACTGTGTGCCAAACCCCGGGCTGAGCACTAGAAGGACAAAGGGAGATTGGGCACAGACGTGTCCCTGACCCAGATGGTGAGGAGCTCACTGTCTGAGAGTAAATGGACCATGGACGAACCAACAAAATGTCATGGGATGAAGCCATAGCCAAGGAAGCATAGAGCACCATGGGAACAATTCATTTTGCTTGGGGATAGGGGAAGGAGCATGAGAGAGGCCATGTTGAGGAGGTAACATGTGAGCTGGGCTTCAAAGGGTGTGGCAGCTTTTTTCAGAAAGGGATGGTGGGGGAACAACATTCCTGGCAGAGTGGAGCAGCATGTGTAGAGGTGCAGAGGCATGAAAAATCTGGTGTATTCTGGGAAGTAAATGTAGCTGAATGACAATGTAAGACGAGGAAGAAGTGGAGAGGAAGAGGGGTTACCCTGAGGAATAAAGGAGAATAAAAGCAGAAAATCACTCACTAGTAGTTTGGATGACTTTTCCTGGCCTTTTATCTAGGCTTTGCTTAGGCAGCCCAAGAGGAAGTTGGTACTTCTCCACTCCAAGGCCTTCCTCGGGAGAGGAAGGGTTAGTTCAGAACAAGATGAAGAAATGCCTGGGGAGCTGAGTGTGGAAGGGAGAGACCACAACAGCTTGAAACTTAAGCAAGGGAAAGGGGGCTGGGGAGGAGGGGGCAGGCAGAGGAAGGGACAGGTCAGTCGCTGAGCTCAATAACAACTTCCGTGCCGAGCCCTGCACTGGACCCTGGTGTCACAGAGAGCAGTCAGACAGGGCTCCTGGCTCCGCAGGCTCATAGGCTGGCTGGAGAGACACACAAGTAGATAGCAAAGACGATAGAAAAAGCTGAGGTCTGTGGCTTGGGCTGTCTAGCAGGGGTCTGTGGGAGCACCAGGAGCACCTACCCCAGCCCAGGGGCATGGAGAGGGTTTCCTAGAGGAGGTGACATTGGAGCTGGGCCTTAAAGGATGGATAAGAGTTTGCTACCTAGAGACTGAGGAGCTCTCATAATTCCAGTGCCCCTCTTAAATGAAGATTGACCACACTGTAGCTACTTGGCCAATGGCTGTCCTTTCTGCTGAACTCCATGGGGGCAGAGACTCTGTCTGGTTCATTGACTTATCTCCTATACCTCAAAGAGTGCCTGGTATAGAGTAGGTGCTCAGTAATGTGCGTGTGCACACGAGAGAGCAGCCTGTGCAAAGGCTCCGCAGAGGATGTGGACACAGGCAGCAGCACAAGCAGTGTGGTTTGGGACAAGGCGCCAAGCCAGGCAGAGTCCAGGGCGGAAATGGCCTTGACTGCCCATCTGAGCAGTTTGGATTTTATCCTCTAAACGTGATCAAATTTGTATTCACTCATTTAATGACAAATATTTATGGAGCACCTACTGTGTGCCAAGTACTGTGTTAGATGCTAGGGATACATTGGAAGCAAGACCAACTCCTCCCCACATAGAGCCTACCTTCTCAGGGGAAAACAGCAAACTTGCAAGCAATGAAAAAATAATATCTTTTCAGCTAGTGAAGAAGTGCTAGGTAGAAAAGCAAAGACAGATAAGAGGCTAGAAATTGATGAGATGGGGGCTCAGTGCTAGATGGGGAGTGGGTCACACAGGATTGTGTTCAGCTGCGAGGAGCAGACAGCCTGCCTCGCGGCAGCCTAAAACACAGGGGTTTACTTCCAACTTGCAACAAGCAGTCCAGGGCTGGGTGGCGACTCAGTGGAAACCCAGCTCCTCCGTCTTCCTCTTCTACCTCCTTAGCATTATCTCTGATGCTGTAACTTTTTTTAATGGAGAGAATGAATTCATGCATTTCATATTTATTTAAAAGTGCATAATTAAAAACGCTTAAGTTAACGCCTTGATGACATGTAAATTTCTCCATCCAGAAAAATTCAGAGAAGTCTGATACTCACAACTGGCATGAGTTTTCCTGGGTGGAAAACAGGGAAAAGGGCCAAAGCCGCATCTGGGTTGATGTGATGTACGGCTGGATGGCAGAGGTGTGAGTGTGCGCAAGGTAGTTAATTCCTGTCCTGAACTAACTCAATGGAAGCAGGTATTCAAAGCCAGAAATGGCCTTGAGTGTATAACCTCCTTCTTCCCCCATCTCCCACAAAGGAACTTAGAAACACGCTAGGGAGAGCGTTGGGCCTCCTAAATTTCCTACAACGGGAGTTGTGGGACAAGCTGAGTGCAGCTGACACTTGGTTTACAAAGGATCGCTCTGGGCTGGTGGGGAAGGTGGATTTGAGGAGGAAGGTCTGGAAGCAATAGCCCTGGGAGAGATGCGGAGGCGTGGATTAGAGCAGGTGATGGCAATGGAGAATAGGTGGCAGCTCTGAGAACTATGGGGGAGAATGCTGAAATAGTGACAGTCAACGTAGAACTGAAGGAAGGGCCACATGGGGTGAGGACACCCAAAGCAGCTGCAAGGATTGGCGAGCCACTCCCGAGTCCCCAACAATATCGGGCCACCTTGGAGAGTTGCCTTGAAGAGGCGGGTCCCAAGATCGCCCTTGGGGTTTTCTGGGTGCTAAGAAGTTCCTGAAGTCAGCCTGCCCTTCCTTCATTGGTGGAGCCCCCCAGTCACAGAATCCAAACACTCATGGGGACTGGGCGTTCATTAGTGTCCTGGCAACCAGTGACAAACCCATTAAGAAACGAAAACATGGCAGCAGATCTTGGGGGAGTTGGGGGAACGCAGACCCAGCAACCCAACCTTGGGCCCTGGTCACTGAACGCCTGAGTTGGTCAGTGATTGGGGAGATTCTGAGAAGTTAAGAGGTAGTAAAAGTCGCTCTAAAAAATTTGGGGCTGTGCCTCTTATCTCCTCAGCAATGAAGGGAGGTTGATTGGCTTCAGGAACATTCCTTTCCAGTAGATTATGAATGCATTTATTTTTCTTTAATGTGGCTAGCTCAACCGGTGTCAGGTCATCAAAGATCCCACCCTTCCTGGGCCAGGCACTGTTCTAAGTACTGGGGAACAAAACAGACAAAAGTCCCTCCCCTCACAGAATGTAGATGTCTGGTAGGAGGAGACACCCAAAACCCCAAATAAACAAGCAGTCTGTATATAGTATGTGAGTTGCTTCCTTTCGTTTTTTCACGTTAAGCAGAGCTCTGTGAACATCTTGGAGCTAAATGTTGTGCACGTGCATCCTTCGTTATATAATTCACTTACGCGTTATGCTGCCTTCTTCTTCAACCACAGAGTCCAAAGGAGATTTGGTCCAGACAGGTGCCAGTCAACCAGCAATAGGCAAAGTGCTGGGTGCTGTTGCCCTGATGTTTCTCATTCAAGCATTTGGGGGAATTAGAGATGCAAGCATTGGAACCCCAGAGGTGAAATGTGCAAAGATCAGTCAATTGACAAGCCCAGGTATCCCAACTCCCGGGCGGAGGTGGTGCACATCCCTCCACCACCTGACCATCAGAGGGCCTGTTCTGTGCTCCAGACCACGCTGGCGGCCCGTGGCTAGATATGCACGTGTCTCGGGGGGAAGATGTTAAGTGTGCAGCACTTGTGGGTGACAGAGCACTTTCACATTTGTTATCTCAGTCCACACTCCACATCGGGCTGCTAGCAAATAAAGTGACAGGATACCCAGTTAAATTTGAATGCGATATTTGAGACATACTTTTACTAAAAAAAAAAATTATTGTTTATCTGAAATTCAAATTTAACTGGGTGTCTTAGTCCATTCAGGCTGCTATAACAAAATAGTAGAAACTAGGTAGCTTAAAAACAAGAATTTATTTCTCACAGTTCTGGAGACTGGGATTCCAAGATGAAGGCGCCTGCAGTTTTGGTATCTGGCGAGGTTCCGCTTCTTGGGGCATAGACGGTGCCTTCTCGCTGTCCTCACATGGTGGAAGGGGCGAGGGAGCTCCTTGGGGTCTCTTTTATAAGGGCACTAATCCCACTCATGAGGGCTCTGCCCCATGACCTAAGCACCTCCTCCTAATACCATCATATTGGGCGTTTGGATTTAATATACAAACTTGGGGGGGATGAAAACATTCAGTTTTGAGCCCTGAGCATTCTGTATTTTATCTGGCAACCCTACTTTTACAACCTTCACAGGCAGGCAAAATCAGTGTCTCCATTTGATCCCTGAGGTTCAGAAAGTAAATTGCCTAAGGTCAACAGAGCAAGGGGGTGACAGAACTGGGCCCTTCCCCATTTCTGGTCCCGGGGTTCGCCCCTGGGTGGCATCTTCAAGGCATTAAGGAGGCGCTGGTGTGAAGTGTGAGGACCTTAGGGCTAGGAGGAGGGGAAGTGTCAGGAGAGGCCGTAGTGGGGCCGACCATCATGACTAGTGGACCACACTGTCTTCATATCAGAAGGCAGAGGAGGGAGGGTTTCCACTCTTAGTTGCAACATGTTTTCGGTTTTAGTTTACTGTACCAGAGCCTCAGCACCCCAGCCACTGAAGCTGGAAATGCAGGAAGCCACCTGGAGCTGCGCGCTGAGTCACAGGGCCTGGAGAAAAACAAGAACATCCTGACGGCAGAGCAGGGGCGGGGAGAAACCTCCCTCGAGATGGCGGTGGGCATTGGAAATAGAAACTACTCCCTTTGAAGCATCTGTTAGAATGTCCAAGATCACCACGTGATTGCAATCCAGTTCCTGTTAAGCGCCGACTGAATGCAGAGCTCTGTTCTGTGAGAATGTCAATAAATCAGGTGGCCTATAGGAAGTTTCTGTTTGTCTGGTTTTTTTCCCCAAATCCTGGTTCATCCTCTTCTCATACTACCCGTCAGACCTTGGGCAGTTTACTTAAACTTTCTGACCCTGTTTCCACCTCAGTAATAATAATCCTTAGCTCACTGAGACAATGTGAGGGTTTAAATGAAATCACCTTTTTAAAAAGTGTCTTGCATGGGTCTAGCACACAGTAGGTGGTCAACGAATGGTAGGTCCTGTTATCACAGAGACATAAAAATATTTTCTTGTCAGGTTGGTATAGATACTAAATGAGATAATGTATCTTCACTTTCCAGAGGCCCTGGACCTAGGTCTCAGTGAGCTTTCAGCTAATGATAGATTCCTTTCTCCTTTCCCCGCCCCTGGATCCTGAGGTGACTGGTCTGGTCCCCCTGGGTGCTGGTTAGTAAGGCTCAATACACACACGATGACTGCTTCCACGGCACCCGTTCACTGCATTCCACAAACACACCCTTTAACATTGTGCAAGTGACTGCTCAGCCTCTGCAGAAGCAGAGAAAAACAAAATGGAGATAAATATTCCTATTTTTCTCTTGTGTTTTTAGTATTTTAGTATTTTAGTTTTTAGTATTACTTAGTCAGGCACGATGCTAAGCATGTCACACACGTTGAATTCTCAGAGCAATTCTTTTGGGTCATTACTATTACAATCCCATTTTACAGATGGGAAAACTGAGGCTCAGAAGGATTCAATACGTTGTCCAAATGCACGGAGTTGTACGTAGCAGAGTTGAGGCTCAATCCCAGGCCTGATTCTTCCAAAGGTCCTGACTACCGTACAACGGACGAGCTTCCAGAGGGAGAAAAATTCTCAGGTGGAGATTTCAACTTATTCACAAACGTATATAAAGAGCACAGGGCAGTGAGAGGATTAAATGCCAGAGGAGAGGTTGGTAATGGAGTTACAGCAGTTCTGGGCTGGGAGGGGTCCCAGGGGGCTTCCTAGAAGTGGGGGTGTGGGTAGCACTAGACCTCTGTCGAGGAGATGGATCCGAGCACAGAGGAGGCAGGTGAGCAAGGCCCGGAGGGCTTGGTGAGGCATGGGCAGGGTCAGTCAGAGCCCAGCGGCTGAGCCCGAGGTGTGTGTTGGAGAGCAAAAGGAGGAATATCCAGTCGGCACAGTTTGGCTGGGGCAGGCTGTCGTTATTTCCCAGAATGACAAACTCCTTGGCCTGGCTGAAGTGACCGCTAGCCTTGGTGCATCACTACTTAGAGGATTCCTACATATCCTGTGTTGGGCCTGGGCAGCAGGGCGGGAAGGTGTACCTGTGGCTGGAAAGCAAGGAGGTTTCTGCAGAGTAAGCGGCATGACCTGTCTTGCCCAGTGGCCTCACCCTTAGCTCCCTTGGGCAAGGAGATAGTGACATTCCCTTTGCCTTCAGAGGATTCTGCTAAGAAGGCCACATTCTAAGGGTCATTAAAGCAAACTCAGAGGTGGTACAACTTTTCTTCAAGTCAGTCTGGCAATCTATAACAAGAGGATTAAAACTCTACACATTTTGATCCTATGATTTCAATGCTGAGAATCAATCCTAGGGAAATAGTCATGGAGGTCTGCAAAACTATGTGTGTACAAGGACGGTCGCTGTAGTGTCACTTACCGACACAGAATCGGAAAGGCCCCAACTCGTCAATAACAAGGGCTTGGTTAAAAATGATGATATACGCATACGATGGAAAACTACACCATCACTAAAAGTCACTGAGGTCACATCATATTAAGTGAGAAAATCAAATTGCAAAACGTGGATCTAGTACTATCCCAGCTTGAAAGTACATTAATCTAATTCATTCACATAATTCACTTATTAAATAGTTCCTGTGCTGTGTGCCAGGCAATATTCTGGACACTGGGATGTGGAGGGGACAAATTCAGCATATTATTTGGGGGAAGTCAGGCAACCAACATACAGACTCAGGAATAAACAAGGTGATTTCTGGGAGTAGGACAACGCCATGAAGAAAACACAAGATGGGCTAATGTAGAGAGAGTGAAGAGGGAGGATTACCTGAGGAGGTGACGTTTCAGTTGTGACCACAGCCAGTCACGAGGATCTGGGGAAGAGCATCTCAGGCAGAGGGAACGAGGCCTCAGGGGCAATGCAACTGGAGTGTCAGGAAAACAAATACAGGAAGAGAAGTAGCGTGCGGGTTGGGGGAGGAGAGGCGGAAGAGGCCGGCACGGGCCAGGTAACGCAGAGGCCGAAAGCCAACGGGAGGTTAGCAGGAGTTGGGCTCTTATTCCAAGTGCAGTGGGAAGCTAATGGATCCTAAGTCAGGCAAGGATTGTATTTACATTTATGTTACATTTATGTAACCAGAAGGAAATACACCAACAGGTTAACAGAGATTATCAATGGGTAGTGGGGTAATGAACAATTTTCATTTTTTTCTGTGTGCTTTTCCATAACTCTCAAACTTTTCTAACTAGAAACAAACAATAATAGCTACTTTAAAAAAACCCACCAGAGAGCAATGTGAACAAATGGCTGCCATGCACGTGGAGCTCCACCGTGAAAAGTCTTTTCCAACATCATCACATTGGTTTTTTGCAATAATCCTGTGAGTTAAGTCAGGCCATTTTAATTAGCTCCATTTTGCAGGTGAGGAAATTGAGGTTGGAAAGGACAAAGAGACTCCGGCAGAAGAGGTCAGAAGAGGGACGGGAATCAAGTTTCTACGGCCTTGCCCGGGTTTCCTGATTTTGCCGCATGGCAGGCCCATGGGCGGGTCTGCCTTAGATTCTCTCAGAATCCAGAGGTCCCACCTGGGGAAGAGGTCCACAGGGTTATTCCCCTGCTTGGGGTGAGGGGGAGCAGGATGGACCCACAGCCCCCAGCTGCAGGTGACTCTCCCAAGAGCGCATGTGTGCAAGAAGAGGGGTCTTCCCGCACGATGCTCAATAAGCGTTTGCTGGATTAGAGAAATAACTTGCTTTCAGGAAAATGCTACTCTTGGGAGGTTACACTTTAGCAGCTGTGCAGTCTTAGGTTAATTATTCTACCCATCAAGCCCCACATCCGCTGTAGAATGGAGACGAGGTCTGTGCTCACTCACCTCCCTGAAGCGCAATGGTTAACGGTTGGGGGCGGGCCTGGGCTTGAATCCACCTCTTCCCTATACTAGCTGTGGCCTTGGAGAGCTCCTTAGCCTCTTAACACCTCAGTTTTCTCATCTGTAAAGTGGGAATGATAATACTTGTCTCCGGGGTGGTGTTAGGACTAAATGAAGGGATGAAGTGTTCTGAGGCGGTCTTGGCAAGTAGCATGTGCTCCTTAAATGTCTGATGTTACTAGCAGTAGCATTATAGGGCTGTTGAAAGGGTTAAGTGAGAGGCTTTCAGGAGCACGAGGAAGCTCAGGCCAGGGCGTCAGTAAGTAGGAGCCGCTGCTGCTGCCCTTCTACCGCCATTACTGCCATTACGACCACGTCGGTGGGTTTCATGGGACACCTACACCAATTCACTGTACGACTTTTTGTTCAGAAAGGCGTCTCCTTACCCACCAGGAGGGTCCTTTGCCAGGTTAGACAACAGATCCACTCTCTCTCGTCTGTTCAAGGTCACGTGAAGAATTTCCTGGCATTTTCCAGTGTCTCTGTCTCTAATTCATTTAGGGAGCCACCTTTTAAATATCAGGCTTGACATTTGCTTAATGGCGTGAATGGAGCCTGCTCTGCTGAGTGGCCCTGGGGTCACAGTATCTCTGACATCCACCCTGTTTTCAAACCCCAATTGTTTGAGGGCCACGAATAATTGTGCAACAGCTGCATACCACATGGTCTAAACTTTGCCTCATTATTTTTCTTTAACTTGTCTCACATTTAAAACTTAAATACGTTTATTCAAAAGGGAAACATACTTATTACCATAAATGGAAAGCCAATACCATGTCACAAATAGGAGCTACCCATAAAGGGAAATACCACGAAAATAAAGCGATATTATTGAATTCTAGGGGAATAAGGTTGCCTAGGGAAGACTCTGGGTTTGAGGTCTGTTTGATTTCCCTTTAAAAGGGAGATTTGAAGAGGTGATAAAGTTTCAGAGAGGTATGAAAGACTATTGGTACCAAAGTGAGATTGTTTTCCTGGCATAACAAGGAGGATTGAAAGAGAATTTAAAGAGGAAAAACTCTGTTACGTTAACCGTAGGATCTCTAACCATAGGATTCAATGTTTTTATTTCCTTATCTGTTCACCTTCTAGAACTTTCTCCTATCTTCCAGGGGCAAGGGGCCCCTTTTATGTGATTCAGTTCTTTATTGAGAATAGCTGTGGAGAGAACAGCCTTAGGAGAGAAGCCTCTGCTTCTCCCTTAGTCATTTTAGGAAGATTCTTTCCCCTCTCTGAAACAAGGGAGCTGAATTAGAGAAATCTTCCTCTCTGAGGATTTCCAGGCCCTAAAAATCTGTGAAGCTCCATCAAAAAGTGGGCTTGGCTGCACCTCAATGTGTCCCCACCTGCAGATGGAGCAGGCATGAGATCCACCCAGAGATGGCCTGGTGGGATGGTTTGGGTGGCTGGATCTCCACGAGGAGCAGAGATGTGGGCTTCACAGCAAATCCACAAATAAACTCACGTTTCCTGGAGGTGGATTTCCTGCTTGTTGAACCAAGCAGACGGCTGTGCTTGAGTTGAAAAAGGAAATAGCCAGCTCTCTCTCTGACCAGCACAGATCCTACGAAGAAACGACCAAACAACCCCCTCACTCCGGGTTCCGTCCCCTCGTTCAGCAGCCCCACAGATGTTTCCTTCATCAGAGAGCCTGGGAGAAGCCGTTGAGGCGTAGCGCCTAGGTTACTCCTGCCTTCACGTCTCCTCCCTGCTCCTAAGGCAGCAGGATCTGGCATGGCCGTGCTGCATCCAGCGTTCTTAGCATGACATTCGAGACCCCTCCAGTCTGATTCCGTGTACATTTCCAGTCCCAGCTGCTGGGACTTCCTTCCTTGAATGCCCTGCTTCTGACAGGCTGGTTCCCCGCGCCTAGTAGGCCTGAAGAAATGTGTTTGAATGAAAGAATATGCCTATGCTGGGCTGCCTCTACAGTTCATTTCAACACATTTCTTGAGTGTAAGGGAAAAATGGTGCTCGAAGGCTTCCTATATGCCAGGCCCTGGTAGGGTGACCACTGTCTTGATTTGCTGGGGATTTTCCTGGTTTTAGCACTGGAAGTCCATGTCCTAGGAAACCCCTGGGACAAAGATAAATCAGGATGGTTGGAAACCCTGCTGGGTTAGGCTCCATATGCTCCATCCTCATGGGACTTCCAACGTAGTAGGAGAGGATGACATTAAACGAATTATCCCACAAAAAAGTGAGTCATTAGAAACCACGGCGAGTGCAAAAGAGAAGCCAGCCCTGAGCTGAGCACTGCGGGTATGAAGAGGAAAAGGCTCTGTCCAGCCCTGGAGAATCTCCTGGTTGCAGCTAGGAGAGAGAGGGACACACAGCTTCTTTAATACCAAGTGGTGAGGGCAACGAATCAGAAATCTACACTCTTCTCTCTGTTCACATTGTACTGTTTCTATCTTAACTGAGGTTTCAAGTATCAGAAACCCACTCTGGTGAGTTAAATAGATATGAAAGGGCATTAGAAGGAAAACTGAAAACTAGGCCCCAGAAGAGAGAGAAACGATTGCTTCTCAGGGACTTGAGAGAGTGAAAAATAATGCCAGAACAAAAGAACATGCCTTGTTCTATTTTCATGAGAAAAATTGACTCTAGCCCTGCTCTCTGCCCTGGGGTTTCTCTGCCTAGTGTTCTAATTCTGGGAAGAAAGAATCTGACAGCCAAGTTTGGGGCTCATGCCAGCCCCTTGGCTGGCTAGAGGGGCACCATGATTAGAAATTCCACCAAAATTGCATGCGGGGGGCCCGGGGGCAGCGCGGTTGCTAACAGAAAATGGGAGGGCAGGGATGCTGGGAAGGTGAAGGCCTCAGTTGCCTGCTACCTCCTCTTCAAGAAGCGGCCCAGACAGTGCCTTCCCTAGGGGCCCCTGCACTATGGCCACTGCTTTGGAAGTAGCTCCCTGCTTGCCTTCTGTCCAGAATAGTCTATTACAGTGGACAGCCCCATGCTGACAGCTGCCTTTCCAGGCACATGCATCCTATCCACCGTTATCACTTTTGAGTATCCGCCTTGTCCTTGGGCATAGCTGATACAACACCTGGCACAGAGAAGAGACTCTGTGACTGTTGCAAGTACTTTCTAGAGAGTTCTAAGGAGCACATTGCCATGACGATCCTGCCCTCCTTCCCCAGCCCATTTCCCTCCAGCCAGACCAGTCTCCTTCGTACTTCTCAAACACTCAGCCCACCATGCGATTCCTACCGCCCACCCCACCCGTGTTGCCTGCTTTGCTGAGCTCATGACTCAGCAGTTCTCAACAGAGGGGTGATTTTGCCCTCAGAGGACATTCGGCAACGTCTGGAGACAGTTTTTTGTTGTCACAATGGAGGGGGCTGCTACTGGCATCTTGTATGTAGAGGCCAGACATGCTGCTAAACATCCCATAAGGCCCAGGACAGGCCCCACAACAAAGAAGTGTCAGGCCCCACGACAAAGAAGTGTCAGACCCCAAATGGCCCTGGAGCCAAGGCTGAGAAACCCCGCGGCATGGCTGAATGCCCACCTCTCTGCTCAGAAGTCCTCCTCTCCAGGAGGCCTTCCCTGACCATCGCCCAGTTCTTTCTCTCACGCTCCCTATTGTATTTTCTTTGTGGCATTTTGCCGCCACCTAAATTGATGGTGTCTGTTTGTTCAGTTGTTTGTTTGGTGCCTGTCTCCTGTAGTAGAAGGTCCGCCCTATGAGAGTGGGCCCCTGCGAGCCTTGTTCTCTGCTGGCTGCCCAGCACGGAGAGCAGCAGCTGGCACACTGTGGGCTGCTCAATGAAAACATGTCGAGTGAATGTTTAATAAAGGAGAGTGGCCTCAACTCCTCAAATATCAGAGGTCAGAACGCTCAGCTCCTCCTCGGCTAGCCGGCTTTGTGTGTATGTGTTTATTTCCCCAGCCAGTTCCAATTCTGCCTCTGTTGTTTGCTGGCTGCGTGGGCTTTGGCAAATTTCTTAAGCCTCCTTGGCCTCAGGTTGTGCATCTGTAAAGTGGGACTATTACTATTAGCCCCTGCCTCACAGAGACGTGATGCGGATGAAATAAATTAATCCCCAAAACAATTAAGAAAATGCCTGACTCAGAAGAGCCTCAGTAAATGTCATCTATCATCCTCCTTCTCGCATCACCATGCTTTGGCTGGAGTAGGCAGTGAGGATGACGGAATGGGCTCTGGGGCCCCACCAGAGGATTAGAAGATTAATACAGCTTGCAAGGCCAAAGCCATCCTCACTTGGCTTTGCCAGCTCTTGCTGCATCCGTGAAATAAACCGGATGAAGCCTTTATCCATCTCCTGTTTTGAGAGGGAGGCTAGCAGAGAGCATGGATTTAATGTGGCAGATGGTGCTGTCTTTGAATTATGAAACCAAAGGAGGAAATTAAAGTGCTCTGTTGCCACAGACATGGGTCAGCAGGGGTAGAGGGCAGGGGTGGGGCATAAGAGAGGGCAGAGGGGGTGTTTGGTCAACTGGGCACTGGCTATTCTTGAGGGTAGCTGGAGTCTTAGAATAATATAATTTTATAGCCTAAAATAATTTTAGGCCACCCCCTTTATTTTATATAGACAAATTAGGCCCAGAGAGGGAGAGTAACCCCAAGGTCACACAGTCAGTGAGTGGCAGAGGAACCCACACCTTGATTCCTTGAACACGGTTATTTTTGCTGCCCCAGGCCAAGGCCAGTGGCAGACTCTGCTCCAGGGTGCCCTGACTCTGGGCACCTCTACTCTTCGGGGGACCCCTCAAGAACGTGCACTCAGGGTCTCTTCCCAGCACATCAGGGAGTGCAGGAGCCAGAGCCCTGGAGCCTGTCTGCCTGGGTCCCAATCCCACAACAAGGGGCAAGTTTCTTACCTTCTTCCTTCTTGGAACCTCAGTTTCCTTGTCTGTAAAATGGGAATAATAATAGGCCCTACCTCACAGGGTCGCTGTGAGAATTTGATGAATTACCATCACACAAAGTATTTAGCCCTGGCCTTGCCACATAATAAATGCTCAGTGAAAGGTTAGTTCTTAATGCAGCCCCAGAATCAACAGCGGGATCTAGCTGTCCCCTAGGCTGTGAGCCCCTGGGAGGCAGTGCCTATCTGTGGGGCATCTTTTGTTCTCTGTGCCTTGCTGGGGCTCTGTAGATGGTAGTGGCTGATGACCGCCCCCTTAGGCACACCCATTTCTCAGTCGGCACCATGAGCACCAGGGAATGTGGCCAGCAATGCTTGTAACTCTTGTCACTCGTTTAGACTTTAATCCTAAATGGATCAAGCAGCCCTCCTGTCCTGTGAACCGGCCTCGTGATGAGGGCTAGGTTTGCTTTCCCAGCCTTTCTCTGCAGCCGGAGCCTTTCCCCAACCACGCTGTGGGCTATTTGCATTTAAATTGGTTTCTCTCATTATAGAAATCTCTTAGGTCAGCTAGAGTTTCCATTTTCCTCAGAATCAGTTTGGAAGCTCCGTTTCTTGCTCGAGGGTCCCTCATGACTGCTCCCTCTCGCTGACGGTGAGAGGTGGTCACGTATTCTCAACATGGAGACCAGAGAGCCTGAGAAAGCCGCCCAAATCCACACAAGCTTGCTGTGTGTCTCACAGGAGAAGGGGTGAGGAGGAGGGGCTGCAGCTGCAGGAAGGAGCCCTGACACTGATCCTGGGTCAGTGTCAGGATCTAGGCTTCCCTTTCTGCTTATTCAAAAGACATCGACCAAGCATGATGCTAGGTACTCGGAGTGCAGAGATAAACAACGCACTTGCTGCCCTCCAGGAGCTCACTGTCTAGTGAAGGAGAGAGAAAAGCAAAAACAAGTCATCATATGGTCTAATAATTGCTTTAATAAAGATCAGAATAGATTCCAGCCAGAGAAGAGGCTTTCCAGTAGTTCTCACAGTAAAGCACAGTCACACACACGTGTGCGCACACTCACACTAGCGAGCTGCTCACAGCACTCGCCATGTCAGCAGCTATGCTTCTAAACAATATATACATTAATATATTAATACATTCACCTAATCTTCATGACAAACCATGAAGAAAGTGCTATCATTATTCCTGTTTTCCAGGTGAGGAAACTGAGGCACAAGAAGCTCAATCACTTGCCCGAGGTTGCTGCTAAAACACTGTAGAGCTGGACGTGAACCCAGCCGGGCGGCTCCACAGCCCGCGTTGTTCATCCTGTGTTATAACCACACCTGAAAAAAGCAGTGCACATTTGTGTTTTCTGGTCTAGTTCAACTTTCAAAAAGTGCTCGTCAGGACCCAGTACACTGACGTTCTTAGCCATCTCTGGGCTGTGAGTCACGGGTGTGGAGACCGGATTGAACATAGGAGGAGGGCCTGAGACCGCCTGGGAGGTCAGGGGGGGTGAAGCAGGGAGAGGATGCATGTGGTGGGCTTGAAGGACGACTAGGAATTTTCCAGATGGATCAGAGGAAGAAGCGAGTATTTCATGAAGGACAAGACTGTGCCGATCCTCAAAGTGTGAACAAGGGTGGAAGTCTAGGACTAGGGTCCCCCAAGTTGTGTGACAGTGCTCAGGTGTGACAGAGGCTCAGCAGGTGTGAGGCATGGGACCATGACAGGCCTTGAATGTCAAGTACAGGGGCTCTGTCCTGAGGGCAGCGGGGAGCCATGGAGAGGCTGAGCAGGAGAGGGGCATAGCCTGTTAGAAAGGTCACCAGCTCTCATGTGGAGGGCTGCCTGGAGGGGGAGGCAAGGAGACAGTAGAATCAATAGATATAATCACAGGCACAAGAGCCATAATTGGTTGGGTCTAATCCGTAGGGTTAAGTGGCTCCTTTCCCTGCACAGAGGCCCCTTGCTGCTCACCGATGTGCGTGGTGGAGCTGCATCTCCCCAGAGAGGACAGCATTATCTAATCCACCCAGACACCTTATGGGCCGGTGGTGGCCCTGGTGTGTGATAGTCAAGACGGGCGGGGACAGGGCTGAGCTAAGGCAGTGGCGTTTGAGAAGGAGACGGAGGACCAAATGTACGAGATAAAGCGGGCAAATAATCTGGTCTCGGGGATCTACACAACGTCAGGGCTGAGGGTGAGAAGAGGCGGGATGGCGCTCAGGTTTCTGGTTCAGCTCAGCCAGATTAGCTTTTAACCCTTCTTCAGTCTAACACCAGGGCCAGCGAACTTCTTCTGTAAAGGCCAGGTGGAAAAAGTGTTAGACTTTGCAAGCCCTGTGGTCTCTGTCGCAACTACTCAGCTCTGCCATTATAGTGTGAAAGCAGCCACAGACAATATGTACATGAATGGGCATGGCTGTGTTCCAATAAAACTTTATTTACAAAAGCAGCCACTACGATGAGGTGGTCCATATGCCAAGCAGATTGCCAACTAGGTGTGCTGGGACTGTTGAGTGAGAAAAAGGCTTACATCTCATCAGGTTCAGATAGACTGTCTATCTCTCCTTGAATGATGCCCACCTGATCATAAAAAGACTCATCTGAAATTGCAGAGTAATTCCAACATCTAGTCCCCAGAGCCCAGCTCTGGCAGGAAGGAGGCAGATGTCTCCCTCCAGATTCTCAGTCTCTGTCACAGTCATAGTGGAGGCCCTGGTCTGACACTACCATTGGTTACAAATGCAACACAACAGAATCACCAGCCCACCTTCCCTGAACATGCACTCCACCAGGCGCTGCGTGGATGAATGCTTAGTGAATGCTGATGAAACCCCAGGGAGGCGGGTATGTACTATGATGATCCCCATTTTACAGATGAGAAGGCTGAGGTACAAAAAGGTTCAGTGTCTCCAGGGCTTGGAACTCAGGCAGTCCAAAACCAGACCCTGGGCCCCCAATCGCTCTCCAAAACTGATGCTGTAAACCCATGTGGACGCCCACGGCCGTTACAGCAAACCCACACGTTAACCCTAAAACTCAGGCTGAAGCTGGGCAAACGCTTGGGAATCTTCTGTCCTCTGGTCTGCGTGGCACTGTTATTGGAGACAAGTAGTCAGAGGGGATCAACTTATCTGCTTCAAAACCAAACCAGAATCACCAGGCGCATGTCTCTGGGACCTCCGTTGTTGAGCAAAACGTTTGTCAGAGTGGGGTCAGATGAAGTGAATGCATTGATATCCGAAGGTATTGCCACCTGAGGGGGTGGGGACAGAAAGTGAGAGGAGACACCTGGTCTCCATGTGTTCACTCTGCAAACGTCCACCAAGGGCTCTGTGGTTCCCTTCCCTGTCCTTGGCTTCCTGGAGGGCACTGGCTGGACGGAGCCAGGCACACAGCAGACAGTTCGAATGCCAGGATGTCATGCATGGTGAGATGAATGCAGGGTACACTGGGGACAGAGCGGGGACATCTGCCTCAGCCTGGGGAGAGGGACCTGGAGCCCAGCCCAGATGATCTGGAAGGTGGAATGGTGGTGAGGGAAATTCCAGAGGAGGGGACAGCAACTTCCAAGGCCAGGGGGGTGAGGTCATGCTGGGGTGAGGAGCTCACATAGACGGGATGCGGTTGGAGGGGCTGGAGCTGGGTCCTGGGGAAGTCGGTCCCCCGCAGTCGGCCGACCACCCTGTGCTGGAGGCTGCCTCGTTCTCAGCTCCTCTCTGCAACTAGAACGGCCTCTGAGTTCTAGATGAAGCACTGAGCGCTTGCCCAGAATACAATGATGCCAAGAACAGTGTGCTGATGCTGCATCTTGAAATAGTGAAAACAAACAATAGTAAATCACATCTATGACGCCCACTTCACCCTGCACTTCCAGAGGCTCCATCTCGCTTGTGCTCACTGAAAGTCTGAAAGTGAGCAGATGTTAATTTTGCCATCACCCCTGTCGTATTATTAAAAATATTAGCTCCCATTTGCGGGGCCTCCACAGTGGCCAGCAGTGGGCTAAATCCTTTATACATAAAAATCCTATTTAACAGAGGAGCAATCTGAGCCTGAGAGAGGTATAACAATTTGCTCAAGGTCATACACTGGGAAGTGAAGCCAGGACCCACACCCACACCTGCCTGACATCTGAGCCCAGAGTCCTCCCACTGGCTTCTCTGCCTTGGCATCATACAATTTAAAGACTTTGTGGATTTCTGAGAACATTTTTTTCTATTATTGTATTTACCCCTCCCAAGAACATTCTGAATTTAGCAGATAAAGAACCTTGGCTCAGAGAGTTTAAGTGTCCTCCCCAAGGCCGCACAGCTTTAACAGGGACCAACTGGAGACTTGATCCAAGGTCTTACATTCCAAAGCCAAAGCTCTGTCTCCTTTACCATGGCTTCCAAGTCCACAGCAAAGAAGATGGACAGCTAACGTCCCCCCCCCGGTACGATTCTTGAAAAGAAACCCCCAAAACTCATGTTCTCTTCATCTCTGCATTGGCAGGTATTCATCAAGCAATCAAAAGACAAATACCTAGGAGAGCAGAACGTGCAGATCACAGCCAAAATGACATCATAAGGAGCAGGTTGTGCCAAGCAAATCTAATTTCCTCTGACAGAGAGGCAGGCTGGGAGAGAAGGCGAAAGGCACGGAGGCCGTCATTTCCCCGAGTCTGAAGGACAAGTTAGATCAGCTCCACGGTAACAGCTGGGGGTGAGGAGGGGACAGGTCACACCACACACCCACAGAGGCGCACATGCACACTCACAGACATCGACACACACGCACACACGCACACCCAAAGACACATAGACCCACAGAGAGACACGCGTAAATAAATACACACACATAGACACCCAGAAACACACATATAAGTATAGACACACACACAGATATACAGACACACACAAATACATGTAGACAGACACACAGACAGACACACCCACCTGCCTCCCCTCCACACACAGATATGCAAACACCCAGACAGAGACACATGCACACATTCACACCTTCACAGAAATGGGCATGGACACACACACACATAGGCACACATACACACCCCAGGACACAGCCGGCACCCCTCGTTGCCGTAGGTGCTGGCTCTCCTCCGCTCCCTCCCCTCTCTCTCTGAAACTACACCCTTCCCAAATTGGAGGCTCTGGAAAATGAATACCTCTGGTGTCTGTGCGTATTCTCGACTCTGCCTGGACTGATATCTTTATCCAGCAGCTTGGGAAACACATCCTGGCAGCTGTGTGTTGCTGAGAAGGGACACAGACTCTGCAGTCAGGCTGGTCTGAGCTCAAGTGGAGACTCTGCCACCCCCTAGCTGTGGGGACCTGGTCTCCACCTTTCTGAGCCTCAGTTTCCTCAACTGCAGAGGGCCTGACAACCCCCTGTGATGAGCCTGTTGGCCTGGAGCCCCTTGAAGTCCTGGCATTCAGCGAGGACCTTCTATGCTCGCTATATTTATTTGAATGTCTCCCTCACCAGGCTGGGGGCACCTTGTGGGCAGGGGTCTTGTCTGTTTCCACCTGACTCAGTCCCCAGGGCTCAGCACTGCCTGCCAGGCACAAGGAGGTGCTTAGCAAACATTTGTGAAATGAATCAAACACGCCTGTATCTTGAGTATCTGACATGGACCTGGCACAAAGGAGGTGCTCGATTACAATCAAAGTGTGTTGAAAAAAGTAATACACAAGAGTGTAATCACCACCCTGGACCAAGTTCTGATTCTACGTCAGGCTCATCCATGACCTCAGTCCATCCTCTCCATGAAACAGGCATTCCTTTGTAGACGAGGAAACTGAGAGCCAAAGAAGGTAAATAATTCACCCAAGGTTACCCAGTGTCCCAGGCGGCAATTCAAGCCCAGGACTCTGAATGCTAAATGCACACTCAGAATCTAACTATAGACCTCAGGAACAAATATTTTCCTCTACTGACACAACTCAGCTGAGGACTTCTACCTGCCTTATCTGGGTGTGGAGTAACTCTTTGGAATGAATTGTCATATTATCTTCAATCCCAGGTTGACTTCTCAGTATCTGGCAGCTGTCTGGAGTATCTTCCATGTGGCCATGATGTTGTTGCGTTTTAAACATACCACAATCCAAAAGCTCCTAATGTGTACATTTCTCCTTGCTCCCTCTCAGCTAATATCCATCCATCCATCCATCCATCCATCCATCCATCCATCCATCCATTTATCTATCTGGCCATTTTCCATTTGAGGCTCATTCTGTCCCCATTCTGTAAACCACACAGCTCCATCCTAAATCTGTCAAATCTGTTTTCCTTTCTTTTGCATTAGTACAGTCCGTGGGTTTAAAACTCAACCAACCTGTAGGCCAATTAAGCTACTTTGCATAACTACTGCATTTGGCAGTGATTGATGGAGCACGGTTAGGTTAAGCATCTTGCAAATCCTGAAAGCTTCCTGCATTTGTACCCTCCGTGCTTCTGCACACCTCAGACCTGCTCAACCCTCCTCCAGCATCCTCCAGTTTCCCTGAAAACAGAGGGTTTTGTGAAGGATCTTTGCCTCTGTCCAGGACAGGCAGAATGGATACAGCCACAGGGCACTGAGGCCATAATTATGCTTCCCCACAAAGGAAAATAAAAACATCCAAAGATAGTGGCCACCTGGCAGGCAGGGACCAGAGCAGGCGGCCGTGGCTCATCCACATGCCAGGCAGCGGCTCTCCCTCTGCACGCGGCTCGGCCCTTACAGCTTTCAGCCTAACGAGCAGGAGAACAGAGGCGTCTGAGGGCGAGGGAGGCTCTATTTCTGATAGCTTGAACCCTAAGATGACACAGGTGGCTTTTAAGACTTATTTTTTAATCACGCTCTTGCTTTGCAATTGTGACTGTATGCACTGGGATAGCCCCGTGTGAACAGAGTGGATTAAAAATAAAACAGTAGCCAAGCAACCCATATTTTCCCTACCCTTGCCGCCTCAAGCCCCTCTCCCTCTCAGCATCTGCGTGAAATTCTGCCCTCAGCAGTTCATTTCCTGGGGCTGAGCGTGGTGCTCTCCCGGGGGTGTTCTTTAAAACAGCAACTTGCCCCCGTAGGGAGTAAGGGGGACGGGAAGGGATGTGTGCCGACAGAGTAAAGAAGAGGACCACCGCGTGCCAGGCACTCTGCAAAAGTCATCTCCCTGGACACTCACAGTCCCTGACTGTCTCCGTTTTACAGACGCTGAAAGGGACATTCAGAGAGGGGAAGTGACCTACTCGACTTTCGCAGAAAGGCCAGGCTTCAAATGCGGGTCTGTGTGGCTCCAAAGGCTACACTCTTCCCTCCGTTACCTCCCAAATGGTTTACAGTCCTCCTAAAATGCTGCTAGACACACCACTCTCTGTCCACATCGGGATTACAAATAAATATCATCTCAAATGCCAATGCCAACACACTGCTCGAACCAGGAAAAATGTAATGTTTCCTGGAAAAACTGGTCTGTTTCACTGAAACCTTGAAATTTAGGATGCAGCATGCGTCTGTCTACCAGCAAGAGGAATCAGCGCGAAGACCAGAAGTCCAGGGGGTGGTGGGGCAGAAGGCAAGTATGCACTTGGGTCCCTGATCGGATAGCCAAGCCCCAGAGCAGCCCTGGGACTCTCCCCTCCAGTGCGTCCTAGGGTCTGTGTTTATCTGGGCCGCAGTCAGCTGCATTTTATGATCATCTGCTGCGGAAACACCCCAGTTGACCACAGTTTACAGCAACTATTAGAAAGTGCTCGAGTCCTGAGGCTGCCTCCTTCACATAATTCTGATGTGGGTTTTTGTGTCCAGAGCCTTCTGCTGAGGTTCAGAACTGCAGAACCGAGAGGCTCCTTATCCACAGAGTCCTAACTCCAAACTGGGCTTCAGGCTCAACTAACTCTCGCCTCCTGTCCAACCTTTGTCTCTTGGAGTCACCATTCTGCCCACTGGGTAAATGGCACCATCTGAGGTTGTGGAGGCCCCCACCTGCCCTCAGATACCACGTCCGGATGGCCCTGCCCTCTAGCCTCCCGGGGGTTTTGTCCCCTGCACGCCATCTCCATCTTCCCACCACAGCCCCAGGGGGTCGCACCAGGCTCCTCACCGGTACGCTGCCTCCAGCCCATCCTCCACCCTGGCTCAGAGAGAACATTCTAAAGCATAAAGCTGGCCATATCACCACATGCTTAAAAATCCTCCCATGGGTCTACATTTGCTGAAGATAAAATCCAAATACCTAGGGGTGACATCTAGACCTTTGGTTACCAGATCCCTTCCCCAGTCTCATCTGTAGCTGCTCCCAAGACACAGCCTGCATTCCCTTCAAACAGGCCGCAGCCACCCAGAGGCCCACCTCCACACCCGCCCACCTCTGCACAGGCCCTTGTCTCCCCAGAACTGCCCCTTCCTTGCTTATCCAACTCCGCTCGTCCTTCAGCTCAGCTCTGGCCTCCCCGACGGTCAGCCCAAATGGGGGCCTCCTCTGGGCCTCTACCCTCCGATGCCATGCTTGCACACTGGGTCAAGAGAACTCCTTGGTTTTTCAGCTTCCAAGACCAGATTCCCAGGAGATGGGAAAGAACTCATGGTTTAGCCAAAAGCATTTGGAGGAAGACATCGTGAGCAAAGCAAGGTGCTCCCCACTCCCCTGCAGCCAGAAGAATGTTCCCCAGTATGACGTGGAAAAGGACTACCAGAGCGAGAGATGAGAACGTTGATGTCCCTATGAAAGAGGCCTACATGCTCTGCTCCCAGGGCCAGGTGTGGGGACAAAGGCAAAGTCCCCAGGGGGACGATCTGTGGGATCTCAGAGCAGAAAGGAAGAGGGAGCCCCAGGGAGGCAGGAAGACCCAAAAGAGCAGACATGGCCGCACGGCATGTCTCGGCGACCAGGGGCTCCGACATCTCACGGAGCTTCCCACAATCCCATGGGGCACGGGAAGTAATACAGTGACTCCTGTGAGCCCCAGAATGTCACAGAAGTAACAGAGCCACCTGACCTGAGACAGGTTGCAGATAGGAACAAGGGAAAGCTCCATGGGGACCTGTGTTGACCAATGACTCAGAATGCTAAGTGCCACTGAAGGTGACATGGAAGACCAGGTGGCCTTCCTCCCGTCAGCCCTGCACACCAAGCAGAGATGCAGTCTTTGGGGAACGGGGGGGGGGGGGGGGGGATCGACTGCAATCGACTTGCTACGCACAGGAGGCTCAAAACAGAAGTGGAACTCAGCTGGATGTGATAGAGAAATTGATATTTATCCCACACCTGAGTTGTGGGCTGAAAATCATACCCGTTACAAGTGAATGGACGCACACAGATGATAAAAGCAACTTGGCCAGAAAAACACACGTATCCAGAGCTGAGACCTTGCCTGAAATAGGGGTCCACCCCTTTCCTGTTTTGACTGCTAGGGCAGCCCAGCATGATACGCCTGGAATCAGTGAACTAGATCCAAAGTGTGTCTGTCTGAGGATTACAGCTACTGCTAAAGCATCCCAGCATAGCAAACAACACAAGAAGGAGAGCCGAATGGGCAAGGTCCAGGCTCCTGCTTGAAGGTAACCCCTGAGGGCTACCCAGTGCCGAGTCGTGTTTCAGGCACCCCTCCTCCCTCTGACTCAGCAGAAGGGTGGTCAGGAAAGGCTTCTCTGCCAAAATGAGGATGGAGATGAATTCTGAGAATGAATAGAACTAGGCAGAGAGGGAGGGAAGTGTTATCAGGCAGCGAGAACTGCACGTGCAAAGGCCCTGCGGTAGGAAGGAGCTGAGCTTGTTCATGGAAGGAAAGAGGCCCTTATGTTTGGAACCCTGAGAGTGAAGGCGAGTGGAAGAAGCAGGACATTGATTGGCACTTCTAAAATGTCCCCGCCCTGCTTGAGTTTGGGCTGAATCTAGTGACTTGCTTCTAACGAATAGAATAAAATAGCAATGGGATGCCACTCTCGAGATTAGGTTATAAAAGACTTCCCTCTTGCTCACACTCATCTGTTGCTTTCTTGCTTGCTCTGATGACAAGCCACCATGTTGTGGACTACACTAGGGAGAAGGCTATTTGGCAAGAAACTGAGGGAGCCTCCAGCCAGTGGCCAGTGAGAAGCTGAATCTGGCTGGCAACCGCATGAGTGAGCCAGGAAGCCCATCCACCCCGAAGTGGACCTTGAGATGACTGCAGCCCCAGCTGATAACTGGATCGCAGCCTGTGGGAAACCCTGAGCCAGAGGTCCTGGCTGAGCCACACCTGGATGCCTGATGCACAGAAACCGTGTCGTCATAAACCTGTGTTGTTTTCTAAGCCGCTAAGGTTTGGGGTAACTTGTTACATAGGCATAGACAACTAATGCCGCTGATAAGGTAGACCGGTGTGAGATAACGCAAAATACGTTAGACTTCAGTGGTTATCCTTAGGGTTTTAGTCTGCTCCCTGTAAGTTTTCAACCTAATCCATCCGAGCTTCTGATGCTGAACCTTTCTGATCCGTAGGCTCCATGTGCCATCTGAAGTTGGATGTAAACTGATGTTTGGTTAACCAACATCAGCATGGTAGGCGGGCGATGGGAGGTTGGGAGGGACAGAAACTAACCTTGTTGACAACCTGTTGAGCACCAGACTCTTGCTGAATGTTTTGCCCTGAGTATCTCATTGATCCTTAAGGGAATTAATGCACCCTGAGGACTGCAGTTCAGTCACTCGCCCAAAGACGCCCAGCTCGTAAGAGGTGGGGCCAGGATCTGCCGTTGAGGTCAGCTGCATACCACATCCCTCTGACATCACTCTCACCAGTGGCCTTTCCAGAAACGGCTGGTCCACTGGGTGAGAACCAATAGTAGAGAAGGCAGAAAGACCTAGATGCTTTCTTGTTTCTGGGGAAATACTCCCGATGTTGGTCCAGGAAGACCTTTCCAGTGAAATTGAAGAAGCTACGGCATTGGCTATGGCAGGAACAACATTCTCCTATTTCTCCTTATCAGTAGAACCCCTTTATTATCGGGGGTATCCACCCACCCAGTGCATTTCCCAGCCTCCCTTGCTGTAGAGGCGGCCAATAAGCTATAAGTAGAAGACGTCAGGTAGAGCTTCTGGTAGTTTTTTTTTAAAATGCTAACTCATCTGAAAGGTGACCCTCTTGCACTTCTCCCTTCCCGTCCATGCCTAGACTGTGGGCACAATGGCTGGAGGAGTGGCAGCGTTTTATGGCCGTGCAATGACCTGGATGATGGAAACCACACTCTAAGGAAAGCAGAACTCAAAGATAGACGGAGCCTTGGCTCCTTGGAGGGATGACCGGGAGCTGCCATTCCAGCCCTGGGCTCTGCGGTGGGATTTCTTTCATATGAGAGAAAAGTAAATCTTTATCTTCTTTAAGCCAATATTCTCTGGGTTTTCTCTTACAGGTAGCTGATCCCAGTCCTAAGGGACAGACTTGCCTTCTTAGTAAGGTATTTAAGCAGGATTTGGGGACTTCATTTTTGAATTGCCGGGACCCCAGACTCCCAGAGAAAGATCTTCCCTTATACCCCTCTTAGTTAAAAAGTTATCAGTGTGCTCTCCAGAGGAGAGGCAGACTAGGATTTCCTGAGCTGAGCGCCTGCTGTACCCTGTGCACTGCACTTGACTCATCATCTTTGTTTGCCTCACAGTGTATTTGTGAGCGGGGATTACCATCCCATTTCACAGAAGAGGAAACGGAAGCTCAGACGGTACCGTCCAGGGAACGCAGCTGGGATTTGCACCCACGCACAGCTCAGACTGTTCTGTCACTTTCCCACCGCCGCCCAGGCCTACACCTCTGAGACCCAGTTCAGACAGGTGGGGCCAGCAGGACCCTGCCGAGGGCCCTGGATCAGGTGCCCAGCCCTTCCCTGAACCTTCCAGCTGCAGCCCCCAGCCGAAGTCTTCTCCACTGCAAGGCGACCAAAGCAGGCGGCACAGCTGCTCCTCTCTCTAGCTCACTGCTGTCCTGTTTACTGGCCATATCTGGCCCTCATCTCTGTGATTCTCTGACTGTCCCTCCTCAAGGACCCTCCTAAAGGAACAGAGGCCCTCCTTGGTTTCAATAGAGGACGTCCATTCCTAAACTAATACATTCCTAACCTTTACCAGGGCAAGCCTGACAAAAGGAAGGCCAAAACAGCAGGGATTTCTAGTAGCAACACAAGTCTATTTCTAACCTCAGATTACAGTGTCTGAAAGGATTACCTGTTCCAAGCAAACACATTCCAGCCCCTGGCAGAAATGCGGTCGGAGCAGCCTGACGACTCAGCAGGCTCTGAATATTCTCCACCAAAACTTGCTTTATCCTCTTTGAAACTCCTCTGTCCCAGGAGAGACTGGAAATACACTCTTTCTAGGAGCTGGTGGAAAATTAACCCACATTCGGAGAGAGCTAGGTGATGCTGAATTGGGGACAGGAAGGTCCATTTGAAAGAAAAATAAATGTTCTTTGTAACCAGGACAGGGCTAAACCTGCCTTCTCTCTATTGGTCCAGATCTATGCCAGCCTCCCACTGGCATCCGTGGGTGTGCTGAGAACAGGCTGTGGATTTCTATAGAGACCATCACCATGGCACTAGGGGCCTTATTCTGCTATTTCAAGAGGGAAAATAATCAAAAGGTCGAAGGAAAAAATCTACCATAGGGCTTTTCAAACTACAGTTCAAATATGCATTAATGCTCTCCCACGTACCTGGCACTACATTTGATGCTGGCTGTAGCAAAGTGGGCCGGGAGATTAACCTGAATTGCAGCCTCCCACGAGCTAAGCCAAGGCGAGGCACTGTCCATCCATGATCTGATTGTTCTCTCACAACAATCTTGGAAGGGCAGCAGTATGCTCCCCATTTTGTCAACTGAGGGAAACTGAAGCTTAAGCAGCTTGCCTGAGTGCACCCAGGAGCCGGCATCAGGAGTGAGGTACTGGGCCAGGCCGAGTCCCAGCCAGAAGCAGAGGGTCCATGCAGAGGGGAATTGTGACTATAAAGTACTGGACAAAGTCTGTTCACAGAGACATGGGGTAAGTTAGGGAGCCGACAGGGGTCTTGAGGCAGCTGGGCCAGCGTAGGGAGAAGCTCTTAGTCCCGTTGGGCTGAGGGGCAAGGACAGGAAATAGTGTTACCAGCCCCATGGGGATTGCAGGCGAGGAAGGGGCCCTGGGCTCGGAGTAGGAGGAAGTTGGGCAGAGAAAGGAGTGAGGAGGTGGCACATGGAGAGTCACCAACATAGGTACACCTACCAACCACATCTGGGTCATGTCCCCCCCTGGGTTGTGCCAAGCCCCTTCCAAGAGTGGAAGGGGGATGCTTCCCTGTAGGAATTGGGGATTACTGCACCGATTCTGAGTAACAACCACCAAACCCAGTGGCTTACACTAACAAGCAGTTTTTCCTTGCTCGTGAATCTGAGGACAAATTGTGCCCCTGCTGGGGTCTCCTGGGCTTGGCTCCAGGCTG
The DNA here is from genome assembly GCF_020826845.1 of Diceros bicornis minor. NCBI lineage: Eukaryota > Metazoa > Chordata > Mammalia > Perissodactyla > Rhinocerotidae > Diceros > Diceros bicornis. The sequence continues at coordinate 87,506,526 of NC_080740.1, read as the reverse complement.
CAGGTCAAGCTGGGTCTGTGCCATGTGCTCCTCATCCTGTATGCGTCAGGAGATATGATTTTCTCATCTTGGGTAACAAGAGCACAGAAGACAGAATCACACAAGCACATTTAGGGCCTCTGCTCACCGCGTGCCCACCCACATCCCACTGGTCAGCGCAAATCTCTTGACCAAGCTCAACAAGAGCGCCATGGGGAGATGGACTGTAGCTGCTCTCCTGAAAGGCCCCGCAAATCCACAAGGTAAAGGGTGTGGACGTATCATCCTGTTATAGGGGAATGAAGAATTAGAAGCAATGTTCCAATCTACCACATTCCCCCAAAAGAAAATAAAAATGTTAACACCAAAAGATGTGGGTTAAAAACAACCAATGTCCACCACAGCGGTCTCACAGAAGATCCGTTTGGACAAGCTAGAGAAGTTTGGGGGGGAGGAGAGCACATTGCTGGATTCCTTACTGTCCTTGGGTCAAGACTCAGAGAGTGCTGGTCAGCAAGAGGGTAGAGGCTGGAGGGGGCAGGTCTCTAGTGGAGGCTTCAGGACTCTGAACTCAACGGTGTCCTTTTCATGACCTTTATGAATGTCATGGTGATCAAATTCAGGGAAATTACAAAGTTAGAGGTCATAGCCCAACTCTAGGCCCTGAAACACTCGGAATCCAAAAATATTGCAAATGGTATATACGAGAGACTGAATCCAATAACATAATGTTCACAGGGGTAGTTGTTGGTCTTACCCATTGGAGGTCAAAACTTGACCACAGGGCACAAGATTGGAGGATTTCACCTAGTTCTGTGCTTCTAAGTATAGCCCCTCTCTGAGCCTCAGCTGCCTCATCCGCAAAATGGTGCTAATCGACCCGCCTCAGAGGGATGTGTTGAAGGTTCAAGGCAACACTGTGTGTGAACTGAGCCTGGAATCTAGAGGTGCTCTTGCCTGTTGGTGCCTGCACATCCTTGCCTCAGTAGCAGCAGATGTGCCCAACACCTAGGGATTCTCATTGACCCAAAGATCATGCTGCATTGGATGCGCCCAACAGGAAAGCTGGCAGAGCAAGCTCTCGCTATGAGAGGTGAGAAGGCTGCTCATCCCTGCCCTTCAGCCCTCACCTGCAGTGGCCCATTCCACTCTAGGCATCTTGCTTAAAGGGGACTTTGATCAAGGGTAGCATGTCCAATAAGAGCCAAAGGAAAGGGAAGGGAACTCAACATCCTTTCTAATAAGAAGGTTGAAGGAATAGGGGATCTTGGGGGAGAACAGAGTCATGATGCAAATATTTCCCAGAATGGTATTGAAAGGAGTGACTTCTTTCTGGGGAATGTTATATGCAACATTAGATCCAATGTTGAAGGCTGTTGGATACAAATGGCGGGCTGGAGATTTGGGCTCAAAGTAGGGAAAGACTTTGAACCCATCACAGTTGCCTGAGTTTGGAATGCGCTGCCTTATCTTGGGGCTTGGTTCAGACACACATTGTTCAAATCCTGGCTTAGCTGCTCATGTTCAAATCCTGGCTTAGCTGCTCACTCCCCATGTGGCCTTGGGCCACTTCCACTTCTCTGGGCCTCTGCCTGGGTCAGAGTTTTGATCACATAAAATGCCAAGGGAGGGGTCACAGATGACAAAGATTCTCTGATTCTGCCTGCCAATAAGAATCACCCCTCCCTCCAGAAACATGGAGAAGGAACTATGAGGGGAAATATTGACCCCATTGGCACCATGGGAGAGTGAGACATTGCGGGCATCCCTGTTTATCACATACCTCCCTACAAGAAGGCAGGCTCGCAGGGGACAGGGAGGGTAGGGCACTGTTTGCCTGTTCGGGCTATCCCTCCAGGACCCAGCAGTAGACCTGACACAATGGTAGCCTTTGATCAATATTGGAAAGAAAGAAGGAGGAAGGAGAGAGGAACAAAGGAGAACATTCTATGTGCTAAACACTCCTCCCTTACAGAAACTAATCTTCCCAAGTACCTGATAAATTAGCAATTATCTTTCCTCATTTTCTGAATAAGTGGAAACTGGGCTTAGCAAATTGCCTTTTGCAATTTATGAGACCTTGGGCAAGTTACTTCATTTCTCCGCGCCTCAGTTTCCTCAACCAAAAAATAGAGTTGGTGGTAATAATATCTAGCTTGTAGATTTGTTACGTGAGTACTTTGGCACGTGATAAACTCTGAGTAAACGTGGCTATTGTTACCACATTGTAAAGGGCAGCTTTGGGACACAAAGCCCAGTCTCTTTGATTGGAAGATTCTTTCTACCAAACCCTGCACCTCTACAAAGATTTAAGTGGTTTCATCACTGCAGTCAATGCCTGATATATAAGTTAATTTTCAGTTATCTTCTTTCTCCAAAGTTGAGGCCTGAGCACAATTTTGATAAGCCACAGATGTGTAAGTTTCTGTTAGCTGGATTTTTTTGGAGGTGGTGAAAATGTGCACAGAGCAGAGGAGGGAAAATAACCCTCATAAAATACCACCAAAGCAATAAATGCAGATAGTGGAATTCACGATGATGACAACCCAACGGTGTCTGTGAATATTTGATCAGGTCGCTTCCAGGAGTGTGGCCTGGAATTTTCAGGCAGGCTGTGGTTTGGGCTTGCAAGCAACGCACATGCAGGAATGAAATGGACTCCCACACCCAGGCATCCCTCTCACCTGAAATTTCCACCATGCCAACTTAAGCAGGGTCCCTTTCAACCAAAGGGACTAAGAGGTGAGGAGGAAGAGGGGTGCTGCTCGCCACCCACACCTCCCCCTAGAGTGCCCCAAATGACCTGGCACTGATCTGACATGACACCATTAACAAAGACCCAAAGCCACTTAGCCTGCTAGAGAAGAGCTGGGATAGTGTGAACGGGTCCCCAAGTCCCAAGCTGTCTTCCAGCCCCTCTGGGGCGGGGGGTGCTGGGAGCAGCTCAGGTTTCTGACTGAGTGACCAGCAGATACTGGGGCCTGTCTAAGCAGATTCGGTTACACCCCAGTGAGGCCTGCCTAAGCCAGGGACACTCAGGGACACTGCCTAAGTCGGGGGAGGTCAGGCTTTGGCTTTCTGGAGACCCCAAGGTGAGGGCCTATTGCCGCTCTTTAAAACTTCACTTAAGAGGGACAGCCTGGTTTGAACGCTAGATCTGCCACTTTCTAGTTCTGGGACATGGGCAAGCCACCTAGCCTCTCTGAGCCTCAGTTTCCTCATCGTTCGTGTGAGGATAATAAAAGTATCTATCTCCTGCATTTAGTAGGAGACACAAGTGAGATGAGCCATGCAAAATATTTTCACTGTGCTTGGCTCACACCAAGTACTTAATAAATATGAGCCACTTTTGTCATTTATCACCATTGCTGCTGTTCAGGGTGTGTTCCTAGGAAACAGAATACTGTGTTGTATTGGCCAAGGCCATCTTTGTTAGACCTGAATGGAACAATGAGATAGTCTAGTGTCCAACCATTTCTTAGGGACTGAGACTGTGGGGCCCAGATAAGCAACTTCCTCCAGGTCACATAGTTAGCTGGTGGCAGAGCTGAGCCCAAATCCAGGCCTTCTGAGCCTCCTCCTCCCCACCTTCCTACTTATCCCCCTTTTCCTCCTCCCTCTCCCAGTCCTCCTCCTCCTCCTCAGTGTACTATCCAGTGTATAAAGTCTTTTCACATGTATCTGTCCCCATCGTGCCAAGCTACTGCAACCCCAAATTTGAAGCCACATGCAGAACAAAGGGAATCGGATCCATGCAGCCTCATCTCATTTGCCTTTGTCCTCCTCTCTTGCAATGCATTCTGGGAAGCTCCTTTGAGCTCTGGGAAGCCTTGACAATTAGCATCCTTTTGACAGGCTTTTTAATGTTCAAAGGTAATGTCCATCCTTTCCAAGATGTCAGTTTGCCCTTAAGTTTCAGCCCTAAACCTCAATAATGTTTCTGTTCCTCGTTCCCTCCACTTCAAAGGAGGGCTGGAGAAACATACCTGCCTCCAGGATTGTTTTGTGAAAGTTAAAGCAAATGCACACGACACGGGGCTCTCCCCTCACAAGGAAGAGGAAAGGAAGAGTGGAGTTTGTAACAGTCACGCCCCCGGCACTGAGCTTGGTGCTAAAACATGAAGGTCGCCTGTATTGCTACCAATGATGTTTTTTTTTCCATAAACCTGAACTGAATTGCAGTCCTGACAAAACAATGTTTTGCCTAAAAACAAAACAAACAAAAAAGCTAAACTATAATCTCTGAGATACACGATGGGAGCAGGGGCAGGGGTGCAGGAGGCACAGGCTTTGAGCCCAGACAGACCTGAGTTCAAGTCCCAGCTCTGCCATGCACTGGCCCTGGGACTTGAACACATCACTGCACACCTCTGGACCTTAGTCTTCTCATCTGTAAAACAGGGCCAATATCGCCCACCTCACAGGCTCTTTGTCAGACGTAAAGTGAGATGATGGATGAAAAGTACCCGACGCAGGAGATGTACCATCAATCAGAGCTGTCACTAAGCGTGACCGTCACCCTGGAGTACTTCCCCCAATGGCATTTAAGGTAGAATCCAGGGATGCCTCTGCAGCTAAGAGGAGCCTTGAAAAGTCACTGAACTCTAAACCTCATTTTCCAGATGAGGAGACTGAGGACCTAGAGAGGTAAATTAAAGTGGATGTAGGAAAAGAAGCTGGAAATGTCACAGAAAATCTGTCCTTGAGCTCTTCTGGGGCCAGCACTGCTGACTCAGGGGGGTTACAGGGGGACACACAGTGTGATTAGGATTTCTGAGACCTGTTCACAAGGCCGGGGCCCGCAACCTCGACCCCAGTGATGGCAATGCCACAGCCAACAGCGCCGCCAGTTCCACCAGGGGACGCTCAGCAGAGCCAGCCAGGGGCTTGTGGGTCCTGTCTTCAGGGTCTACTGGCAGGTCAGCAGAAGGTGTCCTTAGGTAAGTCTCCTGGCCATGAAATGAGAATAATACCTCCCCCAAACTCTTTGTAAAGACAAACACTGTATGGATGAGAAGAGCTGCTGACTCAGCCGTGGGGCAGGCACCGTGCCGAGCACTTCCCGAGCATTCGCTCATGTGGCTCCCCCAACAGCCGCAGGAGGCAGGAGCCATCATTTTCCCCCACTTGACAGATATGGAAACTGAGGCTTGTGGAGGTGAAATAACCCACTCAAGGTTACACAGCCGCTAAGTGGAAAGAGGAGTGAGGCCTTGACCCCGGTCTATCTGTCAGACTCCAGTTTTCTGTGCTCTTAATCACGGTGCTGCTCTGGGCGTGACTTGCACCTGGCGGGCCCTGGGTAAGTGGCCGCCACAACCAGCAGCGACTAATAGACTAGAGCGAGAGGACAGCTCTGCTACCCAGAAGGAAAAGGCCCGTGCAGTGCAGACTCTTGTACCCAAATTGTTTTGGGGCCGGCAGACTGCCCTCCCTAACACCTCTGGGCGGGATGGGAGGGCCGCAGATGGAACGGCAGGTTTCTTGCCTCCTGTATTAGTCGCTCAGGCTGCCACAACACAGTACCACAGACAGGGTGACTTTAAACAACAGAAATGTATTTCCTCGCAGTTCTGGAGCCTAGAAGTCCGAGATCAAGGTGTCGGCGGGTTGGTGTCTTCTGAGGCCTCTTTGCTTGGCTTGCAGATGGCCGTCTTCTCCTTGTGTCCTCACACGGTCTTCCCTCTCTGTGATAAGGACATCAGTCATTTTGGATTAAGACCCACCTGGTATGGCCTCATTTTAACTTAGTCACTTCTTTAAAAACCCTGTCTCCAACAGTCCCATTCTGAGGCACTAGGGGTTAGGACTTCCACATATGAATTTGGGGGGAACATTATTCAGCCTGTAACCCCTTCCTGGGCCTCACGCTCTGGCCTGCCTCTCAGCAGCAGAAGCTTTTGGGCCCAAGGCTCCCGGCAGCCTCTGTGGCCATTCATAGACAGGCAGGGCCTGCTCACGTGTCATCTCCTCAAAGGGGCATTTCTGACCACCTGCCTGAAGAAGGTCCCCGTCCCCCCATCTACTCTCGTTACCATGTTTGTCACCACCTGAACTTGTGGCATCTTATCTGCTTACTTGTTTAATGTCCATCTCCCCCACTAAAACATCAGATCCGTGAAGACGGAAAGTTTACTTTGTCCCAGCTGCATGCCCAGCACTTAAACGAGCCCCTGGGCCAGGGGATGGGAGGGAGGGCGGGATAGGTGGAGCACAGCGGATTTTTCGGGCGGTGAAACTATTCCATGTGACACCATGATGGTGGATACATGTCAGTATGCATTTGTTCAAACCCCGGAATGTACCACACGAAAAGTGAATCCTAGTATAAACTACGGACTTTAGTTAATAATAACGTATCAGTATTGAGCCGCGTGATTTCTCAGAGGTCCTCAGCAGGATGCAGCCCAGCTGCCCACGGTGGGAACTTGTTCATTACATACCGTTGAGTGGTTTTCCTCCCTTCCCTGTGCCACTGCCCCACTCCCCCACCAAGCTTCCTGGGGTCACCTCCCAAATGAAATACTTGCCCCAAATGCCTGTCTCAGTGTCTGCTTCTGGGGAGACCCGAACTAAGGCACTGTCCACCTCACAATGTGGTACAGAGAGGGCACTCCATAAATGGTGACTGCCGTTATCATGAGTACTTTTAACCACAGTAATAGCAAGAATCATGACAATGAGTAACTAAGGCTCTGGGAGGGGAGGTCTCATGCCCAAGTTCTCTTGCAGTGGGTAGATGGCAGAGGGGGTCTTAATCTAGGTCTGTATGATGCCAATGCCCATGTGGTCACACCCATCCATAACCCTACCCACTCTGGGTTGAAATGCCTACTGCAGATTCCCAGGGCTTCCAGGGAGCTGCTAGTGGTGGTCAGATGATAAGGACACTGGAGTCATCTCAGAGAGCTTCCTGGAGGAGGTGCCACTGGAGCCTCAGCGGAAGAGCACAGATTCTGGGGTCAAGCTTAGATTTGTGGTTGGGTTCTCTGGCCCTGGGCGAGTCACTTTAAGTGCGCTGGATCTCAGTGGTCTTGTTGGACCATGGGAGTAACGGGGCCCACCTCACAAGATTGTTATGGAAATTAAGAGAACAGGTTTTAGTCTGAGACAGCTCTGGGCCAGGTTTCCAGTTCTGTCAGGCACAAGCTTAGAAAAGATTTGCAATCTCTCCAAGCCACAGTTCTCTCATCTGTAAAATGGAAATAACAGGACCTGCCAAGTAGAGGTGTCGAGAGAGTTAAATAAGATAGCACACGGACGTTGTTCAGCACAGCACTTGAAACACAGGAAATGCTCACTAAATGTTTGGTATTTTAAATCTTGGTATTAGTGGCAGCAGGGTAAATTGCTGCAAATTATTTTGGATAACTACGTGGCAGATCAAATTTTAAATGCCTGTAGCTCTGGCCCAGCAATGCCACTTTTAGGAGTTTATCCCATGGATCTATCAAGATTTATGCGTGAAGATGGTGATCGGAGCATGGTTTCTGACAGCAAAACCCTGGAAACAGCTCAAATGCCCAGCGTTAGGGAACTGGCTCCTCCCACTGCAGCCGGACCCACAAAGAAAGAGCACGCGGTTGTTCGAAGGCGACACGCAGGTTTGTGTGTGCATAGATAGAAAGACGTCCATCCATGATATATTGTTAAGTGACAAAGCAGGCAGTGGGAGAGTTGTATATGTTAATCCCTCTTTGTTTAAAAAATAAAGGCATACACATGGGCTTAGAAATATTCCAAAAAGATTTTCAAGAAACTATTAACAGTAATTACTCTAAAGCAGTGGTTCTCAGCAGGGGTGATTTTTGCTCCCCAGGGACACCTGACAAAGTCGGGAGACGTTTCTGGTTGTCACGACAGTGGAACGGGGGAGGGGTGTGCCACTGGCACCTGGTGGACAGAGGCCAAGGATGCTGCTCCATATCCAACAATGCACAGCACAGCCCCCACAACAAGGAATGACCCGGTCCAAAATGTCATAGTGCTGAGGTGAGAGCCCTGCCCTGGAGAAGAGGTGGGAGCTCCTGAGCGTGGGGAGGAATATCATGCTTCTCTAGTGTTCGAATGTATTACACTAATAGGAACAACAACAACAGCAACAACGCCCCTGCTCTAAACTGCGAGATGACGCCAGTCCGGGGTAGGCGTTCTTTCCCTGAGCTTCAGTTTTTGCATCTGCAGAAATGGATGTGTGACACCTGCTCTCGGGGGTGGCTGCAAGGCTCACGTAAGACATAAGGTACCATGTCGAGTGCCACCCACGTTTCAGTGAGCCGTGGTCACTCTGCAGGGGCAGGCGGATGCAGCCCGAGGGACGCACCTGGTGTGCTGGAGGGCCAGCAGGAGTGGGAGATGGGCGTCAGCAGCTTGCCCTCTGGGCCCACGGAGCCTGCAGTTGTCAGAGGCACGGCGAGGGTGGGGCTCCAAGGTGTCTCCCTGGAAAAACAGTCCCGTGGGCGATCTGCCGGCACCTACTACAGGAACAAAGAGCACTCTGACACAGAACAGAGGGTTCCACACAGAGGGGGCCCAGCTGGTGACCATGTGTGTGCGCCTGAGGTCCTCACCTGCCAGTTTCAGCAGAGCCACTTCAACAGTTTGGGAAAACGTCTTTTTTTCTAGATGTGGGTGACAACAAAAACCTAACATAGGGATAGTTACCACTGAGTCCTATATAAACACTTTACCCATAGTGTTTATATTTAATGCCTACATCCCTGAAGGACATAGAAACTGTCATTTTACAGGCAGAGAAACAGAGGCTCAGAGAGGAGAGGTGAGATTCTGATAATCCCAGGTCTATCACTCAGACCCCAGCTGTGGGGGCAGCTGCCCACTATCCCTTCTGCCGCTGGGTACTCTGCTGCTGAAGATCAAGGGTCCCCAGCCACTTCTCAGGCCAGGGACACTTCTGAAAGACACACCCTGGGTTTGAATAGCCACATCCTTGCCTGAGAAAGAGGAATCAGGAGCCCCGCTGCTAAAATTGATTTAGTTTCTCATGGCACTGAACCTGACTTTGCTGGCTCCCTGTCAGACAGGGCTGCCAGAGAAAATAATGTAGGACATCCCATTAAATGTCCCATGCAAAATGTCCCATACCTAAACTAAAAAAATAATTTGTTGTTTATCTGAAATTCAAATTTAATTGGGTCTCCAATATTTTTATTTACTAAATCCAGCAACCCCACTGTCAGAGCGAGGAGGAGAGTAATGTTCCCTCTGTTCCGAGGAGCTGATCTTGCCCAAGAGAGGTTCTGCGTTCGTTTCATCGGTCTTGCTCCCTTACCAAGGGAGCATGGAGATTGCTGGAAGGTGGCGGTGGTCCTGCTCCCACAGTCACCCGGGCTGGTTGGGAGGGACTTCTCTGGAAGCAGTTTGGCACAGGCACCAGGGGGGAGAAGGGGTTGAGAGCAGAGAGCAAAAGCTAACGGAGTTTAAGCTTCAGGGTCCCTCTCCGGGCCAGGCCCGACCAGAGGCCCTGTTTCACATTTGTAAAAGTTTAGATGCTCTTTTTTTTTAAGACTTTATTTTTCTAGAGCAGTTTTCAAGGTTTACATCAAAATGAAGAGGGAGGTACAGAGATTTGCCATATACCCCTGCCCCCACACATGCGTAGCCTCCCCGCACGATTATCAACATCATGCACCCGAGTGGGACATTGTTATGAATGATGAGCTGGTATTGACACATGACAATCACCCAAAGTCCATAGTTCACCTTAGGGCTCACTCCTGCTGCTGTACATTCTATGGGTTTTGACAAACGCATAATGACAGGTATCCACCACTACAGTATCATACAGAGTATTTTCACTGCCCTAAAAATCCTCTGTGCTCCCCTAGTCTGCTCCCAGCAACCACTGTTCTTTTTACTGTCTCCATAATTTTGCCTTTTTCAGAATGTCGTATAGCTGGACTCATGCTGTATGTCACTTTTCATTGGCTTCTTTCACTCAGTATTATACATTTAAGTCTCCTCTGTGTCCTTTCATGGCTGGATAGCTCATCTATTTTTAGTGCTGAATAATATTCCATAATCTGGATGTACCACAGTTTATCTATTTACCTACTGAAGGACATCTTGGTTGCTTCCAAGTTTTGGCAATTATGAATAAAGCTGCAATAGACATCCATGTGCGGGTTTTTGCGTGGACATGTTTTCAACTTCTTTAGGTAAGTACCGAGGGCATGATTGCCAGATGATATGGTAAGAGTATTTTTAGTTTTGTAGAGAATTGCCAAAATGTCTTCCAAAGTGGCTGTAACATTTTGCATGCCCACCAGCAAACTATGAGTTCCTGATGCTCCACACCCTCACCAGCATTTGGTGTTGTCAGTGTTCCAGATTTTGGCCATTCTAATAGTTATGTATTGGTATCTCATTGTTGTTTTAATTTGCACTTCCCTGATGACATATGATATGGAGCATCTTTTCACCTGCTTATTTGCCATCTATATATCTTCTTTGGTAAGGTGTCTGTTAAGGTCTTTGGCCCATTTTGTAATCTATTGTTTGTTTTCTTATTGTTGAGTTTTAAGAGTTCTTTGCATGTTTTGGGTAACAATCTTTTAGAAGATGTGTCTTTTGCAATTATGTACTCCCAGTCTGTGGCTTGTCCTCTAATTCTCTTGACATTGTCTTTTGCAGAGCAGAAGCATTAATTTTAATGAGGTCCAGTTCATCAATTATTTCTTTCATGATTGTGTCTTGGTGTTGAATCTAAAAAGGCATCACCATACCCAAGGTCATGGAGGTTTTCTTCTGTGTTATCTTCTTGGAGTTTTATAGCTTTGGGTTTTACATTTAGGTATGTGATCCATTTTGAGTTAATTTTTGTGAAGGGTATAAGGTCTATGTCAACATTAATTTTTTTGCATGTGGATGTCCAGTTTCTAGCACGATTTTTGGAAAACTATCTTTTCTCCATTGCATTGTCTTTGCTCCTTTGTCAAAGATCAGTTGACTATATTTATGTGGGTCTATTTCTGGGCTGTTTATTCTGTTCCATTGATCTATTTGTCTATTCTTTTGCCAATACCACACTGCCTTGATGACTGTAACTTTATAGTTAAGTCTTAAAGTTGGGTAGTGCCAATCTTCCAACTTTGTTCTTTTCCTTCGGTATTGTGTTGATTATTCTGGATCTTTTGCTTCTCCGTATAAACTTCAGAATCAGTTTGTTGAGATCCACAATATAACTTGTCAGGATTTTGATTGGGATTGCATTAAACCTACAGATCAAGTTGGGGAGAACTGACGTTTTGACAATATTGAGTCTTCCTATCCATGAACATTTATTTAGTTCTTCTTTGACTTCATTCATCAGAGTTTCGTAGTTTTCCTCATATAGATCTTGTACATACTTTGTTAGATTTATACCCAAGTATTGCAGTTTATGGGGTGCTAATGTAAATGGTATTGTGTTTTTAACTTCAAATTCCACTTGTTCATTGTTAATATTTAGGAAAGCAATTGACTTTTATATATCAACTTTGTATCCTGCAACCTTGCTATCAATGCTCATTAATTCCAGGATGGATGCTCTTTCTTAAAGGGGGGCCACAAACCATATGGGCTCCAGGGTCCACTGAACCTGGATTGGGTCCTGGCTGAGAGGGAATTACCTCCTCAGTTGGGAGATCAATGGTTGATGCTGTTCTTTGAGCATCTGCCACGTGCCCAGCCATGAGCACACTTAACCCTCACACTCATACCCTGGGCCAGGCCTCACTGTGGGCATTCTACAAATGAGTAAACTGAGCTCATAGAGGTGGAGTAACTCTCCCAATGTCACACAGCTGGAAGTGGCTGCAGAAGGGTTTGAACCCAGATTTGAGTTTCCTCCTTGCTGTGAGCACAGTGCTCAGGGACCTGTTGCCCCAGGGGCTTCAGGGAAGGAGAGAGTTGGCTCCCTGAGAGTCCCTGCTGGTCTGAGCACTGTAGGAAGGGGCTGTCCCCTCAGGGAGAGCTGGGGCCCTAGCCAGGGCCAGAAAAGGAGAGGGTTCTAGGAGCACAAGTGAAAGTCTCAGAATTATGCTCAACAACTAAAAATATCATCAAGCACCAGTTTTGCACCAGGCTTGGTTGCTAAGAGACTTCACTGGCAACATTTCATTTAACCCTCACAGCAAGACTGTGAGGCCGGTTTGATTATGAGCTGTATTGTGCAGATGAGAGAACCAAGGCTCAAAGAGATGGTGTGGGTGCCCAAGGGCACCCCGCAGGTAAGCAGACTGAGATCTGAGGCCAGGTTCTCTGGGAGAAGAGAGGTGGTTGGAAAGTCAGGCGAGAGGCAGTACCAGGCTACTATGTGGGTAGGTCAGGGTGGCGTGTTAGTTTCCTATGGTTGTTGTAGCAAATTACCACAAACACAGTGGTTTTAAAACAACCCAAATGCATTCTCTTACAGTTCTGGAGGTCAGAAGTCCAAAATGGTTCTCGCTGGGCTGAAATCAAGGCGGTGGCTGGGTTGTGTTCCTTCTGGAGGCTTTAGGGAAGAATACATTCCCTTTCCTTTTCCATTTTCTTAAAAGTCACCTACATCCTTGGCTCACGGCCCCTTCCTCCATCTCCAAAGCCAGCAGCATAACATCTTCCAAACTCTCTGATGCTCACTTTCTGCCACCTTCTTCCATCTTTTAAGGACCCTTGTAATTGATTGGGCCCACCCAGATTTTGCAGGATCATCTCCCTATCTCAAGATCCTTAACTTCATCACATCTGTAAAGTCTCTTTTGCCACATAAGGCAATGTATTCACAAGTTTCGGGGATTAGGACATGGACATCTTTGGAGTGGGCATTGTTCTGGCTACTACAACTTCCTTGGCTTGCTGTGGGCTTTGTTCGGGAGGTGAAGGGTGAAGTCACAGGGCTGTTGTTGTGGCTAGGGATGGGACTGGGCTGCTGGACGAAGGGAGGCCATAGAAGAAGGTGTCCCTGCGGTGGGGCCATGGGAGGGATTGTAGATGGTCCTCACCGAGAGGTCTCTGTGTCCCTGCGGTGGGGCCATGGGAGGGATTGTAGATGGTCCTCACCGAGAGGTCTCTGGCCAAGAATCTGAGGAGAGCATACTGGGTGCTGCCACCTTCTGAGGGTGGGGTGATTCCTGCCCACTTAACCACGCCAGGGGCCACACAACTGGGCACAGCCCCTCTCAAGAGTGTCACCCGGGCAGGAGCAGGGAGGAGCTCAGACAGGACAGGACAGGTGGAGTGGCCTGGTGGTTCGTGTGTGATCATGTGACCCTTTGACCTATAAGTTCCATTCATATGAGTTTATCCTGCAAATAGACCCACCCATTTTGAAGTAATATGTATAAACTTAATTATTGCAAGATTATCTGCAATATGTCCCTAAATGTCCATCAGTGGGGGACTGTCTTGGTTGTACAGCCGTATAATGGAATCCCATGCCGTCATGAACTCTTTACATATTGTCATGAAAGAATCTCTCAGACAAGAGTAAGGTACTTGATATTGTATGCTACAATAAGTGCAAAAATGGGCAAAGGGAAAAATATAAATACATATGTTACTTATGCATGCACAAAACATCACTGGTAGAATATACAAGAGACTCGTAGCTTTGGCTGCCTCCAGGGAAGAGAAGTGGGTGTCTGAGAGATAGGATGGGAGGGAGATTTTTCATGATTTACTTTTTGGACTTTCAAAATTTTGAACCAGATAAGTGTGTTACCTATCAATTACATAAAAAAATGAAAACATTATTTAAAAAATTCTATGAAATCATATGCTCACAGAAATACTCAATTGTTTGAGTTGGACGAAACCTCAGCTATTTGACTGAAGTGAACCCTGAGTGATGGTCTGGAGCATCAGCTCCTGTCCAGGGTCCCCCTTTAAGGGCCAGGGTGAGCTTGATACCCAAGGCAGTCATTTCCCTCCCACCATTTCCTCCTTCTACACCCAGTACCAGTCAGGCTGAGCACGTGGCAGTTTCTCAGCACACCTGGCTGGCTTTCCTTCAGACGTTTGAACACAATGGTCCCTCTATCTGAAGTACCTGCCTTCCCCCTTCTTGCACCCCTTTCAACAACAGTATCTGTGTTCTCCTCTTCTTCCTGATACACACAGCTGGACTACATTTCCCAGGATCCCTTGCAGTTAGGTGTGGCCAAGAAAATAAGTTCAGGCCAATGGAATGTGAGTGAAGCGATGTTGCTACATCCAGGCTCAGCCCAGTAAAACCTCCCATGCACGGTCCTGCTCCATTTCTCTATCCACTCTCTGAAGAGTGGAGACTCCAAAGACCTAGATGAGGGTCCAGACAGAAGGAACCTGAGACCCTGGATGACTGTAAAGCAGAGTCCCACCAACTTTCAGTGGACTGTGACATAAGCAAGAAACAGACTTGTCTAAGTTTAAGCAGCTAAGATTTGGGGTTGTTATAGTAATCGGCCTGCCTTGGCTAATATTCTGAATAACTCTCAGGTGTTGGCTTAAATGTTACTGTCTTTTGGGCTGACCTCCTGGTTGCCCTACATCCCTGGAGGTGGGACAGAAAGGAGGCTGGACATAACCATGGTGTGTGCCTGGGGCTTGGCCTGGATTAAGGCCAGAGAAGGGCAGATGGGCATTCACAGTGCACATTGCACTTGGCTGTAATATCTTGGGGCCTGTGGCCAAGTTCCTTGAAAAGTTTCACTGGTATTTGCAGCAGGATTGATTTAGGATTCCCAAAAGGAAGACTATGAGTCCAGTGACCTTGGCTGAACCATTCTACCAGGTTCCTTTTCTAGAGAGGCAACATCTTTTCTGGTGTGGTTATAAAGGCCACACCTATTCTGTAAAACTTGGCTTTTTTGAGGCTTGTTTTACATTGATTGATAATTAATCAATCACTAATTAACTTATTTGTTCACCTAACTTTTACTGAGCCCCTTCTCTGCAACAGGCCCTGGGCTGGGCCCTGAGAGTGAAGAGAATAACGGCCAGCTGCTGCCCTCATGGGGCTTACAGTCTAGGGGGGAACCAGGTGTAATTATAATCCAGTGTGCTGAACACTGGGATTCTGGGTGGGGGGCCTTCTACTGGTTCATTCCCTCACGTAACAAACACCTACAGAGCCACCACTGTGGGTGGGCCAGGCCCTCAGCAGGTGCCGGAGCCATGGGCTGCTGACGTGCGTGTAGTTAGTACTGACTGCACCAGCACTTCCACAAGCGTCATCTCACTCTGTCTTCACAATATCTCCTGGCGTTGCTACTGTTTTTGTCTGTTTTGTACCGAAGGAAACGGGCCCAGAGAGGGTAAGAAACATGCTCTGGGTCTCCCAGAACAAGAAAGTGCCACAGCCAAGATTGGAACCCAGGTCGCCAGCTCCCGACCCCAGAGCTGTGCTTTCCACCTCTTCCCAATAGCACCCACTGTGCAATCAGATCCCGTCTGTCCATCGATGAACACAGGCATGCACATTTTTTGGGCGTCTACTCTGTGCCTGGCCCTGTCCTGAGAGCTGGGGGTACAGCCAAGAATCAGGCCCTCCAGAGCCCATGGAGGGGCTCCAAAGTCTCCACAGGGTCCGGCTGGTAAGATGGACTGGGGGAAACCCACCGCCGGTTGGCCCTGTAGCAAGCAAGGAGGCCTGTTCCTGCTCAGGCCCAGAGAGTTTGGCCCACTGGTTCATTAAATCATTAGCTCACTCAGTCATTCACCCAACCCCTATGCCCCATGCTGTACCAGGCCCTGTGCAAGGACCCAGGGGTACAACCTTGAACAGGAGAAACCCACTCACGCCTCACAAGCTGAGGCTCTGCAGGAGGGGCAGATGATAAAGCCGATGAGAGGGTTCCAGTGGGGAGGGGTGCTGAGGAGACAGTAACATCGGGGGAGGAGTTAGAGCGACTGAGGGGCGTGAGGGTGGCGTCTTTAGACGGGCGGCCAGGGAAAGGCCACTGAGGAGGTGACTTTCACAGTGCAGCCAGAAAGACGAAACAGGGCCAGCCCAGGGGAGCAGCAAGTGCAGCCTGCAGAGCTGGGAAGATAGGAGTGGGCAGGGGTGACCGAAGACCTGTTTGGACTGGGAGGCCAGTGGCTCCCGTGAGGCCAGGGGCACGGTCAGGCTTAAGTCCTTAAGGAAGAGTTTGGAGCTGCCTCCAGGAGCCAGGCCATCTCCTGACCCAGGGACTTTCTTGGAAAGATTCCAGCTCACAGACAGCTGTGACTGTAGTCAAGGCCCTTCTCTCTCGCCAGGTGGGGCTGGGCACACGTCACCAGCCCCTGCTGTCAGGAGACAAGGAATGTGGCCTTCTCCAGAGGATGGCAGCCATGACCTGGTCCCCACTCTCTGTCCTTCACCAGGGGAATGGTATCCTTAGCTGGGCCTCTATGTTCTTCAGATCATGTGTTTCTTCTCCCAGCCCCAGGGCTGGGGGCCTCATGAAGCCTTCTGTGCTACAGCACAGAAAGGCTAAGAGACTGGCCTGGGGTCGCTCGCAGGTCCCCAGGGAAGATGGGTCTAGAATTCAGCCTTCTTCTCTTTTTCTGGCTATGATCCTCCATCCTCGGTGGTCTCTCTTTACGCAGAGTACATACTTCCTTCTGTTCCTGAACTCCTAGCCCTTCTTGGGCTTGAGTAAAGCAGAATGTGGTGAAAGAGCAAGGTTTTCTCTGACCTTTCTGTGTTTTTCTTTTATTAATGTCTAATGTTCCCTTTTCTGTAATCATCCATCCATCATTTCTTTGTTCCATAAAGTCATTCATTCAACTAACTAAAGAATTACAAAGTACCCACTCTGTGAGTTACCAGGAAGAACAAGTAGAGACCCTGTATTCCATAGGCTCACATCCTAGCCAAGGGGTCAAGGCATGGTGGGGGGCAGGAAAGAAGGGAGGCAGTTATTATAGTTACCATACAACGTGATGGGATCATATCAAAAGCATAAACAAGTTGCTGTTGGAGTACAGATGACAAAGTAACTAATTGCTTGGGGAGTCAGGGAAGGCTTCACAGAGGAGGTGACATTTGAGCTGGGCCTTGGAGAATCAATAGGAGTTTGCTAAACAAGTCATGTAGGATATTGGTGTTCTGGGTAGAGGGACCTGCATGTGCAAAAGCACCGCCATTTGGAAGGCCTGTTTAGAGAGGAAACAGGATGGAACCAAGCTCAAGAAAACAATCATAGCTACCATTCATTGTTTAGAGTGACGTATGTCCAAGTGTTTACATCTATTTAATCTTCACAACAAGCTGCAGATGTATCATTTTCCCCACTTTATGGGTGGAGAATTTGAGACTCAGAACAGTGAAGTCCCTTGCCAAAGGTCACAGAGCTGAACCAGAGGCAGAGCCAGAATTCAGATCAGGTCTGCCTGCCTCTGGTACCCTCCACTCCTCCGGCTCAGGCTGAGATGTCAGGATAAGAACAGTCATGCCAAGGAACCCCAAGAAACCCCAACTTGTTCCAGAATCTGCAATGAGGTGGCCTGGCAGCCTGGTGAAGGACATTCCAGAGTTCTCTCCTACAACCTTTTTCCTTGCCCTTCCTGTCAGGATTGAAGTCTTGGGCCCTGGCATGGAAGGAGCCTCCTTCTTGATCCCTCGCTTCACCCATCCATGTCACGCAGGACTCATCTCAGCTGACCTCGAGTTAGGGAGGGCCAGGAGAAGAGTCGACACTGTGTCATGTCCAAGGATGTCCCCATGCACAGAAGGGAGGTCCCATCAGCAACAAAGGGGCCCCACAGATCCAGGGGAGCCTGGGTGCTGACAAGCATGTTCTCCAAAGCCAGGCGGCATCTAATTAGAGGCCGGCTCTGTAGTGAGAGGCGCGGTAGGCTGGGAAGACAGGAGTGGCTCTGGGGTGGAGAGGGGCCGTCAGCATCCGGGCCTGCAGGAGGGCTCGGTGAGGCCACCAGCTCAGCATCTAGCAGGCTCCAGACCACACAGGCGTGGGCCTTAGAGTGGGTGACGAGAAGATGGGGAAGAACTGTGCCGAATGCTGGCCGTGGGCCAGCTGCTAAGCTGGGACTTGTACCTCCACTCCCTCATGTCAACCCCCATCCACCTGGGGAAACAGGTGTAATTCTCCGTTTTACACAGGAGAAAAGGAAGGCTTCCGGAACTGCTCAAAGTTCAGACACCAAAGAACGGTGGAATGGGATTTAAACTCCGGTCTGGGTGAATCCAAAAGCCTGTTTCCTTCCCAGGGGGAGCGAAGGAAGGAGGGTCTGCTCTGGAGCTGAGAGAGACCGTGAGAAACAGGAGGGAACAGCGGAGAAGCGGCAAGTGGAGAGCGCTCGGCCATGGGCCTGCTGGGACCCGCATATATGCAGGAGGAGCTGCAGGCATCATTTTGGGGGTATAGCACAGGGTGACATCAGAAGGCAGAGTGGTTTGGGACTCCAGGGCTACAGACCGGGTGCTCTCATATTTTGCGATTCTATCTATGTTTTCTTCCCTTGCTTTCTTAGGGGTGTAAATCCCTGGGAAGTAAACCACTCCTCACCCCCAAACCAGCGACGGCGCAGACGGCCTCCCTCTGACATCCTCAGAAAACCTCTCCCGCCTGAGTCTCCTCCTTGGAAGGTCCCGGTGGTTCTTTACGAAGAGAGCCATGCTTTTCCCAGGGGCTTTGGGGCCCGTTGAGGAAACTCCGGTTGTCAGCAGCGTGGCTGCCTCTGCGGGGGCCGAGGAGCTATGACTAACCTCCGTGAGCAAACGCTGGGGCCCTCGTGACACACAGAGGCAGCCCCCGCGGCAGCCAAGCATCTCAGCCTGGCTCCGCAGCGTCACCTGCTCCTGACTCACCACGGGGCCTGCAGGGGCTATGGGTGCAGCTGCTCTCCTGGGCTCAGATCACCACGTGAGCCCCAAGCTCTGGCTGGAGCCCTGCTCTCCCAGTCTGGCAGGACCCTTCACAGCACATTCTGGGTGTTTAGGGCCCAGCTCCCTGCTTGTGAAATGCCACTCACGGCTGGACGGCGCCTGCCGCTGTCCCAGATGCTCTTATGCACAGTCCAGTGACCCGGCAGGGTGAGCGAAGTTGGGAGTGCAATCGGCTGAGTTCCAAATAATGGCTTTGCAACTTCTTAGTATGACCTCAGGCATTTGATCTCACCTCTGGGAGCCTCAGTTTCCTCTTATAAATTGGGGGTGATAATTGCCACCCCTCGCATTTGTTCATAATAGTGCTTCAAAGTTGTGTGAGACCTCGGGCTCTGGAAAAGGATCTCCCAGTTTGAATGCTGGCTCTCCTGCCAGCAGCGTCATCTTGGGTGCCTTCTTTTGCCACGCTAGGCCTCAGTTTCCTCGTCTGTAAAATGGGGATAATGATAGTATCTAATCCACAGGGTTGTGGTGAAGATCAAAGGCCATCTAAAATGCCCCCTCAGCCTTTAACTGAACCCCTTCACTGAGCTCCTCCTCAGGCCCCTCTGGAGATGCAAAGGCCCTGAAGATGCCCAAGCGTCTCACTTTGACTCTTTGTTAGGAATACCATCCATTCAGAATCAAGTAATTTTCTTTCGTCATCCAGGAATCAGAAAAGATGTTGTCATGTTAGCTGCAAAACAGCTCTTTCCAAAACAGGAACTTCCCATGACAGCAGCCAGGGAAACAGGCCGAGAGCAGGGCTCTCTGTCAGCATCGTGAAGGCTGGTGGAGGAGCTGAACTCACTAATGACTATGTAAATGTCACATAGTAGGTCTTCACCTCAGCGGTGGCTGGCAAGGCCAACAGCAGCCTCCACTTCCACCCAGAGGGGCTCGTGTCGCTGTACCAGCAGATTAGTGTGGGATGAGCCCCTCGAGAAAACAGGCGGTGGTGTTGAGGGTCTGGGAGAAGGCTGGTGTTGAAGAGACTGGGAAGGGCCTCGCGTGTTTTTTGTTCTCAGAGGCTCAGATCACATCTTGTCAGCCCCGCGGCCACTTTGCCTTGCTGCGCAGGCAGCAGCAGCTGGCATTGCCATGGCAACCAGGCAGCATCAACTTCTAATTCACCCCTGAATTTTCTATAACAACAGCAGAGCCACAGAAAACATGTTTGGAAAGTGAGAGCCATGATTAGAAAATTATAGCAGGGAACCGCAGGGAGCTGAAAAGAGATGGACAGTCACGTTTCCTTCCTTTTTGGTTCACCGAGAATGCAGCGAAAAGACACGAGATCAACCCAAATTCAGGCCCAAGAGAAAGAAATGCTATTAAGACATACCTGTGCTGAGATACAAAGAAGAGGAATTACTGTTTCCACTGAGATCGCACTCGCTAACTATTATCTGTCAGACTCTGGGATCAGTGTTGGAATGAGGAGCTGAGGAGCTGAGAAGAAAGATGGGATCTGGTTATCGGTGGGAGGGGAGGACCTGGAACCCAGACTGGAGAGGACTTCATGGATTCTCAAGATTCAGATTCCAGAAGGCTCATCAGCACTAGCTACCTGGCATCAGGAAGATGGCTCTGTACCCATCATCTTATCCACCACAGGAGGGTCTTGGTCTCGCCCCGTTTTATAGTCAGCCACGCAATTTTAATGTTTTTAGTAGCCACACTAATAAAAGTAAGAAGAAACAGGTGAAATTAATTTTAATCAAATATTCTATTGAATCCAGTATATGCAAAGTATTATGTCAACATGTAATTGATACACAAATTGTTGATGAGACATTTTATATTCTTTTTTCTTACTAAGTCTTAGAAATCCAGGGAGTTTTTCGTCCTTGGAGCACATCTCAGCTTGGACGAGCACATTTCAAGTGCTCAGAAGGCACACACGGCTGTCACAGCGGACACTGCAGTTCTGACATTGGGGGTGGAGGCTGGGCCACGTGAAGCTCTTGCTCAAGTCACCCCGCTCATACACTTCAGAGCTGGGAGTCCAGTCCTGGACTGTGGCTGTGGCAGTGCAGCGGTTCAAGCAGTGGGGACGGCCTTGGTGGGAGGTCTGCCACAGCAGGTTTCCCAATGTCTGCTGACATTGGGGCCTGATGACTCTTTGCTGTGGGGACCATCCTGTGCATTGCAGGGTGTTGACAACATCCTTGGTATCTGCTCACCAGAAGCCATTAGCCTCTCCTGAATTGTGACAACCAGAAATATCTCCAGACGTTGCCAAGATGTCCCCTGCAGGGGCAAACTCATCGCCATTTGAGAGCCACGTGCTAGAGTAAGACAAAGAGATGAGAGACAGGGAGGTGTGGTATTGGCTCCTGAAACCAAAGAAGGGAAAGGCAGGGGTGAGGCTGGGCCTCAGGGACGGTGGAATCAGCTCCTGGAATGTCAGCAGAACACTCTCGTTATCTCTCATTATTGCTCCTCTAGCCCCATCGACCGTGCTCTGCTCTGCGAGGCTGGAATCAGGGCTGCTGTTGGGCCTCAAGCTCGCAGGCCTCAGCTTCACCACAGAGAAGGACTCTCCATCCCTTACATTAGTGTTCACACCCAAACTCCCAGGGCAGATCTCTGATTGGCCCACCCTGGGTCACATGGTCACTCCTGGTCTGGAGTGCAGCAGGGTCCCCAGATCATGTGGTAGGAGCAGGGGGAGTAGTTCACCGATAAAGTGCATAGAGAGCTGGGAAGATAAAACAGAGGTCGTCCCCTTCAGGGCAGCAGGATGCCAGGAGCCAGGAGAGAGAAGATTACGTGGGGAGCAGCATTAGGGCTCACTTTCCTCCTCAGAAAATACGAGTATAGGGGTGAGATGGAGCCTCAACGAGCTTGAGGCCTAGAACGAGACTGATAACAGAATTGGGGTGATCTTGTCACTAAACTGTGAGATTTGGTATGTCAGGAATCTCATTTTTCTCTTTGGTATTCACCTTAGCATAGAGCAGAGCACTGGGCAGTCAATAGATGTGATGGTTAATTTTATGTGTCAACTTGGTAAGGTGTTTTTGGATGAGATTAACATTTAAATCAGTGAAATTTGGGTAAAACAAATTGCTCTCCATAATTTGGGTGGGCCTCATCCAATCAGTTGAAGGCTGGCCTCAAGCAAGAGGGAATTCTCCAGAAGACTGCCTTTGGACTTTATCTGCACCATTGGCTCTCCTGGGTCTCCAGTGTGCCAGCCCACACAGCTGATTTTGGACTTGTCAGCCTCCAGAATCACATAAGCCAATTCCTTATGATTAATCTCTTTCTATATACATATACGTCTTATTGGTTCTCTTTCTCTGGAGAACCCCAACTAATACAATACGTTTTCATTAACCACTTCTTGAATAAATAGGAGAAAAATAAATTTATGTTTTCTATAAGAGTCAGAAATAAATGAGTGCTTAAAGAAGGAAAGTGGCAAAGTGAAGGGGGGATTTGATGAGGATCTTTCTTGTTTTCAGATATTTAAGACTCTGGAATGTTGACCAGAGGAGGAGATGGCTTTAAACAAGAGCCACGTTGAGTATGAGGTGGGCCAGGCTAGGTTGCAGCAGGGCTTTCTCCCCTCAGTGGCCGGGGAGAAAATGGGGCTGACTCAGAGCATACCAGGTAGGACCTGCTGGAATTGGCCACAGATGTTGGGGAGGGCAGGAGATAGAAGCCAAGTCAGACAGCTAAACAGCTAGTCTGGGGCCCTGGGGAATGTGAATGGGAGCAGCCATGGATGGTGACAGGAAACAGAACCATGTTGAATTCTTAATGTAAGCCTGCTTGATTGTACTGAGTTGCTGGGCACTTAGGGGAAATGGGCAGACACCCTGAGGAACAGGGAACCTGAAATACAAGGGGGTCCTATAGGAGGCTCTGAGAGCAGACGAGCTCCCCAAGGGGGGAGCAGAGGCCTGTGGGGGATCCTGGGCGCCAGCCCTGGGAAGTAGAAGCCAGCAAGAAGCAGGAAAGGAGCTGAGCCGGCAACACCATGCAAGCCCCGCCAAGGAGCAGAGGCTCGTTCTTGAGGCCCCTCTGCTCAGGGACACGGTGCAGGGAAATGAGCTGAGCTTCCTCGCGCCCGCTGTGTGACCCTGGCAACGACTACGCTTCTCCAAGCTGAGGCTCCTTCTCTGTAACTTGTGGGTAGTCATGGCCACCCCACAGAGTTACTGTAAAGATAGGAGGAGATTGTAATTGCTAAGCAAGAGGCACTTAATAGGTGTCTAATAAACCTGTCGGACGGCCCGTTAGTAACTTCCTGCTCTTAGACCACATGTCCCATTCCACCCTGTATGGAGTGGCATCCCGGCCCTTCCTGCTCTAAGGGTTCCCATCGCTGGGCACTCCCCATGGGCCAAGCACTTCGCTAAGTGCTTTACACGTGCTCACTCGTGCCCCAAGCAACTCTCAGGGTGGCACTAGCATTACCCCTGTTTTGCAAATGAGGAACCTGAGGCTCAGAGACCTACCCAAAAGCACACAGCTCCTAAGTGCTGGGGCCAAGTTTCAGATCCAGGCCGCGGGACTTCAGAGCCTGCTCAGCTCTGCTCGGCCACCCTGGGATGTTCTACCACCAGACTCCTTGAGGGCAGGGAGGCCTCAGGAGAATCAGCATCATGCCTGACACAGCGGAAGTGACAGATGCTCTGCAGAGAATTCCAACAGTGCGCTGGGATAGGGAGGACTGGGCCCCCCTCCGGGCCTTCAGTGCATCTTCTTTTCACAGGACTGAGGCTGCGGGGCGAAGCAGTGTATGCCTGAACAACAACAACAGTGATTGACAGACAAGAAGCAGAGAGCGCTACAGTGGATAGATCACCAGATCTACCCAGCCAGATGCTGGGCCAGAATGCTGAACCCATCACTTACTAACTTCGAGGGCTTTGGGCCAGTTACTCAACCTCCATTGGCTCAGTTCCCTCAAATATAAGGCAGATAATGAACATACCAACCACACAGAGCTGAATAACACATTTACAGCCTGGCACAGAGTGAGTGCTGAATACATGTTACTCATTTAAAGATGAAGCGCAGAGGCTTAGAAATGAAAGACAGCAGCTGCCACTTGTCAGGCATCTGAGATGTTCCAGGCCCTTTCTCTGCCTTGTATTCATTGACCCTCACCACCTGCCTAGGAGGCGCGGGTCATTATTCCACGTGACTGACACATGAGGAAGTTAAGGGCCAGAGAGGGCAAGGGAGTGCCCCAGGTCACACAGCTGACTGACAAAGCCAAGACATCACTTTGTATTCTGACTTGAAATGCCACACCCTTTCCTGTCCCCAATGTCCCTCTCCTGTTTGTCTGAGAACACAGACCTGTTTGCCAGATGGCAGAGAACTCAAGTAAAGACAGAGGAAGAGGAGGAGGAGAAAGATAAGGATGAGGAGGGCTGGGGAGTGGCCACTCTCATTGGCTGGACCCTGGGAGAGGAGTTTAGAAACGCACTATTGCTCTGTGCTGTTACTATCCCCACTGCCCAGGTGAGGACCGTGAGGCTCAGCCAGGTGTAGGGCTTGCCGAAGGTCACACAGCCAGGAGGCACCGAGCCCAGATTAGAACCAGATCTGACTCTGAACTCACTGACTGGGAAGCCCTCCTGCCTCTGCCCAGGGCCCCTGGAGGAGGAGGGATGGTAGCTGATGGGGAGGGGGCAGGGAGGTTAACGTCTCAGTCCCACAGCCGTCCAAAGAAGTGCATGGGGGCCTGGAGCATTCAGGGGACCAGGATGCTGCTAAGTGGATTTCTGAGTCCCACGTGGATTATGAGAAGGGTTAGTTCCCTCCCAGGAGAGAAGGGACGCTGGGGACCGAGCCAGGATTCACTAAGCACACAGCCTGTAGTGGGCTCCTCTGAGCCCCCATCTCCCCCTGCATGCTTTCACTCCAGTTCCCGTCACACATCTGCTTTCCCTCTGAAGGAAGGAGGTGGGTCTCTCCATCTCCGTATGCCAGGCAGTTCGCACAATGGGCACGTAGTATTTGAACCCACATCGCGTTCTCTGCTCCACACGCCCACCCCATCGCTCGCCATCCACACACCTTTGTTTTTCTTCAAAGGACGTGTCCCCACCTGACATCAGATATCTTTTCATCTATTGGTTTATCATCTATCTCCATCACATGTGCTAGACTGTGCTGATGAGAGACACTCGGTCTGTTTTGTGCATGGCTGCGGGCACCTAGTAAAATTCCTGTCACACGGGAGGCACTTCACAAATACTTGCCAAATAATTGAGTGAATAGTGGGTGCATAATATGGTTTTTTTGAATCAGTGACCAGGCAGTGGCAGCATGTGCCGGGCACTTACATGTGGTACTGCACTTAATCCTCACACGCGGCTTTGCAGGGAAGAGTTACCTCTTACAGATCAGATGAGAGAGGAGACGGGACTTGCCATGGTCACACGTCTAGTTGGTGGCAGAGGTGGGATTCAAACCTAGTTCTGCCTGACTTCAAAGCTTGTGCCTGTTCCACTTCTCCCACTGCCTCTAAGCTCATGGGGAAATCAGGAAAGCAGGGTGCTTGCCTTGCCAGGAGGATGGGTGGCCTCATTTTCTGGTTAGGGTTAGATAGCTCACAAGGTGATCTCGTCACCACAGGATAAGGACCAACCAGGCTGATTTAAAGAAAGCACCGAGCTGCACCTGCTTAGTGAGCATCTAGAAGCTGTGGATGAGGTGACTGACCTCAGCCAGAAGGCCTCATAACAGCCCTGATGCTTTCATTTCCTGGTTTCACAAGGGCTCAGAGAGGTGAGGTAACTTGCCCGAAGCCACACAGCCAGCTCCTGGGAGAGCTGAGTGATTTGATCCCAGCTCTGCTTGACTTCAAACCCTGTGTTTTTCCCAAGTTGTTTCTCTTTATGTTTTGTGCATGCATCGGCAGGTCCTGGAGCTAAACTGCAAAGCCACCCCACAGGCATCTGGTCTTATCCCATTCCCACAGGATTTCAGATCCTTGGCAGCTAATTTCAACTTCAGCGTGAGTTTAATAGGAGTTTTAATAGGGGCCTCTGGAGACTGAAACACCTTAGGGGTCTAATCAAATAAAGCTCTGAAGAAAATTCAAGCATTTGAGCAGAAGACATGTGTAGTCAATAATCATGATCCTACCTGCCCAGAGCCACTCCCATTTCCTTTGGAATACTCTGCCCCCACTTCCACCACCTCTATCTGGAGGGGCCCTGTCTTATATGACCCACCCCACCTACCCCTTACCCACCCCCACCCCGCTCCCCAACCTCTGTTGATTGGCCTAAACTGAGCCAAGCGTGGTACCCTCCTACCTCAAGAAAAATTTTGATTGGTTCAATCCAGACCCATCAGAGATCCTCCATAGGAGTTTTTGAATGGGAAATGAGGGGGAAGGTTAGTCCCTCTCTGGTGATAGGATGTGCAAGATAAGACCTTCAACTCAAGAATCAAGAGGTAACAAATTCTCAGAGAGATATCGAAGGTTGACACAACCTGCCTTGTGCCCCTGAGGACGCACACGTGAGGCTGGGGAGTGGGAGTCTTCTGTGGATGTGCTGTTTGGTGCCACAGCCTTACCCCCCTGGGGATTTCTCCATGGAGATGCTGCCCACACAGGGCCAGCCTCACTTTGGCTCCCCAACCACTTCTAAAGGTTTTGCTTCCCACCCCTGGCCTGAACCTCATGGAGCTGGGCCTGGGCAAACCCCAGAATTCATGGCTGAGCTCAGAGCTCTCCTGTTGTCATCTGAAATCCACCCACAGAGAAGCTTCTCGCACCCAAATCTGCTCTATTCTCTCCAGAAGGCCAGGTATGTGTGTGCACTGAGGTGCACAGCCACACCACGCACACAGGTGTGTGCACACGTGCAGACCTACACTCACCCACCTCTCACAGGCACACTCATTTATAGACACACGTTCACACGTCACAGAATACATTCTTATACTTGACTCTGGACCTCACACTGCCACTCATATGCACACAAAAACACTCTCTCACACTGGGCACACAGGCACAGGAACATTCAAAAACGCCCGTGTCATCACACCCACCCACACGTGCCTCTTCTATGGTACAGCTGACTTTCCCTAGGAAGGATTTGTACCCTAGAATGTGCAAAGTCAAGAGGGCAGGAGGAAGTCAGCAAATGGATGGTGGGCTGGGGTAGGGGAGGAGCATGTGGCAGGAACAGAAATGTGCTTTAATCCCGAAAGGATGCGAGGAGGAGGTGGATCTGTTTCCTCAGTGACACTAATAGCACCGTTCACTGAACACTGTCTTGTGCCAGCCCTGTGCTAAGCGGGCTTTAGTCACAAGACCTGCTCGAGGAGGACTTCCCAGCCGCCAACCTGACCTTGCAAACCCCACCCTCTTACACACACATGCGCATGTACACACGCATGCGCACACATGCATGCACGCACACGTGTGCACACACGCTCCCTACTTGTTGGGAGCACTTATCTCCTTAGCACTTATCAGCACTAAAATACTCAAGATTTTACTTTAAAAGTCTTATCCATTGTTTACTCTTTTACTCTAGAATAGATGCTTCCTGAAGGCATGGCTTTTTTCCTGTTTTGTTGACTGTTTGGTTTCCAATACTGCAGTGCCTGGCACATCACAGGCAATCAATAAAAATGTGGTTTTATGAATATCTCATTTCATACTCCAGGCCACACCATAAAGTAGGTAATGTTTGGACCCTCGTCTTACAGATGAGACAGTGGGGGCTTAGAGAGGGCAAAGGACTCACCCCCCGGGGCACACAGCCGCTGAGTCACGAGTCAGGTTCTGGCCCGGGCCATTTGGTTCCAGAACCTGGGCTATCAGTGCCATGCTCACTTAACCGGTTGCTGAGTGAGGGCAAGTCCCCTGCCCTTATCTGGGCTGAGGCTGCTCATCTGCAAAGTGAAGTTCAAGGAGATATTCTCTCACGTTTCCTCCAACTTGGGATTGTGTGATGTCACAGCTGGCAGGTGTGAAGAAATCGAGGCTTGTCAAAGCATCTCCAAATAGCTTACCTGATTTGATTCACACAACCCAGATGTTCTGCCCTTTTGATGGGAACCTTGAGGCTCAGGAAGGTGAATATGTGGCCCAAGTCCCATCCCTGGTTAATGGTGGGGCCAGCCATGAGCACCTGAGTGTCCCCAGGGTCCTGGGTTGCCAGAATGGCAAACTTCTTCCAGCCTCCTCTGTCCAGGGACGGATTTGGTTTGCACCCTCAGAGAATTAATAACCCTTGCTACCCAGCTTTGCTCCGCTCTTTCTTTCCTTCAACTAATACTGAGAAGACCTACTAGTGCCAGGCCCTGCGCCAGCCTCGAGCGCTGTAGGCCATCCCTCCCCCATGAGCCTGCGCTCCAGAAGAGGAGCAGACAAACCGCAGCCTGTGTGTGGTGAGCGAGCTGAGGGGGAAGTTCAGGGACTCTTAGGGCACAGGGGCGGGGCCCCTCAGGGTACAGAAAGACGTCCCTGAAGAGGAATGATGCCTTCCTGGAGACCAGTGGGTTGGCAGGGATAAATGAAGTGATGTGGGTAGGGTGTTCCTGTGCTGAGGTCCAGAGGTCAGTAAGTCAGGCCACCGGGAGAACTCACCCCACCCTCTTTGGACTGATCGCCTCATCAATCAGCTCTGGGGACACAGCTCTGCACAGTCAGCGCCCCTGAGGCCACCGACCCTTCTCAGAAGGGGAGTCCTTGGAGCATCACCTGAAGCCTGGCTGCTGTAGGGCTCCCGGGACCCTCCCAGCTTTCCCTCTGCCTGGCCTGCCTCCCTCCATCTCCAGGGAAGCGGATTCATTCTAGGGCTGATTTATTAGCCTCATCCTGGAATCATCCCAGATGCTGGTGCTGGTCTCATTTACTGACCCGCCTGAGGGCCCAGGAAGGAAATTCATTAGGCTGGGCAGAGCTGGCGGCCAGGCCCATCTGTCTGGGCATCTGTCCTCCTCCTCTCCTCTCCCCTCCTCTCCCGCCCTTCTATCCTCTCCACCTGCAAAAAGAGGAGTTCTGGGCCTGCGACCCTGCCCGGGATCACAAGGTAATGTCACACTGAGCTGTGGGGTCCCCAGGGGAGTAGGACTGAGGAGGAGGAGGCAGAGAGCTCCCTCAGAAGCTCCTTCACAGCTGCCCTCCAGCGCTGCATGCCCAGGCTGCCCTGACCCAGGGAACAAAGCATTTCCATCCGGGGACGCGGAACCCTCTCTCCCAGTACCTCACGGCAGCTACGCCAGACCTGCCCGTTCTTATGCAAAAGGTGTCTTCCTGAGCAGGTTGTCTGGAGAGCAGATCTTCTGACATAGACTGCTACCTTTAAAGCAGAAGGCAAGAAGGGGCTTCCCAAGCAAGAAGATGTTAAGGAGTATAGGGATCAAAGCTTTTTATTTTAATATGTACTAAATAAATTAAAAATATATATAACTTTATAACTAGCAGACCCAACCCTTGATTACTAATTACCTTGAATAAAGCTTAAGTAGATTTTTACATTTTTAAAAGCAGATCAATTTAAGGAAAAATGCTAACTAAATATCAGTTATTGGAGGTATACAGATTTGGCAAAAATACTGGAATTTAGGACGCACTGCTTTAAAAGAAAAGGGCAGTGAATGCACCGCCAAGGTTAAACTTTTCTTGAGGTGAAGCAAACTTGATGAAGCCAGCCCGTTTCGTGGAGGACATTGCAGCCCCAGGTAACTTGTGCAACTGGCACCTGCTCTCCTCAGCAGGCAGATGGGAAGCCACTGGAACCAGAGGTTGCCTGTGCGCGGTGACCCAGGAGGTTTAAGCAAACACGGCCTCAGGCCTCGGTAAATGTTTAGCTCAGTGACTGGCTGGCAGGGGGGCGAGGCCGAGGACCTCTGTCCCTGACAGCTGGCACCATGGGGGTGGGGAGGGGGGCCTGGGTCCCACTCCTCTCCCCGTGGTTACCTCTTCTGACCTCAGGAGAAGTAAGGTGTTGAGACCCTCAGAGGCTGCAAGAAACAAACAAGGAGCAGAGTTTGCAGCTTCGTCTGTGTTGGTTACATCCTGGAGCCTCTCTCTCTCTCAATTTCTCTCTCTCACACACACACACAGAGCAATCACTGCACGCAGTCACCTCCATCTACACGCACACACAGACATATAACCTACACGGTCACAGGTATACATTTACATACAGACCTGCTGACTCAGAGGTGTAGATATAGACGCACCACACACTCCCCACAAAAATAGGTACACATGCAAACACACCAACACACCTTCATCCCTGTGCACACACATGCACACAGACTCATTTTATACACACATAGATATAACAGCCATGTTCATAGTCACCCACGTGTACATGTACACACAGACATGCAGCATCAACACAGCCAGAGATAAACTTACATGCAGACACGTCTGCCTGGATATTGAACCACAGGCAGATGTATAGAGAAAGTCACCACACGCATGAAGACAGGCACCTAGTCACAGAGACACACAGCACACCTTCACACTGATACACGTGCTCCATGGATCCGCTATGACACATACCAGTAGGTATACACAGAGGTGAAGTCTCTCTCTCTCTCTCTCTCTCAATCTCTCTCTCTCTCTCTCTCTCTCTCTCTCTCTCTCTCTCTCTCTCTCTCTCTCTCTCGTACACACATACACACACACAGACGCAGAGAATGCAAATATATACTCCCAGCTGTAGGAAAGAAGAGCCCACCTCTGGCTTGGGAAAGTCCCGTCAGACATAACAGAGTCCACCTCTCAGTTGTCCCCTCTGCTGCCAGCTTCCCAGCTCACAGAGGATGCCCAGGAGCTGGGCCTGAGCCAGATATCTGGGTGCAGGGAGGAAGACACCCCTGCCCCTTCATCACCTCTCCCCTGCCCCAGGCCCACAAGGAGCGCAGGGGCTGAGGGAACCTGAGGGAAACTGCCATACTGTCCCAGAGCTTCATGGGAGGGACCAAGAGGACGTCATGACCTCCCCAGCTCACACAAGCCTTTGGCACGTGGTTTGTATTAGACACCCCCTCTGCCACTACAGCACGAAGACGGCTGACCCGCTGGCACTCAGTCACAAGAACAGGGGACAGAAGGAGGAACCAGAGACTATTTGGGGTAGTGGAGTCAAGCAGACCAGAATTCAAATGTTTCCTCTGCCACTCCATAGCTGTGGATCTTGAGCAGGTCACTTCACCTCTCTGAGCCTCAGTTTCTTCATCTGTCAAGTGGGCGTAATAATACCTAGGTCAAAGAACAGTGTGAGAACTGGGTCCACCCACTGGATGCCAGGGGCATGCCCTTCCCAGTTGTAACTATAAAAAATGTTTCCAGGGGCCTGTCCCGGTGGCTTAGTGATTAAGTTTGCACTCTCTGCTTTGGCGGCCCGGGGTTCACGGGGTTTGGATCCTGGGCGCAGACCTACACACCACTCCTCAAGCCGTGCTGTGGCAGCATCCCACATACATAATAGAGGAAGATGGGCACAGATATTAGCCTCAGGGACAATCTTCCTCAGCTAAAAAAAAAAACTCTCCAGATATTGCCAAAGGCCCCTGGGGGGCAAAATCTCCTCCTGTGCTATAAATGTTGACTCTTATTATTGTTACTATGACTGTCGTCGTCATCAGTAGTATTACATGAGCTATAAGACAGTCGGAGCAGAGAGGGGATCCAGAAGGGAATGAGAACATGCCCTTGCTGAATAATCACATCCCTCCTCTCTGCCCTCCTTTCGCTGCCCTTTCTCTGCTTTTGCTCCCGAAGCCCCACAGCGGACCAGGCCTGGCCCAGCTGAGCAGCTGAGGGACGTGGTTGAGGCACCTACATATGGCACCGTGGGAGCAGGGTTGGAATTGCTTCCCGAGGATGAGCAGCCTGGCCAGGAGCAACTCCGTGCCTAGAGACCAGGCGTCCTGGGAATAGCCCGGAGAGTACTGGACATCTGGGTGACCTTGGGTGGATTGGACATGCGGCTGGGCAGTCAGGACCGGGGAAGTCAGGATCAGAGAAAACCACACGGGAAAGCAACGGGCCAGGACAAGTGACCTCTTGGAAAGTAACCTCGCCATATCTATTAAAATACAAAATATTCATATCTTTTGACCAAGTAATACCCTATAGGGGAATCTATCCTACATAACAAACATAGTTTATAAGATCGATACGTATGTGTGTTTTTCGCAGCACTGTTTGTAGTGGCAAAGATCTAGAAATAACGTTTGTATGTCCATCAACTGGAGAATGGTTGAATAAATTATGAGTCACCCACCCAACGGATATGATGCAGTTTTAAGAAGAAGTTAGCTGCGTAGCCAATGATCTGGATGGGTGTCTAGGATATTATTGTTAAATGAGAAAAAAAAAGATACAGAGTAATGTCAATAATGGGATCCCACTTTTTGGTAAAAAGCCCAATTTTTGTATGTGTTTGAGCATGAAGCCTGCTAACATTAGATGCTGGAGAAGAAAGGTGGAGGGAAATGAATAGGGAGAGATTACTTTTCATATATACGGCATGTATAAACGTATATGTAATCACTGCATGTTTTCACTCACAGTCATGGGTGAACGCTACTTTGTTAATTTCTGCAGAAGAATTTAATAAGAGATGTTTTTAAATGAAAAGACAAGAACTCAGTACTGAACCAATCTCCAAAGCTGAGGTTTTCAAGCGTGGCAGACAACTCGTTCGTTGATCAATTCATTTGGCAAATATTTCCCGAGCATCCGCCGCGTGGCAGGTGCTGCTCTAGGCAGAGTCGACACAGCAGGAAAGATGCCCGCCGGCCTCTTGGAGCTCTCGTCCTGGGGGGGAAGCAGACAACAAACCAAGAAACACATCGGTGTATAAAGCCTTGTGAGGTCATGTGTGCAAGAAAAATAGAGCAGAGGAGGGAACAGAGAGGGATGGGTGGGGGCTGGTCTTTAAGACAGGGTGGTCAGACAAGGTCCCTGAGCACAGACTTGAAGGGACTGAGGGAGCAAGGAGCCAGGGGAGATCAGGGCAAGAGGGTTCTCGCAGAGGACCCACGAGGACACCGACAGAGGGCAGTCAGTGCAGGAGAGGGTGCTGCACAGACACAGGAAGGACTGAATTTCATTCTAGATGAGGCGGGGGCCTTGGAAGGGTTTGGGGCAAGGTTATGCCCCCCTGGCCAGGTTGGCTGTGGAGTCTCAGACTTGCTCTAGAAAAGTGGGCTCCATCGTTCCTGGACTTGTTCAAGATGGCGGTCAGCCCAGGCCCTACACTGGAGGGTCCAGGAGAGGTTCAGCCGAGGCCCCCATGGGCCCAGACAGGAACTGCAGGTGTGAACAAGCCCCGATCATTCTGGCAGATTAAAACCTCAGTGAGATGACATTGGACATGAAGCAGTGGGCATTTCATCCACTGCTGACGGAGAATCCTCATGGAACAAGCCCTTTGGGCACAGTCTGGCATTGCCTAGTTCAGCTGAACACGCAGGTACCCTGGGATCCACACTGTGCTCCTAGCTGTGTACCCTCCAGGAGCCCTTGCACACAAGTGCCAGGAGACAAGCACACGCATGTGCTCAGCAATACTCTCCACAACAGCAAAGGCGGGAACAACCCAAACGTCTACAAAGGGGAGAGTGTGTGAGAAAAAGCAGGAACAACTCAAATGTCTACAGAGGGGAGAGTGCGTGAGTGGGCTATACTCCTCCATGGAACACAGTCTTGCAGTGAAAACAAGTCAACTGCCGTGCGCACGGGCTCTGGCGAACCCCAAACCTACTGTGAGTGAAGGAAGCAGGTCGCGGCACACGTGCAGCACACTTATGCAAAGTACCAACCAGGCAAAACCAGCTACATGTGGTTTAAGAAGCCACAGATGGTCATCAAGTATAAAGGAAAGCAAAGGAGGGATTAACACAAAATTCAAAATAAGGTGGGTAGACTTTGAAATTTAAAAAAAGTGAAAATAGTTGATACTTGATTATATAACTCACTTAAAAAGACGCCAAAATATATGAATGTCTTTGACTTATTTTGTTATTGTTGTTGTTAAAACAGAGGATTCGGGTAGAATTGTCAGCAGACTAAATCAATCCCTGGGTCTCCTCCCTTTTCTGTGGGATTGTAGGTTTCAAGCACGAGTGCTGCACACGTGCTGTATTGTCTCAGCCTTGAAATAAGCCACACAATTATACCCATTGCAGAGACGAGCAGAGCAGGGCTCAAAGAGGTGCAGCCATTTACCCAAGTTTACAGGGGATTCAAATCCAGGTCTGTGTGACTCAGAAGCCAGAAAGGACTCGATGCATTTGAAGAACTGAAGATAGGCCAGAGTGGCTGAAGGGTAGTGAGTGAGGGCCAGATAATGGAGGGAGCTGTAGGTCATGGAGAGAGGCTTGGGTTTTATTAACGGTGTCCTGGGGAGCCACCAACAGGTTTTTAAGCAGAGGAGTGACAAGGCCAGATCTGCATTTTGTAAACATTTCTCCAGCCACTGTGTCAAGGATAGACGAGAAAGGAGCAAGAGAGACTGGCGACAAGCAGGGGGGCGGTGGGCTGAACAGAGCAGACAGGGGGACGTTAACACATTCATGAGACATTTTGGGGAGAGTCACAGAAGTCGGCAGTGGGCTGAATTTGGAGCTTGAGAGAAAAAAAGATGTCAAGGAGAATCCGGGGTTCTGACTTCAACAACTGAGGAGAAAGTGGTGACATTAGAAATAACTGAAGAAAAAGAGATTCGGGGGGAACCACTTTAATTAAGCAGGCTTTCCGGTTTCTGTCCCTGGTCCCCACACTAGAGTAAGGGAACCACTATAAGCTGCATGGGGTCCCCCCGCCCTCTGTCAGAGCATCCTTGTGGCCTGCTCACGCACCTCAGCTCTCCTCTCTCTTCAGGTGAGTTCTTTCCCAGGGCTCCCTCTGCCCTTCGTGCAAACTGAGGCCCCGAGGGCCTGCTCAGGTCAGTCTGCAGCCTTGGGCGGCTGCTGAGCCGAGCCCCCTAGTGCACTTGGTATTGTTCCTTCCTCCGGCCTTTTGTTAAGTCCTCTAGTCCCCTGCCTTTTGCAAGGTTGGAGAGAATCCTAAAAAAATCTGTACTGGCCTGTGAGTTACCAGACATAGCTGTTTGGATCTGCTAGAAGTCGGCTAGCAGAATTAAAAGGGACTGAACGTATTTCCCCTTCCCCTGAGCATGGCCTGAATTGGTTGGTGATTTGCTTTCACTGGAGACAGTAGAACAGAGTGGCTTAAGCCAGTGGCCTGGGGAGTCAGACAGAGCTGGGTTGGGAGCCAGCCTTTGCCACATTCATAGCAGTGTGATCTTGGGCGAGCTGGCACAGGGCCTGGCACATAGTAGGGCCTTACTCAGTGGAAGGTAGTAGTGATTTGGGGAAGTTGAGAAAGGAGAGGAGAATTTCAGCTGGAAGAGCCCTTAGACATCTTCCTGCCATTATATAGATGGGTAAACAGAGGCCCAGAGAGATGGAAGGATTTTCCCCAGGAGCCACATTAGAGGGAGAACTCAGGAGCAAATGCCACCTGACTCCCAGCCCAGGTCTCCCTCCAAACCTCCTCTGGGAGAGCTGTGGACACTAGTGGAGGCCACCGGACCCACACAATGTGCGTTTTCAGTTGGTTGCGGAGGGGCACACGGGAGTCCCACGGCTGGATGGATTTTGCTTATTTGTACAGGGCAGGCGGCACCATCTGAAAAATATCTGAACTAGTTGCTATAATTTACAAATCAAGAGGCTTCAAATAAAAATCCGAATTTCTGAATTTTTTGAAAAATCAGAAAACATGGCCACCCTGGACCTGTATTCCTACATGGCAACAAGCAGTTGGAGCTGACCTGGTGCTGCTCCCTTTGGCTGGCTCTGTGCTGTCCAGTTTGCCACAGACTCCACTCCTCTCTGTTGTCTCCTAGACACAACCATCTGGTGTCATCTGCAGTTTACCATTGTGCTGGAACTTCTGTGTTTCGAGCATGTTATATGACCTGCCCTCTCCTGTAGGCATGCGTTTATGATTCTAGCCCTAGAGTGTCTCCTTTAAAAAAATATTTTAGGACATAAAGCTGTGTACACGCTCTAACCCATCTGTTCCATATTACCTGTTGTGTAATCCTGAGTCATTGCTCTCAAACTCTCCTGGCAAATGTGGTCCCTCTGAAATCTTCCTCCTGCATCCATTCGAAAATAGAAAATCCTGCCTCTGGTCGTTGTTGGGACTTTTCTCTACATTTCTTGCTTTTCCTTTTCATTTGGATCTTGCCAAGGGTTACTATCCTCATTTTTCCACATTCTTTCCTTCCCCCACCCCAACCCCCTTGCCTGCCCATCATGTGCCTCTCCTCCCCCAAACCCTGCAGAAGCCCAGTCCTGTGCTCTGTACCCGCCCTGCAGCGCAGAGTGGCTTGCCCTTCTTTCTGCATCCGGGGGGCCAGAGGATCCAGGGACAGACAGCACTGCCAAGTGTGCTATTTACTGGGGGGCAGGGGGAGGTCAGATTTCCTGGGTTCCTTGGAGCAGAAAAGACAGTCATCAGCCCCCCACTCCTGTGGGTTGCTCTGGACAGTGGGATAATAAATCTTTACCTGCCTCCCCCCTACTTTTAGAGAAGAATAAAAGAGGATGTCCTGTCTAAGATATCTGGGGCCTCTCCACTTTGACCTTCTCTTCTATGGCCTCTATTTAGACCTGCAGCATTTTCAAACTTGCCGTGGTCTCCCAACCAGCCTCCTTGCCTCCACCTCATCCCCTCGTGCCCCTTTTGCACCCTGTTTCAAGCTTGACCAGGTCTCCCCACTGCTTAAAAGCCATCAAGAGCTCCCCATCATCCTCAAAATAAAGCCTAAGGCCTTGGTCAACCAGGGGTGCCACCGAACTTCCCAGCCTCGGCTCTCACCTCCCCATAAGCAGGGGCACACAGGCCAGGAAGCCACGAGCTCTCGCCTGGTGCTCTGCTTTGCCTGTGCTTCTTCCTCCTCCAGGACAACCTCCCGACGAGCCTTCAGGGATCAGCTTCAACAGCACCTCCTCCCCGACTCTGTCCCACCGCCTTCCCCCACCAGAGCGGTTAGATGGTTTTGCTCCTTCTCTGTGCTCACACCTCTCTGCTGTGTTCTGCCTGGTTGTACTGTGTTTACAGATCAATCTCCCAGACTCTGAGGCTCTCAGACAAGGACCTCTGGTCTCTCTGTGTCCTCAGAACCTGGCAGAGGGCCAGGCACAAGGAACGGCTGATAAGACTTGAGGAATTGAAGCAATGCTGGACTGAACTTCAGCAAAGACATAGAGAGGCTGTTCACAATTAGAGGAGGTCGTCCTTGGGTCTTTTGAGAATGTGTCTCCTATTTTATACAAGGACTGTTCTTCAAGGAGATGATTATGGGCCTCCCTCTACCCTTGCTACCCACAAGGCCATTCCTCTCCTCCATTTCTTTCATAAGAATAGATCCTTCCATCAATGGATGCAGGACACTTGACCACAAAGCATCTTTAGTTACTACTGACCATTTTCTGGGTCTAGATCTTGTGACTCCAAATGGACAGTAAGGTCCTCAAGGGCAAGTCTGTAATATTCATCCATCTATCCACTGGATCATCCATCTGCCCATCCATCACCCATCTATCCATCCATCCATCCATCCATCTTCCTGGTCATTCATCTGACCATCCATTTATCCAGCCAGCCAGCCAGCCATCCAAATATCCATTTGACCTCCCATCCATCCACCCATCCATCCACCCATCCAACCACCCATCCAACCACCCATCCATCCACTCATCCAACCACCCATCCATCCATCCATCCATCCATTCATCCATTCATCCAATCAAGCATTTACACTGTACCACACACTCCAGTGGGTGCTGGGGATAAAGTGGAAAGCAAAATCAGATGGGACCTCTGCCCTTACTGCAGCTAACAGTGCAGTCTGGTGGAGGAGACATGTAAACAGACAATTACAAATAAATGTAAAATAGCGATTGTGACAAGTACGTTGAAGGAGAAATCAACAGTGCTCTGAAAGCCTGTAACAGGGAGATTGGTCCTGGTGTGTGAGGGACAGGAAAAGCCCAGCATGGTGGCAGCAGCGAGAATGTGGGGAGTGTGGTACAGATGAGCAAGTGCTGCAGAGCTGGCTGTGTCCAGGCACCCTTTCTTTGTGTATTAGCAACAGAAAGACACTGGCCTGTGTTTAGCCAGCATTATGCCACTGAGCCCGCATCCCAAATGTGTCTTTGTTCACTCATTTATACAGACACATTCAATAATATCTATGCATTTTCCTGTGATGTCATTTTCTCTTATATAATACAAGTGTATATTTATATACCATATATGACTATCTATATATAAATGCACAGACACGCACACAGACACCAGCACACGTGCACAAGGCTTCTTTCTTTTCCCTGACACTCAGTCTGCATAGGTAGTTGGTCCATTGAAATGCAGCCATCATAATCATCTTTGTAATTATATTACTATCACATCTTGTATTTTTATATTATGTTATATATTTGATACTTATATAACTCTTTAGTGAGCGCCACTTTACCAGGAAAATCAGATCCATTTTCTCCACTCCCCTCAACAGCCCCACAGGATACGTCTTGTTTCCCCATTTCACAGAAGTGGAGATTGGGGCTCAGAGATGTGAAGTGACTTGCCCAGTGTCACAGCCGGAAGTGGGGAGAGACAGCACTAGAGCACAGGTCTGCCTGATTCCACCTGCACACTGCCTCCTTCCTAGAGTTTTAGGACCCAAAGAGACCGGAGAGAGTGGTCAGACAGCTGGCTGAGTTAGGAGACGCCTGTGCCTGCCGAAGAGTTTGCCTCTATTTAAAGAAAGAGCCATTCAGGGAATGGGGCCCGTGACCATGGCTGCACAGACCAGCTGGGCTCTGGGGACTCGGGGGAGCTGCCCAGCCATTGACAGCCCCTGCACAATAGAGCCGCTGACCCAGCTGTCAGAGGTGACCCCCAGAGGTCACTGGCCCCTACGAGGAGAAGGAGCACAGATTGGTGACCCTTTTTCCCGTGGACCACACAGGGAGGGTGAGAGAGGACTCTGAACTCAGATGCACGACCTTAAGGCCCACCGGGAATTTGTCCAGGCCTTTGGGGTCAGACTTAGATTCGTATGCAGCCAGCCTGGGTTATGTGTCTGACATGTGTTAGGCTCTTACACATGCATCATTTCACCAATCCTCATAGTGACCCTTCGAGAACAGAACTGTTGATATCCCCATTTAGAGAGAAAGAAAGGGAGGCTCAGAGAAGTTGAGTGTCTGACCCAAGCTCATACAGCCAGAAGGTAGTAGACTTCTACTCAGGAGAGTTTAACATCCATTCATTCATTCAGTAAATATTTATGGTGTGTCTATATACCAGGCACTATTCTAGGCA
The DNA here is from genome assembly GCF_020826845.1 of Diceros bicornis minor. Classification (NCBI taxonomy): domain Eukaryota; kingdom Metazoa; phylum Chordata; class Mammalia; order Perissodactyla; family Rhinocerotidae; genus Diceros; species Diceros bicornis. The sequence continues at coordinate 87,467,350 of NC_080740.1, read as the reverse complement.
TTTGGAAAAATAGATAAACAAAATGGATCAAGTCCCCACCCTCATGGAGCTGACATGTGAGTGCCACCGGGCCAGAGCCTGTGCAGTCACTACCGAAACAAAGAAAACCCAGTTCTCACCTTTGGGGCACTTGTAGTCTAGTGGAGGAGACACATCCACAGGAAATTTAACAGCTGTGGGAAGTTCAGGATGCTTTGATAGGGGCAGCAGAGGGCCTGTGAGAACAAAAGGTGGGTATCAGGGAAGGCTTCCTGGAGGAGGAATGAGCCCTGCAGGATCAGTCAGACACAGGAAAGTCATTCCAGGTGGAATTCACAGCAGGAGATGGCGCACAAACCTGGTCTCTTTGGTTGCTGCGCTCTGAGGCCCAGACAGAGCTGCTCAGACCTGCCTTGTTCTCCCAAGTGTAGCGTAAGCACAGGCCCAGAGGCAGGAGGCAGGGCTTTCGTTCAGGGAACTCTATCTCTGGTTACAAAGGTCAGGGGTAGACAGAGCTGAAGAGGAGAATGGGCTCAGGTAGCCTCAGGCTTTCAGGAGGCACTGGTGAGGTCTAAGCAGAAAATGGCCCAGTGCCATTGATGGTCTCAAAGATCTTTCCGGCGTGGAGTAAAGGCTGAAGTCGAGGCAGGGAGGAGGCTGCACGAGGGTCCAGGCAACGAGAGTGTGACCGGGTGGGGGCTACTCCAAGTCCAGTGCTCAGAAAATTGCTTTTAATTTATCTTTTCAGAGTCAAGATTATCCTTGTTCATTAAAAACCAATAAAAGAAAAAGGAAAGAAGGAAGGCAACGAGGGAGGGAGGGAGGCAGGAAGGAAGAAAGAAAAGAAAAGGTGGGGAGAAGCATATCTAATAGCAAAGTGAAGCCCAATGTTCTCTTTTTAAAACATTTTATCATGAAAGATTTTATACCAAGGAATGTATGCAGTTTATATTAAATTATAAAGCATGATAATAAAACAAACACCTGTGACTCCACCATTCAGTGTAAGAACTAGAACCTGCCAAGGCAATCAAACCTAAGGGGGCATCCACTCTGATGTGCTGCCCTGGGCCCCTGCATCCTCACCACCAAGAGCTGACCACTCCCTGAATTTCATTTTGGTTCTTTTTCTTCTTCTTCTTTTTTTTTTTTTTGTGAGGAAGATCAGCCCTGCGCTAACATCTACAAATCCTCCTCTTTTTTTTGCTGAGGAAGACTGGCCCTGGGCTAATACCTGTGCCCACCTTCCTCCACTTTATATGGGACGCTTCCACAGCATGGCTTGACAAGCAGTCCATCGGTGCGCGCCCGGGATCCGAACCCGCAAACCCCTGGCCACTGCAGCAGAGCGCGCGCACCCAACCGCTTGCGCCACTGGGCCAGCCCCCGCTTTTTCTTCTTTTTTGTGTTTACCAAATATGAATGTCTCCCCAAAAATATAGTGCTTGTTTGCTTGTTATTAAAAATGCACCTTAGACCCTTCTGCCACTTGAATTTTTAAATTCAACATCATGTGTCTCTCATTTATCCATGTTGATGCATGTGGCTGTAATTTATTTGCTCTCACAAGTATATGGTATATTCCATTGTATGCATATACCCCAACTCATCTCTCCGTTCTCCTGTGGTGGGCTGACACAGTGCTGGTGTCAGCATTCGTGTGTGTGCTCCTGGAGTACACGTGCACCAGTTTCCCTAGGTACCCTTGGGGTGGAGCTGCTGGGTCGTAGGGCCCAGAGCTCCTTCCACATCTCTGTCCCAAGGAGGGCCCAGAAGACCCCAAATCAGTCTCGGTTCCAGCTTGCTAGGAGCTCAGGGCAGGGCAGCCATGTGCAGACAGGCCCAGGCCAGGCCCCAGTCACTTCCCAGGAGTCGGCAGGCACCTCAGATGCCCCTCATGCCAGAAGACCAGCAATCCTCCAGCTGGCTACTAATTAGGTCACAAGAGTGTCGCTCTCTCATTCTGGGTTTGTTCCATTTCCTTCAGCATTTGGGCCTGGTAAGGCTCTGTGCACAAGCCATTGAGCCCACAGGAGACGGTCATGACAGCAGCCTGAGCTGACTGCACACCGGGCACTGCTCAAAGCACCTGCCATACAAATTAACTCGTGTAATCTTCATAACCGACAGCACGAAGTAGGTACCATTGCTATCTCCATTCTACAGATAAGAAAGTAAAGCACCAAAACTTGAGGATCTTGCCCAGAGTAACACGTGTAAATAAATGCTGAGACCAGGCTTCAAACCCCGGCCACCTGGCCCCTACACCCTCCACCACTCTACTCGCCCAACTCTTAGGAGAGGGAGAGAGCCAGCTCCTCACCCACTGCTAAATTCATCAGTGTTCCTTTACTTGAATGAATGTCTGCAAAAAGGGGGACTTACTGAATGACAAAAATAAATCCAGAAGAGACAGGTAGGGAGCAGACCTCAGGGCCCACCAGGTCCTGGGAGGCAAGCACTACCAGAAACCGCTCCATCCCCCACCCCAACTCTCTATCTGTGCTGCCTTCACTCTCACTGCCAGAGGGGCCTCACCTTCTGACAGAGCCACCAATTCCTGTTAAAAAACAAACCTGAACGAACAAGCAGACCAAACACCGGGGCAGGATGCTGATAGGCTCAGGGAAGGATGTCCTCAGGGTCCCTGCCTCCCCTCTGAAAATTCATGGAGGCGTGGACAGCTCTTCCTTCCTGAGCAAGGCCTGGGTCTTTACCCGGGATCCAACTAGACTGAAAAGAATTCCTCTTTTAATAGCTTTCTATTTGGCATTCAGGGAAATGAGATTTCCACTTGGTATTTTTAACCAACAAAACCCCCTTCCACGCACCCTAACCCTGGAGGAACCGGGGACCAGCAGCAGGAACGTGGACCGTGCTGGGACTGTGCAGAGGAGCGGCAGAGCCTTGGGAGGGGCAGGGGTCCCCTCTAGGCCTGCTGATTACAGGCACTGCAGCCCAAGGCCCCATCCACCCAGGCAGCAGAGGAAGCCCAGGGAGGCGCACATCCTCACTCTCAGAGGGACTTGGCTCAGGGCACAGGGAAGGGAGGCAGAAAGCTGGGCAGGGGACACAGGATTTGACATGAGAAAATCCTGCGTGGGCTGGCCCGGCTCCTCACTGCCCACGTCCCCCCGACCCTCATCCAGGCCTGCACTCCGGCCACCCCGCGGACCCCGCCACAGGCCCCGTGCGCGCTCAGTGAAACCAGGTCAGAGAGTGGCCGAGAAGCAACTCGGGGAGCCAAGCGGACGCAAACCTGGACAGCAGAACAAAGCCAAGCTGGCAGCCAAGGAAACCCAACCCGCTTATGCCCCGGAGGCCCCGTGGCCGGAGCAACCTCGTGACCGAGAAGAAAGGGTGCTTTCATGGGCCCGGCGCTGCCTGTCGGCAAAATCCCTGCCAGCACCCTGCCCTCTCTGCAAGCAGCCACCCGGGGCTGCTGGCCCTCACCCGACCTGGGGGTGGGCGTGGGGAAGGGACCCCTTCATGGGGCCTCAGAGGAGATGGGAGGTGGGAGAGGGGCATCAGGAGAAGCCACGGGCAATGGACGGCTTCAAGGTTAAAGATCTGGAGATAAAAAAAAAGACAGTGTATGTTTGTTCTGGAAATTGGCTCCTGGACAGATTAAATTTAGGAGTAACTGGGGCAGATACGCAGGGAAGCATGTTCCCTTAATGAGCCCTTCTTTATTTAACTGCTTAATCATTTACTGGGCCAAAAAATCTGGAGGTGACTCCAAAAGTCACGACAGTGAAGACAGTGACAGATTGAGCCCTGTCGAGCCGTTTCAGGGCCGGGCTCCTGTGACGTCAATTCCCTGCGCCCGGCGTCCTTGTCATCCTGATGGGGCAAGGATGGGCTGCGCTGAAAGCCAGGATAGCCCCACGTGGCACAGCTGCTTTGCCCGGGAGCAGTTTTTCTTTGCCATTTCATGTCCCTAACAAGGAGGTGACTGGGACGGGCAGAGTTGATCTGGGCGGTGTTTCTCATTCCTGCCCTGACACCACCTCACCCCAGCCAGTTCCAGGAGCCTCCAGTCTCCTATGTTCCCTCCACTTCTCTTCTCATCCACCCACCCATTCATTCATTCGACAAAGTGTTTTCAGGCAACCAATGTATGCCCTCCTGGTGTTGACGCAGTATGGAAAAAGTCCAGTGTAGTGGTTGCTTTCTTGAAGCTTCTTACAGTCCAGTATGGGAGGATGACTTTAATCAAGTTATCCCGCAATTATGTCATTACAAACTGCCATAAGTGCACTGAAGAAAAAGTGAAGACAACTGGGTTCAGAGGGAGAGGGGAGGGGCGGATGGGCGGAGCATTTTTAGGGCGGTGAAACTGTTCTGTATGACACAGTGTTGGTGGATATAGGTACTACGCGTTTGTCAAGACCCATGGAACGTATGACAGGAAGAGTGAACCCTAATGTACACTATGGACTTTAGTTCATGATAATGTATCAGTGTTGGCTCAGCAATTGTAACAAGCGTACCTCACTGTGCATGACGTTAATAATAGGGAATCCTAGGGCGCGGCGAGAGGGGGTATATGGGAAATCTGCACTTTCTGTGCAATTTTTCTGTAGACCTATAATGACTCTGAAAAATAAAGTCTATTTTAAAAAAGTGCAGACAGCTAAGAAAGACTATAATAGGGAGCCTCATCTATGTGCGGGGTCTGCAGGGGTGCGGCTTGAAACCACACTCTGGTTGACCGTCATTCAACCTTGGTCACCTGTCTGCCTGCGGGTCTCACTTCCTCTGCAGGCAGGGGAGGGACCCACTGTCTCGCGAGTGCCTGTTATGTGCAGTTTATCGCCAGGCGCTGCCCACCTGTGACGTTTGCTATGGGAGTGGGGGAAAGGGGTTCATTCTTCCAGAGGATGTACCAGGACCAAGATGGGGAGAGTGGAGGGGAGGGGAATGTGTATAGTTCAAAACCATAGAGCCAGCATAATAATTTTATATTGGAGGGGGGAATCTTTTATTTCATAATACAAGTTATGCTGGACAAAGTGTTCTTGGCTAGGGTGTGTGCATGAAATACTTATCATCGGGCCTGGAGAGGTGGAGCCTTTGAGGGGGAAGGCAGAGATGTTTGTAGTTAGCAAAAGAGGACACAGACTAGAAAAGGTTGGGAAACACTGTACTATTTGTGAACTTACCACCACACGGTAGGCAAGATGACGTGACTCTTACTTTCCAGATTAGGCAACTGGGGTTCAATAAGTTTTGATCACACGTCTATGTCGTACAGCTAAGACAGTGCAGAAGCACAGTTTGAACCCCAACTAGACCCACAAATGCAGTAGCCATCATTGCTAATAGGGCAGCACAGGCAGTTCTAGTGGACACCAGTGGCGTTCCTTGGGAGACTGGAACACATGGGCTGAGAGTCAGCAGGCCAGCGGTCATTCTCTGCTGTGCTCCAGGAGAGAGAGGGACCTGCCATCTTGATACTGTCCCGAAGCCAGAGGCGTCAGCCCAGGAAACAGAGTAAAAGCCCTATTCGTCTGGATATCACTGATATAGGACACTGTTAACTCAGCCTGGCTGAGCCGAGGTCCAGGCTGTCCTGAGTGTTACAAAGGTTTACGGAACGAAGATGGGAGGGCAATGCTTAACCAATTTCAGCTAACCCTTCAAGTATTTCAGGTATCCGTTCCTTTTAAAAAGTAGGAGCTGACTATATCATGCAGTAGGTGATTTCAAATGCATGGTTTCTCTCTTCCTCTGAAAGGCAGGTCCCAGAGGACTTCCAAAGGGCTAAGTGCCATTAGCCATGTTAGGACGTGAAAACAATACACGTCTGGGAACCAACATCAAGATGTGACACAACCTACTCAGCACCGTCCAGTTGGACTGCTTGCCATGGTGGACATGTCCCCTCCCTGCACCACCCAAAACGGTAGCCACTGGCCACACGTGGCCATCAAGCACTTGAAATGTGGCTGCTGCACGGGAGGCACTGCATGTTCAATTTCACTTAATTTCAATTAATCAGTTTATGGTAAACAGCCACCCGTGGCAGAGGCTACCACTTTGGACCATGCAGACTCCAAGGGTTCCCTAATGTGGTGTGGCTTCCCTTCTCTTTTAGTCCAAGGTTTCACTCTCACCAGTGCAGCCATGACAGCCGCTCACCTCCCTAGATGGTCCTCTGTCACAGAAGCCTTTCCCGCCTGCTGAACTGGCACAAACGCTGGAGGGAGAACACCTGAGGCCCAGGGAGGAAAGTCGACTTTTCCAGAGTCTCGTAGCCTCTGAGCAGCCGAACAACACTGGGGTCTGAGGCCTCTGGGTCCCATGTGATTTCCAGGGAGGCCTCGCTTCCCACCTATGCCCTTGTGCTCCAAGCTCCTGGCAGAACAGGCGTTTATTCCTCCAGGTGGGTCAGCAAGGCTGGCTGGGAGAGGCACAGCATTGGACCTGGCGACAGGACACCCCCATACCCCCTTGGCGGCTCCCGGCCCAGTGAGGAGGCATGGGCACCTCGCTGTGTGAGCTGGAAGCCTGGTGCTTTGGTGTCAAGGGGCAGGGTCAGGAGACCTCGATTCCCTAGTACCTGATTCTCATTAGGCACTCTGCCCTGGGGAAATAAAAGAAAAGGAAGGAAAGAAAAGAAAAAACTTGCAACTGACAAATATGCCTGGGAATCCCTGAAAACAATACTTCTCCTCCAGGAGCCTGAGGAGTGCTATCAGCATTTTAAGGAAAGGGACAAGGAGGAGAGAGGCAGGGGGGAAAGTGGACAGAGGTCTGGTGTGGGGTTGGCCTGCCTCACTTCTAAATCCTTGCTCTGTCCCACTTACCCGCTGGCCGACTTTTGGCGGGACCCTCTCGGAGCCTGCTTGTGCATCTGTCCAGTGGGGGTGATGGGACAGTGCGTGGGTCTATGCTCCGCCTGGGCCCATGCTCCGTGAACGACCGCTTCCTTTTCCTTCATGTGGCAGGAATATAGAGGGCAGGGAGGGGAGGCTGAATAGGGATTATCTGGTTGGCCGGCCTGGTCAGACCTTGATCACCAAGCAAGGAAGGAGGAGCCTCTAATTAGCTGTCACCAGGTTCACTGCAGAGCACGCGACACCCTGGAGGGTGGCGGAACTGAGCGAGCAAACCCACTCTGCCCTGATCCTCCCAGCACCCGCCTGCCCCAGGTTCTGGCCCCTCGGGCTGCCACTCCCAGCTTGGGCTCCCTCCGTGCAAGCACAGGGCAGCTTCCAGGGGAGGCCCGAGCCGGCCCTCAGAAAGGACAGCCGGCCTGTGCACACGTCCACTCATCACGAGCCCGCCATGGCCCAAGCCTAGGCTCTCAGGAGAACGTAAGCGACCTCCTGGGGCCATGACAGAGACAACCTGTCAGGAGCAGGCATCAACATGCCTTCCTGTGTTCTTTCTGGTGGGGGCAGAATCAAATGTCACATCTGCCCCCCTGAGGCCACACCTTTGGATGACCAATCAAAGACTTGGGCTGAGTCCTGGCTCTGGGACCTTCCTGCTGTGGACAAGTCACCGCAGAGACTTTAGGAAAGCCAATTCAGCAATTCAAGCCTCAGTTTCCTCTTCAGGAAAATGGGATGAAAATACTTACCTCTCACACTCGGGCAGTACCGGGCTTACAGCAGGTCTCCTCCAGGTCAGTGGTTCTCACAGTGGGGTCCCTGGACCAGCAGCATCAGGATCCTCTGGGCACTTGCTAGAAATACACATGCTCAGGACCCACCCCAGACCTACTGAATCAGAACTCTGGGGGTGGGGCAGAGCAGTCCGTGAGTTTTAACAATAACTCCAGGGGTTTCCGATACTTGCTCAAGTTTGCAAAGCACTGCATTAAGTGGTAGCTGTCTGGGGTTACTGACATTCTCAAAAACACTTCCAGCTCCCAGTCTGACTGCAGTTGACTAAGGGCAGGGCTTGGGGTCAGACAGACCTGGGAGAAGTCCCTGAGCCTCCACTTCCAGCCAGTGGCCTTGGGCAAGCTGGTTGCTGTCTCTGAACCTCAGTTTCCTCATCTGTGAAATGGCAGTAATACTTGACTTGCAGTTGCTATAGGCACCAAATGTAATTATCTCAGTGCCTGGAACACTGGAAAAGCTCAGTAACCAGTAGTTACTATTATTGTTGTTGTTTTCTTAAACAATCAGGTACCAGGGCTTTTTGTTCTTAAAAAGAGTCAAGTTTCTCTGGCATGAATCCTTGCCCCCCATGCCATCATCCCCTGGATAGTGTTCCCATAAGGAGTGGTGAGTAAATTGCCAAAAGGCCCTCTGCTCCCCATCAGATGGTAGGCTTTCTGCGTCCGAATGAGGCAGAGGATTTCAATTACCCGGGATTACAAAGGAGGGCCTCGGATGCACCATATGGCCTGGGCCTGGCCGCCCCGACGTCCCGCGTGATGGGAGGCTCTCGTGTGAGATATTAACATAACATCCCTTCCAAAAGCGATTACAGAGTCGCAGGCAGCAGAATGTCATTCAGTGGCCGCAGCCCGCTCTCATCAGCAGCAATGACTAAACAAGCTAATCAAATCAGCACAAATTTGCACACGGGCCCGGCAGCTGGGCCCGGAAATCGCCAAGGCGAAGGCATAATCGTGCTGTAGGATGACTTGACTAATGGGCTCCCGTGGGCAGCCAGGCCCTGGTGGGCCTCCTGGCAAGTCTGCACAGTGAGGGCGGCTGCACCCAGAGGCGGCCACAGCCAGGGTCCGGAAGGGACAGAGCCGCATCAGCAAACAGCAAACAGAGTGGGGGGAGCAGGAAGGACAGGCATCTGTGTATCAGTCTCTCCAGCCTCACCGTGTGTGTGTGCATGTGTGTGTGTGTGTGTGTGTGTGTAGAGAGACAGACTGACCACCACATGCACTCTCCCATAGCTTCCCGAGAATGTGGGCTCCGGGGGCCCTCTTGGTTCAAGTTTCAGTTCTGTCATTTGCTGTGTGTCCTTGAACAAGATACTTAACATCTCTGAGTTCAATGTCCTCATTCATAAAACAGGAATAGTGAGTGTTCTTAATTCTTGAGCTTCTTGTGAGGATTAAATGGAATAATATACATCATATCTGACACGGTGTATGTTCAATAAGCAGCAGTTATCATCACTATTATTATTATATTGTTCAATAAACTTCACCTGGGACCTTCTATGTGCCAGGCCCCAGGCTCTAGGAATGCTCAAGTCAAGGATGACACTGTCCTTGCCTTCAAGGCGCCCGTAACGTGATGGGGGCGGCAGATGAGTAACTAGGGAATGACAACAGCCGGTGATGAGCTCTGCGAGAGAAGACAGGGGGGTGCTGAGAGCACAGAGTGGGGGCATCCCAGCCTCGGGGACCCCAGAAATCATCCGAGAGGAAGTGATACTACAGCTGAGTTTGGGGAGTGTGTTGGGATTTAGTAGGAGCGCAACAGCAGAGGCAGAGGCCGGCAGCCAGAGCTCAGAGCTTCCCACAGGCGCCTGGCCGGCAGCGGGGGTCCCCTGAGGGGCCACCAGGCACCTGCTGCCTAGACGGCCTGGCAGTCCGCCCGAAGGCTGGGGGCTTCTGAAGTCTGAGACAAGATCGGAAGTGCAGTGATGTCGGAGGAGGCTGGGATAAAGGGACACGTTCTACTGGAGAACTTCATCCCCGCGTCAGGGCTCCCAGGTGTGGAAACCAGGGAGGAAGCCGGGGGCATTCTCAGGCACAGGGAGAAAAGTGCCATGGAAGGTGCCTGCTGCCCCGCCTCGCCGCACCTCCAGGCAGGCCTCACAGGCCTGTTTCTACCTGCAGAGGAGGAGGGCCCCCCCCACCTTGCTTGGGGCTCCCACCGTCGATCACTTCCTTTCTACGTCACAAATGGCCACAGCCACCATGCCTACACAATTATTGACTTAATACTTGTCTCTAAAACAGCCCCCTTTTAATAACAAACCACTAACTTAAGCAAAACCTTGACAACACCACCATAACTGAAGGGCCAGTACCGTTTGCCACTGATGGAACACAGCTGTACAAAAATATGAAAACAAACAAGGTTATACAGCTCTCGTGAGAGGATATCACTTCCTGAACACTGGGGCTGAGGTAGGGGTGAGGGGTGGGAGGAGATTAGCATTGTGCTGGGAGATCTTAAGGACTCCCGCACCAGGGTGAGACTCTCTCCCTGCGTAATCACGGGGACTGAAGGAGACCTGCAGAGGACTGCAGTCCTCGCTGGTTAACTCAGTGTTATTTAGTACCAGGTGTGGGGACCATCTCCCTGCCCGTCAGACCACGGGCAGTCATCCTATCTCCTTCCCTGCACTTTGGGAAATGCTCGCCCCAATAATCTCAAAGCCTTTTCCAGCTATAAAACTCCTCAGTGCTGTGCATTTACCAACTCTTTAGAAGAGGTAGAAGTGACCAGACGTGATCTCCAGGCCACTCCGCCTATCCTGTCTGAGCTCCTCCCACCCACTGGGCAGACCCGGACCACACTCTTGAGAGGGGCTGTGCCCAGCCATGTGGCCCCCGGCGTGGTTCAGTCGACAGGAACTGCCCCTCCCTCAAAAGGTAGCAGTGCCCAGCTCTCCTCAGATTCTTGGCCAGGGACGTCCTAGGGAGGACCCTCCCGTGATCCCACCCATGGCCCCATCGCAGGGAGACCTGTTTCCATGGCCTCCCTTCATCCACCAGCCCAGCCCCACCCCGACCCCCAACAACAGCCCAGTGACTTCACCCTTCACCCCTAGAATGGAGGCAAAGCCCACAGGCCGAGGCAACCCCTGATCTACCCATGCAGCAGCCCCTTGCTGCCTCCCTCCTGACTCCCCTGGTACTTCCCTCTCTCAGATGACCTGGCTGAAAATCCTAGCTCTGTCATTGCCTACCGGGCTCTGGGACAGCTCACCTCACCTCTCTGAAACTCAGTTTCCCCATCTGTAGTCAGGGTTATAACATAACTGACCGCATGGGGTTGTTTTGAGGATCCAATGAGATAATGTCTGCAAACACACCAAAATACTGCTCAACTGACTGAACAAATGAATGAGGGAATCATTGAATGAATGAACGAATGATCAAACATAGTAGGCTTGTAGTGGAGAGAGAAACAGATGTAAAGTCTAGAGACCTGGGTTCTAGTCCCAGCCCAGAGTTGAGCAACTGTATAACCTTGGGCAAGTTGCTTTGCCTCTCTGGGCCTCAGTTTCCCCATCTGTCAAGCAAAGAGACTGCACTTGGATTACTGCAGAGGTTGTTTCCAACTTTAAATGGTAAACCACAGTCCGGGGTGTGAGAGCAGCAAGCATGCTTCTGCAAGCCCTTAGGTTACCTGAAGTACAGTCTATGCCCGTAATTTCCCCAGCACTGGGCAGCACAGCCAGGAGGGTGGTTAGTTGAATTGGCAGGAAAAAACAATCTCTCTTTTGCAGCAGAGTCAGCAGAGCATTTAACAATGCAGATAAAAATTACAATCCTGCCCTTTCCTAGCTGCGATGATCTTAAGAAAGTAATGTGAGTTTTGAGCCTCAGTTTGCCTCATCAGTAAAATGGGGATAATTTTACCATTCTCTGACATGTTCTGAGAATCAAACGAGTGCTGATTCTTACTACTTGCTGGTTCCTGCTTGCTACGCGTAGTAGTTCTCGACAAGTGGTCATGTCCTTGTTTTTTACATTTTTTGTGTGTTTGTGTGAGGAAGACCAGCCCTGAGCTAATATCCAATGCCAATCCTCCTCTTTTTTGCTGAGGAAGACCGGCCCTGGGCTAACATCCGTGCCCATCTTCCTCCACTTTGTACGGGACGCCGCCACAGCATGGCCTGACAAGCGGTGCATTGGTCCGCGCCCGGGATCCAAACCAGCGAACCCCAGGCCACCACAGCGGAGTGCGCACACTTAACTGCTGCACCACCGGGCCAGCCCCTCCGTTTTTAATGATTGTTGCTCTCTTGCTAACAGCCTTCACATTGAATACAAGGGTCTAAAACTCAAGGCAGGAGGAACCTGAAGCGAAGCCACAGCTCTGTTCTCAGCCCAGTCCCTGCCCCTACCACCACACCTGGGGCAGCCAAACCTGGAGGGGCCCGGAGGGACGGCGGAGGGGCCCTGCTGTGAGGGAAGGCCAGGGCCTCGGGGATGGGGGGTAGCCTGACGCCTCCTGCCTCTTCTCAGCCCAGCGAAGCACACTCCTTCCCAGGCCCCTGGAGGCTGGTGGAGACTCCCACCCCCCCACACTCACGCCCCCGACTCCTCTGAGGCCCGTGTCAGAGCCTTCATGAACAGAAATGAAGAACTCGCAGGCAGGTGTGTGCGTGTCTGTGCGCTCACGGCAGAGCAGTTACCACTGCTGGACAGGAAATGGGACCCCGCGTCTGAATCCTGGTGCCAGCACCCACCGACTGTGTATGCAAACACCTCCACCCCCGTGCCTCAGTTTCCTCTTCTGTAGTTGTGAGGAGGACATGGATCACACAGGGAGCCCAATGAGTTCTAGAGCACAGCCCACGCTCCGTCGACCCCAATGGCTTCATTGTATTGTGAGGAATGGCGGGACTGTGTATGTCCCTCTAAGCCGACCCTGTTAGATGGCAACTGGGCTCACTAAAGGCGAAACTAGGAAGGGAACGTTGGCCCTTGAGCCAGCTCCTTCGCTGTCTGAACTAGGAGGCAGCACAACGTGTGACACGGGTTTCAAGCAGGGGTTCTCCACTCTGGCTGCACACGCGCATCTCCTGGGGAGGTTTGAAAACTCCGGTGCAGGGCCACACCCCAGGCCAACCGCTCCAGACTCACTGGTGGGGGCGCGGCACCTGATTATTCAAAGCTCCCCGCGTGCTTCCAGGGTGGAGCCGGGGAACAGAACCAGGGGCTTAAATCAGGACTGGCCTTGCGGTCAGACCGCGCTGGGCTGAAATCGCGGCTCAATGACTTCTCAGCGCGGCACTGCGCAAGGCACTCACCCCACCCGAGTCCCGGTCTGGTCATTTGTGAAAAATCGGCACTAATACATCCTCACGAGGATGAGGTGGAGACTCACTGAGACGGCAGCTGAGAGCCGAGGGCCCAGCACTCACCAAGTACTCAATAAAATGAGAGCTGGTTACCATGGGAGTCCTGCCAATAAAATTTACATTCACAGTATAACATCAGGTGAAGGCAAATTCAGCCACAAATATTCGAGACCATAGCGTTTGCTTACTTCTTTCTTTCTTTTTCTTTGTTTGTTGGTGTTCGTTAAACCTCACTTTGTTTTAGGAAACGTGTGAGACTGCCAGTATATCTGCAGGACCAGTGTTGTTAAGTACTGAAAGCAGCACCCTTCCGCGGCAGACCTGGAGCTGGACTGGCGGGTTTCTTCCCGGCTGTGTTCCTAGGAGGAGCGTCTCTGTGAGCCGTTCCCCGGAGCTCACGCTAACAACGCCGTGCAGGGCGGATGCCCTTTGACAGCTGCTGCTTTCCACGTTCTCAGGAGGAGCCTCACCAGCTGTTGGCCCCAGTCTTGGAGAAGCTGCTTTTGGCCCCTGCAAATCTGCCATGGCTGTGGAGTGAACTACGCTCATAACCCATAGATGCCTGGTGCAGGCAGGAAGGTAGAATGTTCCAGAAAGGACAGTGGGTGGAGGACGACTCAGGAGAGCTGGATTCCAGGCTGTGTGGCTTCAGGCAGCTCCTTCCACCCTCTGAGCCTCAGTGTCCCGCTCCGTAAAACGGGGTGGCCTGTGCCGCCTACCTGCCTCACCTACTTCTCACAGGGTTTCGAGGCAAGAAGCTGTGGAAGGGCGCTGTGTGAGGTTCCTGTGGCTGCCGTAGCAAACCATCACAAACCCGGTGGCTTAAAACAACGATGGTTTATTCTCTCACCGTTCTGGAGACCAGAAATTCGAAATCAAGACTTCAGTAGGGCCATGCTGCCTTGGAAGGCTCTAGGAGAGAATCCTTCCTTCCTCTTGCAGCTTCTAGTAGTGTTGACGTTGCTTGGCTTGTGTCTACACCACTCTGATCTCTACCTCCAATCACTGCCTCCTCTCCTGTCTGTCTTCTCTCTGTGTCTCTTATAAAGACACCTGTCATTGAATCCAGGGCCCACATGAATAATCTAGCATGATCTCCTCGTCTCAAGACCCTTCACTTAATTGCATCAGCAAAGACCCTTTTTCCAAATAAGGTCACCTTCACAGGTTCCAGGGCTTAGGACGTGGCATATCTCTTGGGGGCCACCATTCGTCCCACTGCAAGCACCTTGTAAACCGTGCCAGTGTGTTTTGAACCACATTCTCTTGTGGAGACAGTAGATTTCACAGTGCATGCCAACCCGATGGGTTGGTGATGGTAGCCTGGAGAATAAGAGCATGCAGTCATTGAGTACCTACTATGTGCCAGGCAGTGTGCTGAGTGCTTTACGCAATTTATGTCACTTTAACCTCACAACAGCTCTCTAAGCCAAGTCCCCCTGTCCCCTTCCTCAGATGGGGACCCCGAGGCTCAGAGGGCTGGCCAAGGTCACTCACATGGTAAGGGATGGAGCTGGGATTTGAACCCGGGCGGGCTCTAACTCCCTAGGCCATGCAAGTAACCACTGCTGTCACCAACAACAGCAATCAATCCACCAAGCACTCAGGCCAGAAACCCCGGCTACTCCTTACTCACAGTCCCCATCAAGTTGGCATCGTCCTGCTGATTTTAACTCCTGCACAGTGCTCAAATCCACGCCCACGTCTCCATCCCTGCATGAGGCCCCAGTTCACCCTTCATCACCTCACTCCTGGACCACTGCCCAAGACTCCCTGACTGCTCTCTGGACTTCTGGTATTTTCCCAACTCCCTGCTCATTATGTCCATCATCCTCTCAACAGCTAGTGTGAATTTAGGAAAACTGAATTTCAGCCGTGTCATTTCCCTACTTATGACCCTTCGGAGTCTATGGGTCCATGTTCAAGATTCTTAATTGTATGTGCAGTATAGACTGCTGTCATCTGGCCCCATCCTCACTTTCCAGCCTCACCTCCCACCCCTCCCCCAATCACACACTAAGCTCTCCTAGCACTGATGTGGTTGTAGCTCCCCACCTACAACATATTGTTTGCACCTCAGGTCCTTTGCACATGCAAGTCTCCCTGCCTGGAACACCATTCCCATCTTCTAGCCTCTCTGCGCCACTTTCCAGCCTGCATACTCTGAGGGCAGAGACTGTGTTTGTCTCATTCACTGTTTTATCTTTGGCCTCAGCATAAAGCCTGGATCATTGTAGGGGATCAATAAATACTTCGGAATAATGAATGGGCAATTTGAAGAAGCCCTCAGGTTGAACTCGGTACCCCTTTTCTGGGCACATGTTCCCTTTGTGGTATTATATTGAAATTCTCCATCTCCTCCACCAGTCTGAGAGCTCATCCGGGGTACAGGGGCTCAATCTGTACTGCTCCATCATATGTTTGGTTAGGCTCACTCCTTACTTTTCTTTCTTTTTTAAATAAATGTTTTAATTAATTCCCAATATTTGGTGATTTCAAAAGATTTCAAATTCAGGCTTGTCTTGAAAAATATCATGATCTGGCCACACTGGGCCTGGTCCCTATGTGACAAGGATCCGCCAGAGTTGAGTAGCAGCTGTCCAGTCCCCACAGGCCCACCCAGCCCCCTTCACACATCTCTGTCATCTGCCTGGCCACCCTGGTATCTGAACTTTCAGGTCCCAGGACACATTGCATCCATGTGAGAAACTCTTCTTTTAAATGTGTACTTATTAGGTCTGTGATATATGGCGGGCCTTACACATGAGGCCAAATAAGCCAGCACTTCAGTTGAATGAAACCCGCTTTTCTCAGCAAAGAGAGAAACAAGATCAATTGCAAGAGTCAAAGTGCCCACGAGATTTTTAAAAGCACAAGCTGTCCAAAGCCAGCACAGGCGTCCTCATAACGAGGACACGGGGATGGCCCTCTAGGGCAGCGCGTCTCCAGTTTTGACGTGTGCAGGAATCATCTGGGGCGTCTGTGAAGAGGCAGATTTGGATCAGTGGGTCCAGGCAGGGCCTGAGACTCTGCATTCTAACAACTCCCTGGGAGGATGATGCATACTCTTTCAGCAGCAAGGCTCTGCGACATCTGCACACCAGGCAACAGAGGTGCTAAAGCCCAAGTGCCCCCACCCCTCTGCCTGGCCTCCTGGAAGGAAACTCTTCCACCTCATTCAGGTATTCTTGGGATGACCACTTGCCTGGTGTCACCATGAAAAAGGTAGGAAGCCCTTCAAGAATGCCTAACTCCTTCATTTTAGTCCAGGAAAGAGAAATGTGGTAAGCAAGGGACACACAGGGGCGGGGGGTGGGGTATGGCTTAGATGTCCATATCTTTGCAGCCGCCTTCCCCACTCCACGAGGCTGAACCCCTTGAGTCCCCGAGTGGGGTATCTCACGGAGTCTCAGACTGGGACCCCACGGTGGGATGGAGGATGCTCCCAGAGGGACCAGAAGATTTAGGCTCAGGTCAACCTTAGCCACAAACTTGCGAGCTTGTTTCTGGGAGCAGCCTTCACAGTCCAGCTCCTGTTCCCGGCGCCTTATTTTTCCACACGGCAGGAGGGAAGGCCTTTGCCCTCACACCTCAGGGATCTCAGAGAAAGCAAGAGAAGACTGACACACACAGAATTGATCCCCAGGGCTTCCTGCATGGAGCGTGTAAACAGGAAGTTTCAGGTATACTCTGCAAGAACACCCTGGAGTCTGCTGGCTTGTTTTGGAGCCATTCTGCTCATGCAGATAAACTGGGGAGAGGATTATCAGCAACTCACTGGGCCTGTTTGCCGCCCACCCCGCACGCTGGTAAGGTTTGGTGATAGCGAGGCTGCTGGGCAAAGATTTGTACCTGGGGTGGGGGCGGGGGGTGGGGTGCTATAGTCTGCAGGGATGTGCCCCCTGATTCCTCTGGCCCACTTTCCCAAAATCCCCTGGGAATGTCTCAAATTCCCGTGCCACCTTGAAAAGCAACATTTCTCAGGGCCCCGAAGGGTAGAGAAGCCGGCCCTGGGATGGTGGCTGCAGCTGGCGTAGCTTTCAGCACCAAGCGAGAGGGGGAAGGGTAGATGGGGTGCCGGCTCTTGCCTTTCATTATTGTCCTGTGTTTTCAAAGTGCCAGCTCCGGAGGGGGCTGGGGAGAGAAGAGTCTTGGGACTCCTTCAGCCTAGGTATACATAAATAGCAGCAACAAAATGTCCTTTATCAGCTATTTCCCAGGGAACAGAGAGAAAATTCTTCTCATCGCCAGATTATAAAAGCAGAGGCTCACCCTTCTGGACAGCCCTCTCTCCTTCCCTCTCCCCTGTGCAGAACACTAAGTCCCTGTTCCCGACACCCACCGCGAGGGTCCCTGTGGGGGAGAGGCAGGGGCCGGCTGGATCAGTTGGGCAGCTGCTAACAAGACAGGTTCGCTGCCAGCCAGAGCACAGAAATTCTTTCCCAGGAAAGGGGAGGTTACGTAGCCTGCTGGGTAAACTGGAAATTATTAACCTCAGGATAAGTAGAAGCAGAAGAGTTGAAAACTAGTTGTTGGCTTTACCAGGAGTTGTAAGCATGCTGGGAAAAAAATGACAAATATATTTGAAATATTTTTTTTCCTGAACCAGGAAAACACATTTCCAAAAATTCTGTCAAGTAAAGCTCTCCAGTGTCCTCTCCTGCTCGTATTTCAAGGCTGTTTTGTTATTCCTTCACACAGATGGCCTAGGAAATATTCAATATATTTTTCTTTTCTTTCTTCCTTTTCTTTTGCCCCAAAGAATTTGTCTTTCTAATCTGCCCATTTCTTATTTTCTTTCTATTTCTGATTTCGATAAAACAGTGACTTTCAAGAGCTTTGAGACTATTGACATCACAGAGAATTTGAGATTCTTTCTTATCATAAAGATAGCAGGTCCAACCTCCTGCAGTCATTAGCTAACATTTTAGGGAGCAGTTACAGTGTGCCTGGATCAGCCTTATGCCAGGGCTCCTCAAAGACTGATGTGTGCTAATTTTATTTTTAATTGGATTTTGTTGTTGTTGAGTTGTATGAGTTCTTTATATATTTTGGATATTAATCCTTTATCAGATATACGGTTTGAAGATATTTTCTCCCATTCAGTAGGTTGCCTTTTCATTTTGGTAATTGTTCCTTTTGCTGTGCAGAGGCTTCTTAGTTTGATGTAGTCCCACTTGATTTTTGCTTGGCCAGCAATCCAATTTCTGGGTATTTATCAAAGGAAATAAAAACAGAATATTGGAAAGATATCTGCACCCCCAGTTATTAATGAATAACTGCAGCATTATTCACAACAGCCGAGATGTGAAAACAACCTAAGTGTCTGTCAATGGATGAATGGATGGAAAAGGTGTGGTGTGTCTATAGATATATATATATATAGGTATATATATACACGCACACAATGGAAGATTATTCAGCCATGAGAAAGAAGGAAATCCTGCCATTTGACAACATAGATGGACCCTGAGGGCATTATGCTATGTGAGATAAGTCAGACAGAGAAAGACAAATACTGCACAGTATCATTTAGATGAGGAATCTAAAAAAGCTGAACCTATAGAAACAGAGAATAGAATGGTGGTTGCTAGGGGCTGATGGGTGGGAAAATGGGGAGATGTTTGTCAAAGGGTGCAGTTAGAAGATGAATAAGTTCTGGAGACCTAATGCACAGCATTATGATTATAGTCAACAATACTGTATTATATCCTTTAAAGCTGCTAAGAGTCTAGATCTTAAATGTTCTCACCACAAAAAATAAATGATAACTATGTCACGTGATGGAGTGTTAGCTAACATGCCGTGGTGGTAATCATATTGCAATCAATACAATAAATATATCAAATCAACATGTTGTACACCTTAAACTTACACAATATTATATGTCAATTACATCTCAATTAAAAACAAAAAACCACCGCACCGATGTGTGAACAAACCCTCTGGAGAGCTTGTCAAAACCCGGAGCCTCATCAGTAGCTCTGGGGCCCCGGGTGTGTGCATTCCCAGCTCCCAGGGGATGCCAATGCTGCTGGCTCCCGGACCACACCTTGAGTAGCAAAACTTATACCCCCAACCTCGTCTAATCCTCATGTCAGGTTGGCAGAGTTGATTTTATTAAAAGAAGCTAAGGGGATTTTTCTACAAAAAGGAGGAAGACAGGCCTTAAGCAATCTTCCGTCTTGGAACAGGAAGTGCTGACATGGAAAGGTGAGCAGATGTAAATAAGATACCTGCAGGCAGGGACGTGCCCAGGCTTGAGACATCCTGCCTGAGCTGTGAAAGGCGGGAGTATGGACTTTGGGCTTTGGAGACAGAAAGACACAGATTCGACTTCCAGCTCTGCTACTTACTAGCTGGATGGCCCTGGGCAAGTCATGTCACCTTTCTGAGCCTTAGTTTCCCCATCTGTAAAATGAGGGTAAAACTTACCACCCAAGATTGTTGTAAAGAGCAAATGATTAAACACACACAGAGCACTTCATGTCTGCCCACCAGTAGCCACCCAATAAATGGTAGCTATTCACTCACTCAGCAAACTTAACAAGCACCTACTAAGTTCCAGGTCTGTCCTGCACACTAGAGAAATAAAGAGGAGAAACTGATGTGGTCACCAAAATAATCACCTAATGACCGGCAAAGATGTCCATGTCCTAAACCCTGGAATCTGTGAATGTGTTACCTTACATGGCAAAAGAGATTTTGCAGGCGTGATTAAGGTTAAGGACCTTGAGGTGGGGAGAGGACCCTGGATTGTCCAAGTGTGTCCAGTCTAATCGCATGGAGATGAAAATGGAGAAACTTTCTCAGCTGTGGTCGGAGAGAGACACAGTACAGTTGGCTTTGAAGATGGAGGAGGGGCCGCAAACCAAGGGATGTGGGCAGCCTTTAGAAGCTGGAAAAGGCAAGGATACAGATTCCCCCCTAGAGCTTCCAAAAAAGAATGTAGCCCTGCAGATAGCTTGATTTTAGCCCGGTGTCGGTCTTATTCTTCAGAACTGTAAGATAATAAATTTGTGTTGTTTTAAGCCACTAAGTTCGAATTGATTTGTTACAGCCACAATCTGAAACTACTACAACTGACAAGGTTCCTGCTCTCACAAAACTCATGTTTCTACTATGAAGAGACACAATGAGAATAAGTAGATAAATGAGCAAGGAAATATCAGGTTACATGCCATGACAATGTGGGGTGATATGACAGAGAATGAGTTTGGGAAAATGGGTGCACGGGACGTCCTGTCTGAGGAGGTGATGTTTCTACTAAATCCAAATAATGAACAAGAACAAGGCTGCAAATGACCTGAAAACAGGTCCAGGCAGAGGGCCAGCAACTGTGAGGCCTGAGGAGGGAAGAAGCTGGGTGTGTTTTCAAAGGGAAAGAGAGAGGGGTGCTATGTGAGGCTGCAGAGGCCCCCGGGGGGGGCAGATCCTAGGATTGTAAGTGTGATTTCTACTATTCTGGTATACTATCTAGTACATTCTATATGTCAGAGAGAGTTACCAAGACCTAGCAAGCACCAGGATCCAGCATATTAGTTTGCTAAGGTTGTCATAACAAAATACCGTAGACTGCTGGCTTAAACGACGGAAATTTATTTCCTCATAGTTCCAGAGGCTAGAAGTCAAGCTCAAGGTGTTGGCAGGGTTGGTTTCTTCTAAGGCCTCTCTCCTTTGCTTGTAGATGGACACATTTTCTCTGTGTCTTCTTATGGTCTTCCCTCTGTGTGTGTCTGTGTCCCAATCTCTTCTTACGTGGACACCAGTGATATTGGATTGGGGCTCACCTATGTGACCTCATTTTAATTTAATTACCTCTGTAAAGGTCTTGTCTCCAAATACAGTCTAATTCTGGGGTACTGGGGATTAGGATTTCAACATATGAATTTTGGAGGTGTACATTTCAGCCCATAACACCTGGGAAATGTTTCTTGTTGACGATGGTAGGGATTGCATGACCAAAATGCCTCTTAAAGAATAGAACTGTATGTGTTCAAGAGAAATCCCTTCCTAAGCCACTTGACTGGGGTGGAGGAGCACTCTCAAGATGCAGGCTCTAAAGGTAAGAGTTGGTTGGCCTTCTGAAAGATGGGATTCTTTCATCACAGAGCTGAGCAGCAAGGGCACTGGGTATGAAAGTCTGGGGCAGAGAGTAATTGTTCTGCAGAGAGGAACTCAAGACTGAGGGCTGCAGTGGGGAAGGGTCTGTGAGAGAAAAGAGGGAGACCCAGGGCTGTGCAATGAAAAGGAGAAATTAGAAGCAGCATATCTAATGGCAATTTTTTAAAAATTTCTTGTGGAATGTGCAACAAAATTTTTTTTTCTTCTTGTGTCCTTTCTCATGATAGCATCAGTCGATTCCACATGACTGTTCATTATTTAGGGAGAGTTCAAAGAGGAGGACTGGAGATACCAATGTATAGTTTACATATACAATATTGTATACAATATAGAATATGAATGTATTATGTAGGGCCTCATAACATTTGTATGGTATAGTACAGTGGGTTTCAAACTTTTAACAATGGAATATTTGGTCCAAATAAATCTTATGCCAACCAAAGTAGAGCTGCTGTCCATCTTCCCTTCATCAAGACTTTCCTGAATTTTCCTGGACTCCAAATGCACATTAGATTGCTGGGGGCACTGAGTATTTCCCGGGTTCTCTCGAGCAGAGGAGGGCTCCTGGATGAGAGTGTGGGTGGGCCTACAGACTTACCTGTGACACCATTTCAAACGCTCATATCCCCCCAACTGTCCCCATTAGAAGAGCAGGGGACAAGTGCCCTTCGAAAACCACAGATCTATTGTGGTTTTAAATGCAGTTAATCCTGTCACAAAGAGGGCTGGGAGGATGACTGGTGTCCTCAAGCTTAGACTTGGGTCGGTTAGACATGGTGGGGCCCCGTTAAAGGTGGGCCGAGTCCTGCCTGCCTCCAACACCTGCTGGCGTGTTGAGGTTTGACTTAGCGATAATGATACTGCAACTTTTGGGTTATTTTTCACAACATGCGGCATTGCTGGCTCCACCCTGGCTGGTGCTGAGAGAAGCCGTGCCCTGGCTTGTGGGGCCCAGTCACCTGGAGACAGGATGCTCTCTGGCTAGTGTTGCCAAACCCACAGTGAAATCTAATCCTTCGTGAGAATTGAGATCGACTCTCACAAAGGGCTTTTCACGGTTCGTCTACTCAGCGAATATCTAGCTATCAGCTATTCATCCCTTGCAGAAGGATATCAGATGCCATCCAATATAAAAACCTGTGACAAAGAAGAAAGACTGAACGTTCATGGCTAGTACAAAACGATGAAACCCATTGGAATTTCATTCAGGGAAAGCACTATAGGAGCTGGAACTAATATTTGGAGAGCAGTGAGTGAGGGGTATAGGTGATCGGAGATGCTGTTACAACATCCAGAGGCCATTTCCTGGAGCACAACTCCAGAATGCACTGTGAGTGCTGCCCCTTGGAGTTGTGCAATGTGGAGGTACTGGGGAGACCCCCAAACAGCACATAGTGGTAAAAAATGTGGTTCCTAAACTGCCTTCTGGCAAGAGTGGGCCCCGTTCCTCGAGGCCCTGTGTTTATGGAGCTCCAGGAATGTACTGATTCTCAGGGAAGGGAGCAGTATTCCTTTGCAGGACAGAGGGCGACAGGGCAGGGAGGGAAACTACTTGGTGGTTGCAGGAGATTCTGTAAGATTTTGCTGTGAACTGTGGGATGGGACTCTGCCCCTGATCACACAAATCTTTGGTAAAATCTATACAAATAGATTTTTTCTGTGTGAGTAGCATCGAGAAGGCTGCATTCTGAGTCCAGGCTGAGCCTGCGTCAGCACATATGGAGAAGGAGACATTGGATATGTAGTTTACCTCAAGGAGGGCTGTTATTCACTCATCGAGCACCCACGTATACAGGCGGCAAGGCAGGAACAGGGAACACACGTATTCTAAATCAACAAGACCGAATATTTTTGTGTGGCAAAATAGACATAATGGAAAATTCACCATGTTAACCAGTTTCAAGTGTACAGTTCAGTGGCATTAAGTACGTTCACATTGTTGTGCAACCGTCACCACCATCCATCTCCAGAACTCTTTTCATCTTCCCAAACTGAAACTCTGTGCCCATTAAACACTAACTCCCCATTGCCCTCCCCCAGCACCTGGCAACTACCATTCTACTTTCTGTCTCTATAAATTTGCCTATTCTACGAACCTCATGTACATGGAATCATATGGTATTTGTCTTTTTATGACTGGCTTATTTCACTTAGCATAATGTCAAGTTTCATCCATGTTGTAGCATGTCAGTTTCCTTCCTTTTTAAAGCTGAATAGTGTTCCATTGTACGCACACACACACACACACACACACAACATTTTGCTGATCCAGTCATTGTCAATGGACACTTGGGTTGCTTCCACCCTTTGGCGATTGTGAATAATGCTGCTGTGAAGGTTGTTGTACAAATATCTGTTCAAGTCCTTGCTTTCAATTCTTTTGAGTATAAATCAGAAGTGGATTTGCTGGATTATACGGTAATTCTATGTTTAATTTCTTGAGGAACCACCATACCGTTTTCCACAGTGACTGCACCATTGTTCATTCCCACCAGTAAAATGCACAAGGGTTCCAATTTCTCCACATCCTCCTCAACACTTGTTATTTTTATTTACTTATTTCTTATAGTAGCCATACTAATGGGTATGAGGTGGTATCTCATTGTGGTTTCAATCTGCATTTCCCTAACGATTAGTGATGTTGACCATCTTCTCATGTGCTTACCGGTCATTTGGTGAAATGTCTATTCAAGTCCTTTGCCCATTTTTAAACTGGGTTGTTTGGTTTCTTGTTGGTGAATTGAGAAGTCTGAAATTTTAAGTCCCTATAAGAACTACCTAATCTTTCTGTCCTTTGATTACTGAGCCCCTAGGACACCCCCATTAACAAAATAATCAGTCCACGACAATCAAAGACTTCTATAGCTCAAAAAACGAGCAGCATTTCTAAATCTTCCAGCCTTACTCTGCTTAGATCTTGCTCAGAGCAACCTTCAGATTCCAAGAGGAAATGGAGACTGAGACCCAAGTGTAGGTTTATATTCCTCTCATCTTGCAGTTCTCATCTGGGTATCCTGCAATTTGCAGGGGGTGGAAATACCATTCACCCAGTTCCAAAACTGTAGCTGATGATGCTGAGAGACCCCCAAGTCACAGACAGGAGCCCCACGAGCAGCTGCCCCTTGGCTTGAGCGTCTCCACCTATGGGCAGCTGGTTTTCCTGGGAGGTCAAGGGAGATGGTGAGGCAAGTATTGAGAAAAATCGACCTCTCCTTGATATCCCAAAGCAAGATAGATTGAATTGGTGCAGGATTGAGGCTGTTCATTCTTAAGAATGTCTTTTTCTTGCTTTAACACATGCAAATTTGAGGCTGGAGGAGTTTGGTCTGAAAAGGTATACAATAATATACCAAAACGTGTATTTTTAGCCCCACGATATTTATATGTTCCTGGTCTGTGTACAGTGTGTGTTACCTATATTGCACAGCAGATTGTCGACTGTATGTTGCACAAATATGACAGTGCATTAAACAGCTGATAATGGTGACCACGTTAAGGAGGCTGACTATGTGCCGATCACTCTGCTGAGATTTCATGTGAATCCAGAGCAGTAACACGGAAAGGTCAAGAGCAGAAATCCCAACTCTGCCAATTACCAGCTTTGAGACTCAGAACCAGCTACTTAAGTCTGTTTCTTCATCTGAAAAATGGGAACAACGTGATCATATTTCATCAACTCTAAGATGCACGATTTGTCATGTTTTAACAGATCTGTAATCAGAACATGTCATACAACCAACAGAGTTTTAAATGCAATTAAAAATGGTATTACCAGGGCCAGCCTGGTAGTGTAGTGGTTAAGTGTGCGCGCTCCGCCTCAGCGGCCTAGGGATTCGCAGGTTCGGATCCTGGGCGCGCACCGATGCACCACTTGTCAAGCCATGCTGTGGCAGCGTCCCATATAAAGTGGAGGAAGATGGGCATGGATGTTAGCCCAGGGCCAATCTTCCTCAGCAAAAAGAGGAGGATTGACAACAGATGTTAGCTCAGGGCTAATCTTACTCAGAAAAAAAAAAGAAAATGGTATTACCTGTCCCGCAATATTGTTATGAGGATTAAAGGAGATCATCACACATATAAAATGCCTAGCTGTGGCTCCAACTCAGAGTCCTAAAATACATATCAGCAAATAATACTTACCCCATCTCTCTTGCTCTAGGCTCCCCCACAGCTGTCTAGTGGGCATCTTCACTTGTCCCAGCAGGACCCCGATTTCCTTGCCCTGCACCTGCTCCTCCCCAGTCTTTGCCTCCTTAGTAACAGGACCACCTCTCACCATCTGCTCAAGGCCAAAAACATTAAAAGTCATCCCTGAGTCCTCCTTCCCTCACCCCAAGACAAAATCCATCCCCAAATCCTGTCGGCTCCATCTTCAAAGTACATGGGGAATCAGACCACTTCTCCCCACCCCCACTTCTACTCCCCCGGCCAGAGGCACCTGCTCTTGTCGCCTTTGCTATTACAACAGCCTCTTGACCCAGCTCCTGGCTTCCACCCTTGCTGTGTCCCGCCCCCCCCCCCACCCCTGTGACACTCTGCAGCCACATGGCAGCCAGAGAGTCCTTTAAAATCTAAGTCCCTCCCCTGCTCAGAACCCTGCTAGCCTGCGTCCCACTCGGAGCACAGTCCACACCTTCACCTGCTATGAAGGCCTGCAGGACCTGGCCTCTCTGACCCCTCATCCTCCCTTCTCACGACGCTTCCCCATGGGCAACACAGCTCTTCCATTCTGGGCTCCTTGCTGTCCTTGAACCTGCCAAGTTCATTCCTACCTCAGAGCATTTGCAGCTGCTGTTCCCTCTGCCTGGGATGCTCTTCCCTCACCTCCTTCAGGTTTCTACATTTATGTACAGGGAACAATTAGGGACTCATTTGTCTATTGTCTCTCTCTCTCCTCTTAGAATAAAAGCTCCTTGAGGAGGTCAGAGACTGACCGTCTTGTTCCCTGCTGTATCCCCAGCACCCAACAGCGCTTGGCACATAGTAGGTGTGCAAAATATATGCGTTGAATGACTGAGTGAATGAATTAGTATGCACCAGGTATGCCTTCTAGACATATGAGGATATGTATGTGTATATGTTATATGTATATGTATTTACATGCACACACTATTCATATCTATATGTCTATGTCTATTTCCATATCCATTTCTATATTTATATTTATCTATAAAACACAAAGCAGGACATACTCATTTAGAAAGGGATACAGACCAAGATTTTATTCTGACTCTGTATCCATGGAGGAAGCTTAGCGGCAAAACAATGTTGTGCTTGAAGAAATACAAGCCCAAGGTCACACAGGTGCCAGGTCCACCAGAGGCCAATTTTCTAATTGCCCTAGCTTGCCTCCTAAAAATCTCTGCATAAACTTTGGGAAAGGAGAAAATAAGAGCCAACAAATATTAGAGCTAGAAGGTTCTTTAAGATCTTCTGGACCAGAGTCAACGAAGTGTCTTACCACTCCCCCCTGTTGTGCCCTGGGTAGACATCACTAGTGGATCACAGTACTTTCCCCCCACTGAACTTCTGAGTCCTTAACATGGTGCTCTAGGCAGCCTCTGCCACTCAACTGAAATGATTTGCCATCCCAGATCCAACTCCCCCCAGTCAATTTTTGGACTGAGATGCTGAGGCCCAGAGAGGAGCCCTCATTTATCCCAAATTGTATAGCATGCCAGAGGCAAAGCCAGGCCACCACGGCTGGACACCTGCTTTGTGTTCCCAAGGTCAGACATTAAACGGGAGGGGAACTTAGAGTTAATCTTTAATACAAAGTCGCAGAGTCAGAAAGTCATTTTTTTGAATGATCTTTCATTACTTCTGATTACTTCAAAAATTTCCAATCACTTCTAGCCAAAGGCAACTCACTAGTAAAATGAGCTCAGGAATCAGACCACCACTGGCTGCCAACAAAATGCTGAACAGAACCAATTGCAGTCAAGAGACCGAGAGAAATCCCTGCCCTTTGGGAGACCCAGGGACAGTTCAGCAAAAACAGAGAGGGGCTGAGACGCTCGAACGGCGGGAAGTGAGGGCAGAGCAACACATTTCCAACTGAAAATGGAACCCCAATTTTATTCAGATCTCCACCTCTCAGGTGAGGTGACCCTATCCTCAGCTCAAGACTAAATCCCAAGTGTCTAGGCCAAACACGCAGTCCCATTCCCTACAGCGATGATGAATGCAAAACTGCATATGACACAATTCTGACCACAGTCCTGCTGCAGCACTCTGGGGAGAATTTGCTCACTTGTAAAATGAGAAAGTCAGTCTTTTTTTGCCTCTGGCAAAAAGTTATTGCCTCTGAGTGTGATGGCTGGCCTGTGGCAGCCATCTTGGCACCATGAGAGAAGCTGCCTGAAGCAGGACCAACAGGCCTAAGATGCCAGAGTGGAGAGATAGAAGGAAACCAGGTACTGGGTACCATGGAGAACCACAGAGTTAAGCAGCCCTGGAGACACCCTGCTTTGAATCATAGATCTGCCTTCCTGTTTAAACCATTTTCAGTTAGGGTTTCTGTTACCTGCCATCCAAAGCATCCTAGCTGGTACATCAGACTGCTTCCATTTCCTCCTGGAGGTTAAAACAGGCCTGATCACATCTCTAGAGCTCCCCCAACCCCCAGGATTTGCGTTCCCACTCTCCCAGCTGCGAACAACAGAGCAGACCCTTCTATTTGAGGGCAGCTGGAAGTCTCCACCGTAACTAAAATGTATTCCTGGTGCCTGAAACACCACTCTGAGTGAGCTATTGTTCTCTTCAGATATGCAAATAGTTGTGGGAGAGAATAAATCCCCTGCGTGTGGAAAAACTAATGGTATTTCTTTCTTCTTCCAAGAAACTTGGGCAGTGCATTATTATCAGAGAAGCAAATGCCAGGACAGAAGCACATCTACAGTGGTTTTATTAAGGAAAATGCCTATGATAGAGAAAAGGGAGGGAGCGAGGGCCGGAGAGTGGTCAGACCACGATGCATTCTGACCCCGAGTGAGGGAGAGACCGGGGAGGATTGGGCAGAAGCGACTCAGACTGCCGTGCTGTCTCAGATATTCGGTAGGGTCTTCCTAGAACCAGTCTGCTGTCAGAGGAGTTCTGTGTCTGCCAGGGGCGGCCTTCCTTAGTATTCCTGCCATGCTCAGGCGTGGGTGAGAGGTGTGGCCTCCCCACAGATGTAGCTGGGGCCCCTGGCCCGTTATGCACCCTGGAAATAGGGGTTGCCAGGGGCATCCTGTGGTCGTCACAGGCAGCTGGAAAAAACAGGCTCCTGGGGCCATGGAGAGGGAGACACGGGGTCCAGCAGGGGGATCACAGTCTGTGTGATGGTCGTGCGCCCTGCTCCACCCGGGCTCTCAGTCAGCCTCCTTCAGTGATCCGCTCAGTTCACCACAATTCACCTGGGCTCCTGGTTGTTGTCACTGTTGTGGGGATTCAAAGGCATGATGTGGTGTCGCCCTGGGTCCCACAAGAGAGAGCTGGGCTCGCGAGGCCCAGGATCCACAGGCGGCCTAGGTATTAGCATCACTCGGGGTGTTCACAGGCCACGTAGTTTGCTGCAGTTTCACCCCGCTCTTGCGGGCCAGGAAGAGCCCCAGCTGACCTCTGAGTTTCTCACAGTATTTAAAGGACATAAGCTTGGCTGCTCATCAGTGATGCAAAACACAGTGACTTACCCGAGAAGGCAGTCAACCTGTCTCAGCACATCAGTGCAGGTGCAGGCAGAGCCAGGGCCCGGGCTCCCGCACTCTCCTTGCTCTGCCCTCCCTGGAGCACTGCAGAGTCACACTGCCGGCAGAGTCTCATGGACAGAACAATGCCTCGGCAGCACGTGGACATGCCAGGCCCTGTTCTAAATACTTTATAGAGATTAATCCTTTAACCTATCTCCCTATGGAGCAGATAATATTATCTCAATTTTCCAGAAACCGAAGCCAAAGAGGTTTCTCCATAATCTGTGCTCTTGATGACCACACCTGTGAGCAAGATGAAAGGGTGTGTGCCCTCCTCCCTTTAAGGACATGAGACAGACACTGTTGGTCAGATGGCCACCCTTGGTTGCCAGGAAGGCTGAGAAATACAGTCTTGAGCTGGGCAGGCGTGTGCAATGTATGCAATGACATTTCTGCTCCTCTGCCTGGAATGACTCTCCCAAACTTCTTCCATGATTTTCGCCATCATTCTCGTTATTCAACACTCAGTACACCTTCATTGGAAAGACACTCTCACCCCCACCTGGCCAGGTTAAATGCCCACCTCCAGGCTCCCATAAGCTTCTAGGATTCCTTCTATTTCAACTCTTATCATATTTTATTATAAGATCCTCCCTAGGCTCAACAGGCCTACAGATGTGGTTTGTTTAGCCCAGATAGTTTTTTTAAAAAAACAGAAAAAAATCACACAAAATTCCAAAAATATGTTTTCATTTAAAAAATCACAAGGCACAACACCACCAGGCAGTCACTCCTGTATAATAACAGTCAACTGAGGCTGAGTAGCTCCCCGATCCCTGTGCAGAGGACATATGTATGCCTTTCACACAGACCCCACCACTCCCTTTTGTCTCACACCCTGTCTTCTTCATTCATTTGTGTTGCCTGCCTGACCCCTGTAGGAAGCAGCAATTGCAACTCCCTGGACCCTGGGTTTCTTTGGGGGAAGGCTGTGTTCATCCGGGTGTACCGTGCACTTGGCACACCATACACGCTCAAATATGTTTGCTGAGCATGTGAATAACTCCACCGAAACATTCAGGATGAAGCTGCATTGCAGCACAGGCTTACCTTCCACCCACACCCTTCCCAACCCTCATCCCAAAGAATCTATATTTAATTGTCTTTGCAAAATCGGAGCCTGCAAGCAACTTCACACCAGAGATCCTTTCTAACGTCAGAAATGTGGCGGCTTGGCCAGCCGCATGAGCCAGCCTATTAATAGCTGGGCCGCCTCTGATAATGTTTCCTGGGCGGCTGCATTGTTCATAGTGGCAGAGAAGCAAAAGGCAACCTTCTAAGTCAGACCTCCGCCTCAGCCTCGCCCGCCCCTCCCTGGCGCCCGCCCTCTCGTCTCTCACCGCCCAGCACGCCCGCTGTCTATTCTGCAGGACGGTTATTTATTTATTTTTTGTCAGCCCTAATCAGAGTGGTGGGGACGGGAAATCAGAGCCCTGGCCCTTGTGAAAGTGCTTTACAGGGTCTCCGGGGAGAACCCTGTGCTGCTTGCAGCGCCAGAGGTCACTGTCACCTTGGCCTTGAGGTGGCCTGTTTACCAAAGTGAAATGAAGATATCAGTCAGACGTCAGGGAAATGCTAATGGCAGGCGCCGGGCAGAGAGTGGGCACAGGACGGCTGGGCGGGCTACCCCTTCCTTCCCAGGTCTGTAGCACAAAAGCCCCGGGGACTTCATGGCTCGATAAGAGGTCAGTAGGCAAATGTCAGGTCCCTGATTAAATGCTCCTCGTGGCCTGGTTGTGGGGCCTTCCAGAGGCCGCCCCTCTCCCTTTCCCTGTCCCTCCCCGCGTCTATTCAACTGGAGGAAGGGTAGGTGTTTGTTTGAAATGCTGGCCCGCCCTGTCTCCATCTCTGGCAGGAAAGACAGCCTGTCCCTGGGGCCCCAAGGTCTGGGAGCACAATGAGCACCGGCATCATTATCCTCGGGCCACAGAGGCGAAAGCGGGTTGTGGACCACGGCTCGTCACTCAGGAGGCTGGATGGGACTGGGTTCTGCAGCAGAGCAGGCCAGGAAACAGCGGAGCCTGTTTATCGCTGCGGGAGACAGCACAGCTGTGCGGCCTCCCCACCCTGGGCCTCGTTAAGAAGTCGCTACCTGAAACAGGACCCCAGCATCACAGGGCCCAAGACCAAAAAGGCCTCTGAGGTCCGTCTCCCAGGAGAGGAGCTCCTTTCGCATTCCTTCCATTGCTTTTCCAGCACGGGGGCTAACGTCTGGGATGAGGTTCCTAGCCCCTCCGGCCCTCCAGGGAGTCAGGCTCCACATCTGCCAGAGCAGGCCAGCAGGCTGCGGGTCCACTCCCTCACCCCCAGGCAGCCCCTAACGCCCTCCCCCCCTCCCCGCTCAAGCCGGCTCCTCCTTCGGGCTCTTTTGTGAGAAGCTAAAGAATCACTTTGTCTCTACACATCATCCTGCTTTTTCTGCAAACTCTCCTGCTCCTCAGTTAGTCAGCCTGCTTCCATCCTTCTCTGGGCTTCTTCCTCCAGCCCCGCGTTTGTCTGGATAGACACACCCCTGGGAACCCAACCCTGCTACTCTCCAAAGCCGGGCCACTCTCTAATCTGTGGACATCAATTCAGGGTAAAACAGCAGGAAAGATGATCTCTTACACATTTCCAGAATGAAGTTTAAATTTTCACCAAACCGCAAAGGCCCTCCTTGCCACCTATGAAACGGCAGTTTTGAAAATGTGGTACCATTTTCCAAAAGGGTGGGCATTGAAACGAAAGCCCCCCTGGTTCCTTCCAACACTTCCGCCGTCCCTCGGCCACACCAGGTTCCTTTTGTGCCCGCAGGTCACTGACCTTACGATCGTTTGGCGATCGCTGTGGGATTTTGCAGAGCAGGAGTGCAGAGTCCAGGAGAGAGGGCAGAGCCGGGGGAGCAGGGCTCACCAGCAACGAGGACTGGGGGTTCTTTCAAAGACTGGAGGATGGTTGAAGAGCTCCCCTGCGGGAAACACGGTCTGGG
Source organism: Diceros bicornis minor (assembly GCF_020826845.1). Taxonomy (NCBI): domain Eukaryota; kingdom Metazoa; phylum Chordata; class Mammalia; order Perissodactyla; family Rhinocerotidae; genus Diceros; species Diceros bicornis. The sequence goes on along the minus strand of NC_080740.1, from coordinate 87,435,577 downwards.
AGGCGAGGATGACAGGAGATGAGGTCCCGGGTCTGGTTGGTGTACATGGTGGTCTCCCTTTTCATACTGCATGGGGAATGGGGGACGTCTGGGCAGTGGTGAGCACGGCACAGACTGTGGAGAAAATCCCCACTTAAAGTTCAGGCAAAACAGTAACAAACAAACTGTTTTCCCTTCTTCAGGAAGTCAAGTGACGTCTGGAAGGACTGGCCCTGTGCGTTTGGGTTTTCTGAGGATGGAGGGCTCCAGAGGACCACAGGGCCTGGGGGCTCATCCAGAATAAGGGCGAGGACTCAGCACTCATCCTTCTATGCTGGCTGTTTCCATTGTGCCCTCCGCCCACCCTCAGATCCATCCCCAACCCCGGAAGTTAGACCTCTCTGGCCACATCGTGTAGTTTCTCTGGACTGCTGGTTCCTGGTTTACTTTGCCCAATAGGAGGCCCTGAAAAGAACTAGGAAAGGAGGAGGACAGAGAGAGTGGGGTGTTTCTTCCCTTTCCCACCTTCGTAAGGCACATGTCTCTGGCGGTTGTGTGTCCATTCAAGCCTAGAGATGGTAACGGCCTCCACTGTTGTTAGTTGTGTCAGTTATCTATAGCTGTGTAACAAATCACCCCAAACTTAGTGATTTAAAACAACTGTCATTTATTTGTGGATGATTCTGCATTGCAGGCAGGGCTCATCTGGGTAGTTCTCCTGCTGGACTTACGGAATCCCTCACGCAGCCATGGTCATCTGACAGCTTGACTGGGTGGATGACCTGACTGGCAGCTGGTGTTGGCTGCTGGCTGGGTGCCTCGGTTCTCCTCCACACGGCCTCTCACCATCCACTAGGCCAGACCAGCCTTCTCTCCGTGGAAATTCGGAGAAGGTGAAGGCAGGTGTTGCAGGGCCCCTGGAAGCCTTGCCTTGGACATTCACAACACCACTTCTGGCACATTCTGTCGGCCAAAGCAAGTCACAAAACCAGACCAGATGTGAGGAGCAGGAAAATGGACTCCATCTCTTAATGGAGCCGTTGCAAAGTCCCATTGCAAGGGAGTCTAAAAACTGGGACGGGAGGAATTTGTGACCATAACTTACCAGCTGGTACCATAGTCCTTTGATACCTCAAATTCTTTGGTTCCTCTAACTTTTCATTTCTATATAAGTAGTCCTTTCATTAAAATCTCTTCAATGGAATCATCTGAGTGAAGTTCTGTTTCCTGCCAGGACCCCAACAAGTACACCCTATAATAGTAACACTCTATTGAATGAATACTCACAGCATAATTATTATTGTTGTTGTTTATATGTTCCATGCATGAAATTGTTGACATGTAGGCCATGCCTTGCTAGCAGTCTGATTTACAGAGTCACACTTATATCCCTTGTGCATTTACAACTGTGCCATTTTACGTGCAATGCAGCCCTACACAAAGGAAGACAAACTGTCTTGTCAGGAGCAGCTAACACTTTTCCAGCATGTACCATGGCCCAAACACTGTCTAAGAAGCCTGTGCGTTCAAGATCCTATCCGATGCTCACAACGGCCCTGAGGAGGAGACACCATTTCATCACCACTTCACAGAGGAACAAACCACAGCACAGAGAGGTTGATTAATTTGCTCAAAGTCACACAGCAACTAGGTGAATTACTGTCAAAATCTTCGCAAAGAAATTTTTCTGATTGTTTTGACATTGATGATATTTTTTCAGCTTGTGAAAAGTCAGAAATTACAAAAAATTTAAGAACTTTGAATAGTATACTACATCCCATGCAATAAAATGGGCATGATTTGTCTCTTTTGTATGGTGTCATTGACAACCATTCCGGAATGCTGTGAAACGTGTAGGGCTTAAGTATATAACATGTGTTAAATTTATCCCCGTTTGTGCTGATTTCTATGGACAGCCAAGCATCAGAGCCAAGGTCTGGAACGCAGCACTGAAAATCAGACGTGGAGCATATTATTTTGTCTTGCCGCACAGTCTCACAACACTGTCACAGGCGCCCTGTGTGGCCTTTTTGGTACTCCGAGGGGGTCTGCTTCAACTGTGCACTGTGCTCAAGTCATTCTCACTGACTTGTTACTCAGGGCTGCCGGGGCTCATGAAATCAGACCGTCACCCAGGTGAGTTTCTGGGGCCTAGTTAGTGAAACATACTTGAGAGAGTGCTCAGAACCTCCGTCCAGCCCTCCACGGGATCGAGGGTCTCCACACGGTGTCCAGAATATGCAGAAACCCTGGAGACATTTTCTCCAAGAAGGGTCCCCTATTTGTTTTTCAGGAGGTGCCTTCCATCCCCAGAGGTAAAATGGTTTCGTTCCCCCCCGCCCCGACCCCTGAGCGCTGCCACCGCTGTCTGACCAGCTATCCTGTTTCCCACCATGTGTCCCTCCAATCGATTCTCCCTCCAGAAAGTGGAGTGATCCTCTTAAAACACAAATCGGGTCATCTGTCTCTCCTCTGCCTCCAAAGTACCACAAAATATTCAGCATCTCCTGCAAACTCCTTCCTGTGATTGTGCCTACCTCTCTGCCTTCATCTCATGCCATCTCCCCAGGCTCTGGCCTCACTTGCTTCCTTGCTGCTTCACAGACGTGCCAAGATCACTCCCTGCTCAGGGGCTTTGTATTTGCCATTCCCTCTACTTAGGATGCTGTTCCCTCAGATCTCTGCTCCTTCTCATCAGATCTCACCTCGAATGTCACCTCCACAGAGAAGCCCTCCAGTCTTGCTCTTTCACATCACTCACTTTCCCTTTGATCACAGCTCTGATCACTCGCCAACAACTTTCTGGTTATTTAGCTGTGCGCTTTCCTTCCCCTGTGAGAAGATAAGCTCCATGAGAGCAGCAGCACTGTCTGAGGTCTCAGACATGACCCACCAGTTCTGGGTCGGTCTCCAGGCGGCCCCCAGTCGAGAGTTCTAGCCGCAGCACCAGTCTGCCTCTTGAAACAAGTGTTGGCATTTTGTTCTCAGCAGCTTTGGAAATCAGATCTCGTTCCCAAACCCCGTGACTTAGCCGGCAGCAAGAGGGAAGGCTGGGTTGGGGACACAAGGGTGCCTTCAGTCTTCAGAGAGATAGCAGGGCTCTGAGGAACGGAGCTGCAGATGAAGGCTGAGAACGAAGCCCGCGTGCTGACCTGCTCCCGGGAAGCTGACCCTCTCCTGGCCCTTGCCAACTCTCAGCGTTTCACAAACTAGGCAGTCTTCCAGCCTTCTGAACGCCAGCATCGCCTAGCTACGGAATTGCCACGCAGATAGGGCTCGGGGGAAGAAATTGGATTTCCCTTTGCAGAACGAAGACAAACACACACTCCGCTGGCCCATCCTGGGGGAGCCGCGTCAGGAGGCCCGCTTCCGGGCCGGGCATTCAAAGCCCACGGGCCGTCCTGCTCGCCTCAGTAGTTCCTGGCAGGGTAAACAGAGTCCTCCAGCTTTGAAATCTAATCGGCTGCCCATGGCTGTGAACCCCATCTCCAAAGGCAAACAAAATTTTAAATGAGGGTGGGGGCCAGTTCTCACGGAACTGGCCGAGATGAGCCCGTTTAAGCTTTGACATTATACCTTTTGGGGAGGCTAATTTTTAAAAAACACTAGTCTGAGAAGCTCCTGTTTAAAAGAGAAAGATCCACAAATGCGGCTTCTGTCAGTAATGAGAAAATGGAAATCACAAGCAAAACCAGAAACTCATTCCACCAGAATCTTAGTGATCTCCAGAATAATTGTGCTGGTCTCTCAAATGGGGGTGCGGACGGCGACAGCTCCCGATTTTCATGTGAGGGTCAGATGGGTTCATGTTTTTTTAATCGGGCTCATTTCTATACCATGTGCTTGTCATGACGCCCTAATCCCTTCCCTGTCCCCCAGTATGAACGCTTTCTCTCTCCTTGTCTCCCTCAAACCAATGCAGCTTCTCAAACGAGAAATGAGCTGCCACCTCTTGCAAACAGATTTCTTGTCATATGACTGCTCTGCTGTGGGTGAACTTGCATTACTCTTGCATAAGAGAACAATTTCCTGAAGAAAAAAAAGGGGAAAAATATCAAACTGCTTGCTGCTCCTTGTTTTCCTTATAAACGTCTTCAGCCTCAGCTCCCGAAGAGAATGGGAAAGAAGCGGCTTTATTTCAGGAGGATGAAGATCAGTCTTTCAGACGGCAGTGAAATGTTTTCTTGCATTTGTTTTATTTTGTGAGCTTTGTGAGAAGGAACAAATTCACTGACAATTTTAAGGGTGCTCCAAACAAAATGATACCTTCCAGTAAAATCTCATAACAGGTCAACAATGATTAACAAATTAGAAAACTCTGCCATTAGGGCTGGATATAAATTAGTGGCCTTCACTTAGGATGCTTAAAACAAGGAATGAGATCTTAAAAGTAATAAAAATAATAATGACCCTTGGGGTAAAAAAAAGGAAAGTGTAATTTCTCAAGTGTGCTCAGAGGTGTGAAGGGTGACAGCAGCCATCAGTTAAATACAGAAGCGCTAGCTCTTTGACAGACCTTGAGCATACCACGCAGTCTCGGCGGGGGGGGGGGGGGGGGGGGCGGGCCTCAGATCTGTCTTGGCTGTTTCACTTCCTTTCTAGGTTCTGGCTGCCAGCTACGTCCCACTTAGAGAGGGCAGTGAGGCCGCCCCGGGCCAGCGTGAGGTCAGCTCTGCTAGGGGCCGGGGCTCACAGGCGCAGGCAGGAGGGAGGGAAGGAGAAAGGGAGGAAGAGACTGCCGCTCTACATCTATTCATTGACTTGAGAAACGCTTGGTGCTTGCGCCTGTTGCACACCCGCTCTGTGCCGGCTCACGCTCGGTGCCAGGGAGACAACGGCAAGCAAAGCAAGACCCCACTCCAGCCCTCTTGGAGCTTACGGAGAAGAAGACTTCAACCACACAAACACACAAATAAATGCAAGGTTGTTGCTCTGCTGAGCGCCGCCAGGAGCGCATGGGTACACACTCCTGCGTGCAGGGACACCAGGAGACTGAGACTTGTGTGGTGGATCAGCGGCCCTGGGGCGTGAGGGCGGTGGGGGTGAGCGTTCAGCATGTGTGAGTGCTTTTCACGTGCCAGCTCCTGGCCAAGTGCTGTTACAAGCATCATCTTATTCACTCCTCACCCAGCCCAGTGGGGCAGGCGCTGCTAAAATCCCCTTACAGACGAGTCCCTTAGGCTCAGAGATGGAACAGTGCTCGCCCAAGGTCACAGGGCTTGTGACGTGGAGGAACCCAGACTCAGAGCAGGATGGGCCAGTCTCCAGAGCCCGTGACCCCGACTCCCACAGTGTACACAGCCCTCCCAGTGCTGGAGTCAGGCGAGGCCGGCCTGCCCCTCACCGCCCTGCACCTGCCTCCTCCTCCCCTCTCAAGAGCACGTGCACGCACACGCTCTTACTCTCTCACAGGCACGCTCACACATACTCTCTCTCACTCTCACACACTCTCTCACACACTTTCAGACACACTCTCGTACACACTCACACACATTCTCACACACTCACTCTCACACACTTACACACGTTCTCTCATACACTCATACTCTTACAGGTACTCACACACTCTCATACGCACTCCCACTCATACACACATAATCTCATGCACTCTCAAACTCACACACTCACACACATACAATTTTCTCTTGCACACTCATACACACTCTCTCATACACATTCACACACAAAATTCTCTCCCATACTCTTACACACATTCTCATACACTCACTCACACATGTACGGTCTCACACAATCTCACACAGTCTCACACTCTTTGATACACACTTTCACGCATACTCTGTCTTGCACATTCTCACAACTCACACACCCCAACCCCCAGACACCCTCTCATATACACTCTCACTCTCACACACTCTTTCACTTACACACACACTCTCAATACTCTTTCTCATACGCACTCTCTTCTCTCTTTCTCTCTCTTCACACACACGCACACACCCTGCCCTCACGCTCCCAGAAGCCAAGGTGACCCTCAGCTTTCTGCAAGCCACCCGCCTCCTTCCTCCCCAGTTGAAATGTTCCTTCAGGTCTAGTGTGATTCAGGCTACGAGCAGAGTGAGGTGCTGAGCTCCCACCAGGGATGCGCTGAGCGGCATGGAGGAAGGGGCATTTAACCTGGACCTTGGAGCATGAACAGGCGTTTGGCCCAGAGAGCACGAAGACACAGCTTTCCAGGCAGAGAAAGCTGCGTGTGGAGAAGCATGGGAGTGTGAGGAGCAGAGCACATTTGGGGAAGGCAGATGACATCCCAGGCTGGCTCAGATGTCCCCCTGCTCTCACAGGGCCCCTCCCCACAGCCTGCTTCCCCTTTAGGATTCTCCGTCTTAGCAGAGGCACTGCCAGCCCCCCAGGGGCACAAGCCACAAATACAGGCAGCACCCTGGCACCTGCCCACTCACTCGTGCAAACTGTCACCAAATCCCCCTAAATATAGCCAGAGTCTGCCCACTTCCCCGCCCCTTCTTTGCTGCCACTACCCTCCTTCCAGCACCCACCATCTCCTGGAAGACCATCACAGCCTCCTGACGGTTCCCCCGCACCCACCAGGCCGCACCCGCCACCCACCGCCCTGTTCTCACGGAGCAGCCAGAGTGGCCTTCCTTTCTGCACGTGGACTCCCCGCTTGAAACTGCTCTCTAGGACTCAGCTCGAACACTCTGCACTGATAAAGACTCCCGCCCCCAGACTAGTCAGATCCGCTGTTTTATGCTTCACGACATGCTGTTCTTTTCCTCCCTGACACTCAGCAAAGTTTGCACTTCCACACGTGTGTCTGTGACTACTTGGCCTGACACTTGGGGCTCCAGGAGGGAAGGTTCTGCTACCACCTCGCCCTGGCCCCGCATGGGGCAGGCCTACAGTCAGTCTTTGTCGAGCGGACAGGTAGATGTGTGGCAGATGTGGGTCCTGTAGGGGAGGGGGAGGGACGGATTTCTGGAGAGTCTCAGTCACCACGCTGAGTGATGCGAGGGACGGCATGGGCAGTCTCTGGGGATGGACACGGTGCAGTGGCTTCTTCTTCCCTGGCGCTGGCAGGCTCTGGAAAATGGCCAGCTGGCTTTGGGCTCCCTGCAGGGCCCCTCTCTCCACCAGCAGGTCTGAGCTGCTGAGGAAATAAGCTGGCTGAGGGAAGGTGATGTGTTCGGGAGGTGCCGATGCCTGCAACCAAAAGCCACCCATAGCCAGGTGGCACCGCGGTCCCTCCTACATGCTTTGCTGCCCAAGGATGCCTGAGGCTCAGCAGGGCCCTGGAAGCTGGCAAGGTGGCCAGCACCTCCCTTGGGCTCCAGGAATCCCAGCGAGATAGCTGGGGAAAACGGGGGGCCCCTTCTTGGTGGGGTGCCCTTTCTTGGTGGGGGGCATCAGGGGATAGTAAACAGGGCTGTGCAACGCTCACGGCATTCCCGCAGATGCCTGAGAGACAGAGAGACGGACGTTCTTGCTCATGATGACTCCAGCCACCAGGCCAGCCAGAGACCCCCGGCAGCTGTGTCCATGCATCCAAGAAGGAGGGTCCTTCAGATCCTCACTCCACGGCCCGGCCAGAAGCACACCACGAGAAAAGGGGTCCGCTCATTCGCTCGTGCAGCAAACACTGACGCGGCCCTTCCACGACCCGGGCCTGGTGCCGGGCCTGGGGACACGATGGTGGACAGGACAGAGCTGGTCCTGTCCTGTGGGACTTACAGTCTGTGCAGGGTGAACAGGCAGAGTGCCAGCAGAGCCTGGCCCCTGGGCATGTTTTGTTTAATCTTAAAAGAAAGTGGCTTCCAACATTGCTTCCAACAGGCCGTTTCACACCCAAGTTTAGGTTTCTAGCTTCTCTTGAAACAACGAAAGGTTTCATTCCCACTTGGCATCGATTGCCCAGAGTGGGTGCCGCTGCCCCCTAGGCGGGCCTGAGCTCTCCAGCCCACCTCAGCGCCCCCCGCTCTCTGTGACTCGCGTCTATTAGCTCCCTGGCCCCAGGGGTCCCCGGTCAGCATCTGAGACGGGCAGACAGTCGTCAGCTGATCCTCCATCTGGGGGATCACGTCTGCGGTGGGGGACACAGAAGAAAAGCAGAGAACTCTGGAACCAGAGGAGGGCTCCTGAGCCCCTGGCTGACCGGGTTGAGCTCCCTCCCAAAGAGCACAGGGAACTTCCTGTTGGTCCCGGTTCTTCTGGGTCACCCAACCCTGTCTCTGAGGTGGAGGAGCTTCAGACCCAACCGTGTCCGGAGACCAAGCCAGTCACTCGGCCGCTCCCCAGTTCAGCTGCCATGGAGAGCATTCCGAATTCTGACAGAGGCCCCAGCTCATTCGAGACAGGTCATGCTGAGAAACCCACCCTCACTGAACACGCAGTGTCTTCAGCAACACCAGGCACGTCACCCACTGCACCCCCGATCTAAATCCTCCCATGGCTCCCCATGGCCTCAGCTGCACACTCAAGGCTTGTCCCCCGATGCCCTCCCGACCCCACCCAACTCTTCCGCCCCATAGACACCCCCCGTCCCAGGCAAACTGCCCAGTGCGCGTCCCCTCGGATCCTGCACGTGCCCTCTCCCCTGCCTCAGTTCATCACTCCTCCCTAAACCCTTCCCTCCTCCCGCCTGTCTGTTCCTTCCCGACCTCTCTGTCAAGCCCAGCTCCTCCCGGAGGCCTTTCCTGAGGCCCCAGCCGCGTGTGACCACGCCCTCCTGAGTCCTTGTGTCTAAGTCAGGTTGTTTGCCATGACAAAAACCCAACTGGGAGAATAGGCTCACAAATCTCTGCCTTCCAGGGCCCGAGTAGTATACACACATGTGGACCTAGGGCTGGCAGAAGGCGGGCAGGAGGCTACCTCTCCCCATCTCTCGCCCAGCTTCCCCCGCTCGCCTCTGGGCATCTCCCCCCAGGTGGCAGCCCCTGGAGGCTCTGGGCTCACTTCCTGCCAGCATGGCAGGCCCCATGGAAAGAGAGGCCCTCTTCCCATAGCTCCAGCAAAAGTCCTGCAACTGACCCTCAGCAAGCGGACTTGGGTCATGTGCTCACCCCGGAACCACTCACTGTGGCTCTGTACTTGCTGTTCCCTCTACCTAGGAGGCTGTTCCCTCAGATCTCTGCATGGCTGGCTCTTTCTCATCAGATTTCATCTTGAATGTCACCTCCACAGAGAAGCTCTCCAGTCTTGCTCTTTCACATCACTCACTTTCACTTTGATCACAGCACTGATCACTAGCCAACATCTTTCTGGTTATTTAGGGAGAAAGATCAGCTCCACCTGGGCCACATGGAGTGAGACTAGAGGAAGCATCCCTCCCCAGAGGAACAAGTTCCTGAAAGAACAGGGCTTGCATGCTGGCCAGGCACACACAGTGGGTGTCAGTGGGCCTTTTGTACCTCATCTCTGTAGACCTTCCTCAGCAGTGCCCACGCCTAACTCACCCTTGCAGCCCCTCCAGGGCGTGGCATTATGCCTTACACAAAAGCTGGTGGAATGAAACCATAGTCATTGACACGGGCTCTGCTAGGAAACCCTGACATGTGTGTGTTCTGTCTCTAAACAGACAAAAGCTTCCCGAGAGCAAGCCCGGCTGCTCTTTATTCGGTGTCGTCTGTGGTCACCCCAGTACTAGGCAGCTGGGTTCCCAAGAACTATTTATGTATCCACACCTAAGCTAACGTCATGGAAAGAAAGACTTCCCAGTCAGACGGAGCTGGGTTTAAATCGAGGCTCCATCTCTCAGTAGCCGTGCCTTTGTCAAGGAATCAGCCAGGGTTCAAGTGAGAAGAGGCTGCTGGGGGCGTGGAATAAGGGTGTTATTAGTGGAGTATGACCGCCACAGTGGGGGAGAAGGACGGTCTGGCCGGGGAGTGGGATGGTCAGAGGGCCCACTGGCCGGTCAATCCGGGAAGCCAAATGGACTGGGAAGGGGGAGCTGGTGGAGGAGAGTCCAGGGGCCTGCTGCCTCTGTGGTCTGCCACGGGTGTCTGGAGAGAAAAGGTGGACGTGCGGAGGAAGAGAGCCAAGACCACGGACACCACTCTAGGCCTCACTGCCACCACATCCAACGAGGGCCACCTTGAAGAGTGTGGCTGCTGCTCACCTCCACCCCTGGATTCTCACATGTGTACCTCTTTTGGCCAGCCCACACACAGGGCCGTACCGGGAGGGGCTTCTGGGCAACACAATTCCAGTCTAACCACGTCAACACAGCACAAACCAACATGGGCAAGTATAGGCCCCCTCTGACCTTTGGTTTCCTCGTCAATGAAATAGGGATGTTAATGCTTAGCACAGGACTCAACAGGCATGCAATTATTATTTATTATAATTATTATTTATATATTAATTATCTATTACTATTTATTAGCCTTTGCCAGAATCTTGCTTACTTGAGGAAATTTTTGGCCCTTCTTTCTCACCATGGCAGTGCCTTTAAGAATTTCCATCGCTAATAATTTAGAGGGAGAAAGACAAATACTCTATGATCTCCCTTATATGTGGAATCTAAAAATGTCCAACTCAGAAACAGAGAGTAGATTGGTGGTTACCAGAGTCTGAGGAGTGGGGAAATAGGGAGATGCTAGTCAAAGGGCACAAACTTTCAGTTATAAGATGAGTAATTTCCGGAGTTCTAATGTACAGTGTGGTGACTATAGTTAACAATACTGTATTGTGCACTTGAAAGTTGCTGTGAGAGCAGGTCTTGAATGTTCTCACCATAACAACAGCAACAACATGGTCATTACATGAGGCGAGGTCCGCGTTAACTAGCCTTATTATGGTCAACATTTTACAATATATACATGTATCAAATTATCACCACATTGTACACCTCATACTCACACAATGTTACATGTCAATTACATCTCAAGAAAGCCGGAAAAAAAAAGAATTTCCATCCCCAAAGCCCCTGGCAGCAGCCTCTGAGGGCAACTACGACTAAATTTAAGTCTCGCATTTTAAACAGCATTAATTATTGCCCCAGAGGAGTGGCTAACAGCTGTGGTGCTCTAGCCGTTTGCAGAACCAGGTTCCTCCTGGTTCCTTGAATGGTCCACGGGCCCATTTGGAGATCATTCCCATTTCCTGCCCAGCTTGTTTCTGGGGTCATGTTGGCATGAGAATCAGACAGGTGGCGTGAGGCTCCAAGCTTTCAGGCTCAGAGCTAGTCACCACTTGCAGCCTGGGGAGAGCCTCCACCTCCTTGGGGAGCCCTGACTCCCAGCTCCTAGCTACAATCTGCCTCCACAAGGGATAAGACCAAATGAACGCCTTGCCAGGAAGCGACAGCCATCCTGTGACTTCAGAAGCCATCTTCTCTGGGGACTGCAGCACTGGCCCTTTGAGGCTGTCCCCTGGGGTGGGTCTGGAGGGGGCAGGGGAGAGGAAGGACTTCTGCTGCTTGGTGGGGGGGTGGGACAGAGAGAGAGAACAGTTTCAATACCATGGCAAGGCTGACTACTCCAAAACGGATTCATTTAATTTGAAGATTAATATTCAGGGAGACAGAAGGACAACTTTCTCTGGGCTGCTCACAGGTCCCTGAAGGCTGGTTCAGCCGAGAACTGGGCTGCGTGGGCTGAGACCTAGCGGAGGGACCCACCTCCTCGAGACCGGGAAACAAGTAGGAGAGGGGAAGGGGCCAGTCCAAAGTCACCAGTTTATCAGCAGCAGCTCCAGCAAACAGATCAATGGTTCATTTGGTCATTTAGGCAACAAATATTCATTGCGTGCCTACTGTGTACCAGGCGCTATTCCAGGTGTGGGGTACAGCGTGGACGAAGTGAAGGGGCAGTCGGTGGTGTGGTAAATTTGTGAAACTGACCCTGCGCCAAACTTGGTGCAAGGGCATGGGTGCATTTCTTAATCCTTCACAGAATCTGAGCAGCTGTGTTCCCATAGAGCAGGTGGGGAAACTGAGGCTCGGGACGGCTCAGGCACTTGCCGAGGTCACACACCCAGTCTGCCTGAACTCAGGGACCATGAGGTGCCTTGAACTCTCTGCCACATCACCGCCCACACCCTTGACTGGAGTGACTCTGCGCTTGGGGCTGAGAGAGCCTGGTCAGCTATACCCGTGGACGCTGGGTCCCTGGGGGCTCTGAGAGGCTCGGAGGAAAGAGTGCTGGGACGTGGGACCCCGTGGCAGCAGATCTCATTGCCATAGGAGGCCACCTGGGTCGCAAAAACTGTGGATGGAGGCAGGGATTGCTCTATGGTCAGAAAGATCTAAGTTCAAAGGCCAGTCACATGACCTCTCGAGGCCCCAGTTTCCCCATCTGTACATTGGGGACAATAAGGTGGCTTTGGGATAAAGAGGACGGATGTATGTGGAGGTGCTGGTCCCATGCCTGGACCCGAGTAAGCGCTCACTGAACAGAAGCTGTGAAGACATCACGTGTGAAAGGGCAGGGAGTCCCAGGGCAGGGCCTGTTCCACAGGCACTCCCCACTCTGCCCGCTGGTGTGTCCCGTAACAGACCACCTTCCTGCTCCCTAAAAAGCAGGAGAGGCCCACCATTGCCCAGGGGTCAGCACAGCTCTTGCTCAGTTTCCACCGGCCGGGAGGCTAGGACTTATGAACCATATACAACTACGGTAGCACTGAGCCCTCCAGAGAGTGTGCCGTCACTGTGGCCTTTCCAGACTGATTCAGAGAGTAGTGATGGTGACACCTGACTTCTGGTGCCACTTTACAGTTTACGTGACACGGTCACGTGGATTAGTCACTAATTCCAGGGCCTGAGTTTCAGAGCTGGAAGATCCCCGGAGGCAAAGAATCACCAGCCCAGGGGTTACCAAGGCTGGGAGCTCCTCAGAATCACCTGGGAGCTTTTCAGACGCCAACAGGAGAAGGGTTTCCCTTTACACCCGCACTTAGAACTCTCCAGCTGTACAAAAAGGTGTTCAGTAAAGAATTCCCCAGTGTCTCCTCCCCAGAAGCAACCACTCTTTCTTATGTACTTTCTTATGGACGTCTTTCTTACGCAATTCATGTATGTGCAGACAAAAGTATTCTATACACTCATGGTTGCCCACGCCTCACACCATTCTGCTCCCTGTTCTTCTCAGTTATCAGCATATTGTGGATGTATATATCAATATGTCAGGACATGAAGACAGGACTCGTGTTTGTTTTTAATGGCTGCATAGTATTCGATTGTGGGAATTGGCCTCATATGGATGGACATGTATGGACATGCCAGTCATGTGCTCAAACAAGGCAGCGATGTTTCCTAGTACATACATTCCTTTATGTGTAAATCTTTGTGTACTTCTGTGAGTGCACTAAAGACTATGAGGGAGGTCCAAAATGACAGATTTGTGGGCCTCTCAAAGATATTTTGATTCCATTGGCCTGGGGTGACACCCAGAATCTGAATTTTGAATAGCACCCACATAATTTGGATGGACACTCACATTAGGAATTTCCTGGTTCATCTGTAAAAGAGAAGTATGCTGCCCTGAGAAACTGAGTGGCCTGTTCCAGGCTCCTGATGCCCAGGTCAAGTGCTGGGTGTTCTGCAGTACCCCAGAGAGGGGACTTGCAATGTCACTGCTACCAGTGACCCAGCCTGGGCACGCCTGAGCACATGCCAGGCTCTTTCCAAGAGGCAATGATCATTAGTCAAGTGGCCACAGGGCCAGGCTACAACATCATGTAATTTTATTACTTTTAATATCCGGAAGGACATACACAAAGCTGGTAACAGTGGCTGCCCCTGGGGAGAAGCCTGGGCATATGGGAATCAGGGTAAGGAAGGAGACTTTTCAATGATTAACATAGGAAATATTATTATTAAAAAGTCTGCTGGGGGAAGAACGTAAACAACCATAGAATATCCTGGTCTACTATGTCCACCAACTGTATGATCTTAAGCCACCGACCCTCTCTGAGCCTCAGTCAGGCGCTGCTACAACGTTGGTGGGTCACAGGAGATGGTAAATGAGTTAATGGCTGTGAAACACTTGATGCAGCTATAAAAAGCTACGCGAGCAGCAGCACGAGGCAGCATGAGACGCAGAGAAGCAGGAGAGGTTTTACTGTTCTGTAAAAGGGTAGAAGAACACAGAGAAACGAGGGCCAAGGGCTTGAGACTGGCCACAAGGCGAGGCTGGGGATGAGGGCGGCGCAGCCGCCCAGCCTCTCTGAGGGCCTCTGTGGCTGCCTAGGCATGGCTCCGCCTCCCTGGGGAAGTCTCCATCTTTGGGGCCTGGACCCACTGAGCGAGGTCATGTGGGGGGATGTTTTCCCCCGGGATGGTGCTGTGGGCCACCCGTAAGTAGAGAGCATGACATTCCTCCAGCCTCTGCCGGGGGCCCCGCTTCAGTCTGGGGGCCAAGATCTCTGGGAAGCAGCAGCATAACGAGAGCTCAGAGAAGCAAAAGCCAGCTGGGAGGTGGAAGATGGGCCAGGAGTCCCCAGTGAATGATCTTAACTCCGGCCAAAAAAGATGGAACATTTTGGAATCCTTTCTGGAGCTTATATTGAAAAAAATTGCCTTTTTTCTGTCTGAACAAAGACAGTGGGTATGTTTCCCTTTCTAGAGCCTAAGATGGCTCTTTTGAAAGAAAGTCAAAAGCTAGGATTTTGTCTGTCAGATCTGACTTGCAAATATCTTCTCCACTCCCCTTCCTCTCAACTCAAACAAAACTGAGGAATTTGAATACTTAGTGCTTTTGAAATATTGAAGGATCTGGTGATCTTGGACCAACCTACACACCTGGCAGCAATAGGCATGGCCTTCATGGTGGGAGTCTCTTTTAGATGGGGCGAGCTGTCTCCTGTTTGCCACTGTCTCCACCATCCCCTATTGCCCCACAGCAGCCAGCGTAACTCACACTTATGCTACTGTTATAGCCCTACTTTGTGTTCTCAAATCTAGCCACCATGGTAAAGCCCTCAAAAAGAGTCAACACCCAATCCAGTGCCTGGCTCTGAAACACATTTCTGTGATTTCATCAAACGGTTTACCTTCCTATTACTGATTTCTGTCATTAACTGCTGGCAAAATTAATTTCCCTGAGCACATCCTGGCCATAAGTCTGATGCTCTACTGTTTAAGCACTGTGTGATTTAAGGAAAGCTACTTAAGGTCTCTGAGCCTCTGTTTCCATAGGACTGATGTGAGGATGAAATTTTATTATCATTATTATTATTATTATGTTTCACAATTTTGTAGGTTAATTGAGTGGTTCTTTCACTTCACATGGTGCCAGCTGAGGCCCTGGGATGGCTGGAAGGTCCAAAATGGCCCAAATGACTGGCAGGTGGCTCTAACCATCAGCTGGAGCTGTTGGCCGGGAATCTTGGTTCTCCCCCGTGCACCTCTCCACATGGCTGCTTGTGCTCCCTCACAGCATGGCAGTGAGGGGCATTCCAAGAGGTGAAGACAGAAGCTACGGCTCTCTTAAGGCCCAGAAGTTACCCAGCGTCACCTCTGTCACATCGTATTGATCGTAACAGGTGTGAGGGCCAGCCCCAAGGACTCAAGGCAAGGGCAAATGGACTTCACCTCTTGATGTGGACATGGAAGGTCTCCTCACAAAAAAACATGGGAGGTAGGGGAGATTTTTGCAGCCACTTTGGAAATACAGTTTCCTACAAACGGAATTGCACGGTGCCTAATACACAGAAGACCTCAACAATATTAGTTTCATTCATTCGTTCGTTCATTCCACACACATTTAGTAAGCACTCACTGTGTGCCAGGCCTTACGCTAGGCACTGGGAGGATGGAGTTGCTTCTAACCACCAGGGAACTCACAGTTCTGGGTGGGAAACAGGCAGGTAGAGCAGTAATTACAGCACAACATGGTAACTGCTTTGCTAGAGGAATGCATGGGGATTGGCAAATGGACTCACACTGGGCCAACGGGACTCAGCCTTGGAGATTGGCTGGCTCTACTGGGAAAGAAAAGTTCTTTTTCACAGAAATGTTAGGCTGGCAGAGGATGCCTGGAGCTGCTGAAGGCAGGCTTGCTGTCACATGGGATCTGCCAGAGCCCATCTTGCCACGTATGGGGAGGGCTTGCAACAGCTATGCTAACCAAATTTCCTTTTTTGCTAAAGTAATTTGGGTTCAGGTTTCCCTCATTTCTTATCAAAGAGAATGCCTACAAATACTCCATTCTTCTGGCACTCATAGTCTGATGGAAGGGACCATTGTACGCAGCAAATAATTATGTTTCAATGTTGTAAGGCATAAAACAGAGATGCGTGTGGGGTATTATGGAGGGATGGATTGAGTTAATTTTCTTGGAGGCAGGTAAAGAAGTTCTGGAACGTTTCCTGAGGAGACTCCCCACCAACACACCTACCACAGGGCTGGTCATATTAACAGACACTCTGTATGTACCAGTGGAAGAAATGGCAGAGTCTAAAGACAAAACTAGCAGAAGCCAGGCAATTCCATTGTGAATCCGCCCCCTTCCTAACTTCTTAATTCAGAGGTTTTTAGAATTGGCTGCCCTGCCATCCGCATGACAGAAACAGAATCTCCTAAGCAAAAGCAGAGTCTTTTAATAGACCTCCAGAGGTTAATGGGCCTGACAGATCTTTGACATTTATTGGATTTTATGAGCTAGTGGATCCGAGTCAGAAAGCCAATCAGATGTTCCAAATCGATGGCCCCTTTGGGGTGCTGTCTTCGCACAGAGCCATAATGAGGTGACCTTAGATGCCTGAGTCCCCAAAGAACAGAGAGAGGATGTCAGAATCGTAGGAATTGCTAAACCCATCAAGGCCTACACAGTGCCCCGCGGGTCCCTCCTGCCCTGAGATGCTTTGCCCAGAGCTTCTGTAGTTGCACGTTCCTTCCACCTCGCCCTGCACGAACAGCTACACGAACCAGTCTCCTTTTAAAAAATCCCTTCCCTCGCTCCACAAACACCTGTGGAAGAGCTTTCTTATAATGTCACTTACTAAACAAACATGTCCTGGGCCACTGCTCTGGGCCAGGCACAGTTCAGGGACCACGGAAGACTGTAACATGTTGCCTCTCTTCCAACAGCTTAGAGTCCTGGGGCGACACTCTGAAAGCCCCAGATCCTGTACACGCCCCATGATGAGGTTGGCAGAGGGGACCATAGAGAGAGCAAAGGTGGTAGGATGGAAGGCATGCTGACTTGGGGGGACTAGGGAAGCCTCCCAAGCAGAGGGCATTTTGGCTGGGTTCTGAAAGCCATGTAGGAGCTCACCAGACAGGCAAGAAGAAAAAGGGCATCCAACTGGGAATGAGCTATATAACAAACAGAAAAGTGCAGAGACACATAGGCGCTGTCACTGGGGCATGCAGAGTACAGCAAGGATGCGTCACTTTTCTCCTTGACAAAAAGAAAAAACTCCTTCTCCTTCATTTTTCTCATTTTCTCACTTTTCTCAGCTTGGCCAAAAGAAGAACTTACGGGCTGGGAAGAACAGGAAAAAGATACTTTCTTACACTGCTGGAAGGGATGAGAATTACTATGGAGCTTCTTGGAAAATAATTCTGCCATATCTGCTCAAATTTAAAATATACATAAAAATATACATATTTTTTAAAAATATACGTGACATTTGACCCAGAAATTCCACTTTTGGGGCTTAAGCCTATAGATATATTTTTTTAAAAACACACAAAAAGCAAAAATAAAATGTGCTTACACTGACATGTATTGTAGAATTGTTCATTGTGGGGAGATAAAAAGGAAACCACCTGAGTACCTGTCAATTAGAGACTGGTTAAATAAAATGTGTCAGATCCAGGTCATGAAATTCCATGGAGCTTTTAAAAAAGGCTAAGAGAGGTCCCTCCACCCACTGGCCTGGAATACTGCAGAAGCCTTCTTCTCCAACAGAGTTGGGATAGGGGTTAGTCAAATAAAAGTCATGAAAAAGATGCATAGTTTTAATTTTTTTAAGCTTAGAGCCTATGAATGCACACTTCTAGATTTTTATGATTTCTCCCCTTGTGTTAAATTACAAAATGTCACAACATCCTCCCGTCCCAGTGTGCACATTCCATTGTGATGTCACTTTGCCACTCCTTCCATCAAGAGGTGACGTCTATTCCCCACCCCTTGAAACTGGGATGACCTGTGCCATGCTGTGGCCCACAGAATGCAGCAGAAGTGACGTTAGGAGACTTCTGAGGCCTTAAGAAAACTTGCAACTTTCATTTTTTGGCCCTCTTGGGACACTGCCCTGAGGCCACCAGGTGGGGAAGCTGAGCTGGCCTAGTGAGGGGTAAAGGGCAGCAAGGAATGGAACTGAGGCCCCCCAGCTGAGAGCCAGCCCCAGCTGCCCGACGGATGAGTGAGCCATGTTGGACCTTCCAGCCCATTGGAAGTCCAACCCTTGGACTCTCCAGCTCGGTGCAGCCCCGTGAAAGAGCCATGCCAAACCAGCAACTCCTGAATTCGTGGGAGATAATAGATGTCTCAGTCCGCTTCAGCTGCTAAAACAAAGTGCCACAGGCTGGGCAGCTCAAACAGCGACATTTGTTTCTCACGGCCTGGAAGCTGGAAGTCTGAGATCAAGGTGCCAGCATGGTCCCGTTCTGGTGAGAGCTCTCTGCCTGGCTTGCAGATGGCTGCCTTTTGCTGTGTCCTCACATAGTGGAGAGAGAGGGCTCTGGTCTCTTCTTGTAAGGAGACTAATTCCACCATGAAGGCTCCACCCTCACGACCTCATCTAAACCTAATCACCTCTCAAAGGCCCCACCTCCAAATACCATCATACTGGGGGTTAGGGCTTCCACATATGAATTTGAGGCGGACACAAACACTCAATGCACAGCAATAGATTATTATTGTGTTAAGCCACTACATTTTGGAGTGGTTTGTTACAAAGTAAAAGATAACTGATATACTCGTGATCTTTACCATTGTCTTGACAGCAAATATTTTGAGAACATTACATTTGGCAAATCTTTCCTAAGCATTTAACTAATTTTCATAGAAATGAGATGCTCTTTCTTTTATATTCTCATTGCATTGATTTATGAAATATTTAATTGCAGAATTACAGTTACAAGTACAATGGTATAAACAGGTTTAGGACCAACACAGTCTGACTCCTGTAAGCCCAGAAGTCAGCAGAGGGAGCAGAATAATGCAAACACACTAGAAAGAAGTCTGCTGGCCAAGGGTGTGTCAGCACACCATGGACGCAGCAGCACACTTCCCCGGGAAACGGAGAGCATAGGTGAATCCCGCAAATCCCGTAACAGAGGGTGATAAAGAGAGTTTTCACCCTATTGTCAAACAAGAAAAGCAACTACAGAGAAATTTGTATGGCGTGACCTAATTTTAGAAAAACGAAAACAACATATTTGTACGTATTAGCATGAGCACGGAAAAAGGTCTGGAAGAATACATACCAGATTGTTGTCATTGTCACCTCAGGGGATGACAGTGGAAGCAAAGAAGGAAAGAGAGATGGGGGAAAAAAGACTGTACCAGAATGGAAAATGTACATGATATTAAGTAAAAATGAATATATGTGGGCCATATGTAAACATATCTATAATACTACCATCAACAGGTAAAACTTGAATACAAACATTGAAAGTAAAATGGAAAAAATGAAAGGTGATGAGACAGTCCCCAGTTTTCAGCTTGAATTTCTCTTATTTAGTAGAGTTTTTATGATAAACAGAAGAGAAAAACAAAGGTGTGCTCTCAGGTACGTGCCATGGTACCTTGTGATATCTACGCCAACCACATATTATTACAATCCACAGGAAATAGTTTCTCCCTGGTCTTTGTTTGCATATTTATTTGTTTGTGTATTTTTTTAAATAATATGCACTACCTTCTAGCTGGCTTTCTTTGCATAAATTTTTATATTTTGTGATTTGACTATAAGGTGTTTGAGGGTAAAAGAGTTGTTTTACACAACTGGGTATCTTTAAAGTGCCTTGTTCATAATAAGTGATTGATAAGTGTTAGATGAAAAGAAAAATAAAGGCTCACTTTGATGGCAGTGGATTGGAGGAGAGATTCGGGCAGTAGGGGGTTTGATCTTCCAAAGAGGCCTGAGTGAGTGCACTGGTCAGGGTGCAGCCAGCGACAGCAGGCCAGACTCCCACTTGCTTAAGCAATGAAGACATACACGCTCTCACGTAACTGGACGTCCCGAGGAAGGGCAGCAGTGGTTCCCGGCATCACATCCAGACACAAATGCCCTCAAAGAAAATGAGAATGGTTTCTTTTCGCATCTCTTTCTTAGGAATGTGGAAAGCTTTCCCAGAAGCCCCCATCAGACTTCCTCTCATGTCTCATTGGCTATATCTGGGTCATATGCCCAAGCCTAGACCTACCACTGGGAAGTGGAAGAGGGCTGCCGTGATTGGCCTAGCCCATCCGTGGATCAATACACGGTCCTATATACATGTGGTTAGTATGCAGTTCTATCACGTGCAACTTACCACACAATTTTGACAGCACCTGAAGTGGTCTATACTCTGTTCAACGAGAGTCCACGTCTCATATTTGGATGCCATGGCAAGGCCCAATTGCTATAAAATTTTCTAAATACTTCCTCTCTATTTCTGTACTTATCTCATTAAGCACCAGTAGCAAATGTTTTATGGAATAGCCCTGGTTAATGGACTGCACTTTGAGCAACACTGGCTTAGACTACTAAGAATCTTTTCTTGAACCTGGGATGGATTCAGCTTCCCCCAACTTGTGTGGGGCTGGGGCAGAGACCTCAGAAAGTCAGGGAGATGTTGGAAAGGTACAAAAGCAGAAGGGAAGTGGGGCAGGCACCCCGCAGTGTTCCTTATACTGCACTTCAACAGTTGCTGCTGGATGTGACCAGCTAAGATCAGGTCACACTCCATCCACAACTTTGAGCACAACTCCACACACTGAGATGGTGTCCTCACTGCGTTCAGTTGCCTTGTCCTTCTCTGGGGCAGAATGGGGTAAGACTCCCACTCCCAAGGGGTATCCAAGACTGGAAGCAAAGAGTCTGGCCATAGGTGGCTTGGGAGGGAGGAGAGGGTTGTTTGGGGTATCTGGGCTGCATCAGTTGGGATAGGCTAGGTTATGCTGCAACAACAAACAATGCCAGATTCTCAGTGGATTACAACAACAACACGGGTTAATTTCTTTCCCATGCACATGCTCACTGTGAGTTGGCTGTGGCTCTGCTCCACATCTGCCCTACTCAGGGACCCAAGGTGATGGAGTGGCCCTTACCTGGAGCTCTGCTAATTTTGTGGCAGAGGGAAAAGAATATGGGAACCACAACATGATCCATAAAGCTTCCCCCAGAAGCAAGATGGTTCCCTCCTCCTGTCACCCAGAAGAGTCCCTAAAACATTTTCCACATCTAATGCTTTGTTTTTAAGTTGTGCTTGCTTATAGGAACCAAGGCAGAACATTGCCAGATGGCCAAACTGAAGGACAGATCCAAACCAGAAAGGTCCAAGACGGGGACGGGGTGCAGTACCCACAAGGAAACGTGTGCAGGAAGGGAAGATCTGTGCATGCCCCAAATGCCCCACCCCAAGCAATGATGTGGAGACCCCTCCCACTTCACATCCCATAAGAATCCTGCTCACCTTCCCTTCCCCTTGGGGAAAAAGTGTTTTAGAGCATGAACTCTGCCTCATCCATTCATTTATCAACAAGTAAAGTTTCTGCTCTGCTACTCCAAACCCGGTCTCATTATATTGGCATGAGCCGCGCGAGGCAGAAGGACCCACTTGCGGGTCACTGGTCCTTTAGGGCTTGGTAACACTCCCACATTTCATTAACCATCACAAGTCACATGGCCAAGCCTGAAGTTAATGGAGCAGAGAAGTATAATCCTCCCCCAGGAGGAGCAGGGAGTGTTTTTGAAGGAGAATATGACCACAGCTCCACCTTCCTGAGCCTGAGCACCATGACTGTGGAGAACCGTTTTCCCCCCGCATTGTCGAGATCGGAAAGTCTTTCCTGGCTGTGGACTCCATAGATGTTTTGAGGTGATTCTCCTCACAGAATAAATGCTCTGAGGTGACTTTTCCCAGCTAAATAAATATAGATTTGGGAAGGGGTGGGGGGTGCTGTGTACCTACAATGTGCTCAACGCTCTGCTGGATTTCTTCCACACTTTTTTAAAACATTCTTACCCTAACCCTCTGAAGGCAGGCATAACTATCCCCACTTTACAGTAGAGAAAACTGAGGCTCAGAGATGGTGAACAACTTGCTGCAGCTCTTTTTTTTTTTTTTTTTGAGGAAGATCAGCCCTGAGCTAACATCTATTGCCAATCCTCCTCCTTTTATTTCCCCTTTTTTTTCCCCAAAGCCCCAGTAGAAAGTTGTATGTCATAGTTGCACATCCTTCTAGCTGCTATATGTGGGATGCCGCCCCAGCATGGCCGGACAAGCAGTGTGTCGGTGCGCGCCCGGGATCCGAAACTGGGCTGCCAGCAGCAGAGCACACGCACCCAACCGCCAAGCCACGGGGCCGGCCCTGCTCCAGCTCTTAAAGCTAGTCAAGATAATGATAATAATGATTATTTGAGTATCATCAATATTATTAAAAAGGCTGCCTTTTATCAAGAGTTACTCTGTGCCCTGTACTGTTACATACTTTACTTGAATAATCTCATTTAAATTTCACAACAATCCTATGACATAAGCACTATCATTTTATTTATTCTTTTGGTGAAGGAACCAATGCTTAGAAAGGTAAAGTTTCCCAACTTGCAAAAAGGGAGCAGAGTCCCAACAGAACGCAGATTGGCCCAAATGCAAAGCTTAACTTTCAGCCCAGAGCACACCACCTCTCAAGGATGGGGACCCACATGAGGACATCACAGCCTTCCCCAGACCCTGTAGGAAGGGATGGGGGAAGGCCCCCCTGTAAGACAGAGGAGAGGAAAAGGAATTCCTGAGGGGGGAATAGGAGTGTAGCAACTGGCCGAGAGACGTTTGCATTCCGGCTCATTCCAGAGAAGACACTGGTACTCACTGAGACCCTTCTAAGTCTTCTCTAATGTGTTATTTTTGTTTCCTAATCTGTTGGCCACAGGATTTCCCAGCTGTGATGAGCATGTGTTGTTTTTCCTGCCCAGAATCCCTTCTTTTGGAAATGGCACCCTGATTTCCTTTGGGGAAGAGCTCCTCCCACTCGGGTCCATGTGGGTTGTATGGTCCTCTTGGAGCAGGCTTCTTTATTCTGTGCAGTCACTTGTGGCTCATCTTAGTTAGAGAAATGCCACGCAAGCAGACATCCATTGTCCTGGAGGAAAGGAGAAGTAGGACTTGCTTGGGGACCAATTGCTGTCTCTATCCAAATCCCATGGTGCAGAGGTACAGGGTAGAGATGGGGACATTTGTCTAGAAGCCAGTGGTAACTGGTTATTCGTTTGGGCTGCTCATTTTGGGGAGCATTCTCCACCTCATGAGTCTACCTGGTGGGCAGAGACCACATCCCACTACAAAAGCTGAAGTCCACTGCCCAGCCTTCCTCATAGCTAGGGAGCGGCACGTGAGCTGGCTTCTCCTATCAGACGTGCCCTCTCAGGACATGGACGTGGGCGCTGGTGACACAGAGAAACACGGACTGCATAGAATCAATTTTGGCAAGGATGGCAGCCGTGAGCTGAATCAGGTTCCAGAGGCAGCATCAGCCCCCAGAACCAGGGTCCAGCCCCGCTGGTGCCGGTAGCAGTGTTTGTGCCCAGCAGAAGAACAAGTGTGTGGTTTTGGAAGTTGCTCCTAGCTCGCAGACCTCCAAGCCCGGGTCTCTGGCCCTCCTAGAGACTCTGGAAGCTACCCAACAAACAACCTTTATTAAATTCTCTTCTGTTTCAACTGGCCAGGTTTGGATACTGTCTGTGAGCAGGGACAGGATGCAGAGCCGGCCATGAGCAGAAGGATGCAAGAACGGGTGAGGTTCTCCAGAGCTCACTTTGCCCGTCTTTGACTGCAGCCTGACCCCTGGAGACTGCTGAAGAACTTGAGTTTCTCCCACGATTCCAAGGAAGGGAGGGCTGGGGCCAGGGGAGAGATGCTGAACATTCTGCTAAATTGGGCAACGGGGGGCTTCGATGTGCACAGCAAAAGACAAGTGACCTCTTTTTTGCACCAGGCTAGGGAAAAAGTTATACCCATTCCACTTCAATCCTTTCATAAACACGTCTTCAGAGGTGAAATTCAGGCATTTGTGGTTAGTCGAAGCGGGGTGGGGGAAGGAGGTGAACGTGTGGGACAGTGGAGCCTCTCCGGCACTGAGAAAAGGAGAAATTGATGCTCTACTCCACACGCTGGTTCTGGTGCTAAGTGAACTGGACATATGGGTTAAACTGGACCCCACGGCCCTTCATGAAGGGGCGGGCAGAGGAGTCCTGGGGTTCAAAGAGCCTCCGGTTCCCCCTGGCTGTGGCCCCTTCTGCGCCAGCACATGCCACAAAGTCAGGCTGCCATTAAGCCTCAGGCTTTAAAAACGCGGGGTCTGGTGAATTCCAGACATTCTGAGTGGCTGTGTGGACAGCATGCCCCCTGTTTCAGCAAGGAAAGCCCTCTGCAGTCTCTCCTGGAATTCGACTTATTTGTCCGTAGGTTGTTTTGAGATTTTCAGTGGAGAATGGGGGTCTTAATTCAGAGAAGCCAAGCGTATACATTTAAAATGCCAATAAGCAAAGGCTCATTATTGATATGCCAGCCGTCCTACGCAGGGCTCCTCAGCTCTAAATTTACAGCTGCAGCCAACTTCTGAACTTCAAGTCCTCCTACGAGGCTCAGGTTGGCTGCCCCAGCAGGAGGAATTAGGTTGTTCTTTGGTTTGTGGTTAAAATGTTCTAAAATTGATTGTTCCGATGTTTTCACAACTCTGTGAATAAACTAAAAACCCATTAACGTGTACACTTTAAAAGGGTGGATTATACGGGATGTGAATTATATCTCAATAAAGCTGTTACTACATTACATAAAAGGAGCATGGAGAGAGCAGACTGGGTTGGAATTTCAGCCCTACTACGTGCTAACTAGCTGTGGGACTTGAGGCTAGTCACCTAATCTGGCTGAGCTTGGTCCCTCAATCTCTAAAGTGATAAAACAGGATTAAACCATTCTTATGTAGTGGAATCAATATACAGGGGAAATGAGAGGCCACTTGTGACATTGCCTGACCTGTGGGTGACACCTGGTGAAAGTGTGTGCCTTATCAACTCCTTGTTATACGTGGAACATTGGGAACACAGAGACCGATGAGATTTGGCTCCTGCCTTCAAGGAGGATGCTGTTTAGGGTGGGAGACAGGCAGTGACATCATAGTGTCATCAGCCTGTGATTCAGGGACTAGACTATGCAAGTAAGGACGGCCAGAGGGCTCGAGGAGGACAGATGTCACTCCCCAGACACACCTTCTCTGACCGCCTATCTCCACAACCCCAGTGCTGTCTGCCTCGGCATCCTCCTTGGCTCTCTCCATGGCACTGTCTGAATGTATTCTCACTCATTTACTAGGGTGCTTCCTTCATGCCTGTGTCTCTCCACCGAGACTGGCAGCTCCAGGAGAGCAGGGCCCTTGTCTGTCTTGGTCCTCAGTGGCCAGAACAGTGTCCTGTACTTAGTAGACACTCAATAAAGATTTACTGAAAGAAAGAAAGCATCAGGATGAGGCTTGGAGAATAAGTGGGAATTAGTCAAGTGAAGAAGCCAGAAAGGGTAATCCAGGCCGAGAGGGTATCAACCAAAGCCACGGAGACGGCAGACGGCTGGCTAAGGAAAGGGGATGGAGGGGAAGCAGCAGGAGAGGAGGATGGAGACACAGGTGGGGCAGCCCCAAGATAAGCCTTGGCCCTCACTCTGTGGTGGGGGGGGCTCTAATCACTATCGAGTTCCCTGTCTCTGTTGGCTCCAGTCTATGAAAACCCCCGCAAATCCTGGTATTCGTGCTGAGTGCAGCCAGTGCGTTTCTATAGTAACCATCACCATGGCACCAGAGGCCTGGATCCAACTTCCGGCTTTACTGAGGCCCTGAGCTCCTGTCCCCTCCCCCAGCATCCTCCATCCCACAACGTAGAAAGGGAGACATGGCAGGGCTTCCACTCTGGGGGCATCGCTGGGGCCCTGCAAGGAGGGCTGTGGCCAGGTGCAGGGCACAGGGTGAAAGGATTAAACAGATATGTCACAACAGATGCACCTGCCAAAGGCAGATGCAGACTGAACATTTACTAGCAATTTCCATTTGCATTGCTTTGCTCAGATAGGGGATGAGGAGGTGGGTTTGAATATGCAGCCAGTGCTGGAGCAGGCAGGCCTCCGTGTGGGCTGGCAGGGTGGGGCATGGAGCTCAGGGAAGGAGGCCTGGGGAAAAACCCAGCTCCTGTGGCTCCTAGACCTGTGGCCTCACTGAGCCTCACTCTTCCGTTCTGTAAAATGGGAAGGATAAGCAGTGATACTATTGGCCCATTTCAGATGTCAGAGAAACAATCCCAGTACCTGATAAATATTTAGTGAGTGAATTAACAAATAATGTGAAAAATAATGTCACCTCTCAGTCAACAAAGCTACAAGTCCCAGTCCCCTTCTCCCTTGAATCTCTTCTCTACTCCACATTCTGTTCAAATCCACATCCGTCGTATGCGTTCCAGATCCACCTCCTCTGCTCTGCTATGTCCCAGCCTTGGAGGAGTAATCACAGGTTCCTGAGTCACAGACCTGAGTTCTAATCTAACTGCTGTGACTTGCTAGCCTTGTGACCCTGGGCAGTTGAGTCACTTCTCAACCGCCTGCTTCCAGTGAGGTCCCTTTAGTTGCAAGACTCAGAGACCCAACCAGGCCAGCTTAAGCCCAAAGAAGGGGTGAGGTTAGGGCTCCAGATTTAGCAAATAAACTTTTTAGTATAACAAACAACAAATAATTTTTCAGTATAAATTTTTAGTATAAAATTATGTCTCAAAGATTGCACAGGACACACTTATACCAAAAAAAATTCGTTGTTTATCAGAAATTCCAATTTAACCGGGCAACTTGTCTTTTATTTGGCAAGCCTAGCTGGGGTGGATACTTACCAACTCATGAAACAAGCTGGATCCAGGAGTTCAGGTAACATCAGGGGACTGTCTCTCTCTCTCCTGCCATTCCCATCTCTGGGCTTTGCTTTCTGCGGCCTTGGGGAGACTCACTCCTTGTGAGGGCAAAAACAACTGTCCATGTTCCCTGCTCCCTAGGGTTGGTTGTATGGGAGACAGACTCCTTCTCTCCCTCCACCTCCTCCTCTGTCCTCCGCCCGCCCAGCCTGTGCCCATGCTGAGCCCTGTGCCTGCCTCAGTGACCGCCCTTGTCTACCATGCTGCAGTTAGCTCTTTGCCCCTCTAGACTTTATATCCATCATGGCCCATCACATAGCTTTGTATGGCGGCATGGTCTACCCTGCCATTCTCCACCTCACCTCTCACCTCAGCCCATGCCTCCTGCCTCCCTGCGGCCTCTCGCGGCCGCACCAACACACCAGTTCTCCATCCTCTGGGCCTTCACGCATGCTTTTCCCCTCCCGGGAGCACCCTCTCCTCTCCCTTTCACCCACCGCTCCTTCTCCCTGCTCAGGTCTCAGCAGACACAGCAAGACTTCAGAGGTCCCTTCTGACGGGTGCATCCAAAGCTGGCTTTCCACACCTGAGCCATTTTGGCTCTGGACTTCAGGTTCCCCATCTGTGGGGATGGAGGACTGGACCAGCCAGGAGCTGCAAACTCAATGGACACTAGAGTAAAGGGCCAGGACTTTAAACAAATGGGGTCCCGGAGACAGCAGTCCCCGTCTGAAGGGAGCAGGCACAACTCGGTTCTGGCCCTTGTCGGATGGGAAAGCAGGCCCAGGATTGCCAATGCTTCAGATTTTCCCAAAGAACTAGAAAGCTGCATATGTACGGGAAAATCTCTCACTTTTGAATGGTGGTCCCCAGTCCGTGACCTCTGGATGAGATGATCCAGCCCTGTGACCTATGGCAGCGTTCTCAAAGGTATTCTGGGAACCATCTGCAGTAGAGACCTGAGGGGCTATTTAAAATGCCTTCTCTGGCCCCACCCAAAATCTCTGGAGCCAGCATCCAGGAATCTGCATTTTAGCAAGCACCCTCCGAAGGTGTGTATGCTCACTAAAATTTGAGAACTACAAATCCTAGATTTTCCATTTTAATAGGGTCTCGCTCTTCATTTGCATCCATCACCACGGGAGCAGGCGCACCTCCTCGTTAGCATTTTTCTCCCCAGCTATGCCACCCCCACCCACTGCAACCTCGGAGCACAGCTCCTGCCACACGCCCATCCCCGTGCCAGCTCCGAGGTACAACCTGGAGGCCAGGGATCGCAAAGGGAAGCCCGAGGCTTCGAGAGGGCAGTCGCTTGCCCAAAGTCACAAAGCCGTGCATGGAGGGGCTGGGGTTCATATCCCAGTCGGCACGACATCTGAGAACCCTGGGGATCTTTCCACCAGGCCAAACTCTCTCCCCAAATGGAAACAGAAAGAAAGTCCTCACCACACTGAGAGAAGATCATTGGTTCAGAGCTCCTCTTTCCTCTGATCAGAGGCTAACGCCACCAGGCTGATCACCTGTGACGGAGAGGAAGATGTGGCAGAGTCCCAAGGAGAGAAGAGGAGAGCGGGTGGCTTTGATAAGAGTGGATGGCTCCCGGGGACAGGACAAGAGCTACCGCAGACATCAGCTCTGATGGACTCCCACGTCCATTAGGAGCTGACAGCATGTCACAGAAATGGGGATGGTGGCTGCCCACCTCTGTTCTTCACCACCTAGTCCTCATGCCCACCTCCCATCAAGTTTAGCTTGAGCTAAGTAACATCATTACAAAGTCCTAAATCACAAGAGGCCCATGCAACTGGCAGCTGAGGGTCCCACAGCACTTTGCTGCAGCTTCCATCTCTGGCTACGTTTACCTAGATCAGTGCACGTGCTTATCATCTGGACGTAGTTTAGTGAGGTGCAGACTCAGAGTGAGCAACTGTTCTATGATCTGTGTTGTGCTAGGCACAGATGACTGGAATTCAGTGTGCACTGCTCTAATTGAACAGATAAGTCTTACTGCCCCTAAAGTTCTATGGGAATAGAGCAGGGAGAGAAGTGACTTTCACCGGGGGAGGACTCCGGGAAAACTGTGAGGAGAGTGGCCCTGGAGCTAGGCTAGGAAAGCTGTGTCGGCTGGGAGCCACGCAGAGATGAGGAGGTGAGGGCCTTCCCTGTGGCGTGGACTGTGTGCAGAGGAAGTGAGGCGGGTTCCAGCCTTGCCGATGCTGCCTCCCTACCCCTTCCTGTCTGTTCCCTCAACCCAGCGTTTCCCAAACTCGAGTCGTTCACATAAACCCCTAATGTTTCTGCCATATCCATGAAGAACCTGTGATCTTATTTATTCCACATTTTTCCTTAAGTCTACTCACTGGTTTTTATTTTATAAAATTTACATGAAGAAGCATCTTTCTCTCACAACAGTAATTGGAAAATAAATTTCACTTGCTATAAATAGATGGTCACATAAAAATAAGAACACTGAAAACAAGATAACGCTGCTGAAACCCAGCCAGGCTCTCCGCCCGGGAGCGCTGAGTCTGCAGCCTGCTCGCTTGTCATTAAAGAGAGAGAAGAACGAGTGTTAGACAGGCGTGAGGGACACCTCAGCACCAGCCCGAGACTTTCTCCCTGATCTAATCAGGATCGAGAGAGGATTGAAACAAGACAGTACTTTCTTTCAGGCTTTATTTGTGTCCCCTACTAAAGAAACCCCAGATGCTACTGGTGTTCCCCACACTTTGAGAAACTCTGTCCCAGCCCAAACCTGAGCCAAACCCCAACCACACGTGTGCCTCCACAGTCTCCTGCAGAGTGCGGGTGTGCAGCTGTGCTCCCTGGAGACCTTGAACTTCATGGCTGTATCTAGGCATGCAGTGGTGGGTGAGCACTTTGCATCATAGTAATAACCACAACCTCTGCAACAGTAGCAACAGCCTCCACCAGAGCCAACATTTATATAGTTCTTATTGCACACCAGCCGCTGTTCTAAGCATCTACACATATTCAATTATTTAATCCTCACAAAAACATCTGTGACAATGGTGCTGTGATTATTCCCATTTTACGGATGAGAAAACTGAGGCACAGAAAGGTTAAATACCTGCCCAAGAGCAATTCTATCCTTTTTATATATTGGATTCCCATATATAATCTCATTTATTTATTCATTCTTTCATCCAGTCAGTCAACAGATATGCATTGAGTATCTTCTATGTTTCCTCTGAAGCAATGTTTATTTCATTTTAAAATGAAACTTGTTGTTTCCAGCTCCTGCATGCTTTGACTAGCATCCCTCTGCTCCCTGCATCCTCAAATGGCCTCCAATGGCCCCTGTGGGCTGTGCCACGGTGCACTGCCCAGATTGCCCATCAGCATCCACGCACTTGTTCCTCTGGCATCCAGGAGTGTGGGCTCTGATGGCTCTCGCAGAGTCCTTCTCTGGGAATTGCACTGGACTGAAGAGAACTGTGTGGCCTTAGGTTCTGGCTCCTCTCCAGGGGGCAGCCAGCAACCAGGGACTGACCGTTGTGGAGGCACAAAATTGAGACCCCTTGATTCCATCCAGGACAACTCTGCAGGGCCGCCCCAACTCCTGATGCTCCTCAGGGGGTCGGCTGAGGCCTCTGTTGCAGTGCATCACAGCCCAACTTCTGCCAGCCCTGCCACACTCCCTCCCTCACAGGTGTGGTTCCCGCGCCCACTCCCCCGAACGCCATCTGTCTCAGTGACTGTGGCTGGGAAACTCCACCTAAGAGCCCTTACAAAAGCATTTGTCCCCAGCCAGAGCTGCAACCAGCTCTGTGTCCCCTGCAGTCCCTCCCTGACTGAGACCCAAGCAAAGGGAGCCCTGGTGCATGGGACTTTCACAAAGGGCCTTGGTGGCACTGCAGCCCCAGGGTCACCTCAGTCTCCACAAGTCCTGAAAGCCTTGGAGGTGGTCGGGTTTCTCTATTTATATGTTGTAGTACATTAGCTAATTAGCTTTGTTCCCAGGCCCCATTACTGTTTCCTCCAGTGTATCCTGGCCTCGACTCTAATGACAGGCAGCCACTCTGGCCCCTGGGAAGATGCTCTCTTTCAGGCCACAGGGATCAGCTGGGGAAGGAGAGAGGAAGGAGAGGGGAGATTGCATTACGGGGTGTCAGGGAAGGGTCACAGCTTCCCCACCTCCTTGTGCCTTTGAGCAAGGAGAGCACACTCAGCACTTCCCCTCCTGCAGGAGGCGTCTTTCCCAGCCGGGCCGAGGAAGGCCCGATGGTAAGTGGTCCAGCTCCACTCTATTCTTAAATGGCCCATCTTTAAAAATAGCCTACATCTGCCCCAGACATGACCCCTAACATTTCTTATATTTAATTGCAAATTACTGTCTCAGCAATTCTGTAGGCTTCCCAATCTGGCCGAAACCCAGCAATAAAGGCAGAAAACAAATGGAGGTAGAACCCGCAGTCTGCAGAGGCGATTTGAGACGTGGACATGAGGGCTCATGGGTAATCCTGCTTAGCATAAACCAGCCAGCAGAATTTACTGTGAAGGAGCTCCAAGGTCACCACGCCCAGACCCTGCGTAGAGCCACGGCCAGTCCAGACACTGTCTTCCGAAGAACGGGAAACAGAGTGACATTGGGACCAGGCAGCCTGGCCTATCATCACCCCTCAAGGCCCGGACAGCACACCTATTTAGTGAGTACCTACTATGTGCCAGGCTGTGAGCCAGTAGTGCTCAAAATCTTTGGGGTTAGGATGCCTTTACACTCTTAACAATTATTGAGGACCCCAAAGCACTTTAACTCTTACTTACCATATAAGAAATCAAAACCGAAGGATTACACACATATTCACATATTCACTCACTTAAAAATAACAATAACAAACCCATTACCATGTTAACATGTAACATATTTTATGAAAATATACCATATTTTACAGAATGAAGACATTTAATGAGAATAGCAACATTGTTTTATATATTTGCAAATCTCTTTAATGTCCAGCTTAATTAAGACAGCTGGATTCTCAGATCTGCTTCTGCATTCAGTCTGGCACGATATCTTGTTCTGGTTAAAATGTATGAAGAAAATCTGGCCTCACACAGATCCGTAGCTGGAAAAGGGAGAAGTGTTTTAACAGCCTTCTCAGATAACGATGAATATTCTTTGGTACTACGCCAAAACTTGACAAGTGGTTAAGTGTGGCTGCAAGGTAAAATCTGAAACCGTGTCAGTGGACTTTTCTACTCTGTCACATTAAAATCCACCGGTCTGTCTTGCACTTTGAAGAGGCCTTTTAGCCATGTATGATTTTATAACATCATTCATTGGTCATTTGAGATTGCTTCACTGACTCATGCAGATCCTCCAAATATTGACACATTTCATTATACAATATTAACAGTTCAGTCATCAGTAGCACCACAGTTCTTATCAGAGATGTTTCATGAGAAGATGTCAAGCTCACCGTGGCAGGTAAAGTTTTCCAAACCTCTGATTTTCACTTAGCTTGAATTTTATCATTGGCAACAAATACTGCCAGTTGCTTTCCTTAAAGTGACAGGCTCACTTAGTTCATTTTTGGGAAAACATCTGCCAAAGGCCCAAATCCCAATAAGCAGGGTTTGTCAGTTGTCCCTTCATGAAAAAAGCAATGACTGACTCAGCTCACAATTCGGACAGTCACACGTGGTTTTCCGTGACACTCCCTTCAACCCTGGGCTTTCTGATACCAAGTGCTTTATATGTACTTCCCACTTTGTTTTACACAGATTATTAAAAAGACATGTACTCAAGGGTCAAGAGTCCATAAAGTTAACCATTTTACTGCCTCATTAAGAACGTTCTTAAGTGAAACTGGCATGCGTTTTAATGCGCGTGTGTGATGGTGAAGACTACGATGCCTCCTTGTACACCTTAGTGGCACTTCCGTGATTTGTACTAAGAAGCCAGCAGTTTACCCACCACCAAGGCAAATGTCAATAGGATAAAAAATGCAAATAATGCCCTGGAGTTATTATGAAAATAGTTTTGACTCGAAGACCCCCTGAGTCTGGGGGACCCCTAGGGTCTGCAGACCACACTTTGAGAACTGCTAGGCTAGGGGAGTGCAGCAGTTTCTGCCCCTCCAGAAACTCTCAATCAGGGTGGAAGATAGACCATAAATAGACACAATTACCATACGATATAATGAGGGCCAGGATGGAGACGTGGCGGAGAGAGTGATTTGCTTTGCCCTGTGGAAACTGGCAAGGGTTTCACAGCGTAGGAAACTTTTGAAATGGATCTTCCCCATAGTGTAACGGTTAGCACTCTAGACTGTGAAATTGGTCTTGAGGGTTGAGTAGGAGTTCATCCAGAAAGAGAAGGCGGATCTTTATATTTCCAGTTTCAGAAGGACAGGTCCTAGGAAAGCAAGGCTTTTGGAAACAAGTACAAGAGAGAAAATAAACAGAAGAGTTCATATTATTAATAAATAATTCTATTGGCCACCATCATGGAACACTGACAACATACCTCACACTACATTTGCATTATCATATTTAATTCTCTCCCCAAACCTATGCAAATCATGTAAGTATTCTCTTTGTTCAGAGAAGTTGAGTAACTTCCTCAATGACACAGAGTAAATTCATGGGGAAAATCAAGACTGAAACCAGAACTGCCTGTCTCCAAAGGCCACTTTTGTTCTTTCTACTTCCTTTCCTAAGCCAAGAGAAAGAGCACTGTCTTGAGCCACCACAGCTCCAGCCTTCAGTTGTTCCCTACAGTTGAACAAAAAAGATCCAGTCCCTTCCACTTGGCATTCAAGGCTTCCCAACCCAGCCCCACCTCCCCTTCCAGCCCTGCCTTCTGTGAATCCCTGGTCCAGCCACACTGGGGTCCTTTCCTCTTATCCAGACTCGCTTCTGGGCTGTACCTGAGCAATGACCTCCCCCAGGAGTCCCTCCCCCTTTCTCCTTCCATCTTCATCTACCGTTGGAATCCTACCAACCCTCTCGGGCTCAGACAAGCCCTCATTTCCAATCCTCTGCGCCTCGTATTTGTGTTGATGTCATGCATCACGGTCTGCCTACAGCTAGTGATGAATTTCTTTATTCACTCCTCAAACCTAATAACCCCGCCACTGGACCATAGTCTCTTTGATGGCTGGGACCACACTGATCTAAGAATATCATCTCTTGGTTCTTGCACTTGCTCTTTGAGCCTCAGTTTCCCCCTCTGTAAAATGGGGATACCAGCATCCTACCTCATAGGGTTGCGGTGAGGAGTAAATGCATTCACGTATGTCAAGTGCTTAGAAAACTGCCTGGCACGTAGTAAGCACTCAATCGGTGTGAGCTGCTTTTGTTGTTATTATAGGAATAATAATTACTGTTGTTGAATATCATTAAAGGGGAGGAGGTGAGCACATTTCCACCCCATATCAGTTTCATGGCCCACTTTCTCATAATAAGGGCAGGCTCTGTTAGCATCGTGCATTTCAACCCAGTCTAGAAGCATGAAAATATGTCCAGATATTTATTACTTTGGTTTTCCTGCAAGCAGTTCTATTCCTGGGGGCTTATTGCAGTTGGGTCCCTCTGTTCCGTTCCTCATGCCTGCCAAACCTCCATGGACCTGAGGAGCCTGAAAATAACTGAGCCAGGCCCTATAGCCGAGTCCCAGGGAAGGTCCGGGGCACTCAGAGCCCTGATTAAAAATGCAGCCAGGTTGGCCTCTCTCTCCTTTTTATTTATTTATTTATTTATTTATTTATTTTGTGAGGAAGATCAGCCCTGAGCTAACATCCGTGCTAATCCTCCTCTTTTTGCTGAGGAAGACCAGATCTGAGCTAACATCTATTGCCAATCCTCCTCCTTTTTTTTTCCCCCCAAAGCCCCAGTGGATAGTTGTATGTCATAGTTACACATCCTTCTAGTTGCTGTACGTGGGACGCGGCCTCAGCATGGCCGGAGAAGCGGTGCGTCGGTGCGCGCCCGGGATCCAAACCTGGGCTGCCAGTAGCGGAGCGCACGCACTTAACCACTAAGCCACGGGGCCGGCCCATCTCTCTCCTTTTGTAGTTCCACCCAACTACCCTCTGTGGGCTCCTTGGGTGAGGCAGCCCATTCAGTCCTGCTGGGCACCTGAAAGCAGAGAGATAATCAGTGCATTAAACTTGGATCTCTGCTGCTGTCACTCTAATAAGCAGGCATGGAGAGCATTCCTGTCCTGGGCTCTGCCCCGCCTAAAGCAGGCTGGCAGGTTGCTGTCAGTGTGCCGGGATTGTTTTTAAGGTGAGCGGACAAAGAGCCCCAGAATGCCAGCTGCCCCGGGTTTGGTTACTCTGTTCTTGATATGCGACGAGCTCTTGGCATTGCGTGAATTCTGAAGAAGGCAGGATGTAGTTTGCGAGCTTCAAAGGGCAACTCAAGAACATCAGTCACATCGGGATTCCTGGGTCCTATTTCCAAACCCGCTTCCTGCCTGCAGAGACATTTATAAGAAATGGTGAACAATTCCGTGTAAAGACTTGCTAGAGATCATTCATTACTTCCAACTTGTTTCATCATCTTTCTAAGGTTGGTACAAGGGTTCTTCCCAGTGCCAGTGAGAGGTACAATTTCTGTGGCCTTGGCTCAGCCATGGTCTCCATGATGGTGATGCTAGCACTTTCTACACGCCAGCAAATGGGTACAACACTTCACATGCATTGTCTAACTTCATGCCGAGCACAGCCCTTGGGGGGCCTCTGGATATCTCTGTTTTACAGATGAAGAGACTGCAGCTCCAAGGGGATAAGTCACTTGTCGGAAAGTCACGTCTCCTGGAACCCGGAACCTGGAACCAGGAACCAAGCCCAGCAAGACCAGATTCCACAATGGAGCACTTTCCCTCTCCACCTCCCTGGCCTCTTTGCCATCGTGTTAGCTGAAATGAACTGGGGAAAAGTTGGAACTAGTATTTCGGGGGAGTCTCTACCTGCCCCAGACCTTTTACCCATGCATTGTTTTCTTTCATCCTGAAAACAGCCTTGTGAGGTGGGATTATCATCTCCAGTTTACAAGGATTCAGAGGCTCAACCTGTCAATTGACTTGCCCGTGTCACAAGCCTTGGGCACAGCAGGATCCAGACTCAGGTCAGTGTGAGCTCCAAGCCCGTGCCCTTCCGGCCACGCTCATGGCTTCAGTTGTGCTAGGACCTCTGGTTCTCCTGGGAGGGCCAAGGGAAACTCCTGTACGTGAGCATGCTCGACAGGGCTGGTCGCCTCCAGTGAGAGGAAAGGGGAGAGTAAAGGTCTGATACCAAAAGGTTTGGGGGGAGAGGGCTGCCTTGAGACCGAGAAGGGCGGGAAAACAAGAAGGCAGGTCCCTGCTAGTGTGGGGACAGGGAATTGGGGGAGAGACGGGCTGGTCCTATGACCGTGCCTGTTCTCCTTCCATCAGGATCAGGAGCGCCCAGCCCTCCAATTCCAGATGTTTCCAAACTTCAGGACCTAGTTTAAGTACCACACTGTCTATGGAGCCTCCCTCCAGCCCACGCTGACCCCAATCTCTGCTAGCATTTTGAGTCTGTGCCTCTCTACCTGGCTTTCAATTACACACAGCCGCATACTGTGCTCTGTCTCGAGGGTCTTGAGATAGAAAGTTCCCATCAGATAAGAGGTTACCAGTGAAATAGGAAGCTGCTAAGAGGAACGATATTGTCCTGTTCATTCCTTTTTTATTACCCAACAGAACCCAGAAGCCTGGCAAAAATGAATACATGCTCAAACAAATACATGTGGTCTTGAATCCTTCCCATTTTATAGAGAAAAACAGAAGAACTCCTATAAATTAGGTCAGCAGCTCCAGAATTATCTGATTTTCTCTAACATTAAATCTCCTGATGGCTACTACACCCCAAATCAAAGCCAAATAAACGTGATTGATTTTAGAAGGAGGAGAGGGGAAAGAGGGAGAAGGGGAAGGGGAGAAGAGGCGGGAAGAAGGGGAGCTGAGGAGGGGTGGGAGGAGGGGAGGTGTGGGAGGAGGAGGAGGGGGAGGAGATAGAGAGATGAAGAGGTGATGAGGGGTGGGGGGAGGGGGGGAGATGAGGAGTGGGTGGAGAGGGGAGGAGAATTTTGCTCTAGAATGGGACACGGAGCTTAAAACTAAAATGGGTACAAAATCAGACTGGAGACAGAAATAGCACTCTTTTTCTCAAGCATGAATTCTATTTTGCTTAATCTAAAAAGAGATTTTTATGCCATGCAAACCTCGCCTTCTGTGCCTGCTTCACCAAGATGTAGGATAATTGACTTTATCGAGTGTGGAAACCTAACCCGCCGTAGAATGAACTACATTTGAGACGCTGTCAGGTTAATCTCAACAGAACTCTGGCGACAAGGTCAAATTTTGAAGCAAAACAAAATAGACAAGCAGGAATTTGCAGCTGACCATCCCTCACGTGGCATGGCGCGGGCAGTCACCGTGAGGGTACTCCAAGCAGGCAGCGGGAGCACTTGCTTCCAGCTAACAGTTAACATTCCAGGCCCCGGGTGCCACCACAGCGTCTGACATAGGAGATGCCCCACAAACGTGTCACCTGTTCGAATCCCTGAGTTTACAAACACAATCAACAGATCATCAAATTTAACCACTTACATTAACATCAGGATTCACCAGCTAGTCTCAATACCGGCCAGATCGCAGACCCTCTTTACAACGTGGTTTCCATATTTGCTTATTTTGTCATGTATTATTAATAATGGAACTCACAGAGGATACGGGCATTCTGGGTATTTATACGTGACTAGGACCTTACTGCGTCATTCATATCTGTACTGTCAGATCAGGATTGACCAGACTCGGATCTGTAACATACGCTGCACGTCTTGTTCTTGTCTTTTCTCTCACTTACCGTGGTTCAGACTTACATATTTGTGAGTTTACTTGTTTTGTGTCTGTTCACCCCCCTACAAATACTGATGTCTGTGAGGACCAGAATCATTTCTGTTTTGTTCGCCACATGGGTCCCCATATATAATATTCACGTGGCACCAATACAATGCATGACACACGGCAGGTGGCTGACAAACCTTTATTGAATGAACGCAGAGACATGCACTTTTGTGAGGGCAGGCCACACACAATAATGCTGAGCCTGGCAGAGCTACATCTCTGTTCTGAAAGACCTCCCTTTAATGCAGTCACAGCAGATACAGGGCACAGAGGGGGCCAGAGCGAGCCTCTGGGGAGACCGAGGGGAGAGCACTCCCCCCCAGCACATGTTCTGGACTCGGGGCCCAACCCCAATCCTCTGGGCAGACTTCCCGTGAAATGACTTCTCCAGTGGCTTCCCAGAACCCTTAGAATACAACCCAACTCCTGCCAGGCCTCCCCTTTGACCCCATCAGACCCCTGCCCTGCTGCTCCCTCAACCACAGCCACACTAGCCCCCCAGCCAGGCTTGTTCCCACCTCCAAGCCCCTGGGACTCTCAGGTCTGAGGGTGGCCGGCTCCTTATTATTTGGATCTCAGCTCAAACGCCACCTCCCAAAAGAGGCCTCCCTGACCTCCTACTTATCTGGACCTGGAATGACTCTGATCTTGATTTTGCTTGTTTGTTTCTTGCTTGCTTGTAAGCACCAAGAACTGAGACCAGGCCACCTTTTACTTATTCTTTTAGCCCAAATCCCAGCACAGGGCAACACACAGAATGCGCTCGCTAAATATTTATGTGAATGAGTGAGTGACCGGGTAACGGACTGAACGCACGTGCTCAGATAAATAGCGAGAACCAAGACAGCTTCCCAGAGCCCGTTCAATGCCAGGCCCGGCCAGTAATGGAACTAATCCCAAGATCCATGGGACAGTGAGGCAAAAGCTCTCGAGAAGAGTCTCCCCGCCATGTCAGAATGGGCTCTGGGTCCAGAGGAGGCCTGGTAGTTTTTATTTTTACTGAGCACTGACTATATGGCAAGCATTTGACATGCGAGCCTTTGTTTAACCACAGCCTCCCTCTGAGTGGTCACCATGGTGATTCCCATTTCACAGAAAAGGAGACAGATGGGGAGGCTAAGCAACTTGTTCGAGGTCCCTTGGCTGTAAAGTCACGGACCTCCTCCGGCCTGCCCCTGCAGACCCAGTGCTCAGATGCCACTCCCTCCTGCGTCCCTGCACATCCCCATGTCCGTGTGTAGTCCGTGCCCAGAGGGGACAATGCAGTAAAAGAGCTCTCTGGGTGCAGCCGATCCTATTCCTTCAGCCCACAAGCTTCTACCAGGCCCTTGCTCTGTGTGGGTCCCAAGGCCAAGGGCTGGGGACACAGAGCAGCGAGGCTGAGCCCCACTCTCCCATAGCTCAGGGACATCCACGTCACAGCAAGCCGTACCGCAGTGGTCTTCTAGAAAGTTTTTTCTTAATTAAGGGTAAATTAAAATTCCTTGGGTTTTGAGGATTTCTTAAAATTCCTCAGAGGGGGCGGGCAGTGGTGATGGTATATGGAGTGAGTACTAGTGTCTGAATTCAGGGGAGACGCTTGAGGTAGGGGAGGAGGGCTTGGCCAGACAGCAAGCTGGTTTGGTGGGCTGGCCTCCCAGGGCTTGCCCCAGTTTGGAGCCATTTCCTCCCCAAATTCCTACTCCCCAGCCCTCCAGCCCTGAGCCCTGGACCCAGGCCGAGGACCCGAGGGCACTGCTGTGGGGAAATGTGCGCTCCTCAGCATTTTGTAGCAGGTCTCGGAATACAGGCCCCAGGACCTCTGCTGAGACACAGGAATTTTTCAATTTGAAGCCCAGAGTTCATTTTTTCTCTCCCTCTTTCTTTCATTCATTCATTCCTGGCCAACTGCACATTCTGTCCTCCTCCCACCGCGAAGCCCATTGTGATTCTGGAGGCCTCGCAGCCCACCGCGCACAGTGGAGGCTCCCTCTTCCAGGTTTCTCTGTCGAATAGCTGGTCAAGACAGAGCCGTTAGGAGCAAGACTCGGTAACTAGCTTTTTAATTTCATGGCGAGAGGTTGTCAGGACAGTGCAGAGAAAATTGCCAACGATTCGGAGAGTGGCCCATGAATCTGGGGCAGAGCAGGCGAGAACAAGGGAGCACTTCAGCTGAGGGGAGTGCGGTGCTGGCAGCCATTTGGATGAGAAAGTTCTCTTCTTCCAAATTTCTTTGATTCGGATCCCATGTTAATTTAAAAAGATCGATTCAGCAATATTTCACCCTTCCTCAATAAAGTGCTTTAGATGGCTGAGAAAGAAAAGGAGAAATGGTACTCTAGGGATGCTTCTCCAGGGGGAATAAGCACCAGTTGATCATAGGTCGCTATGAAACGGGGGTCATAAATTTGAGGGAGAATTGTTGTACTTCCAAATCATTTTTGCAAAGCTGGGTTACAGCACAAGTAGACCTCCTGATTAAGGCACTCTGTCCGAGTGAAAAGATCTACATCTCAACCCCAAGCTCAGCCACTGCTGCTGTGTGACTCTGGGTTAGGGGCTCTCCCTCTCTGAACTCTCCAGATTGAGAGGGTTGAATAAAACAATCCCTAATATCCTTTCCCACCTCTATGCTTCTCTGCTTTCACCAAGCCCATCAGGAATCTTTTCATTACCTTAAACTGGGGTCTCTGGTCTCTTGTGTAGAACTCAGATAGGTCTGAATTGAGAGGACTGGTCTGTGACCCCCAAGGAGGTGAGCGATAGAACGGCGTCAGGAAGGACGGTTCCATTTTGCCCTGTCACACCAACCAAGATGCCTCAGCTGGATATGCTCAGGCAACTTAACACTTACAATAAAAATGTCATAAACTTGCACTGGGGTTTTGTTTCGTGGTTTCCAGAACTCTCTCAAATATGTTTCTTACAACGACCCTATAAGTGAGGTCCTATTATTTGCCCATTTCCCACATAAGGAAAGTGAGGTTCACATGCCCAAAGGCTGACTAAGTCTGACCAGAACCCCCTGCCCAGCACCCTTTGGCTTGCTCTGAGCTAAAGATAGACAAGGGTTGCTCCCAGAGACGTGGCTTGTGAAGGGCAAGAGAAGTCAGGTGCATCTTGTCAGTTCCCTCCCTCCTGCCTCACTTGCAGCCTCACATTGTCCCTTAATTGGCTGTGTCAGCCCAAGGCCCTGAGTCTCAAGCAACATAAACAGACTCCAGGTGATTTAGGCTGAAAGAGAATTTAACGGAAGGATACGGGCAGCTCACAGAATAGACAAGAAGGCTGGAGAAGTAGGTTGAGTAAGCAGGCAAGAAAAAAGGGAGGTCACACAGCAAGACTCACAGCACAAACTCTTGCTACAGAACCAGCCCAGCAACGTCCCCACTGCAGCTGCTACAAAGGCAGAGCCTCTGGTACCGTGGCCACCCCGGCACTGTCTCTGCTGGCCTCGGCCGTGTGCCTGCACCTGGGCTGCGAGGGAGGCCAGGAAAGCAGGCATCTGGCTCTTTCACCTTCTGTAGGAAGGCTCTGCCTCCCAACAAGTCTCAGAGGGTGCAGGATACCCCCAAAATAGGAAGGGCACTGCAGTGCCAGGCAGCCAAATAGATGGTAAACATGTATCACAAATAGATGATAAACATGATCAGTCAGGTTAAGCTAGGTAACACTGTGGTAACAAAAAACTCCTAAATCTGAGTGGCTTGAAAACACCAAAGATTTATTTCTTCACTCTACATATCCATCAAGGGTCAGCTGGGGGCTCTGCTCCAGGTCATCCTTAACCCAGAGCTCAGGCTGATGGAGCATCCACCATCTCAAGTATTGCCCAATGTCACCATGGCAGAGGGAAAGAGAGATCTGGAGCAGCAATTAAAGGCTCTAGTTTAGAAGTGACACACGTCACTTCTACTCATGGCTCATTGGCTGGAACTAGTCACACGGCTCTGCCATGGGGCCAGCAGGTGCAATCTTGCCTTGCATCTAGTAGGCAGAGAGCTGGGAATATCTGGTTAATAGCATTAATGATGCCCACAGTCTAGTGCATGGAGCCTGCCAACCGGAGCCCTCCTAGGGAGGAAGTAGAAGAAAAAGGCACTGAAATGGAGGCAGGACACCTGAGTTTCATTCCAGGTTGAACCACTGGAACCTGTACATTCCTCTAGCACTCCTGAGGGCTAGAGGAAAGCCC
Source organism: Diceros bicornis minor (assembly GCF_020826845.1). Lineage (NCBI taxonomy): Eukaryota > Metazoa > Chordata > Mammalia > Perissodactyla > Rhinocerotidae > Diceros > Diceros bicornis. The sequence goes on along the minus strand of NC_080740.1, from coordinate 87,393,512 downwards.
CCCTTTGGGGTGTCGTAACAGAAGGCAGTCCACTCAAACTGTCCAGAGCACGGCCCACTAGGGAAGCACTGGAAGGGCCGGGAGTAATCAGAGTCAAAAGCTGAGCCCGGCCTCCTGAATCTCAGGCAGGCAGACAGCCTCATCTTTGCACGCAGGCTCCTTAGCCACCACACTGTCTCTCCAGAAAGACAGGCACTTCTCAGTAGCCCTATGCTCCCTCTGGAAATAAACCCTCTTCTTGCAACTGGCTGACAGGCAGCAGGAGCTGGGATGTCTGGTGTGTCCACACGCCTCTTGGGCCCATACTCTGTTTCACCTGCAGAGAGGTGACAGGCCAGGCCAAGTCCCAGGAAAATGCAGGGAAGCAAGGCATTATGAGCCAGGGTCTGCCTGCACCTCTGAGGGTCATCCCACATCTCAGTTCTGACTGGCCTCCCAGCCCCTCCTAAAGCTGTAATGCTGACACTTCTAAAAGGAGTGAAAACAACTATTGGTACCATCTTGCCCAATGACCAACAGACTACACATCTCAGCTCCCTTCAGCACCCAGTCCAGGGAAAAGTGCGGTTGTAACTTCTGAGATAAGTAGGTTTCGTAGATACAGACCACTAGTTTCCTCCTAACATGCAGTTGCCACTTCTTCCTTAATAATATGCACCCCAATTTTCAACTGGAGGTTGTACCAAAAAGCTCCAAGACTACATTTCCCAGCCTGCCCTGCTCTATGGCCCGGAGACTTCAGCAGTCATCTTGGATCATGAGGGAGCACTTTCAAGATGGCGGAAGGAGCCTGGGAGCCTGAGGGTCATGGACCTGCCCTGTCAGCCCAGGACTGCCTTCCTCCACAGTTTTCCATGAGACACACGAACGTCTGTCTTTTGTAAGCAACTGTTATTTTGTGGTTTATGGTTACTAGCAGCAAAATGCAACTCAAAACAGCTAGAGTAGAGGCAAAAAAATAATTGTTACCCACTCCTGTCTTCAAAGGAGTGTGGGGCTTGTTAAACGGATGACCCTCACATTTGGATGACCTCTTCCATGGGCCTGGAGATGCAAAAGTAGGCCTGGAACTGAGTTTGGAAGAAAGAATTCGAGAGAGCTGACTTGCAGCGCATCCCATCCTGAGAATTTGGCATTCCGCCAGCAAACCACAAGGGTGGTGGAGAAGAGGAGACAGGGCAGGGGAGAGGGGAGAGGAAATAATGAGTTGGATGGAGGCTGGTGCACTCATGGGGAGAAATAGCTGACCACGAATCCCTCAGGACATGGAAAGTCCTCTAGGAATAAGAAAGTTGAAGGTACAATTTGAAGTTTGTTTTTTTTTTTTTTTTTTTTTTTTTTTTGTGTGTGAGGAGATCAGCCCTGAGCTAACATCCGCCAATCCTCCTCTTTTTTTTTTTTTTTTTTTTGCTGAGGAAGACGGCCCTGGGCTAACATCGGTGCCTATCTTCCTCCACTTTATATGGGACGCCGCCACAGCATGGCTTACCAAGCAGTACTTCGGTGCGCGCCCGGGATCCGAACCAGCGAACCCCGGGCCGCCGCAGCGGAGCGCGCGCACTTAACTGCTTGCGCCACCGGGCCGGCCCCGGAAGTTTGTTTTTAATGTTGCTGAAATGTCAGTCTCTCCTTTGATACCTGCAGAACTTCAGTCAGTACCAAAGAATCAAGATGCTGAGTTTCCCATGAAAACCCATAAACTAAGATGAATACAGTAGAGGCAGGAGCTCTGAAGCAGAAGTGACCAGGGAGAATATGCAGAAATTGTAGAGGGGTCAGGCTCGGCCTTCTGCAGGACCTAGGATGGCCATTTGGGAGGCAGTCTTAGCTAGATCTCAAGGGGCAATGAAGCCCCAGCCAACATCTGCCACATGAGATGACTCTTGTAGCTTCCTCACTGGTCTCCCTGCCTCCAGCTTCACCGAGTCCAATCACATTGTGCTGTCTCAGAGAAATCTTTATAAATTTCACATCTGATGCTGGTCCTGCCCTATTTAAAACCCTTGTCTGCACCCCAAGGTCAAGTTCAACCTCTGAAATGGTAGCCTTTGAAGCCCCAGCCTACTATATGAACCTCACCTCTTGTCCCCATCCCACCCCAAATATGTGCTCTGCAACCCCGTGAAGCTCATGGGACTTGCAACCATTTTCAGAATATATCCGTGCTCTTCAAGCCTCTGAGCTTTTGCTCAAGCTATACCCTCTGCCTGGGACCCTGAGCCTCTCCCTTCTCTACCTACTTATCCAGGAAAAGTTCTTAATCACAACAGAAATGAATTCTGGCTGGTTTAAACAGTAAAGGTATGTAATACAGCATATGGTGTGGCTCCCAGAATCCCTGGAAGGGCCAGAGATCCAGGCTTGGAGATGACATGGATAGGAGCCACACCCCAAATCACACCACTGTTCATTCCCTGGAGATGCCACTGCCCCAGTGCGGGGACAGACATGGCATCGAGTGCCTCTGATGCTGCCCATGTAGGTATTGGATACCCCTGTGGGACTCCACCATGGCTGCCACGCCCTCGCTTGCTTTTTCACATGTCTATCTGCTGCATCAGAGTGCCAGAATGGCCTCTGATGTCTGGAATCAAGGCCACATGTTGGGAAGCTGGGAAATCAAGTCTCTGGGCTCTGAGGTAGAAGGGGTCCCTGCTTCTTGCCAAGACTCATAAGCTGAGGGATTGCCCAAATACAGGAAGGGTGTTCAAAGGCACTTCTTCTAGAAAGAAGGCAAATGCCCACTGCACTCATTAGGACTCCCTCGAATGCCACCTTCTTTGTGATGTACCCAAGGCTGCCTCAAGCAGAGTCACCTGAGCCCCCTCTGTACCCACTTCCATCCTCAGGCACTCTATTGATGACCTCCCTCTAGGTTCTGAACTCCTCCAGGATAAGGGCCAAGGCACAGTTCATATATGTATCTCACCTCTCCCCCACTGCATCTGTCTGTACCTACAACAGAATACGGACACCATTATTTTAAGTGAACAAATAAGTGTTCAGATCCACTATCAAGGATATGCACTGCAAGAAGGACAAGGCTCTCAGTGGATGTTGCGGGGGAATTGTCGCCAGCGGGTAATAATAATAACTACAATATATTGAGCACTTAGTATGTACTGATTTCCATGCTAGGTACTTTATGTACAATATTTTATTTATTCCCAAAAATTCCAGGAAGTAGGACCTATTTTGATCCTCTCCTTTTTGCAGGTGAGGAAACTGAGACCTGTTAGATGTGTTAAGTAACTTGCCAAAGGCACTCAGCTAGCACTGTCGGGATTTGAGCCCAGGCAGTCTGGCTCCAGGGCCTGGGCTTGAAACCAAAAGGCTACACCATAGGGTTGGCCAGAGAAGGCAACGGAAGGAAGTCAGGCAGCTGGCCCAGCACTCACTTCCTGTGTGAGCCCATGGGCACCTTCCAGGGCCTTCCTGCATCTGCTGTCTCAGGGGGACGGTAAGCACACAGGGTTGGAGATCCCTGTTGCTTTCATGTACCCCTGTCCTTGAACCCAGAAAGATATGAATGTCCCCGCATAGCCTGGAATGCCCAGCAGAGCAGGCAGACTTCTCACTCTTCTCTCTGTATTGAATCAGCTTGCCTTTTTCACTAGACATCCTTTAATCATAATAATTTGAAATGACAACATGTTAAAAACACCGCAGCCTGAAATGCTATCTGAGATGCATGTTTGGTGGGAGAGGCAGTGATAGTACTGATTGGTGCTGAGGGCTCCTGCTTATTAAAGTCCTGTTTTCTTAGTGTGTATTTGGATCCAATCTGTCATTAGAGAGGCTGAAAAATATCAGAAAGAGACAAGCAAAAAGCAGCAGCCGAGATCACATGGCGCAGATGGAGTCCATACGCTACAGACAGGCAATCTCGAGAAACTCTGGATGCTCTTAATTAAGCAATGAACAGCTGTCCAGCCTGAGAATGGGCAAGGCTCTTTAGATGAAGATATGGAAGCAAAAAGAAAAAAGGCCACATGATGGACATGAATAGGGACCAAAAACTTGTCTATACCAAGTGGCTGTGGTGTCTAAATGCGGCCCTGGGTTCAGTCTTAGGGCTCTGGAATGCTCTTGCTTGAGGACCAGGATCTTGCATCAGAAGGATGGAAGGTTGCCAAGGCAACCAACAGACTGACTTCTAACCTTGGGGCCTGCTCCCAGCCCCAGCCTCCCAGTCCAGGTTAGTCATATACTACAGACAGCTTCCCAGATTGTACCTGACTGCTCTGAATATTGGTCGAGGGCAGTACCAAAAATCCTAAATGGGGGCCGGCACAGTGGCATAGTGGTTGAGTTCACGCGCTCTGCTTCAGCAGCCCAGGGTTTGCAGGTTTGGATCCCAGGTGTGGACCTATGCACCACTTATCAAGCCATGGTGTGGCAGGCATCCCACATATAAAGTAGAGGAAGATGGGCATGGATGTTAGCCCAGGACCAGTCTTCCTCAGCAAAACGAGGAGGATTGGCAACAGATGTTAGCTCAGGGCTAATCTTCCTCACATACACATAAAAAAAATCTTAAATGGCCTTATCCTATACTTAGAAGAGCAAATTTCCCATTCACTCATTCATTATTTTTTTCATTCATCCATCATATATTTACGGAGAGCCTGTATGTACCAGGCACTGTTCTAGGTGCCGGGGACTCAGTGATGAAGGAAACAGACAATCTCTGCCTTCATGGAATTTAGAGGTTAGTGGGGGAGACAGAGGTTAATCAAATAACCTCCCAACCCAAATACAAATTCATGACTGCAGTATGTTACTAAACTTTTGCTAAGGAACAGGAATTATGCTAAATGGGATTGCAAAATGGCGCTTAATCCTCTGCAAGGTCCTGAAGAACTGAGGCTCAGCGAGGTGATGGCCCAAAGTAACAGAGCTGGAATTCCAATCCAGCACCATCTGACGCAAAAAGCCCCTGCACTTGGCTTCTTCTTCATATTTCCCCTTGGCAACCTATGAATCTCATTTCTTTTCCAGCTCCTGCCCTTTCTTCTTTGAAATTTGACTTGAGCTTGTGGAGTTTCCATCCTTTCATGCAGTCTTTGACATAAAATATTCCAGCACCTAATATGTGCAATTCACTGGGCTCAGGGAACTTGTCAGACAAATTTTAACACTGAGAACCAACAACGATTTTTTCCTCAAGAATACCTGAAAACCAGATTACTACTACCTGGGCCAAAGTTAAAACAGTATTCTGTGTAGACATTTCTAAAGGCCCTGGATTATTAATATAGCAATGGTGCTCTCTGGTGACCATTATTGTGCCTTACACTTTCCTTGACTTTGGGGAGGAGTGCATTTTGGATGTGGTGGCGGCCTCCTATGCAAGTTAGGATGAATAAGCCTCCCCTAGTCTTGATCACCTTTGCTCCTCATCTCCCCACCCCACTCAATTTATATCAATTAGACAGGCAAGGTCACAGGTATAGGGTGTAGCATCTTCTCACGGTTCAGAGTTCCAGCAACCCCGACACAGGGTCCCCATGACCCACGGTGAGACTGCCAAGGGGTGAACCGTTCCACTGCCAGTCTCCACAATCTTCAGGATCATTTATCCATTAGAGGATGACAGATTAATCCATCATCTCCCGCTAGAACGCTTCCTTCTTTTCTGAAGGTTGTGGCTACAAATGACCCCACACACACTCTCTGACTCTATCCCTTGACTATAGGAAACACAAAGGAACTTATGCATTCCCTTTGAGCTAGGTATTGTGCTACAGGCTGGAGGTACAGCGATGAATAAGTCATGGTTCCAGCCCTAAAGCTTACGCTCTAGCAGGAGAAACAGGTGGCTAATTAGCCTACAAATTATTCACTTTAATTACAATAATTGCTACAAGAATGAGGCTCTGAGAGTCTATATCAGTGAGACAAGAGCAGAATAGGTCTGAGGGTCAGAAAAGGTTTCCCTGAGGACAGAGCAAGTAAGCTGTGCTTTGCCAAAAGTAAAGAACAGGCTGGTCAAAGTGACCAGGTAGCTTGGAGGAGAATGAACATGGGGCCCAGGCAGCTTGAACTGGGCTTCTCCTGGGGCTAAAGGTGATAAGTGTGGGGTCAATTAGTAGGAATAGACATTAGGTAATCTCAAGGACGGTGAGGTATAAAGAGAGAATGTTTGTCATTAATCTACCCATTGAGGAAGATTGAGCTGATGTTAAAGGATGAGCATAAACACCTGAATATTTTTTGAGAGTTAATTTAAACTCTCTTGAATAGGAAATGTTGGAGGGGAGAGCATCTCTGTCTAGTCTGCATATTCCCAGGAGCCCAGGATATTGCAGAATTTATTATTTACATCCCCTCCACTGCTTATGTAAGATGAGGAAATAAAAATAGCAAACATAATTTCCAGGGTTGTGGGCAGGAGTTGAACTAATAATGACCAAAGGCTGAAAGGCAGAGAGGATAGTGGTGGAAGCCATGGGTTCCAATAGTGAACCGTGGCTACAAAAAAATCAGGATATAGAGCCTTACCTAGAATATGATGCCAGCTAGCTCTTAGGATGTAGTATACCTTAGGTTACACATTGCAAGATTTGCAAGAACTCAAGGAAACCCGAGTTCAAATTCTCCTTTTCTGCCTCTAGCTGTGTGATCAGGGCAACAAACTCTCTGTGCTTCCATTACTTCGTCTGTAAAATAGCAATGATGATAGTATCTACTTTTTAGATCGTTGTGAAGTAGCGTGTGCAAAGTGCTTAGCTTCACGCCTGGCATATTCCAATTACTCAATATTAGTTTATTATTATTATTGACAATATTTAATCTGGGAGGAAATCCACACACGTAAGATAAATCAGGGACACTTATTTTCTTCGTCACAATTTTCTGTTATTTTTCAATTTTCTAAAATAAGTATGCATTGCTATTAAAATTAGAAGGGGTTAAAATCCCACATATTTTTGAATAATAGAAATTTGACCAGTCTACTGTTGCCTAAATTTCCCGCATCATAGTGTTCAAGGAGGTCACAAGTGTGCATGTTAAAAGCACAGACTGTTAGGCCCCAACCCAGAAATACTGAATCAGAATCTCTAAGGGATAAATCTGTTCATCTATGCTTTTAACCGGCCCCACAGATGATTCTTATAATGGCGCACTGTTAGGACGTGCTAACACAGAGCGAGGGCCGCAGAGCCTGCGCGAGAACGACCAGCACACGCTGCAGCAATCACGAGGCCCTGGGCCTACAATTCCCCTACTGCCCAGCAAACTGGCGACAAGCCGGTCCGGAGCCTGCCGGGAGTTGTAGTTTCCCGGCCAGCCCTCAGCCTATAAGAAAGCCGGAGGCGATTGCCGAAAACTTCCCACCCCACAATGCAAAGGACGGCGGTGACGTCATCTGCAGGGCGTCCGGGATGGAGCGGGCGGTGTCTGCCGCCTCTGCCACCACCTCCGCGGCCTGAGAACCTGCCTCCTCCGCCACCGCCTCCGCCTCCTTTCCCTCCTCCTCTTTCCCGGGTTCCTTCGCTTCCTCTCCACGACCCAGGCCCTCTGTCTCTGAGAAGAGGCCGTATTCGGTCTCCTTCGCGGGTCCGGGGCGCAGCAATGGCGGACGGCAGTGGCGGCGGGGGCACGGGCGCAGTGGGCGGCGGTGGGGCGGGCCAGGCCTCGGCGGGGTCGGCGACAGGCGGGACGGGGGCCGGCGGCAGCGGCGGCCCCATCAACCCGGCCTCACTGCCTCCCGGCGACCCGCAGCTCATCGCTCTCATCGTGGAGCAGCTCAAGAGCCGGGGCCTGTTTGACAGCTTCCGCCGGGACTGCCTGGCCGACGTGGACACCAAGGTAGCTGAGGCCGCCCGGGCCGCGGGGGTTCGGGCTGCGCGTGAGGCCGCCAGGGTTGCAGCTTTGCTTTTTCAAAGCGGAGAGAACAACAAAAGATACCTTACAGACCTCGGCAGTGAGGTGCTAGACCGCTTGGGGCAGTACAGGGAGCTTTCTGAGTGATGCACACGTGGGTTCGGCTCCCAGCCCATCACGGTCAGCGGAGTGACTTAGCCCAGTCGCTTCTCTGAACTTGGGGATTCAGTACTGGTTTTAGAGCCTAGACCCTATCTTTCCCAAGATGGCACTCCTTTAAGCTCCTACGTAACAAATCTCAATATGTTAAGAACAGTGGAGGAAGCCAGATAAGTAAGCGTGAATGGTTTAGAATGTCCACCCATTCTCTGTTCACCGTTAAGGAGCTGACATTAAACACAGAATGGCCTGAATGCACAACTTTCAGCGTTTTATAACTATTCTTTTTCTCTAGCCCAGTGATTTGCAGACTTGAGTATGCAGTTGAATTAAGGTACATTGTTGTAGAACCAGCCCCCTTATTTTGTACTCCATCATGGATTACAGGGGATTTGGTGCCTATTTTAGATCCTGATGCCATAGGTGAACCCCCTAGTAAAATGCTATTTCACTTTACCTACTTGCCAAGGTCGTTTGTCTTCAATGAAGTCATGTGCGTTAAGTGTCAGACATGCAGTAGTTGATGGAATGTTCATTTTCTGCCTTTTCAGAAGCTTCTCTAACAATACTATGGTCGTAGATTTAGGAGGCTCTGTTACTGACTGGGCTCCTCCAGGGAAGTAGGAGCTCCTCTAGGCTCCTCTGAGCCTATCATGGAGATCTTTTGCCTACCTCACAGCAAGATTGTGAGCTTGAAACTAGACCTTAACCACAGGGAAAGGCCTAGTCCATTTATTCACTGAACTTTTACTGGCCTATTGTGTGCCGGGCTACATGGCTACAAGAACAAGTCACTACCCAGTCCTCAAACCTTGTACTCTAGGGTAGAAAATTGACATGTAGACCAGATAGTATGTATAGTAAGTGGTGTGTACTGTCATTCTCCAAGATTAAAAACCCAAGTAGAAATGCTATGCTTGAAATGAGGTATTGAATTTTCCTTATTTAAGGGTCCCAGACATGTATTGACAGAGCTTTCACCTTTCCCAGGACTCTGGGTGTTCTCAACTTCCCCACTCATATTTTTGGTGTCATTAGGTTTTATGTGGCTTAATGTAGTATGCTTGTTATTTAAAAAAAAAAAAAATGTAGGATTGAGAAGCTATCGGAGAGGGAGTTGGAGCTTTCCCCACTTAACACCACCTTAGTTGTGCTTTCTGGTAGTTACCAGGTTGTTTTATTTCTTGAAGAGAGTGTGGTTTTGGCACATCTTAAGTCCTTCGTTGCTTTAGCCCCATGGTTCTCAGTGTGATCCTTGGATCAGCAGCATCAGCATCACTGGAGAACTTGTTAGAAAAGTGTATTCTTAGGCCCCTTCCCAGACTGCTGAAATATTTAGGGGAAAGTGTGCTGATGATGTTTGTAATTTACTTTGCAGTGCATCCAAAATATAAATAAATAGAGCAAACTGATAGGTGAATGGAGAGAGGGATAGATAATACAATAAAATGTTCATGGCAGAGTCATCCATTTGGTTACTAGTATCTCTTGATTACATCTTAAAGCTTCTTCCTCTAGAAAGGGACTCTCGGCTCCAGTTCAGAAATCTCAGGGAATGTCCGCATTGTCTGAGCATGGGTCAGGCACCCACCCTTGTGGCCAGGAGAACATGGCATCCCCCTGCCCTACCATTGTGAAGAGAAGATGGTTACCAGGAAAAAGGAGTGGGTAGGCAGAGAGTTACACGAATGTCTTTGAATTTCACTCGTCACCTGTCTCGCTGCCTTCTGTTTTCCAGGTTTGGTGGAGAGTCTTGATGTGTGAGTCAGTTCTCTTGGCCTTTTTGAAGAGTTCACTCATGGAGTTAAAATCTGCTGATTCCTTTGTCAGTTTCATTTATCTGACTGTTAGCAAACCATGGCTACAATAACACTGCATAATAAACCAAATCTCAGTGGCTTGTAACAAGCATTTGTTCTCACGCTGCTAGGGCTGCAGGTCAGCTGAAGTTCACCTGATCTAGGTAGGCTTCAGCTGGATGGCTCCACTGTAGGCTGGCTGGGCCTGCGTCCAAGCTGTGGGTTGGTCTTAGGTCTGCTACACGAGTACTCGTCCTAGGTCCCAGGCTGAAGGGGCTGGGGTGACCCAGGACGTGCGCTCATAGAGTGCCGTCAAAGCACAAGAGCCATGCTAGACAGTACATCCACACTTAAGATATCTTGTCACCAACATTCCATTGACCAGAGCAAATCCTGTTGCTAAACTCAACGTCACTGGGGTAGGGAAGTATTCTTTGCCCACAGTGGGAGGTGGCGAGGAGTGACATACTGAATGGCAGTCACACTATGACACCTGGTCTGGAGAAGAGCAGCTTATAGTGCCAGAAGTTTTTGGAGTCTCAGAACATGCATTCCTTGTGTTCATGAAGTTCCTTCTGATTTTGTTCTCCTGCTCCTGGTTGAGTCTAGAACATTTGGGATTAGTAAGTGCCTCTCGTGTTGCTTTTTGGACTTACGTTGTGCTTCCTCTCAGCCTCTCTCAGTGTTCCATGGGCTTTGACTTCAGTCTCCTTTCTTGTGACATGCTGAGGTTTGGGTGGCCTTTCATTTTATGCAGAGGGCTGTCCTGAGCCCTCGTTCATTGCTGAGAACACCCTGCAAGGTGAGCAGGGCAGTCATATTTCAGTTTTACAGGTAGAAATGACTGAGACTCAGAGGTTGGGTGACTTGTTGAAAGTCAGAGAGCCGATAATCAACGGAACCAGCTAGAACCCAGTTCCTTTGATTTGGAAACAGCCTAGCTCTAACCTTGGCTTTGCCACGTGGGCAAGTTGTTGACTTTTTCAAAGCCTAAATTTCTAATCTCTAAAATGGGGGCAGGAGAGAGCTAGTAGGACCTCCCTCATAGAGTCACTTGAAAAGGAAGTGGGATGATAAAGCATCTGGCATTGTGCCCACCCCCCATAAGTGGGCATTTTTGTCGGTCCTTAATTCACACTCTGCCATGCTGCATGGTGATCTTCATAGTCACGGTGGAAGTGTGTTTAAGGACTTGAAAATCTACGTTTATATGAAAAGCAGTGTTCTGAATGACTGATTACCAAAACTTTGGTGCATGTAACTTCTGACTTTGCCTCTTTTTAATATTTTAGCCAGCTTACCAAAACCTGAGGCAGAAAGTGGATAATTTTGTGTCAACACATCTGGACAAGCAGGAATGGAATCCTACGATGAACAAAAACCAATTGCGAAATGGTCTGAGGCAGAGTGTGGTTCAGTAAGTAAGCAGAATTGAGAGTGAAAAGGCAGTAATCACAAGTATGACGCACAAGAAAGCTGATGCAAGTTGCTGTTTGGTCAAGGGGGGTGGTACTTTACAGTAACAAGTTGCTGCAGACCACTCCTTTATTAAAATCAAGGTTCAAGCAAGCAAAGAACTCAATTAAAATTCTTGCTAGTTTATCCAACGTACATAGGCCTCCTGTGCACATCTCTACTGGGTATGTTGAAAGATATTCCAGATTGAAGCATATTCCCTACTCTTTAAAGTTTTCAGTATAGTCTGAACATATGCAGGAGTTTTATACCAAGATAGCCATGTTTGGCTCTTAGGCAAGGGGAGCTGAATCTTGATTCTCACAGTGAGTGTGAGTTATACAAATTCTCTGAGTCCGCATGGCCCCTCTGAAGTGTAATGGCAGCTTTCAAGAAGACATGGAGTCTTATTAAAGTGTGTCCTTCACCATAACAAACTGAACCTTAATAAGGTGCTATTGATAGCTTATCCAGGTGACTTCTCAGTGTCAGCGGGCATAGAAGTGGAGGTGGGTCATGGAATCTTGGTCCTAAGAGTCTTTTTTTTACTCTTAATACTAGTGCTTATGTTCAGGCTTTCTTGATCTACTGAACTCCCCTGGAATATCTAAAAGCTTATGAAGCCTGCCTTTTTAAAATGGAAATATCAGGGAATTATGCTGAGTGAAAAAAGCCAATATGAAAAAGATACCTGGTGTGTGACTCTATTTATATCACATTCATGAACTAACATAATTATAGAGATGGAGAATAGATTAGTGATTGCTGGGGCTTAGGGATGGGAGGAGGGAGTGAGTGTGACGAGAAGGGGCTAGTACGAGGGGGTCTTGTGGTGGTACAGCTAAGTATCTTAATTGTGGCTGTGGTTACATGAAGCTACTCGTGTGATAAAATTACACAGAGCCACCCGTGCAGACACACAGATGAGTGCAGCTGTAACTGAAATCTAGATGAGGTCAGGATTGTCCCGATATTTTCGTGGGTTTGATATTGTACTGAATCTTTTTAAACAAAGAAAGCTAAAATTTGTAAAAGTTCTCCAAGAGTTAGGGAAGAAGCATGATATCAAAAGATGCCTGGTGCCTTGTCATTCTGGAATCACTACCCAGCACCTTTGTTTCTCTAGGGAGCAGACTGGTGGCACAGGGATCCTTCAGAAAGAAGGGGACAATAGCTGCCACTTACAGAGCAGTTGTTACATGTCTGGCACTGGTCCTTAACGTGTGTTGTTGCTAATCCTCTCAAAAAGCCTGTTTTACATTTTTAAGTAACAAACTTGTGTTTACCCTGTAATCTTTTAAAAGATTGGCCAGCATATTAAGAAAATAAATCAAAACACGAAGTATTTTGGGCCGGCCCTGTGGCTTGGTGGTTAAGTGCGCGCGCTCCGATGCTGGTGGCCCGGGTTCGGATCCCGGGCGCGCACCGAGGCACCACTTCTCCGTCCATCCTGAGGCCGAGTCCCACATACAGCAACTAGAAGGATGTGCAGCTATGACATACAACTATCTACTGGGGCTTTGGGGGGAAAAAATAAATAAATAAAATCTTTAAAAAAAAAAAAAAAAACACGAAGTATTTTGAAATATTTGGAAAGGTGCCATTAATGGTATGAAGACTGTCAACATTACTGTTAATTTTCAATAAGCATTGATGCCATTCTAGAGGTATGCATGTGACACTTGTTTTTATGTACCTTTGATATGAAATGTGACACAGAAAAGTACGCAGAACAGAAGTACAGTATAACAAGTAATGAGAACATGCCAGTAATCACCACCCAGGTTGAGAAATAGAACCTTACCAGCACCCTCCAAAACACCCTGTGCCTGCTTCCCTCCTTTCCCGGATATGCCCTGCTTTCAGAAGTTCACCATACTCCTGACTTGGAATTATTTCCTTGCCTTTTTTTCATAGTTTTGTCACCTGTGTAAATTTTCTTGCTTTTTGATTTGATTTAGAATATATTTAACCTGAACACATTAATTTGGATTTAATACTGGGACATTTCGCTATGATTCATGCTAATTTTGAATTTGAGGCAAATTCTGATCAAGTTTTGAAATGAAGGTTGGCTACTTAACGCTCGAGTGCTCTCACCAGGTGAGGCGCGGCAGCAGCCCTCAGCCTTGGCTCGCTGGCCTGGCCGTTCAGGCCCAGACGCTGTGTGCCAGTTCCACAGCATCGCAGGCTTACCAGCAAATCGGTTGAACCTAGTTGTAACCAGAAGTGTTTTAACTACATGATGTCTGTTCATTTCACCTTTTGTTTTAGGCTCCTGACAAGACTTCATGTTTGCCTCAAATGCTTTTACAATCTCCAGGAAAGTGAGCTACACTTTCTTGGTACTTTGTTTTTCCTGATCAGGCTTTTACATCCAATAGAGACCCCTGTGAATCTGACTTAGGAAGCGGCGTGGTGTAGTTGGAAAGCTGTTGGCTTGTGACTAAGGAGAGGTGGCTTTGCTTCCTGACTCACCCACAGCCTGACACTGACCTCACTGTGTTCTTGTGCTCTCTAAGGGCACCCTGCCTAATGCAGGTCTACCTAAAAGTGCCTTATGCACTAATGGCTCTGTGTTTACATCGAGGCTTCCTGTTGATAAACAGTGAGTTACCCCTGAATCTAGGGAGCACTTTATTCACTGTTTGGCCTAACCAGTTCAGAGCCTGTTTCTTGTCTTACTTGTCACTGTGTCCATTCACTCATTTGTTTCCTTGGCTGTACCTGACACACCATTTGCCTAGTTACTGCAGGACCTATCTTACCCAAGCAAAGGCTTGAATGGCCTAAGAACTCTCAAGTCAAAAGGAAAATAAAGCCTGTCCATGTGCTTGTGATGGTATTTGTGTATTTTAATCCTTTGAGAAGAACAGTTCAGTTTGAACCTGCATGGACTATTTTCCAAACTCTTCAAATGTGGTTTGTTTCCTGTTGTAATAATCTTCCTCACTCTCTGGCCCAAGTGTTTGAATACAGACATTAGTAAATTTTGGCTAATTTTTGCTCTGCTTCAAAAAGGATATAGGGTATGTTTTAGCCCCTTAGTAGCTTAGAACCAATTAGTTTCTTGTCTGTTTACTTGTTTGCTCCCAGGTTACCTAGTATGTCTTATAGGTAACAACCACAGCTGATGGCCATGTGGAGTTGTTGTTAATGTCAACACTCCAGCCCTGACAGATCTGTGTTGTATAAGGTTTGGGGATTAGTAGCCAGGCTGCTGCTGGAGGCTACTTCTGCTTGTTTTAGTAAGAGAATAGATGTTGAAGGAAATGGAGTCAAGGCTGAGGCTCTCTGGCTTTGACAGTGTGATTAAGGTTTTCAACTCTACATGTGTCTTCAGGTTCTTTCCTACTGTGTTCACTTGTTCTTTGTCTTTGGGACTGGGTGCTTAGTTTTGTTTGGTTCCTTTGTACAAGGTTAATGTGGTAGTGGATGAGATTGTGAATTAGGAATAATAGCTGCTGGTTGTAAATTGCACCTCAAAAGTAAAAATGTAATGGCTTGAACTCTATGTGTAAGTGGGTTGGCCTTTGAAAGAACTCCCTAGAAGGGCTATAGCTTTGACCAGGTGGACATTTATTGGGCTCTCAGATGACACTTTTGGGGAATTAAAGGTGAGTTTAGAGGAACTAAATAACAGTGATCTGTTTGTCTCCGCAAGGTCAGGGATGTTGGAAGCTGGAGTGGACAGAATTATTTGTCAGGTGGTGGATCCCAAACTAAACCACATCTTCAGGCCACAGATAGAACGAGCAATTCATGAGTTCCTGGCGGCCCAGAAAAAAGAAGCTATGCCAGCGCCCCCTCCAGAGCCTGAAAGCCAAGACCCTCCAACTCCATCCCAGGATGCTTCATAAGGTCCGGTATCCCGTCTTTTGTCCAGGAGCATTCATCTCTGGCTTATAGATATATAAAATGGATAGAAAAGGGGTAAGCCATTATTGGGGATCATATTCCTTATATATTCAGAAAAGTAATTTACTGCACATGGACTTTACCTACTGTTTAAGAGTCATTTTTTACTGAGAACTAACTAGTAGCATTTTCCTGTGTCAGTGAGTATGATTTTCTGTGCCACCACAGCTAAACATTTAAGCTATGAATAGACGCTTCATTAGAAACCAACTGGAATGATTGGCGTGCACAAGGGAAATTCAAATGAAAGTCTTGTTTTTCTGAAATTGCTTAAATGAGTCTCTCCCCTGGATATAAGTTAACTTGGGTTTGCAATTTAAATATAAAATCAAGCAATGCCTTCTAAAGTGGCATCCTACGAGGGATTCAAAGTCTGCTTTAAGCCCTGCTGGATTTCCTTGTATTTAAAGACTTTGGTTTGAGTTTACCGCTATCAGTTACCATAGGATTCTTCTGTTATGAGCACTCCTTTTTTTATTGCATTTTAAATTTAATTTAATTTAAAAAATCAGCTGTAGATGCACAAAACAATGCTTTTTGCAGGGTTTGGGAGACATTAGTACATATGAGCAGTGATCAGCGTGTAAGCAGTAGACTCTTACTTAGCCATTGTTGGTAACCACTGGGGTGTGCCTTATCCCTTCATTCTACTGTGGGGTTCTCCTTGTAAGATTCTTTTAATATATCTGTTATTTTTGATAAACAAGATAAGCTTCAGCAAATGAACAAGACAAGAACATCAGCCTCGCATAGAGCACTCAAGAGAGAAATTGTCTCTGTGCCTATATTGGGAGAAGACCTCAATTTCATGAGGGAGTGTAAAACGTTCATTTCAACTGTTTCTTTCTAGTTTAATTGTAAATTCCTTTAGGTACATAAAATTAAATATAGTCTCTTAACAAAAACTAGCATTTTGATATGATTCTCTTTTTAGAATATGCTGGACACATTTTGGAAGCTCCATTGAATTAATAGTGAAGAAATGGATTTGGTTACCTACGAGTACAACTTCAGAATGAAGACAGGCCAAGGTCACTGATTTCAAGATTCAACCTTGACTGTGGGGCAGTGTCCAGATTGAACAGGGCGCAAGTTTGGCAGTGGGAGAGTTGGCCATGTGTGCCCCCGCATTGTGCTGCCATCTGGCCAGCCTGTCCAAGGGGATGACACCCAGTAGACACTACAGAGATATAAAGAAACACTACATCAACCTGGGACTGTCCCGTAACAAACCCTTATACTTGAACTTGGAGACTGTGTGTGCATTTTAGGGTTTGTGCTTGAGGATAAATAAAAGCTACAATGAAGGAACATAACCAGTCCCGAGGACTCAATTTCAAAGAATGACAGTAGAGGTTAGCTGGGAGTAGGTATTTGACAGTGCTTATTTGATACTGTTTCTCAGAGTTGCAAACTAGAATGTACAGACCATTAGCATCAAATAGCTTTAAGGTTGTTGTGACTCCCTTGTACATGAATCTTGTAGCCCCCAGTTTCCTTTCCCCTGTAGGAGGTGACAAAACATGGGTCCCTAGAATGTATGAGGAAGTCCATGTGGTAGGTATAAGGAAAGACATTCTCAGGCTCTCTGTCAGGGCTTTTTTCTATCCTGCAAGGGCTAGTGAAGCTTGGGTGTGTTTATTTTATTCTCATGTTTGTGTTTTTTAGAAAAGTGAATAATGATAAATGGCTTAAGTTTTATAATAAAATCATTTGATACTCTTACTCTGAAGCTTCAACTGAATCATAGACCCCAGGGTGTGAAGGGTAACCTTTTTCCTCTGCCTGCGTGCCATTCCTGTGCACAACACATGACTTAATGGCCATGAAGGGTTGATGTCTATCATACCTTGGAACTACCCTCACCCTGAAGCTAGTAGGACTAGCCGGAAGTGAGCAGGCAGTGCCTCTCTTCCCCTGGGCCATTACTGATGCCGGTCTTCAGTTGAGGGCAGTACTTGATACCAGTGTTTCTCAAACTTGCGTGTGCAGAAGTATCACATGGGGATCTTAGAAAAAATGCATCTTCTGATTGAGAAGTTCCGGGGGACCTGAGTGTGCTGCTGGTAAGCTCCAGGTGATGCTGATGCTGCTGGCCCTTGGCAGTGCTTCGTGTCCCAAGCCTTGGATAATGTCAGATTACTTCAAACCAAGTCTTTCGTTCTTAGTTGAGTCGACTACTGGATATTGTTAATCTAATAAATTTTAACCTATTTAGTTGGTCCCCTATTAAATAAGCCACTTCCACCTTTACCATCAACACCTCTGTGTTGGGACTGTACTGCCATATTCAGTGAGATGTTTGGACAGCATGTGGCCTCGTTTTAAAGCAAGTTGGTCACTTGTTTAGGGCAGGTGGCAGTAACATCTGAAGTTCTGCTTCCCACCTCTTAATGGGGGCAGTTCCATTTCCACCTCAAATAGGTTGCTGTCCTTTTCACTTTGGGATTCAATTACCAAAATCCTCAGTGCCTGGAGAAGGGGCCCTCTAGTCCTCTTTACTCCACTAATAGGTAAACATGGGGTGACCAGTCTTACCAGTCCTATGCTTTGCAAAGATGCTCTCAGGCTAACTGGTATCCCCTCTTCATGACCATGAGCCCTCACTGGGAAGCTCCTTCCCTGTGAGGTGTCTGCTCCAGGAGGGAAATCGGTAGAGCCGCTTTCTGTTGACCCAACATCTTGCCCATAGTGCCCGTCCTACACTGACCTCAACTCAGCAGCAGAGAGGGCGAAACAGCAACCTGGAGAAGACTCCATCCTCTCTGCACCCAAATGCCCAAGTGACGACGTTTTGTATCTTTTTGGCAGGCAGTTTTTGGTCCATCTCAGTTCTCTCTGCTTTTTCTACTGCTAGGAGGGGGTGTACCAGTCGATGAGAAACACCCTGATTTTCACAGATTGTTAAATATGCCAAGATGCGAAAGAGTTGTTTATCATTGTGTTGTATCCACCAAGAGTCACGTAGACCAGAGATGATTTCATTTGAAAAGATCATCAGGTTACAGAAGTAACTAGACACATCACTACTGTTAAGACAGAGGACTGCCTTTTGGCTTTTAGCTGAGCCAAATAGAAAAGTGCTCATATGCCCTTGGGTAAACGTTAAATTGGGCCAGGGAGGCGAGGCAAGACAGACAGCCTCTGCCCCCTCCTTAGAAACTGGGCCCCCGCTAAGCCTGTTTGCATTTTCAGTGAGTCCTTATGCTTGGCTATTAGGCTAGTCATGCAGAGCCTAGAAAAGTCATGTGTGTTCTGATATAAAGTAGAAATTCCTCCCTGAGGAAGACAAGGCCACCAAAAATAGTTTGTCCTGGACACCCTTGCTGTATTCATTCCTCAACAAGAAACTAGTTGTCATGGACCTCAAAGCTTCTCTCCATATAGTTGGAAAAACCACTGCCATTTGCAAAAGCCCCATGAAGCACAGAACTAACCTCTGTAAGACATCAACAAATACTACCAAGCTTTAAAAACCCTCAAAGCCTTCGAGTCAGGAGGATATTAATGTAAGAAGACTCCATGCTCGTTTTTGAAGTCCAGTTCAGGCAACATCTACAATAGCTACTGGAAACCATTGCCCCTGACACGTTTCCAGTTACTAGTGTAAATGCTTGATTGCTATTGTCAACCCACCTTCTCCACCCAGTCATGACTGTTTTAACTCTTTCCTGGCTTACAGTCAAGTTTGTGGCTCATATCAGATTTTCAGGCATTGTCTCAGACTATTTCTGCCATTTAGCCTTAGCTTCTATTTTCTCATCAAGGGCCATAGGGTTTCCCACGCATTCTCTATCACTTGCTAGCACTGTGAACTGAATAAATACTAACAGATCCATTACAGCAGTGATTCTGAAGGCATAATCCCCCAACCAGCAGCAGCAGCACCTGGACCCTGTTAGAAATGTGACCTGTACCCCAGACCTACCAATTCAGAGACCTGGGGAGGGGCCGACATGCCCTCCAGGAGACTCATGCACACTAACAAGCGCTTTTGCTTTAGGAAACCCTTTTGGAAGCTGGTGACGTTGACTAGTGATGACAGTTTAATTATATTAGAGCATAAACATGTCTCTTCTAACAGCTTCTGAGGGGCAAAACTACCGTGTTTTTTTTTTTTTTTTTTTTTAATTCTCCCATAGTCCTTTGCAAGAAGTGTGCTTTTGGACATATTGACTTAGAAATGTCTGCACGTAACAAACCTCCTAAGCTATCAGCTACAAACCTCCTTCAAAAGCTATAAGCAGTCTTCTGAAGATGAATTTGCTAAGCAGCTCAAAACATTGTCAGGAACTCTGCAGAAAGGCTTTTATTGGCTGTTACAGGTAGAGGAGAGATGCCTGTAGGGGCCCAGCAAAGGTCAGGGCCTGGCTTGTGCCTGAGGCTGGCACTGGATCAGCAGTGGCAGGGGGCCAGGCCCTGCCTCCCTTAGCTGCCCTAAGGGTGCCAAGGATGGGGCGGGAAGCAGACAGAAAGCTGGCATAACCAAGTTGTCGTTGGCACTGTGCATTGCACTCTGTCCATCACTTTACCTGTGGAGGAGCCAGGAGGTCAACTTTTATGGTCTTGTCACCAGGGATGGGCTTGGCTCCAAGGCCACATGGTAATAATTACTGTCCTTTCAAATTGGTCACACGGCCTGAGACCTAGACAGTCATTCTGACTCCAGTCTCCAAACTGCCATTTGGCTATCCTTCCTGAAACGTGGCTTCCACCAGGTATCTTCCTCACTCGTGAACTGTGAAAGGAAGAAGTAAATGAACTAGGCACTTACAGGTAACAGAAATTTCTTTTTTTTTTTTCTTTTTTTTACTTTTTATTATTTTATTAAGGTCACATTGGTTTATAACATTGTGTAAATTTCAGGTATACATCATTATATTTCAGCTTCTGTATAGACTGCTTTGTGTTCATCACCAAAAGTCTAGTTTTCATCTGTCACCATACATATGTGCCCCTTTACCTCTTTCACCCTCTGCCCTCCCCTCCTTCCCTCTGATAACCACCAATCTGTTCTCCTTATCCATGTATTTGTTTATCTTCCACATATGAGTGAAATCGTATGTTATTTGTCTTTCTCTGTCTGACTGACTTCACTTAGCATAATACCCTCACAGTCCATCCATGTTGTCACAAATGGAACAATTTTGTCTTTTTTAATGGCTGAGTAGTATTCCATTGTGTATATGTACTACATCATCTTTGTCCATTCATCCATCGATGGGCCCTTGGGTTGCTTCCAAGTCTTGGCTATTGTGAATAATGCTGCAATGAACACAGGGGTGCATGTATCTTTTCCAATTAGTGTTTTCATGTTCTTTGGATAAATACCCAGAAGTGGAATAGCTGGATTATATGGTATTTCTATTTTTAATTTTTTGAGAAGTCTCCATACCGTTTTCCATAGTGGCTGCACCAGTTTGCATTCCCACCAGGAGTGTATGAGGGTTCCCTTTTCTCCACATCCTCTCCAACACTTGTTATTTCTTGTCTCTTTAATTATAGCATTTACATTTGCAACAAAAAGAATAAAATACCTAGGAATAAATTTAACCAAGGAGGTGAAAACTATAAGACATTATTGAAAGAAATTGAAGAAGACATAAAGAAATGGAAAGATATTCCGTGCTCATGGATTGGAAGAATAAACGTGGTTAAAATGTCCATATTACCTAAAGCAATCTACAGATTTAATGCAATCCCAATCAGAATCCCAATGACATTTTTCATGGAAATAGAACAAAGAATCCTAAAATTTATATGGAACAACAAAAGACCCCGAATAGCCAGAGCAATCCTGAGAAAAAAGAACAAGGCTAGAGGTATCACACTCCCTGAGTTCAAAATATGCTACAAAGCTATAGTAACCAAAACAGCATGGTACTGGCACAAAAACAGACACACAGATCAATGGAACAGAATTGAGACCCCAGAAATAAACCCACACATCTATGGACAGCTAATCTTTGACAAAGGAGCCAAGAACATACAATGGAGAAAGGAAAGTCTCTTCAATAAATGGTGTTGGGAAAACTGGACAGCCATGTACAAAAGAATGAGAAAGTAGACCGCTATCTTACACCATACACAAACATTAACTCAAAAGGGATTAAAGACTTGAATGTAAGACTGAAACCATATAACTCCTAGAAGAAAATATAGGCAGTACCCTGTTTGACATCAGTCTTAACAGTATATTTTGAATACCATGTCTCCTCAGGCAAGGGAAATACAAGAAAAAATAAACAAATGGGCCTACACCAGACTAAAAAGCTGCACAGCAAAGGAAACCATGAACAAAATAAAAATACAACTCACCAACTGAGAGAAAATATTTGCAAATCATATAATAAGGAGTTAATTTCTAAAATATATAAAGAACTCATACATCTCAACAACAAAAAAATGAACAACCCAATCGACAAATGGGCAGAGGATCTGAACAGACATTTTTCCAAAGAAGATACACAGATGGCCAACAAGCACATGAAAAGATGTTCAATATCACTAATTATTAGGGAAATGCAAATCAAAACTACAATGAGGGGCCAGCCCGGTGGTGCAGTGGTTAAGTTCGCACACTCCACTTCGGCGGCCTGGGGTTCGCAGGTTTGGATCCTGGGCGCGGACCTACGCACTGCTTATCAAGCCATGCTGTGGCAGGCATCCCACATAAAATAGAGGAAGATGGGCACGGATGTTAGCCCGGGGCCAATCTTCCTCAGCAAAAAGAGGAGGATTGGCAACAGATGTTAGCTCAGGACTAATATGCCTCACAAAACAAAAACCAAAAATAAAACTACAATGAGATATCACCTCACACCCAAAAGAATGGCAGACATATTCATTTAAATTCTTGTTACCATTAGGTAGGATTTACTCTCCGTTCTATGGATGAGGAAACCAAGACTCAGGGAGGTGAAGCAACTTACTCATACAACTATTAAGTAGGAGAGCAAGGTTTGAACCCAAGCCTCTCTGAATTCAAAGCCCATGATTCCCACCCCCATCCCCCTTTGCTGCTCTACCTCCCTATTACTTAACGGAAAAAGTTCAAACTCGTCGGTCCTCTGAGGTCCACCCTTCATTCCAAACATAGGCCAAAATCAAATCAACTTGACCTCTTACCACATGTCAAGACATACCCTTAGTCTAGCCAGCCTTGCTCCCCACGCTCAAATGTATGTCCCAGGGCAGAGTTTGCAAACTGACAGGTTAGTCTGCTCTGCCCTCTAGCCACGTTCTGTTGGCGAAGGAGTTGTGATTGTTGTCTATTGTTTTGTCTTCGATTAATCACCAATATTTTTAAATGGGGAGATTTCCACGTAGATCTGTATTTCTGGCTCCTAATTAAAAAAAGTCAAGATTTGGCAACATTTTTGTACTTCCACTGGAAACAGTCAGCTAGAGCTGCATAGCAGCTCTCGGCTTTAGACCGCATGTGGGACGTGCCAGTGCCGCCGGCCAGCTTCAGTCATTTCCATCACGCTGCTGGCCCTTGAGGACACTGAGTTGGAGATATTTGCCCCAGAGTGTCATTGTCCTGCGACTACTTAAGATTATTCAAAAACATCTCTTTAGCTAGAGGGCCAGATCTTCTAGAGTTTGATTTTCATAGGCGTAGAGACTAGGTTTTCAGCTACTTGAGTTGGATTCTAGAATTTTCGAGCTTGGAATGGAGCCTAAAGTTCCCTCTCTAACTAACACCACCCTCTGGGTGTCTAGATTGAACCCATCCAAGGATGAGTGAAGGTGGCAGGGCAGCACATAGAGGTGGGTTCAAGATACAGCTGGGATGCAGACTGAGAAAACCAGCACAAACTGTGCTCAGAAGCCTCTCAGATTCACCCCGAGCGCAGTCTCCCCAGGGCTAAAGCCAGAAAGGGGCTTGTCTGTGCAGCCTAATCAATGTATGAAGCTTAACATTTTGTAAATGAGAGTGAAGTGTAGCAGAATATGCCACTGCAAAACGTGCCACTTTGGTATATGGATTATTTTGAGCTGTTGGCACTTGAAAAACAGCAAATGCCGGGAGAGGTTTTCCCTGAACTCCCTTCATCTGCCAAAAGACAGAACCTCCAAAAGGGACTCAAGTGTCATAGATCCCCTCCTCAGGAGTGTCATCAACCAGGGAGGACTGACTCTTAGCACAGGAGAGGAGACCAGAGGTCGACCCTACACCCAGGCAAACTTCATCACCAACTATCAGACCTCCCATCTGTTCTTCTAAAGGCCCATTCATCTTTCCCCCAAATCATTTATTCTCCCCAAGAGACCTACATCCCCCTCTTCTTTCCCTGTTAGGCTGGTATTTAACCCTGAATTCTAAGCCACCTCGGGGAGTTACTCATCTTTCCCTGGGGATCTCCTACGTGTACATGAGGTAGACATGTTAATAAACTTCCATTTTTCTCTTGTTAATCTGTCTTTTATCACAGGAGTCTCAGCTAAGAACTCAGAAGGGTAGAGGGAAAATCGTTTTTCATCTCCTACAGGAGCAATAGATTGGAGATGGTAGAAGTTAAACAACGGTCAGAGAGGCTGAATGTGGCAGAGTTTCTCCAGCACTCTTGAGGGAGCAGCGTTCAGGTTTCTAGACAGGTGATTCTGTAGGGAGGTGGGAGGAGTTGGTCAGATTCAGCGTGGCTTGGAGTCTTAACAGGGATGACATCCTCCCAACAATCAGATGAGTTCACACAGTGTGCTGGTTAAAGGCTCAGGATTTGAATCCTGACTGCTGCTTGTGCTCTGGGGCTGCATTAGTGATGAGAGATTAGGTTTCTGCTGCAGTTAGTGATAAAAGAAACACCAAAATCTCATCAGCCTAACACAGCAAGTCTATCAACTATACAAAATGGCTGTGATCCAGGCAACTCTCCAGGGCAGCTGTTCCTCCTACAGCAATTTAGCATACTGGCTGCTTCAAGCTTTTAGCCCGTCATTTTAACCCAAGACCTCTTGTACAAGAGCACAGAAGAGAAGGAGAACAATGGAAGATCTCACATGAGGGATCAAGTGATTTGGCCTGTGAGTGACACATGTCACTTTCACTCACAGCCCATAGGCCAGAACTAGGCACGTGGCCTTTCCTAACTGCAAGAGGACAGAGAGGTATAAACACTCACGTGCCCAGAAGGAGAGGACAACCAGGCATGGGTGAGTCCTAGAAGGCTACCTCAGTGTGCCTCCTGACCACCAAATAGATGGTGTATTCTTCCCACAGAGATACCAGTCCTGCTCCGTGGAAGATGATCCAAAGGTACCACCTAGTGGCTGCATCCAACTGATTGTTCAGGATGTCTCTACACTAGTGGTTAGGCACCTCCTCTGTTAGACCTAAGAACTAAAGGAAAGCTAAAAAGAAAAGTCATCTGCCTAATATCCCACCTAATACTCAATAGAGGAATAATTGGAAAGGGGAAAAAATGGAAAACACTGATATTCCTGGCCCATAGCAATTCCGAATCTCACTGGGCAGGGTTGTGAGGCCACTTAAGCTAGGCGTGGCAGATGTTCCTTGCACAGGCCCAGGTCCCACTCTTCGGGAGGAGCCCCCGCCCTATTATTCTCAGTGGCCTCTGGCTTCACCCTCTGAGAGATTCTTCCACTCCCATTACCCTCTTTTTCCACCATCCTCTTTGGCCACACCCAAACGAGATATTGGCAAATCTGCTCTCCTTAGAGGCCATATAGCTTTCTCAATCCACGTCCTCTCTCTCAGATACTAGAGGCCCAAGGGCCATTTTCAGTTTTGAACAAGACTTTTGGAGCCTGTGCTCACGGTGTTTTTGTCAGAATGACTCTCTCAAAATGAAGTGGGAGTTTTACCTAACTGAACCCAATCAGCGACATGGCCTGGAAGCCACAGTCACAATTCTTTGTGAACCTCGATTCATAAATCTCTTGTATTTCTTTGCTTCCTTCCTCCCTTACCATCTCTCAATTTAAACCCTGAGTCTATGGGGTTTCTGTGCAAAAGTTAAGTTGCATACTTTTTCCCTAGAGCCATTTTTTGTCTAGCTGAGAAGTTTGCCTGGGCGTGACATCCTTCTTACATGGAGGCCTTTGTCACATGAGGTTTCTCTCCACTTGTTTCTTTCTGTTTAGGTCCCCAAATCAGTTTACTTATCCTACACTACTAGTCCTTGAATATCTGGACTTTCCTTCTTCCCTTTAATTTCTGCTTACAAACTACAGAGCTTTTTTTCTGAGCTCATCTTTTTCTTGTAAGATCTTGCCAATACAGGCAATATCAGCCACAACCTACTATTGACATTCTGTACTCCAACCTCTTCCCTTACAGCCTCAGTTCCTTAGGGCCTTGATCTGCCCCTGGGTTTCTGCTGCCTGGCACATTCTGCTACTTATGTTGACTTACTTGAATCTCTGCAGATTGCAGCTAAAGAAATACCCGGACCAGCCTTCTAATGACATCTGATTGATTTGTCCATTAGTGATCCCCCAGTTGGTAGATTTTTCTTCAGCTGACAGACCAGGTTTGTACTGACTGCTTTACTTAAACTCTTTATTTTGGAATAATTGTAGATTCACATGCAGTGGTAAGAAATCATACTGAGAGAGCCTGTGCAAACGTTGATGTTTACCTGGTCTCCCCATTGGTAACATTTTGCAAAACGATAATGTTATATCACAACCATGACTGCTTTATTTAAAAACTGATGGCCTCTGCCTTTCTTTCTGGCTATTTGCACATCAAAATGTCTTTTGTAAGTTTGTCAGCGCCATTATACTTGAACTTACTTCTGTATTAAGGCTAGTCATTATATTTTCTTTTGATTTTGCTTGTTTAATTACAAAAAAAAATTTATTGAGCACTTACAAGTATGCCAAGCAATGCACTTTGCTGTAGGATTACAACAGTGGCCACAAAAGACTTGGCCCTGCCCCAAATCGTGGATATATTTCACCGGCTTCCCTGAAGCAAGGGGAAGGGGTGTTTCAAATGTCAAAATGCCACACGGCGGACAGGAAGATAAAGAGGGAGAAATCCGTTGAATTTATCAACAAGAGCCAGAGCAGTCTGGATGGAGAGCTAGGGGCTAATGCAAGATGGCAGTGGGCTGAAGAGTGATGGAGAGGAGGAGGAAATGGAGGGTACCTGTTTGATAATTTCATCGATTGATTGATTGAGCTATTTATTTTTTTATTTTATTTAAATAGATAATGCTTGTGTGTGGGAAGACATTCCAAGGGTACAAATGGGTTTAATAGTGAGAAGTTTCCCACGTCTCCCTCCAGTCTTCCAGACACCCTCCCCAAAAGCAATCGCTATTACCAGGTCCGGACTTATCTCTCCAGAGATGGTCTGTGCAGATATAAGCATGTAAGCTTTTATACAGTCATGCACCGTATAATGACATTTTGGTCAATGACAGACTGCATATACGACTGACGGTGGTCCCATAAGATTAGGACCATATAGCCCAGGTGTGGAGTAGGCTGTACCATCTAGGTTTATGTGAGTACACTCTATGATGTTCACACTACAACAAAATCACCTAACAACAAATTTCTCAGGACGTATCCCCGTCATTAAGCAACGCATGACTGTGTCTTTAGCTGGAACAAGCTCCCTCTCTCTAACAGTTCCCAGAAGTTCCTAGGGAGGAGAAGATACAGAGCTCAGGAGCTCTGAGTGGCCAGCAGGGCTTAGGGGTGGGTGGAAGTGGGGCAACAGGGAAAATGACAGCCATTTGGCAGAGCTGTGGAGTCAATGGTGCGTAATGATCAGAATGAGAGGAGTTAACCTGTCTTGGGTGCTGGCCACATGCTCTCCACTGCAGCCACTACACTGAAGGCCTTCCCTGCAGGCCTCCAACTGGATGCTATGAAGACAGTGCCGTCGTCCCCACTGACAAAGAAACAGCACTCGCCTGACATATTCAGTGACAAATGTCAGAGCTGAGAATCCAACTCCGGTCTGTTCACCTCCGAAGCCTACTTTTTTCCCCCAACTTTTTTTATTGTGGTAAAATATACATAACATAAAATTTACCATTTTAGCCATTTTTAAGTGTCCAGTTCAGTCGTATTAAGTGCATTCACGTTATTGTGAAACCATCACCACCATCCATCCACAGAACTCTTTTCTTCTTGCAAAACTGAAACTCTGTACCCATTCAGTGCTAACTCCTCATTCTCCCCTCCCCCAGCCCCTGGCAGCCACCATTCTCCTTTCTGTCTTTATGAGTTTGACCATTCTAGGAACCTCATCTAAGTGGAATCATAGAGTACCTTTTGTGACTGGCTTATTTCACTTAGCATAATGTCCTCAAAGTTCATCCATGTTGTACATGTGTCAGAATCTCCTCACTTTTTAGGGCTGAATATTATTCCATGGTATGTATACACCACATCTTGCAAAGCCTAGCTTTTAATCACAACACTGAACAAAGATGCCCAACTCTTAGTAGATTTTTAACAACTTTTTTTTAACTTATTTCTTTTTCTTTTGAAATGATTTCAAACTTACAGAAAAGTTGCAAGAATAGTACAAATAATTCTTTTTCCTGAACCATTTGAGAGCGGTTGTCGACCCAATGCCCTGTCACCCCCAAGTACTTTAACATGTAATTCCTACAAGTAAGGACAGCCTCCTACACACCAAATAAAAGCGTTGGGAAATTAACATTAACACGTTCCTACCACCTAATCTTCAGACCTTATTTAAGTTTTTCCAGATGTCCTGATTACATCCTTTACGGCAAAAGGATTCAGTTCAGAATCACACGTTGCATTTGGTTGTCGCATCTCTTTCGTCTCCTTCTGTCTGGAATAATTCTTTTTTAAGACTACAGCCCAGATCTTTTGTAGAACATTCCTAAATTGGGTTTGTCTTACGATTCTTCATAATTAGATTCAGATTCTGCATCTTTGGAAGGAATTTCACAGAAGTGATGCTGTCTTCTTTTCATACATCCTATTGGGTGCGGAAGTTAGATCTGCCCCTTTTCTGGTGGTGTTAACTTTGATCACTTGATTAAAGTTGTATCTACCAGATTACTCTTGTCCCTTTGTAATTAATCAGTGTCTTGTGGGGAGGGGCTTAAGGAATTTGTAAATATTCTGCTCTTCATGAAACATTTACACCTATTGATGTTTCTCAGTTGAACCAAGTATCACTATGACGATGGTCCAGTGGTAATTTTGTAATTCCGTCCTTCCTTCTATGTTTATTAGTTGGCATCCTACTGTAATAAAAACCTTTCTCTTGTCCCCATTTATTCACTTATTTATGTCTATCTGTGTGGACCTGCAGATTCCCATTTTATTCAACGTGTTCTATAATCTGGTGTTATCATTATTTCCTTTGATGCTCAAATTGTCCCAGATTTGGCCAGTGGGCGGCCCTTCAGGCTGGCTTTTGTGTCCGAAGGACAGTTCTCCATCTCTCTTTGAGCACTTCCTTACTTTCTGGCACAACGAGATGCTCCAGGATCGTTTTGTACTTTCCCAGCCCCCGCCCTGGAATCTGCCATTTCTCCAAGGAGCCTTGACTCCTTGGACTGGCATTTAAAAATCAGATCTGGGTTGCTAGATGTGTTGCTGCTCCCAGGCCCTCTCAGGGTTCAGTCTGGCTTCCTTCCTTCCTTTAATTGGAATTCCTTTTCTATCACTCTCCCTTTATCCTCAATACATTTACATTGGATCAGTCACCTCTACACAGAACCAATCTCCCATTGCTGCCACCACCCCAAACCCACACAGATGTCCCCTCACCCTTCTGGCTCTGACACCCCACCCTGGTCTACTGCCCCCCTCTCCCATCTCCATGGACTCTTACCTTGCTCAGCCCCTCCTGGTGGCTCAGTGGCTATTTAAAAACCTTTGGCCTGATCCCTACTTTAAGGTCATATGGTATGAACTGACAACTCCTTCCTGGGAGGGAACTGGCCAGGGGGTGGTGACAATGAGATGAAGAGACGATCAAGAGAGGGAATTGCTGAAGCAGCGAGTCAACACCATGTGAGAGCCCCTGCCAGGGGGCAGGTGGCTTGGCTGACTACAGCCTTGGCTACGAGAGGAAGAAGTAGGGTTTCCTCTCCGACGGGGTGGCGGGGCAGAGAAAGCAGGCTTGCAGTCGAGCTAGCCCTTTGTTTTCTCTTTGTTCGCGCTGTCTGATCATCTCCACCTGCCCCCATCTGCTTTTTTTGCTGTGGCTCAGCGTCAGCCCTCTGGTGACAGGCTGCCTGTCTTTCTGATGCCTGCCCAGGACTTATTCCTCACACACCAGGCTAGACCACCTCAAACACACCCACCAGATTCAGTGCAAGTCCACGCAGCTGTTTTCACGAGCTGTGGAAACTAACAGAAACTTATTTATGTTCCATAAGTTATTAATAAGCTAGGATTTTACTGGTTTCCATTCCAAGCACAAATCTCTCCATAAACGCTTGGGCAAGGGTGGATGAAAACACAGTGAGCATTATTGGATGAAATCACCGTAAAAGGAGTATTGTAATACGTCATTCCATTTTTCCTCATTAAGTCTGCTCTGGGAACATCTTGTGGTTTGCAGTTGTGAAATGAGTCCCATCAGACCTGGAGACCCAGGACCACTTCCATCCTGCTTGGCCCAGCCTCCTGCCTCCCCACAAGTCCCCGGAGAAGATGTTTGCACAGTCGACGCTGGTAAAGTTGTCCTTTATTATCGGTGGAGCCTTTGGCCCCAAACCCTGACACAGAACTCCAGGGAGACCAGCTGGACCACATGGGGGCTGTGTTTGCCCAAGCCAGTTCTAGGATGACATGGCCTTGAACCCAAGCCACCTTTAGGAAGGCCAGCTCTGCCTGTTTCCCTGTGCCTCAACCCAAGTCTTGGAACTTACCACTCCAGTGTGATGCAAGGCCTCGCCCACCTGCAGCAGAAGAAGAGCGTGAGAAAGATGGACAGCAAGAGAGGCACACAGCAGGCCCCCCGTTCCAGAGTGGAGCCGAACTGAGCCCAGGAGCGTGTCAGGACGTGTCAGGACAGAGAAAGCCCCACGCTGGCGGCCGTGAGAGAGGGGGGAAAACAGCAGAGATGGAAGGGCTCTTCCGGGGCCAGTAGAGCCAGGCCTTCTTCTCTTCACTTGCCTCCTAAGCAGAAAAGAACAAGAAAGAGGATGGCAGGGCCTGCCCTGAGGGAGCAGAGCCAGCTCTGCACCCACTCTAATCTCATGAGATGGAGGGCAATGACCAAGGACGCTGGACCTGTGCTGGAGACCGTGGCTCCACGCTGGCCCTGCGGCCCTCCGAGGGCCCTGGAATTCCCACAGGGCTCACTCCCCCCGGCCAGTGGGGGTCTCAGCTTGAGGGGATCAGTTTGAGGGCAGAGTGGAGGGAGGTAGAGGCCCGAGGGAGGCCGGAGCGGGCCTTCTGCAAGTCTGTCAAGAACTAAATCAGCAAATCTAGTTGTAAGAACTAGAGAAAGGGGGTGTGTGGTTCCCAGAGGGCGCCTGGGGGTGGTTTGTAGGTGCCCTCCTGTGGGACTGACCGTGGACCCCTGGCTCATCCATTGTGAGGAGGGACACAGACACATCCTCCAGCGACAGGGTCGCCTCACTCAGCCTCTGCCTAGGTGTCTGGCAGCTTTTCTTGGTCTGTGGGCTCCGAGGCGTGGCCCTCCTCTCCCGGCCAGGCTCCGTGGAGTGAAGGGGGACTGGACAGGAATGGCGATGGGAGAGGGGCCAGCGGAGAGCAGACCCTCAGAAACTCTCCCCTCACTCAGGTCATCCATCTGATGAGGTCAGGCCTCTTTCCGTCATCCATCAGATGAGATGGCGCCTGCAGAGCACCGGCCGCCCGGCACGTGGTAAGTGCTCATTAAATCCTGTTATTGCTCGCAACGGCAGCGGGAGTCACAGGGGTTGCTGTTGACGGCTCATTCGACCACGGAGTGCAGAGCAGTCGTGACCTCCCCATTTTACAGATGGAGAACTGAAGCCCAGAGCCGTGAGGTAACCTGGCCAAAGCTGCCCAGCTGGCCTGAGGGTCGCAGAGTCAGAAGGAGGGCTTCTCTCCTGCAAGAGGTCACGGGAGCCCAGCTCCAGGCGTGGACTTTATCCTCCGAGGGAAGCAGAGCAGGATCCAAAAGACAGGGGAAAGGGAAAAGAGAGATGGAGAATGTGGGCCCGGACTCAGTGGAGGTGAGGGAGAGGGAAGAGACAGAGGATGTGGGAGGAAAGGAGGTCCAAAGCCAGGCGTACCTGTTGGAGAGGGTGTAGCCGGGACGTGGGCCATGGAATGCAGAGGACCCTTGGAATTTGGGGGGTCTGCAGGAGGCAGGAGGCTGCGGCTGCTGGTCTGAGCTCTGGAGTGAAGCCCTCCCAGGCTAACACACCAGATGGACCCCTCAGGAGCTGGGTGACCTTGGGCAAGTCCTCTGAACTCCCTGAGCCTCCGTTGCTTCATCAGTAAAATGGGGGAAATAGTTTCTTCTTCACAGGCTGAGCTCTTAGTCCTCTCTCAACCAAAGCAGCAATTGTCACTGAGCCAAAGAGAGACGGCTGAGCCGGGGCAGAGGTGATGCCAGGCCCTCCAGTCTTCTCTGATACATTGCATGTAGTTGTGCCAGAAGAGGGAACCAGCGAGACTCTACCTGTATGACAGGTCTGGAGGAAAACACCCTGCGTTTTCCTAGAGGAAAAGTTTCCATCAGAAGAGAGCTTCTTGGCCTGACTGCCAGGATCCTTCCCTCACAATCTGGAGGAGCTGGGTGATGTGGCCCAGCTCTGTCACTTCCAACCTGTGCAGCCGTGGGCAAGTCACTGGTCCCCTCTGAACCTCAGTCTCTTCATCTATAAAATTGCTTTGAGGATTATAGATAAGCTTTAGACAGAAACAATTGGTGTTAATTTTCCCCAGGGAGGCAAAATAACCAAACTTCAGAGAGATCAGGGCTCAAATCTCAGCTCCCCCAAAAAGTAGCTAAGGAGCCTTGGGCAAGTTTCTCAGCCTCCCTGTTTCCTCATCCATGTGGAGTAAATAACTGAGATGATGCATGTGAAGCCCTTAGTACAGTCTGGTATGTAGTAAGGACTTAAAAACCAGTGGCTGTTGTTATTACTGCCTGTCTGTTTCACTCTCAGCCTGAACCAGACCCTGGCCTGACCCTGCCTTCTATCTCACCCTGCTTTTGACCCCAGTTTTCCAGCCAGGTGTGGCCTGAAAACTGTCTTTGTGGGGCAGCCATCCAGGCCCAAGCACAGTGTTGGTCTCGTCAGTGCCACGCCACAAACAGACAGAGGCAGTGTAAGTAAACACTGGCTCCCTGCTGGCCCGGGAGGTCAGCTGGAGGGTGCCAGCCTGGTCTGATGGAAATAACAGCAGAGCCCGGGGACAGGGTGGGCCACAGAAGACCCTTGGCCAGACAGGGCAGACAGGGAGTGCCGAAGCCAGGGACATCCAGGCCACGTCCTCGGCTTCTGTCTCGCCCCCCCAGCTGGGCCTGCCATGGCCCCGCCCTGGGTGCTTTGCTCTTCTTCTGGCTTGACCATGACCTTCCCAGAGCGAGCCCCTGCCCCTCAGTGCTCCCGGCCTGCTCACCCCAAGTGTGACCACCACAGCGGTATTGACAGTAGTGCAGGCCCCAGGCACCTTACACACCATCTCATCTGAGACCCTCCCCGCCCCAACATGGCCAGTGCCATCACAGATGAAGGAAAACTGAGTCTCAGGGAGAGGACCAGGCCCTGATCGCAGAGCTGGTGAGAGACACCGGGAATTAGATCCCAAGTCTGCCCCCCAACCTCAGCGTTCACTCTGCTCCACGCTGGAAAATGACTTCTGCTGCCCTGGAGTCAGCCCCCACAGCTCTCAGGCTGCACCCTGCCCTTCTTCCGCCAGCACCAAGCACAGTCCAGCACCCCAAATGCAACAAACGTGGCTGCTGAATGACTCCACACGTGGAGGCAGAACCAAGCACCAGAGTGGGAGATGCTTCTCTGAAGGAGAAGGGGGTGGCCTGAGCACGGATCAGTACTTCCCATACCGCTTTGTGAGCACTAATTCACTACACCCTAGAAACCACCCAATAGGGTCGGCGGTCTGATTCTCATTTTACAACTGAAGATACGGAGACTAGAGGGTAAGTGAGGCACTGACACTCACACGGCTCTGAAGAGGCAGGGCTGAGTGCGGACCAGGGCTGGTGGCTGACGCCATGCTCGGCCCCTCTGCATGGTGAGGACCACAGGGTGGGGGCCCTTGAGGGCAGGCCCCGATGCCTTCCCCTCTCTGGCCACCGCCCCATGTGGACCTGGCACAGCGTTGGCAATCGCGATGAGTCTGCTCAATGAGCGGACACACAGGTAAACAAACAAATTACTTCTTGGGCTCCTTGAGGTTCTAGAAGCCAGTGGAGGAGGTAAAAGCATGGACTCTGGCACCGCACTGCCAGCTGTGTATTCTCGAGTGAGTTATGTCATCCTTCGGTCCCTCAGTTTTCCCCCCGTAACACAGGGATCATAATAGGCCTACCTCACAGGTCGACATGAGGAGCCAGTGACTCAGCATTTGTCACAGTCTTAGAACATCTCCTGGCACAAAAGAAGTTCCAAGTAAGTGTTTAAAGCTGTCTCAATTTGGTTTTGGAACAAGTCACAGTTGTGTGTACCTTTAAAATTATGCATTTATCTGAGCTAGTATTTGACCAAACTGATACCAAGGTCCCCTCTTGGTAGCTTGTGGATCTCGACATTCACACAAACTCTTGACTTACGTTTTGTTTTACATATGAGACTGGCATCAGGCCTTGATCAGGAACATTCAAGGAGAGGGGTCCCACATTAGTCTTGGTTCTTGAGTCACTTTGCTTTCTTTCTGTTCAAGGTGAAACAACATGAAGGGGTCATTTTAAATGCCAAAGCCAGGAACGTTCTGTGTTGCTAGGGAAAAGCTCAGAGCAGAGCTTCTCGGAAGCCTGAGGGTGAAGATAAAAGTGGAAATGACTAGCGGGTGCTAGAAAAGCACCATTCCCGGGAGGGAGCTCGGGGCTCTGAGATCAGAGCATGGTCAGGGTGCGGAGGGGCCCAGAGAGAGAGCTGCCCCCTCCCGAGAGCAGGGGGAGGGCCTGCAGGCCTGGCCAAGGGAGCCGGCAGAGAGCAAAGGCAGCAGCCACTCAGTGGTGCCACACACACCTGTCACCTGTACCCTGGGGATCCAGGCCCTGGTGTCGCTAATAAGGTGTCCGCCTGCCTTTGGGGCCCTCACTTCAACTGTGGGACGCGGATGCAGAAGTGAACTAGTGCAGAGAGCCTCCTGAGCACGCCCCGGCGCTGCTGTCAGTTCCGCACAGGGAAGGAGGGAGAACACGGCCTCCCCCGGCTCCTCTGAGGGACAGCCCTTCCTCTCCTGACAGAAGTATTCTGATAGAACAGTTGGGGGGGTGGGTGAGACCCTTGGCACACGCACAGAGGAAGAGGAATTTGACCAGGTGGTGCGGGCTCAGGGAGACAAGGACAGGAATGTGTCTCCTCCCACGGAGACGGAGAGTAAGACGAGATGAGATACAGCCGTGCTGGGGCCACCAAGGCGAGGGCCAGAGAGCCACAGCATGGTGGCAGAATGACCAAAGAGAACTGGAGGAGCAGAACCTTCTCACAGGAGAGCTTTAGGGTTTTCTTTATTTTCGTGTAAATGCACCCTAGGCCTCTGGCCCCCTGACTCACGCTTGCACAGATCCGACATTGGTCTCTTCTGCTTCCGTGTGGGTGGAGGACTTGAGAGCACTTAGAGGGGCTGGTCTTATAGAAATAATAGCTGCCAGGTGCCGGGCATCATGCTGCGTGCTTTACCCGGACTGACCCATTTAACCCTCACGACAATCCTATGAGGCGAGTCCTATCATTACCCCATTTTTCAGGAGAGGAAAGTGAGGCGCAAAGAGAGGAAATAACCTGTGGAAGGCTCATAGTCAGCAGATGCTGGGCCTTGATTTGAGCCCCGGGCACGAGGGACCCCTGCCCCAGGCCACACACTGTGGAGGCCCCTGCTCGGTTCTCCTCTAGCCGTGCTCCTCCCACAGGGCAAGGACCAAGGGATGTGCCACCTGGATCCCACGTCCCTCCCCCCTCTTCTAGACCATGCCCTGGGTACTCAGTGCCACAGAACCCCTCCCCGAGGGGTTCTGTCACGTAGGACGGGACCCCTGATCAAGGTGTGTTGTAAGGAACGGACACAGGGGCCCCACAGAGAACTGGCCGTGTCAGTCTGCTCGGGCTGCCACCACAAAACACCACAGCTTCAGGGTCTTAAACAATAGAAATTTATTTTCTCACAGTCCTGGGGGCTGGAACCCCAAGATCAGGGGGCCGGCAGAGGCTCTGGAGAGCACCCTCTCCCTGCTGGCAGACGGCCGCCTTCTCACCGTGTCCCACGTGGTGAAGAGAGAGCACACACGCTGTCTGGTGTCTCCTCTTATAGGGACACCGATTCAATCAGATCCGCCCCCACCTCACCTTACTTACTTCCACAAAGGCCCCATCTCCAGATACAGTCATACTGGGCGTTAGGGCTTCAACGTATGAAGTGGGGGCCGGTCCATAATGCTCACCAAGAAAATCATGGGAGTCTAGATGGTGGACGATTCCAGCTCAACACCTGAAAGCTGGTGGAAGCTGCCCAGGGTCTCACTTGGGGGAATAATCTCTGAACGTGAACCAAGGGAGCCAACTTTGGAGCCCAAGTGTGGGACACCTCTGCAGACACAGCAGATATGGAAGAGCAGGGACCTCCCCACATCGGGTTGCGTGTCCATGGGGCTGCGCAGGACTGGTGTTCAACACTGCCACCTGCTGGTGCAGGGAGGCAAGAGCAATAGAGAGCTGTTGACTCTTCAGTTCTGTCTGCATCTGATATTTCAGAAGCAGGACTAAGTAAAGCCCTGGGGTTTTTAGAAAACTCAAAAGCAAGATATTAAACTTTAAAATATTAGAGTTTGAGGGGAAGGGAGAATTCAAGTGATGAATTAGAAGAAAAGAGACATGACCAGACTGGGACCGTAAGTTCTTGGTATAGGATGTGCTAGTTCCACAGGAAACTAATGCATCTGCATGGTTGTTAAGCAGCTCGGTAATAAAAGGTTTGCGGCTGCTCAGACTGGCTACCCTTTTAACACCAAATACTGGCAAGAATGTGGAGCAACAGGAACTCTCATTCATTGCTGGTGGGAATGCAAAATGGCACAGCCGCTTTGGAAGACAGCTTGGTGGTTTCTTACAAAACTAAACATACTCTTACCATACGACCCAGCAATCACAGTCCTTGGCATTTACCCAAAAGAGCTGAAAACTTATGTCCCCACAAAAACCTGCACACAGATTTTTATAGCAGCTTTATTCATAATTACCAAAACCTGGAAGCAACCAAGATGTCACTCAACTGGTAGGTGAATGGATAAATAAACTGTGGTGCATCCAGACAATGGAATATTATTCAGTGCTAAAAAGAAATGAGCTATTGAGCCATAAAAAGAGATGGAAGAAGCTGAAATGCATATTACTAAGTGAAAGAAGCCTGTCTAAAAAGTCTACATACTGTGCAATTCCAACTACATAACGTTCTGGAAAAGGCAAAACTATGGGTAAAAAGACCAGTGGTTGCCAGGGGTCGGGGGTGGGGAGGTGAACAGGCAGAGCCCTGAGGGTTTTTAGGGCAGTGAAGATACTCTATACAATATTACAGTGGTAGATACACGTTATCATACATTTGTCCAAACCCATAGAATGTGCAGCACCAGGAGTGACCCCTAAGGTAAACCATGGACCTGGGTGGTAATGACGCGTCAGTGTGGGTCCATGGACTATAACAAACGTCCCGCTCTGGTGGGGATGTTGATAATGGGGAAGCTGTGCATGTGTGGGGGCAGGGGGTATGGGGCAAACCTCTGTATCCGCCTCTCAATTTTGCTGTGAACCTAAAACTGCTCTAAAACAATAAAGTCTTTTAAAACAAAGCGGTGGAAATGTGGAATAGTCTAGTTTTAAGTTTTAATAATAGTCTGGTTTTAATGGTTTAAGACCAAGAGCTGGAGCTGTGAGTCAGGAGAGAAGCTGTATTCTTCACCACTCTCTCTCCTTGTTTGTTGCAATCTGCTATTTTTCAGACGTTGTGAGACATCGTGCCATGTCATACTCGCCTGCAGTTAGAGAAACTGAGGGGCAGAGAGGTCCCAGTGAATTGTCCAAGGTCAAACAGCAGTTAAGTGGTGAGGCTGGCCCATTGGCGTAGTGGTTAAGTTCAAGCGCTCCGCTTCGGCCCGCGGTTTGTAGGTTCAGATCCCGGGTGCAGACCCGCACCACTTATCAAGCCGTGCTGTGGCAGTGTCCCATATAAAGTAGAGGAAGGTGGTCACCAACGTAAGCTCAGAGCTAATCTTCCTCAGCAAAAAGAGGAAGACTGGCAACAGATGTTAGCTCAGGGCCAGTCTTCCTCACAAAAAAAAAAAAAGATAGCAGTTAAGTGGTAGTTCTAGGATTCAGCCAGTTTTGTCAGCACTCTGCTGTCTCTCTGCAGGAGGGTGGGAAGCCTGCAGCAAGTGTTGAGGAGAGTCTGAAAGCTACTTTCACATACCTGCTAGGAGGGCGACGGCTTGTCCAGACATCTCTTCTCTACTCAGGACTCAGGAATGCAGCCCCAGACCTGTCCACAGAGAGCCATCGGAGAATAGTTTCTGTCCAATTGCTATGGATTTATGCACAGGGCACATGACCTCAGCAAGACACTTGCATCTCAGGCCTCAGAGTCTGAAGGCCGCTCAAGGACAGAACAATCCAGAATACGATGTCCCCTGCAGCCTGCAGGCCAGAGTGTGGGCAGAGCTCACGGCCCCGACAGCACTGAGAAAGGATGATGATGTGACTGTAACAAACAGAAACCTCAATCTCTCCTTCTGGAAACAAACCTTGGCCCTTAAATGACACCAACTCCATCGTGGCCATGGCCAGGCTCTCACTGAACTCCTTGGGACATGCACAGCAAGTGATCTCCATAATCAAAAGGACAGACTCAATTGGCCATGAAGTCCCCAGGGCGGGACAAATGTTGGCCATTGCAGCATTGTATCAGATGGCTGGCCCTCTGTGGCAAAAATAACCTGCGTATTTAGTAGCCAGATCTTGTTTTCTCCAAATTGCTTTTGCCTTTTGTTAAACAGCCCAATCCAGAAGAGTCTTTCCTTTCATCACAGAGTGGAAAAATTCTTGGCGGCATTCTCCCAGAGCGGGGACCTGCCCACGGATCCCAAGGGCCCCCTCGCCCCTGACCAGGTGAGTCCTCGCACTCATGGGAGAGCACGTCCTTCCAGGAGGTCGGGCTCCCAGCTCCACGCGGCCCCTCATCCAAAGCCGGGAGGAGGCAGAAGAGGCACTCTTGGGACAGATGATTTTGCTATGGTTTTGTACCTGTCTTTTTTTGTTAATAGTCTGCTCAGACCAAAAGAAAGAAAACATTTCCACTATTGTTTGGGAAACTCTGGGTATGTTGTGTCAGGATTCCAGGCACGTGGATCAGCATGAGCGGTGCAGGGAGATGGTCGGGGCCTCCCCTTGCACTGTGCTTGTGAGGAGGGGAGAGGCAAGGAAGCTCTCCCTCCTCTCTCCTTCTCCCGGAGGGGCACTGCCCCGCTTTGGCCCTAAGGGCTACAGGAGCAGCTCCGGCCCTGGAGACATTTCCCCCCACCCCACTTACCCCTTTGGTTGATAACAGATTTTAAATGAATGGTTCCAATCTCCCGTGCAGAATTGCAGAGAATTTGTGTAGCTCCTCCTCCCTCAAGGAGTGGGGCATGACCCCCCACTCTGTCGGCGTGGCTGTACAGAGTGACTTCCTGCCAAAGAGGACACATGAGAGGGGGAAAGGTGATTGGACAGTGCAGAGGCCTGACGGACGCTGCCTCAGCCGTGTGACCGAGGTCAACCTCAGCAGCGATAAGTCACGTTGACTGTATGTATCCTCGACACGATGTGGTGTGAAGAGCACTTTATCTCCGTGGTCTTCCCCCCCGAAACCTATAACCTCAGTCTGATCATCAGAAAAGTAACAGACAAATTCCAATTGAGGGACATTCCACAAGACACCTGACCAGCACTCCTCAAATTGTCAAGGTCATCGAAAACAAGGAAAGTCTGAGAAACTGTCACAGCCAAGAGGAGCCCAAGGAGACACAGTCACTGAATATAATGTGGTGTCCTGGATGGGATCCTGGAACACAGAAGGAACATTAAGTAAAAACTACAGAAATCAGAATTAATATTAGTTAACAACAATGTATCAATATTGTTCATTAATTGTGACAAATGTGCCATGCTAATATAAGATGCTAATAACAGAGGAGACTGAGTGTGGAATAGAGGGGAACTCCCCTGTATTGTCTTTGCAATTTTTCTGTAATTCTAAAACTGCTTAAAATTTAAGTTTATTTTTTAAAATGAATGGTTTCAGTTTCACCTTCTGCTTTCTTTATTTGCCTCTTTGCGTCACCTTCTTAACAGCCTTGGCATCTCAGCTGGTCTCACAGTCTATTGTATATATTTATATACTTATCTATTTTGCTTTCCCACTTTGGAGATATTTATACCAGTTTAGTCTATCAAGCCAGTGATCGGTCCAAAGATGGACACACCTCAGGCGTCCTCAGGCATTTTGAGGGAGCTCCCAAGGGTTTGGGGCCACCATGCCATCCCAATGCTTATTGCGTAGCTACTATACAAAGTCTCGTATCTCACAGCGAGCTGGGATTCTCTGCTGGTTCCTGCTGGAAACCATGAGTAGTAAATGAAGAATAATAAACAGAATGTTTGTGACTTGCATACTGCCAATATCCTGTGGACTGTTTTGAAGGGCACATGATACAGGAGCCCCCCAGCCCCTCAACAGAATTGGATTGCACCCCAGTCCCATGGCCCTGGCAGTTCAAAAACTTCTCAGATTTACGCAGCTGCCCAGGGAAGAAAGAAACTTCATTTCCCCAGCTCAGTTCTATCTCTGCATTTCTGCCTCTGTGTATGCGGGCTCCAGGAAACTCGTCCCCTTCCTTGAGTTCCACAAAATCTCACTGACACCAAGCATTTTTAGGATAAAGAGATGTTTTTGGAATTCAAGGGTATGGAGGGAGCTGGAGGAGGACTTTACATCTCAGCAACTCAAACCCTTTCCATCAGACACCAGACGTTCCTATCCTTGAATGGCCATCTGCTGTGGGGTCTCAAGGGACATTCCACTGGCCCTTTTGCCCCACCAGATCACCAACATCACCCCCACTCTGGGCTCTTCTCCATCTCTCCCGCTTAGGGGAAAAAAAATCAAGAATCTCTCATTTTCTCATGCAGAATAGCACAGCTGTATTTTTATTGCCTGGGTTCTTATCACACCCTTGTTATCTAGGGCACACCTTACACCCCAGGCAGTGCACCAAGGCATATTCCCAGACAAAGACAGTATAGTCCCTTTCCTAAGAGGAGCCCTGCTGCTAGCGGTTAAGAAAATCTCTGCCTGATCATGTCTGGCATCAATGTATCATGGCCCTGCTCCTTCCACATTCATCTACCCTCTCCCATCCAAGAATAAACTCCAGCTTTTAACGTTAATGTTTGAAGGTGGGTTCATATAAAATGTTTGTCAATATCACCATCCTATTAAGCGTCTATCCATAAACTTCCTTCAGTCAACATTGTAGTTGAGGCAAACGCACTTCGCTGCCTTGGATTATGTACACATTTCTACTTAACATCAAAGGGAAACTAACCAAGTGCAGAACCACAGTTCTTACTGCCCGAGTCAGTCTCATCCTCTTTGGGTAAAAATTTACTCCTGTAAATATTAAAGTCAATAATAAAAAGAACAAGATAATAAAAATATGTTTGGGTCCCTATCGAATTACTTTTTCTTAATCATGCTTTGGCATTTTGCCCTGGGCATTGAAAGATGCCATGAGGGGATGTCATAAGAAACTCAGTTTTATTTACTGTGGGGTTGTTGCTGAGGATGATACTATTTGCATCCTGTTTCCTTCTTTGCTTTGACTGCTAGGGAGCTCAAGTTATAGCTCATCCCAATTAACTAACTGGAATCTTATGACAAACATGGCACAATAACCTCACACACCATACAATTCATCCAACTAAAGTATAAAGTTCAATGGCTTTTAGTAAATTCACATAGTTGTGTACCCATCACCACAATCAATTTTAGAACATCTTCATTACTTCAAAAAGGAATCCCACACCCCTTAGCCATCACCCCGCAAATCCCCCATTTCCCCCAGCCTTAGGCAACCACTAATCTACTTTCTATTCTATAGATTTGTCTATTCTGCCCCATACAAATTTGCCTAATTTCTTATTACATATAAATGGAATCATACAATATGTGGCCACTGGTGACTAGTATAATGTTTTCAAGGTTCATCCATGTTGTAACACATATCAGTACTTCAATCCTTTTCATTGCTGAATAATATTCAATTGTACGGATAGACTCTTGGGATGTTGTCACTTCTTTCTATTATGAATAGTGTTTCTATGAACATTTGTATACAACTTTTTGTGGGGACACAAGTTCTCGTTTCTCTTGGGTATATATCCAGGAGTGGAATTGCTGGATCGTACGGTAACTCCATGTCTAACCATTTGAGGAGCTACCAGTCTGTTTCCTTCTTTGCTTTGACTGTTTTCCAAAGTGCTGCACCATTTTATATTCCCACCAGCAGTCTGTGAGGGTTCTAGTTTCTCCATATTCTTGCCAATACTTGTTCTGACCTATCTTTGACTATAGCCGTCCTAGTGGGTGTGGAGTGGTATCTCACTGTGGCTTTGATTTGCATTTCCCTGATGACTAATGATGTCAAGCATCTTTTCATGTGCTTGTTTGCCATTTGTATATCTTCCTTGGAGAAATGTCTATTCAGATCCTTTGTCCATCTTATTAATTGGGTTTTCTGTCTTTTTATTATTGAGTTGTAATGGTTTATAAATTCTAGATACAATCAGATATATGATTTGCAAAATTTTTCTCCAGTTCTGCGGACTGTCTTTTCATTTTCTTGTTGATGTCTTTTGAAGCCCAAAAGGTTTTCATTTTAATGATGTCCAGTTTATTTTTTCTTTTGTTGCTTGTGCTTTTGGTATGATTTCTAAGAAATTATTGTCTAATCCAAGGTCACAAAGATTTATACTTCTGTTTTCTTCTAAGAATCTTACAGCTTCAGCAATTCCGTCTAAGTCTTTGATTCATTTTGGATTAATTTTTATGCATGATGTGAGGTAGGGTCCAAATTCATCCTTTTACATGTGATCTCCAGTTGTTCCAACATCATTTATTGAAAAGATTATTCTTTCCTCCATTTAATTGTCTTGGCACCTTCATCAAAAATCAGTTGACCACAAATGTGAGGGTTTATTTCTGGAGTCTCAATTCTATTCCACATCTGTCTTTCCTTAGGACACCACACTGTCTGATTACTGCAGTTTTCTAATAAGTTTTAAAACCAGGAAGTGTGAATCCTCTAACTTTGTTCTTTTTCAAGATTATTTTGCCTATTTGGGGTCCCTTGAATTTCCATATGAAATTTAGAATCAGCTTTTCAATTTCCGCAAAGAAGCTACCCAGAATTTGATAGGGATTGCTTTGAATCTGTGGATAAATTTGGGGAGTATTGCCAGCTGTATTAGTTTGCTAGGGCTGCCATAATAAAGTACCACAAATTGGGTGGCTTAAACAATGGAAATGTATTGTCTCGCAGTTCTGGAGGCTAGAAGTCTGAGATCAAGGTGTCGGCAGGGTTGGTTCCTTCTGAGGGCTGTGAGGGAGCATCTGTTCCAGGCCCCTCCCCTCGCTCATGGTGGTTGGCTGGCCATTTTTGGCATTCCTTGTCATGTAGATGCATCATTCCACTCTCAGCCTCTATCCTCACGTGGAGTGAAGATATCCTTTTAATAACGACCTCTTGATCGTCCTCTTGATACATGTCCTTTTAATAAAGACACCAGTCATATTGGATTAGGCCCACTCTAATAACCTTATTTTCACTGGATCATTTGCAAAGACCCTATTTCCAAATAAGGGCATGTTCACAGGGACTGGGGGGTAAGATCTCCACATCTTTCAGGGGAACACAATCCAACCCTAACCATCTTAACAATATTAAGTCTTCCAATCTATGAACATGAGATGTCTTTTCATTTATTTAGGTCTTTAATTTCTTTCAACACTGTTCTGCAGTTTTCAGAGAAGATGTTTTACATTTCTCTTAATTTTTTTAATATTTTTCTTTTTGATGCTGTTATTACAAATAGAATTATTTTCTTAATTTCATTTTGCAGTTTACTCATTGCTATTGTATCAAAACACAATTAATTTTTGTATATTGATCTTGTATCCTGCAACGTTGCTGAGTTTGTTTATTAGTTTCAATAGTTTTTTAGTGG
Organism: Diceros bicornis minor; assembly: GCF_020826845.1. Taxonomy (NCBI): domain Eukaryota; kingdom Metazoa; phylum Chordata; class Mammalia; order Perissodactyla; family Rhinocerotidae; genus Diceros; species Diceros bicornis. The sequence goes on along the minus strand of NC_080740.1, from coordinate 87,349,927 downwards.
ATTCCTTAGGTTTTTCCATCTGCAAATAGAGATAGTTTTAATTCTTCTGTTTCAATCTGGATGACTTTTATTTCATTTTCTTTCCTATTAATTTTCATTTGTCCTAATTTCTGTATTAATTTGCCTTTTTTTAAATGTGGCACATTTTTATGTAAGCCATCCCAAATCATTTGGTGGGATCTAAATAAACACATTTAAAAATAAAATGCAGGGGGCCAGCCCAGTGGCGTAGCAGTTAAGTTGGTGACCCAGGATTTGCAGGTTCGGATCCTGGTTATAGACCAACACACCACTTGTCAAGCCATGCTGTGGTGGCGTCCCATATAAAAATAGAGGAGGATGGGCACAGATGTTAGCTCAGAGCCAATCTTCCTCACCAAAAAGAAAAGTAAGAGTAAAATAAAATAAAATTCATACTTTATTAATGCGGTATTCTTTTTTCTTTTCAATTCACTCAGAAGCCCTGAATTTTGGCAATGATTTCTTCCTGTGTAGAAATTTTAGGGGAAAAAACACAAAATTCCTGATGATGTGGCAATTTAATTATCTACCACATATTGGTAGCAATCATTATCCTTCAAAATGATGCTTTGGAAGAAGGGTAACATATAAATAGATTTCATCTTGGAAAAACCCACTAAAAAGTTTTTTTAAATTATAATAGCACCAGGTTATCATGTTGTCATTGAGAAAGCCCTAGGGACTCCAGGTTCACTAAGTGGTCTGTAACACATGTGAGTTTTACACTGTTCTCTGCCTTCCCCCAAGGGCAGGCCTGTGTCTTACTTCCCTTCTAGCCCCGGTGCTGGTACTGTGCCTGACATACAATGAGTATTTAGTGAATGCTGGTCGATCCTAATTCAGCTAAGCCACTTTTGCTATCTCTTGCCTTAAGAATTATATTTTAATGTATTTCTAACCTCAAATGATTTTCTCCCTGACCACATATTAATATTTCCATAACCATTTTAATGGCGGCTAAATCGACAATCTTACCAGGCACGTGGCACTTCTAGGCTGTGGAAATAATGAATGAGAAGATATTTCCCTCCTGTTGCTTGTCAGCTGCACAGAACCTGCTCTGGAATTCTCCAAGGATGGACCAGCCTCTCCCCAAGGACTGAGGTTGCATTGATAGATCCAGGAATTTTCAGAAGAGTGGCAGGAGGGCTCGGTCCATGGAACCCTGCACATTTCTCTGCCTCCAACCCTCGTCATTGCTCAGTGTGAGGCCTCTTGTTATGTACCGCCTTTGATCCCTGTTCTGTTATTTATTGCTGGTCAACAAAGCACCCCCAAACTTAGTGTCTTAATCATAACACAGTTTTGTGGATCAGCGGGCTGATTCTTCTGCTCCACGTGGCATCCACCGAGGCCACTCAGGGTAATCAGCTGGTGGGGGGCTGGTCTGGTCTAGAGGGTCTGAGACAGCCTTATTTACACGCCTGGTGACTCTGGGGTTGGGGGCTGGCTGGAAGGCTGGGCTCAACTGGGGACCACCAACTGCAGTGGCTAAACATGGCCTCTCCAGCACGGGGGTGTCAGGGGAGTTGGTTTATGGCAGCTCGGAACTCCCAGAGACAGGGGTGCATGAGAAAGGAGGTAGAAACTGCTGACCTCTTAAGGCCTGGGCCTGGAACCCGACACCACATCACTTCTGCAGTACTCTACTGGCCACGGCAGTCACAGTCACAAGCCCACCGGGGGTGTAGACCCCACTTCTGGAGGGAAGCAGTGCCAAAGAATTTGGACCCACCCACTACAACCTCCACTGGCCCCACCACCCCTCCCCTCATAGGTGGCCTTTCTGCATGTTTCACGAGCATCCTTGAATTGGAATGCAGTCTGTTCTGTAAATCATGTCATCTGTGCATACAGCACAGGCACCGCTGTGACTGATGGGGCCTCCAGGGAGAGCCACCTGAGGCCTGCAACTCCCTGCCAGCAGCAATGCTGAGTGAGCGTCTTCTCACATGTTCCTGTAGGGCAGAGCGTCTCCCGCCGTACACCAAGGCGTGGCACTGTGGGGTCACAGCAGGGAATCACACAGTTACCTTGGGCCAGCGCCGTCAGGCTGCTCTGCACAACAGCACTGCCCACACTCCCCTGCAGGGACCCAGGGTCCCCTCCCCCTGCACTCTGGCCAACGCTTGGCATTACCCAACTTTCTACTGTTCACTAATCCAGTGGATGTACAGAGCCAAGTTTCAGGTGGAGCTTTTAAAACAAGACCTCCTCTGCTTTTGGGAAAATGCGAGGGAAGGAGGGCAGGAAAGAAGAGGCAGCTGGCTGGGTGGGTAGAACCGGTAAGTGAAGTCATCTGGACTGCTCGGGACCCTGCAATCCTAGAGGCACACAGGGCAGTCACGGGCCACCCGGTGGACAAGGGCAAAATGCAGTGGGACATCAAGAACTTGGCATCCCAAGCAGCTCGACTGGAAGGTGTCCACTCCACACTGCCGCGGCGGGCTGTGGCTGCCTCTCTGCGGGTCCTGGGATGGGTGGGGGGGCATCGGAGTTGGCCTCACTGGGACTCCTCCTCCTCCTGGTTCTCTCAGTCCTTTGCTTGGGACAGAGGCTCCATCTTTAGGGGACATAAATCCCCTAATCTTCTCCTCCTTGGCTCTCTCTCCCGTTCCCTTCCTCCCTTCCTCCCACCTTCCTTCTCCTCCCGCTCTCCCCGTAGAACAGACGTGGCCCAACCCCAGGTCTTGAGGAATATCTGCTGAGACTGCAGATGCCTTCCTCCCGGACGGGGAACCCCTGACCCCTCCGACTGTTGGGTTTCATCCAAGAACCTCAGTTCTCTAGCCAGAATATTTGCACCAAAGTCAGTAGGGTCCTCTAGCTATTAAGATAACTTGCCAAAATTCCTGAAGGTTTGCACATGTAGAAAGAAGAGGGAGATGCCGTTCTTTAGACACTGGCTGCAGTTGGAGCCGGCTTGCCTAGAAGGAGCACAGGGTCACTCAGGTCTTCACGGGGACAGTCTCTTTCAGAACTGCCTGGACACACGGGGGACGCGTAGAAAAAGGAGTCGAATTGTTCTGATTAGGGAACAGCAGTTTGGAACTCGGCTAGCAGCTGCATGCTGACGGCTGGAGGAAGCAGGGTCTGCAGGAGTGACCTGGGGACCTCAGGGCCCGGTAATTTACTTCGAGGATCACACCCTTCGTTAACTGCAGACCTTCAGGAAACACCTGCTAGACCCCACAGCTGTGTGCTGTGGTCGCTGAAACCAGCATTGAGTGGACATAGACAGAAAGAGACAGTCCTGGGTGAGACAGGAATGAGAGGGAGTGCTCAGTGAGAACAGGAAGTCAGAGGCAGGAAGTGACCAGTAACGCATAAGCCCTGGGAGTAGGGGGCTGGGGATGGGGGTCTGGGAACATTTGGGAAAGAGCCCCAGGCTTCTGCATAATACGTGGATGTGGGCGGGGCTCTCAGGAAGGAAGACCCCAGACTGGTGAACGTGGGGATATGCAAACTGAAGGCATCCGGGACACACATGTGTGCGCGCGCACGCACACACCCCCCTCTGCAGGACCACATCTCCTTGATGGCCGGTTCTCAACCTTGGCCGCAAATTTGAATTGTCTGGGGGCTTTAAAAACATGCCTAGCCACCCCTCCACCAAACCAGCGACGTCAGCATCTCTGGGTAGGACCCAGGCAGCAGGTTCTCAGAACCCCCCGGGGACTGTGGTGTAGGCAGGGCGGAGCAGCACTGTCCTAGATCCAGGAACCCTGCCGACCCCAGCAGCACAGAAAGAAGGCGCCACCCATGGCCTCCCGCAGGAAAAGACGCGCCTGAGCCCTCTCCCCTTCCATCCTGCTCTTCCTCCGCCCTCCCTCTCCCTTCCTTTCCCTCTCCCTACTTTCCTCCCCTCCTCCATCCCAACAGGAACTCCTCCCACGGGCACAACACATCAAATACAGGAATTTGAATTTCAGATAAACCGCGAATAATTTTTTAGGATAAGTATGTTCCATGCAATCGTGCAATATAATAATACTAAGAATATTATTGGTGATTTATCTAAAATTCAAATTTAACAGGGTGTCCTGTGTTTTTAGTTGATAAATCTGACAACCCTAGATGGGAACAACTTAAAAACAATACGGGGAGAGGCTTCTTCCCCCTCACGGAACGGAGATCTGACAAGACCACCTGCACCCGACCTAGAATCGAACTGCGCGTCCCACAGCTGAGCCCCTGTGAGAATCAGCAGTTTTCTGCTCTGCCCCACGCGTCACGGGCCCTCAGCACTACGGGTTATCGCCACCAGAGGGCGCAGTATGAGCAGGTGGGAGGAACCAGCTCGGGAGAGCCAGCAAAGAGGACAAGACCCCGCACCATGGATGCTCAGGGACGAGCAAGGAAGCAACCCCCAAATGAACACCTATGTTCAAGCAGTGGGTTAGAGGGACATGGCTTCCTCTTTTAAACTAAATCCCCTTGACAGCAGTCAAGATGAAATCAGAGAGTAGGCTACGCCCAGGGTAGAAAGGTAAGAACTCACAAACTGGCAGGTATTTCTTTTATAATGGTTTATTATTTGTTTGTTTTCATTGCACAAGTGAGATGGTCAAACCATTGAGAGCTAAACGTGAAAGGTCCCCTCTGTCCCACCTGCCTCCCTGTAGTAACAAGGGTTACATATTTGGAAGACTGTGGGTCCTCCCAGAACTTTTTCTATGCATATGAATGTATGTATGCACGTAGCTGTTGGCAAAATTCTTTACACAAATGCCATCACAGCAGGTATGTGTGCATATATATATATACAATATATATACATATTTCTGGAAATTGCTTCTTTTGTGTAATAAATTTTGAGGACCAATATTAATACATAATATTAATTCCATTTTATCTTCACAATGACCCTATGAGGCTGGGGCTATTGTTATTGTCCATTTCACAGACGGAGAAACTATGGCACAGAGAAGTTAAATGACTTCCCTAAGATCACACAGCAAGTGGCCAAGCTGGGATTTAAACCTAGGCCATCTGTCTTCGGCGAACAAGTGCTTAATCACTCTTCTAGAACGCTTCGTTTTAACCAGGCATCACATACCCTGCTAGGGACGGGCCGTGGTGTATTGGAACACTCTCTTGTGGATGCGCATTATCCGCGTCCAGGATTCCACTGGTACCCATATCGCTGCGGTGGGGATCCGTGCGCAGCGGTGGGCGGGGCTCTGCGGGGTAGACCCGAGGTGGAGCATGCGCAGGTCGCATTTCCACAGATACTGCCTCACCCCGCTCCCATCCCCCTCGCTGCCACCAAAGGCCCGCCGGGAAGGGGGCGCAGCCTGTGGACAGGCACAGGGCAGTGGCTGCGGGAATGACAAGGAGTCCCACGAGGCTGCAGGGCGGGGTTTACGGGCAGACGGCGAATGTTATCATCTATTTTATACAATGCTATTTCATTGTGGTTTTAATTTACATCACCCCCATTACCGAGGAACACACTCATCTTTTTGTATGTTTATGAGTCATTTGTATTTTTATGCTGTGAATTCTATGTTCATATTCTTTCTTCACGTTCCCAGCGGGATGTTTCTCTCTGTGGTTTGCAGGTGCTCTAAAATGATGGGATACTAGCCCTTTGTCAGTTACGATGCTGCAAACATTATCCCACATTCCCGCTGCTCACACAAACACAAGTCTTAATAATAGTGATCAGGAGTGTCAGAGGGGGCAAGAGGATGTCTCAGCCTCAGCAGGTGAACGTGTAAAGGGGACAGCCTCCCTGGAGGACAGTTTGACCATAGACACCAAATGCTCTGTGAACTGTGCGTCCCCATTGATGCGCTATTCCATTCCTGTCCTAAAAAATGACCATGTGTATAGACAACAATTTAGCTACAAAGATGCTCATTCCAGCTTTGTTAATAATGTAAAAATTTAAGAAACAAATATCCAGCAATACGGCATTGGGTAAATAAATTATATCTTCTTCACTTGCAGTATTGAATACAATATTGCCATTAAAAAAGATGTGATAGAAGCACATTTTCTGACTGTACCACCATGTGAAAAAATGGAGGGCATGAATGATTTTGTCCGGTATTATCCAATTTTTGCAAAAATTTTAGAAGTTCAGACTGATAAAATATACCCCAAAATGTTGATAGTGGTTTTTCTGAGTGGCGACTGTAAGGGATAGTTTTGCTGTCTTCTTTTTGCTAATCTAAATTTTCTTAAATTTCTATAAATAACATAAATTACTTTTATAATAAGAAACATATATTTTCTCTCTCTCTCTCTCTAGCTATCTGTGGTAGCCAGCTCCAAGATGGCCCTTGGTGAGCCTCCCCTCCTGGCGTTCGTGCTCCTGTGGACCCTCCTCTCACACTGAGTCAGCGCCAGACAGCGTGACCCAGGGAATCCTGCAGAAGGGAGGGTGTGTGACGTCCAAGGCTAGGTCATCGGGCATCGTGACTTCCACCTTTTCTCATGCATCACTTGCTCTGAGGGGAAGGTGCCATGTCGTGAGGTTGCTTGAGCAGCCCAGTGGAGAGGCCCACATGCAGGGGAAACAAGGCCTTGGCCACAACCAGCACCAACGTGCCAACCGTCTGAGTGGGCCGCCTCGGCAGTGGGTCCTCCAGCCCGGTCCAGCCTTCAGATGACCGCGGCCCCAGCCGATATCTTCACTCAACCTCATGAGAGAGCTGGAGCCAAGCCTCCCAGCTGAGCTGATCCTGAATTCCTGATTCACGGAGACTGTGCAAGATAATCAATACTTGCTGTTGTTTTAAGCCACTAATTTTGGGGGTAATTTATGCAGCAGTAGATAACAAGATCAAGTTTGGTACCAGAAGGGGTGCCTCTGAAACATAAGCCTAAAAATGTGGGCATGGCTTTGGAACTGAGCAGTGGGCAGAGCTGGGAGGACTTGGAAGAAAGTGTCCGAGAAAGTCGAAAGGGCATCAGATTGGCAGAAGGAGGATGTTGGTGAAGATTTAAAGGCAAATGTACTGGAAACTCGAAGAAAGGGGACTTCTGTTATGGAGAGGCAGAAGTTTGGCCACACTGCGGCAACATGGAAAGTAGGGACTGTCCCTCATCAGTTTGGTGATCTAGTTAAGGATCTAGCTTCCAGACCGATCCAAGCATTGGGATCCTCCACTCAGGGTATCTGACTCATTACACCCACAAAGAATCAGGTCTCATCCAGCACAATGAGCTGTGCCCACTGGCCTCCTGGAGCTGACAGATTGGGAAAGTAGAGGGTTGTGCTTCTTGCTGGTTCCCAGCCGGGTCTCAGAGAGCTTGGGAGTAAGACAAGATCGGGTTCACGTCCCACAGAGTCTAGAGCGGATGAGGCCCGCAGGACACGTCTGAGGAAGGGAGGGAGGTGAAGGGTACCCTGGGGAGCTCTGAATCAACACTCCGCCCTCCCAGTGGCCTGCGGGGCCAGGAGAAGCCTGTAAACTGAGTGAGAGAGCAAAGGGACCAGAGCTAGGGTGGACTCTGGGGTGCTGTGCCCTCAGGGAGGGCTCTGGATAGGATGTGTGTACTGGAGGTCCCTCCACATTACTCTCCCTAGTGACAGGAGTCCCGAGCACGCGTGCTGTCCTGACGAGGGGGCACGCGATGCCTGAACTTGAACATGATTTGCCTGCATTTACTGGTCATGCCTGTTTGTCCTTCTGCTTGTCCCGCATCTTTGAACACCCTTCTTAGCTCTGGAGAATTCCCTCCTTCTGGGTCCCTGACTCCCCGGGGGGCGGGAAACTGTTTCCCAGAACCAGGGTGCAGGCCGTGCGGGCCCGCCAGTCAGACGCAGCAGCAGCAGCAGACTTGGATTAAGAGCCGGTGGCTCCAGATGAAGCAGGGCCCCACGGGGGCAGGGAGGTGGCAGGGTCCAGTGGCAGATGATCCAGGGGTGTTTCTGGCCCATTTGTGTGGTGGTTCTGCTCAGCACTGGCCACAGTGTCGCTCCCTGGAGCTGCCTTATGGTGGCACGTTTGGGCTGTGTCCCCACTGCACAGCCTCTCTGCCTGAACCCCAGGCTGCTCAAGGTATGCTGGGAGCCCCCCATTATCCTGTAATAAGTTCCGTTTCTGCTTGAACTCATGCCTTGCAAAGCTCGTTACTCCTCTGCCCTCCTCTCCTGCTTCTTGCTCATCCACTCCAACCACTCTGGACTTCTTGCTGTTCTTTGAACCTGCAAGAATGCTCCCTGCCTCAGGGCCTTTACACTGGCTGTTCCCTCTGTCTAGAATGTTCTTCTCCCAGATGCCCACATGGCTTAAGCCTTTGCTTCTTCAAAACTTTGTTACAATGGCATTTTCTGACTTGCCCTTTCCTGATCACCCAATTTGCAACTCCTCCAGCACACCCAATGTCCCTTGCCTGCTCATTTTTTCCTTTTTTTTTTTTTTCTATAGCAGTTATCTCCTCTAACATTGACCTTATCATCTTATCGTTTATAGTCTTCTCCATGTGGGTGGGAATCCTGGTCTGTTTTGTTCAAAGATGTTTCCCCTGTACCTAAAACAGTGCTTGCCACATTGTGGGCCCTCAACAAATATTTGTTGAAGGAATGAATGAATGAATTGAAAGAATGAATGATTAGGGGAAGCTTCACTGAATGGTGACAGTTAACCAGGTCATGTAGGAAGAGGGTGAGCAATGGGGATATGTGGGGGGAGAACATTTGGGCAGCGGGGACAGCCAGTGCAAAGGTCCTGAGGTGGAAGCGTGCTGGTGTGTTTAAGCAACAGCAAAGAAGCCAGTGTGGCTGGAAAACAGTAAGGGCAAGAAGGGTGGGACAGAGGTTGGAGAGGTAGGGGCAGCGTGCACTCTGAGACAGGAAACCACTGGGGAGCTTAGAGCAGGGATGTGACACCATCTAACTGATGATTTATAAGCATCATTCTGTCTGCTGTGTGGAAAATAGACTCCAAGGGAGGCAGAGAAGCAGCAGGGAGACCAGTTAGGAAATGTCTGTGCTCACCCGGGTGGGAGACCTGGGGCACAGGCGCGGGGGCGGTGAGAAGGGGGTGGATTTGGACTGTATTGTGAAAGAAGAGCTGATCAGACTTGCTCTCAGATTGGACGTGGAGCATGAGAGAGAAGAGAGGCATCAGTGACAGCTCCAGCTTTTAACCTGAGCATCTAGAAGGATGGAGTTGCCACTTACTGAGATGGGGACGATGGGAGCAGGCTGGGACTGGGGAATTAGGGGTTCCATCTGGGCCTAGTAAGCACGAGGCGCCTATTGGAAATCTACGGGGAAATGTCAGAGAAGCAGCCGGCTATATGAGCATAGGGTTCGGGGGGCCGCCAGGCTGGCTGCACAGCCTTCAGGCGCAGGGTCAAGCGAGGAGGCTGTGAGCTCGCCTGGGCGGGGAGTGAGGGTACTGAGGAGGGGTCCAGGACTGAGCCCCCGCTGCCCCGCTGAGAGGTGGAGGATGTGAGGAGGTGCCTGGAAGGTGCAGCGGGGGGACACCAGGGGAGAGAGGTGTCCGGAAGCCAGATGAAGACAGTAAAGGAGGAGGGCGCCGCCAATTGTGCCCGGTGCACCGACGGGTCCGGGGGACTGAGAAGGGCTGCGAGGGTGAGGGCTGTGCCTAAGGCACCCAGCGCGGCCGGAGTCGAAGGCGCTTCACCCACGGCGCTTCTTCTTGGCCTTCTCCTGCCTTCTTAGCAAGCCTGGGGGACCTGGGGTCAGGGGACAGGACTAGAGTCCCAGCTTTGTCACCACGGGCGCTTTCCCCATCAAGTTGAGACTGTTTCCTTTGGTGTAAATAGGACTAGCAGGTCCTGCGTTGGAGGGTTGGGGAGAGACTGGACCAGAGCTCTCCAGGCGCAGTGAAAAGTGGGACCATGATTTCATTGAGGAAAGTGAAAGACAGACGGCTGAGGGGTGCGCCCCCTACTGTGGGAGGTACCTCAGGGCCAGGAGAGGAGAGGGTGAGGGAGAACGTATGCTGTCATCTTGTGTAACAGAGATCAACACAACATGCTCTAAGGGACACTGTTGCCCCAGCTGGGGAAACCTGAGTGAGGTCTGTGGTGACAACAGTACTGCGCCCGTGTTCCTGTCCCTGACTCTGACGGCTGGACTGGGGCGTGGGAGGGAAGGGCCTGTTCTTGGGAAGCACCCACTGCACCGTTCACGGGTGAGAGAGCATCACGTCCGCGACTCGCTCTCAGACGGCTCAGGCTTTATGGTAATAATATGTACTTGGGGAGAGAGCAAAGGATAAAGCAAGTGTGGCAAAACAGTCACAGTTGATGCCTTGGATAAAAGGTGGATGGAGGTCTGCGCTAGTCCTGCAGCCCTGCAGTAAGTTCTCAATTATTTCAAAACAAGAGTCATCTAAAAGCCCTTAAAAAGTTTGTAGGGTGTTCTTCGGTATTGTCTGAATCTTGTTCAGTGAGAATACATTTACGCGTTACTAGAAAGTTAAGGGTTTTTAACGATTAAATAGACACAGTAAGGAAAACTTATGAACTGTAAATCATAAGCTGTTCAATATTAATTACTATATTTGGTTGTCATTCTACTGATTATTAATATGATTATTATACTTATTATTATTATTGATTTGGCTGATATTTCGAGTGGGTCTCGAATTTCAGGAGTGTTCCCCGGGGAGCGAGTCAGGTCATGCTCCAGCATCCCCCGCTGGACCCCCGACCCATGGAGCTCGCCGTCAGCCCGCCGGCTTTCGGCAGTGCCTCCCTCCGTCCACTAGAGGGCGCTCGGGACTCCGCCCCGTGGGCGCCGGCCGACCCCGCAGAGCCTGACATGCGGGCGCTGAGCCGAAGGACCTCCGCCCGCTGGGGGCTGCAGGGAGCCTGCGAAGCCCGGGGCGGTGGCTCTGGCGTCTCTGGAATCCAGCTCAGTTCCCTGACCCCTTCTTCTTGTTTTTTTTCCTGCATAGTTGGCTGTTGGCTCGAGGGTGACACTGAAAAAGCATAAAATTCAATAATTAATTCTAGAGACTGGATCTGGGGAAATACATTTAAATCAACCTATGCAGACCACCTACTCCACGACATTGGGGAGCTAGACAGAGGTGGCAGCGAGTAGTCCATGGGCCAGATTTGGCCCCCAGATGTCCTCTGTTCAGGCATCATGGTGTCTGAAAAGCTGAATTGGAGATCAGTATTTTAAAATTGGGAGACTTCACATAAAATCCAGATTTCTGCCTTCACTTATGAAAGGGGGTGAAAGAAGCCCACATCCTCACATGGCAACACCTCTCTGGAGCTATGGAGCAGTTGCCCCCTTTGGAATGGGCATACACTGCAGCTCACCACAGTCCCCACCAGGCCCTACTGCCTCACCCTGGGGCCCCCTCACTGCCTGTCACCTGTTATGTCTGCTATGTCACCTGCCTGGCCCTGTGGGCATCTGGCTTTGCACCCAGACCTACAGGAAAGCCTAGATTAGTCAGATATCCTGAGAATGAGCTGGTTCCCATCAGTCACATTTCCTGGTCAACTGCCATTTAAGAAACGCCCTTGAGGTTGCCAGGCTTTCTGGGAATAGATTTCTTTAATTATATAATATGTTGCCATGCCTCCATGTCATATTACAACTACCGTGGAAACATCAAGGCAGACACTTGAGTTCAAGCCGGGCCACCTTGAACAGTCACCTAACCTAGCCATGCCTTAGTTTCCTCGTCTGTAAAGTGGGGGTGTTAACAGCCTCGTAGAATGCTTTGGGAATGCGGGAGACAATCCATATCAAAGAACTTAGCCAGCGCCTGGCAGAGTAAGAGCTAAATGAGTGCTAGCTGTCATTATTTTCATCATCACACAGGGCAGCTGAACCCGTGGGGAAATGCAGTCAGTGGTTCTCAAACTCGAGTGCACAGCACAGTCACCTGAAGGTCATGTGGGCACAGGGATGGCTGGGCCCCACCCCCAGAGTTTCTGATTCGGTAGGTCTGGGCTGAGGCCTGAGTGCATTTTTTAGGAAGTTCACAGGGGACTGCTGATCTGCTGACCACACTTTGAAAACTGCTGCTGTGCACTTAGAGGCAAGCTCGCCAGTTTAAAAAAATGTGCCTACGCATTTGCTTATTTCTCTTGGAAAGAGTCGTGGTAAGTCTCAAAAGAATTAACAGAGAGAGAGAGTGCTTAAAAGGGTGCCTTGCAAATAATGCTCAATAAGTTAGAATTATTAATAATTAAATAGAGAATAACCAGGAAAATCTAAAACTAAAGAGAAGGACAGGAGGAGAGGGAACTTGGGCCTTTGGGTCAGGAGATTTGTAGGGGCGCCCCGTTTTCATCTCTCAACAAGCCTGTGAAGAAGGAACTGTGGGGAAAATGGTTCTCGGAAATGAGGGCTGTACACCAGGCCACCCAGGTACCAGGTGGAGCCGACCGCAAGCCCAGGTCTGTCTGCTCCATGGGGTCTGGGGTCTTCCCCCACCCTCGTGACCCTCTGAGTTGTAGCTAAGCCAAGTTTCACCCCCTGATCTAGCGCTGGCCCTGTCCAGAGTATCTAGAAAAGGCCTGCCCCCCTGTGATGCAAGATCAGAGTCTACGGCACAGGATACCGTGTGGGGAAGACGGGCAGGAGGTGCAGAGGAATGCCCCTGGGCAGGGGCTGGGCACCGCCAGTCGGCCCTGGTTTGGGACAGGCTCCCCGAGGGAGGCAGGTCTGTCCGTGACCTAATCCTGCCCTTTGCCCCCCTGATTAGTGAAGGGCAAATAGCCCCAAATCATCCCCGAATCCAAATGGAGCCAGGGTTTTGGATGGGCTGATCCTAGACCCCTAAAAATCTCATGCCCATTTCCAGGAACTGCAGGGTGAGACACGGCCTGGTTCATGCCGCCCCCGAGGCCAACGGCGGCTGCTGGCAGGAGGCAGGGACAGGGCGTGGGAGTCACGTGTAATGCATGGAACCCCTTGCAGTGTGTGATGGAGCAGGAGAAGAGGAGAGTGGCTGCTGTGGTGGGGAGCTCACTCTCCCCACGGGGGCCACACTCCAACCAGAGCTTTGAGACGCCTGAGGACCCTCAGTTTGCAGCTGTCCCTCCAGAGAATCAGGAAGGCACACTTGGCAGGAGAAGCCCTTAGAGCATGTTGTGCTTGCTGGCTTACTAGCTTGCTCAGAACTCTGAACTGCTGAGACACACGACGTGGGGTCCTCCCTTCGTACTCCCGCCTGGCCCTGCGTTTGCAGGGAAGACCTGAGCACCAGCCCCTGGAACACTGCTGGCGCGTGCAGGAGGTGCTCCAGAGCTTGCAGGTGGCATAATGCACTCACGGGGCTGGGGGGCCTGGAGGGTTAGGGGCCAGCCGCAACGAAGTGCAGATTTCCTATGCTTGCCCAGTAGTGGGGCTGGATTCCAACTCCCGTGCCTGTGACATTGGAGGGGGAAGGTTGTCCCCGTGGTCAGCCTTCAGAAGAAGGCTGAGGATGACTTTCCCAGGCTGCGGAACGTCTCAGATCACAGAGGAAAGTCACCCTTCACACCCTCACCACTGGGCGAGCGTGGTTTACACGGGTTAGACTTCAAGATTTAATTTTGTGATGAGGCTGCTGCCCGAGTGTAAGAGTCCTGGGTGTCTTGGAAAGGGCTCAGGAAGGACTCCAGGGAGCCAGTCACCTGGGGCGTCTGGGTGGGATGGCTTGGACACAGGCGCATGTGTCACACGGTGGTGAACTGGCATTCACACCGACCCCTCATCGCCAAGGAGTGGGAAGCCCCCTGGACTGGGCATCCGAGGCCGCCCTCTGTTCTGATCTGGCTGGATTCTCTTTATCTTCCAGCATCCAGACTCAACTGAACCTAACCTCTGCCCGCCCCCGGGCTGCCTTGTGGGCCCAGAGCTCCTGTGGCTCCTTGCATCTCCCAGTGCTTATTTTAAGTCAGAGTACTCAAGTGTTGATTTCTAACGAGGCTCCATTTTCCTCCAATATGCTCTGCAAAATTCTGCTCCAGATCTGACTGCCTGGAAGTCTTCTCTGTAGTCTCTGTTTTTGTGAAGACTTGCTGTTCTCACTATCCCTGTGATATCCCAGAAATTACTCTAAGTCTTCATTAGGCAAGGTCAAGGATGCTCCTTAAAAGGGGAAAAGCTAGATGGAGTATCCCTTTGCCCTTTCCTTCATCCTCTTTTCTGGAATCCATAAGAGATAGCTGGAGCTCCAACAGCCTTCTTGGGCCATGAGGCAAACTAGAGGATGAAAACAAAGGCTAAAGATCATGAAGCAGAAACAGTAAAAGAACCTGGTGCCCCAGTGACCATGGAACCACCACACCAGCCTGGACTGACTACGTGTAGAACTGTCTTAAATGAGAGAATAAGCAGCATGATTGGGTATAAACTACTGCTCTTCTAGGCATGGTGCTTTCATAGCAGCTGAACTTAATGTTAACTGAGAGATCATCTCTCCCTGGGCTGACTTCCGGCTAAGCTGCCTCTTCCCTTCTCTCTCCACATAGAACTGACACCCAGGGAACTGCCTCAGCCCACTCTGTGGCCAGAATGTTCTGTTTCTTGAGTTCTTGTTCAACTTCAGGCGGTTTGTACAATTGTTTGTAAGAGAGAAGTGTGTGCTGCCTGGATGTCTCTTGGATAAAAATGTCCTCCAGACGACCTGCCCCTGTCCTCTGGCCCAGTGTTCAGGCGGGGCTGGCCTTCAGGCAGGATGCAGAGGCACACCTGTACCGGCTGGTAGGTTTTCACCACCACCGTGCAGGTTGTAGCAGTGGCTTCCTCAAGCCCCACCAGTGCCCCCACTCTGTTCCTGGTCGCTTCTGTAACCCTCAGGCCCATAATCCAGCCCCTGAAAGGTTAACCCGGGGAGGCGGGGGTCTGACTCCCTGCCTAGTGTGTGTTCTCACTGGCGATGCCCAGAGACGCCTCTGCAGCCGGGTGTTGGGGAGGGGCCACACTCCATCCTGGCGTGGGAAGAAGGGGCCTGGCCCCGGCGCTGGCTGGGACTGCTGGCATCTAGAGCCATGTCCCTTCCCACCTGGTCGCTGCTGCCCTGCTGACTCTGATGCCCCCACCTGTAACCAGTGAATGCACCTTGTTCTCTGGACTCAGAAACACCCCAGGGAGCACTGGCCGTCTCTCCCTCACCAACGCGGACCCCTGGGCACTCACTGGGTGCAGACCCCAGAGCCTCTCACCTTGTCCTCCATTCGGCCCCTGGCCTGGTGGACCCCCACCCGCCAGCCTGGCTCTCAGCGTCCACACCACATGGGCATGGGGTGCGGGCCCACGGAGGGCCACCGGCTGGTGCCCCTGAAGCCCCAGAGCACACAGCCCATAGACGGGGCTGCATCGCAGGCCGCTTTAGAGCCACTCCCTCCATGTTCCAGCCCCTCCTTGTTGCTGGGGTTCCCTACAGACTCTTCCTCCAGACTCCTCCTGGGTCGGGCCAAGAAAGCCCTCAACACGCACCTTCCCATGCCGAGAACTTCCCCGTCGTTGTCTCAACCCCTTCTGTTTGGGCCAGTGTTCCTCACAGGGGGATCTTTGGGGACATTTTGGAAATCAGTGGAGCGTTTTCAGCTGTCCCAGTGATTGGCATGGAGCCCGTGAAATTTAGTGGATAGGGGTTGAAATATTTTTCAGTAGTTACTGTAAATTTATTAAACTGTGGCGTGCATATAGAAGAGCACACATATCTTAAGTGTACACTCAATGAATTTTCACAAAGTGAACATCCATGTAACCAGCACCCAGACCAAAACCAGAAGGTTATCCTAACCCCTGGAGCCCCCTTGGGCCCCCTGCAGCCACCACCACCCACCAGGGATAACCAGCACCCTGCCTCCTCACACCAGGGATTCCTTTCTCGACCCTCCTAGGAATGGCATCAGGCCACATGTGCTCTCTTGCGTCTGGCTCCTTCCGCTCACCATCGTGTCTAGAGGTTCCTCCACGTTGCTGAGTAGAGCTCTCCATGGGCACGTGGGTTGTTCCCAGTCTGGAGCTGTTAGGGATGGTGCTGCCTCGAACATTCCTGCGCACATTTCTTGATTCACAGATGTACACGTCTCTGCTGGGCGTTCACCTAGGAGTGAAGAGCTGGGTCACGGGACAGGCACGAGTGCAGCCTTAGCAGCGACCGCCAAAGAGTTTTCCAAAGCTGTTGCAGCAACTGACATCCCCCTGCCCCCCGGCACAGTACGAGAGCTCCTGCCACCCCGCTTTGCCACCAACACTTAATACTGTCTGTCTGTTTCACTTGAGCCATTCTGGAAGGTGTGTTCTGGTGTCACATTGTGCTCACTGGCCATCTGGAGGCCCTCTTTTGTGAAGTGTCTGCTCAAATCTTCTGCCCAGTTTTCTGCTGAGTCATTTGCCTTTTCTCTTACTGATTTATAGCTCTTTATGTATCCTGGATATGACTTCTTCGATGAATATATGGATTACAACTATTTTCTCTCATTCTGTGACTCATATTTTCACTCTCCTAACGGTGTCATTTGAGGAAACAGAATCTTAAGATAGTAAAATTCATCAATTTTTCCTTTAAGGTTAAGTTTTGGTCCTGAGTAATCTTTGCTTACCTCTTTGTTTCCTTCTAGAAACTTCATACTTTTACCTTTCGTTTTTTGATTTATAATCTCATACACCTTTTGAATGACTCATCAGACATCCATGTAGGTGAAAAACCTGTTTATAATGATCTTACCTAAAGCCTCACTCAGCTTGATACATAAACACAAAGTATTTTTTTGCACAGTTTAATACCCACTGAATTTCCCACAATGTGACTCTTGTGTAAATTGAGAGAAGATTGCATTTTGTTTTATTTGGAACTCTACCAAGATTTGAATCATCGTTTCAGAAAAAATACCTCGCTGACAGCAAAGCTGCTCGAGATACAGCAGTAACCATATAACCCACCTGTGTCTGGCTGCATTTCTAGATGATTCTGTGTTTTAAATAGACATACATTTTTAGTTGACTCATTTCAAACTATTAACTGTGAAGGAAATTTCAACAATCTTCATTTGATTATCATCTTATTTCTCTTAAATCCACACTTATTCATGATAGCTCAGAACACGTATCCAACCACTTCAAATGTATCGCCTAGTGAGGTCATGCCTGTGCATCTAGGAGTTGGCCCACATATATTATTTTATCATAAATTATTTTTATTGCTCTTTTCTATTACAACTCGGGCATTATATTAACTTGGGGGAGGGAATTATGTGTTAGACACATTTCATTGCACCTTAGGACAGTGAAGGGGATTTTAGAGAGTATGTCCTATAGAAGGAGCCATGGGGTCCGATAGGGCGAGGGCCAGTGGAATCGGCTGTGCCCAGGGGCCTCACATTTCAAATCAAATGGGCACATTAAGGTGTTTTCCTAACCACAGGAGCTGTTTTCTCCTAAAATGGAATTCCTCTTAGGCCAACTAGTTTGACAATAACAGTTATGTTTTTCTTCTCATTACATTTGTGAAATAGAAGGTCCTACAGCAACCCCAGGAGAAAGGACCCATGAGGGGCCCTGCTGCCCAAGGCCCCCTCCCCTCCTCCACCACCTGCCTGCTCGAGGTCACGTACGGCTCTCCACTAGGTCTGCTCTCACTGGCAGAACGGTCTGAGTTCAAGCCCCAGCTCTGCCCCAACTAGCTGTGTGGCTTCGGGCAGTGTGTTTACCCTCTCTGAGCCCATAGCTACATTCATAAAATGAGTGGAAGAAAACTTACTTGGCACATTTATAAAAGTCAAAGGGTAGTAACTGCCAGTGTTTACTGAGTGCTGACTATAGGCCACATCCTGTGCTGAATGCCTGTTCAAGTCATCTCCTCTCCCCCAGCTCCAACCCCACCATGAGGAGGGGGCCCACCGTTAGCCCCATTTTACAGGTGAGGAAAGTGGAGGCACAGAGAGGGTAAGAAGATCGCCCTAGGTCACACAGTTGGCCAAAGGCAAAGCTGAGAGTCGAACCCAGGCTGTCCGACTGGTTCCCGTGGAATGGTAACCTGCAGGGCAAACGGTGCCCCTCACGGGGAGACACTCACAACGCGGCAGCTCCCGGCTCCTCTCAGGTGTCCACTGGTGCGCGGCTCTGAACTCCTCCACGGATTATTGCTTTCTCTCCTTCCCTCCCCCCAGGAACCGGGCGCATGCCTTTGGTTTAACTCCATTTACTGTATGTCAGAGTGGCTTTTAAACAAGCTGATTTCTAATATCCTAAATTTGGCAGGGTTTGTCAGTAGAACACTAGCAAAAGTGATGTTATTTTTAATTTACCTGCGAAGGACATAGGCAAGTCTGTGTTTGCACTGGAACTCATGTTGGTATTTACCTAAAAAAGTCCAATCCCATAAGCAACAAAAAGCACACTATGTTGAAAATACTTCCAAGCCTCAGGCCACTTATGCCTGGAAATGCTTGACACGAGGAAGCCCAAGTACCCGCCGAGTGCTGGCTGTGACAGGATTTGACCTGCGTCTCTAGATCCTTAAGAATGTTCTCTGATGCAGACCAAGGTTGGGTATGGTAAATAAAGTGGCTTCCAGCACAAAATAGACTCCACTTCCCAGCAGGTGTGGCTGCTGAAATTTCCCATTTTTTGAAAACAATTGCAGGTTGGAGAATTTTAGAGAGCCTTGTCACGTATGGTCGTGCCACGGCAGCCGTCCGGCCATCTGGAGCTGTGCGGTTGTCAGCAAATGGCAGGACCCAGGGCTTTAAAGCAAGCTTCACGGAGAGTCTCTGCTCGCCCAGTGGTCAAGACGCCTCAGGCCTCTGGACTTGTGCTTCCTTGCCCATCACAGGAGGAGGCTGAACGAAGAGCATCTCTAAAGGCTCCCAGCACTAGACTTCTGGAGCTAAGGGGCCGACACTGCCCGTGATTTTGGGTGGGTTGGTGCTGGATCCCGTTGTGAACAAGCCAGGAGTCACTTCCTTTCTAGCGACGTGGGCCCAGACAGCACCTCTCTGAGCCTCCGCTTCCCACTTAGTGAAATTAGGAATGATCACACTGATCTCACAGAGAACATTAAAAAGGCTCACACATAAAATGGATGCTCAACCAAGGCCAGTTTCTGGCTTTCACACATTTGCCACCTTCTCTTTTCACCATGTCCTGCCCTTAGCACCAGACCCCCTGTGCAGTCAGCCACCACTACCCACGCCCCATCCCCACCCGTGCTGTCTGCCTCGTCCACACTCTCAGCTCTTCTGCCCCAAACTAGCACCCACTCCTAAACCAAATGTCACAAGAGGAATCACATGATAAACTGCGACATTTACACCTGGCACTTCCCCAGAACATCTGCATTAAGAATTCTCATGGTAGAACTTCAGTGCATAGAACAGAGAAGAGTCAGTAATTTAAATAGGGCAACATGTAATGAAAACTTCCATTCCTTGATGATGCTAGAAAAAGAAGCATCTGGAATGGTTTCTCTTTTCAGTGTCTATTATTCATATAAGTAACTGGTCCTGCCATGTGACTTATCTGGTTCCATGATCTGTCTCTTTTTCCTCTTGGCAGAATAATCCACTTTACCAGATCCATCTCAGGAGTTTTACCAGTGGGTAAAGGCTTAGAGCTGGGATTCTTGTTTGCTTTCTCCAGTCAGCCACCCCAAATTCTTTTTGGAAGTAGGTGGAGCATAAATGAAAAGTTGGTAAACAAAATTCTTTCTTTGGTCTCGTATGGACAGGCATTGCTCTCTTCGGGCAACTTTATGGCTCCCAAACTGTAATTATTGGTTGCTTTTTAAAGTGTCCCTCTGAACTGAGAGTCTTTAGTTATTCTAAATTCATTTGGGATCCTTTTGGACCCAGGAATTAAAGGTGACTCTTCATTCCTGTAAGTCAGAGACTGCCTCATCTAAGGAAACGTTCCAGGGCTGTCGGCGTGTTGTGTGGCAAGATGGGCCAATTAAAGCTACATCCCAGCCTCCTCCAAGTGGGAGTTCAGGGTGGCCTTGGGAAGCCTTGAGTCTGATCTCCAGCCTAGAGGACCTTCCTTCCTACAGCCCTGATCCCTGGGGTCCTGGAGCAATGGAAATGAGGGCCGAGACCACTGGGCCAGAAGTATCGTAGGTGGTTTTATTGGCCACAAAGACTCCCTAACATCATGGGATCTGAGTAATGCCCTAAACCACTCCTGACTTCTGACAGAGACAGAGGCTATTCCCAAAGATCCTATAAACTCTCCTATGTCCTAGTAGACGCCCGAGCTCCCTTCCACCAACCCCACCTCCCTCCCAACACACATCTTATGGGGGATTGAGTGGATGGGAGTATGATCAGGACTTTGCCATCTTTGCTCTTTAATAACAATAATGAAAATAACAGGTGAATTTATTGAGCACCTCACATGCATGGCTTCATTTCATCCTCACAACAACTCTGAGAAGTAGGTACCACTATTATCCCCATTTTACAGAAGACAAGACTGAAGCCAAGACGGGCAAATCGGTTCCTCAGGGTTAGTAAGTGACAGAGACTCAAACCCAGCTCTGAGTGGCCCCAGAGCCTCACCTTTAACACCTGCACGAATCTGCTGCCTGCTTTGCCCTGAGCCTGCGAGCTCCGAACCTCACTATTCCACACAGGCCGGACCAGGCTCCTGCTGCCCACACCAAACCCTGCAGGTCCTCAATGCACACTCCAGAGGAGGGGGACACGGAGACCACAGGGGTAGAAGGGCAGGCTCTGGGGACAGATGGCTCAGGTTGGAATGCAGCTCCAGGGCTTATTCGCGGTGTGGTCAGGGGCAAGTTACTTAACCTTTCCGTGCCTTTGTTTTCCCGTCTGTGCAGAGGAAGAATAACCCCGCATGAGGCTGCAGTGGAGATGGGAGGAGTGCTATGTGTAAAGCACACGGTCGGTGTTCGGCCCACTGGAAGAGCCCCATAAACATGGGCGTTTTGTCAGCTCTGCCATCTCTATTCAGCTGCCCGCTGAGCATCTCCACCCTGACACCTGAAGGCAACTCAGATTGGCATAGTCAAAGCTGAACTCCTCATCTTCCCTCCCACACCGGCTCCCCCTCCACTCTTGCCCACCTCAATACCTGGCAACTTTGTCCTTCTGGGAGCTGAGGTCAAAAACATTGGTGTCGTCCTGGACGCCTCTCTTTCCTGCACACCCCACATCTAACTCACCTGCAAATCCTTTCAGTTTTACCTTTAAAATATATCCAGCATCCAGGGGCGGGGCCAGCGGCGTAGTGGTTAAGTTCCTGCGCTGTGCTTCCCCGTCCGGGGTTCGCAGGTTCAGATCCCGATGCAGACCTACACATGGTTCATCAAGCCATGCTGTGGTGGCGTCCCATATACAAAGTAGAGGAAGATGGGCACGGATGTTAGCTCAGGGTCATGGATGTTAGCTCAGGGACAATCTTCCTCACCAAAAAAAAATATATATGTATCTCCAGAATCCAGCCCTATCTCACCACCTCCACTGCTGCCTGGTCCAGGCCAACGCCATCTCTCCCCCGGGTGCCTCCAGCAGCCTCCTCGCTGGGCTCTCTGCTTCTGCTCTTGCCCATGACCATCGTCTTCTGCTGTCGCCAGAGTAACTCAGGGTGCATCAAGTGACTCTACTCAAGACTCCCTCGTGGCACCCATTTCACCCAGAGTAAATGTCAACGCCTAATCACAGCCCCTCGGGCTGCTCCCCTGCTGCGCTCCCTCTCCCTCTTCCTCTCCAGCCTCACTGGTCTCCTGCTTTCCCTCCTAGAGCCTTCAGCTCTGTCTTTCCCACTCCAGAAAACTGCCCTCCCCCCATATCGGCATGCCTTATTCCTTCACCTCCTGTGGTCTCTGCTCACACAACACCTCGTCAAAGCAGGTTCCCTGACTGCTCTAAATGAAACAAGTCCCCACGCGGTCTCTCAACTGCACGTGTCACAAACCAATACATCACCAACTGCCATCCCCCACCATACCCCCCCGCCATCCTGCTTTATTTCCTCCCAGGATCACCTGTGGAATGGGCCGTCCTCAGACCAGGTGCAGGAGAGGTAGAAAGAAATGGCAAAGTGCTTGAGAAAAGCATTGTATGGAAATATGATTCCTTTGGTTATATAGGAAGATATTACTGCACAAATAAATATATTTCATGTTTTTTGCTGGACAGTACACAATTGGTCCAAAGTGCTGTTTTGGACCAAGTAATGCTGAGGAAGACGTTTTGGAATAGACTTGACACACGCTCAACGTCCCTTCCAAAATAACACCAAAGATAAGGTTGGAAATGCAAACCAGGCCCTTCCGAATAACAGGGTCGGATTGAACACAAGTTTCTGACTGCAGTCCCTCATGAAGCCTCACTAAAGCTATCATGATGGGACCTTTTAAAGACATAAACCTAAAGGGAAAATGAAAGAGGTGAAAATAACAAAATTCTGGGAGTTGGAAAGCTTATGAATAAGAAGTAACTGACTGAGCGGCCCTACAGAGCTGGGTTCCAAGGTCACTGCAGGGAAATCCATGAACCAACTGGATTTATACAGGAGAAAGCTCAGAAAAACTCAGGAACCTGGGGCCCCAGGTCCTTTTGGAACTAAGAGCGAAGTTGCAGGGAGGGAGAGTGTAAAATAAGGGAGGTTGGTTGAAATCTGTTCAGTAGTAGTTAGATGCTGGGACCCCCAACCCCACTCCACATAGCGAGGTACCTGCCCTCCCCACTCTAGCAGAGTCTGACAATTTGCTTTCCAGGGAGGGTAAACCTAGGGACCCTGGACTGTGTAACATCAGAGCCAGCTGAGACCCAGGGTATCAAACCATAAACAGGGGGATTCAGTGACCGTGGACATACTGGATGTTGACATCCCTCTCCCCTCCCTCTTCCCCTGTTGGGCTCCAAGAATGCTGGCAGCCAGGCCTTTGCCCTCTAGAGAGGAGGGAAGAAGACTCTTCTCTGCCACATCTGACAAACCCAGGTGGAAAGCTCTGAAGATATTAGGGGCTCATGGTCTCCCCCAACTACTGGCACAGCATAGCACTCCACAATAACTCAGTCAAGAAGCTCCACTTGTTCAGACAAACATGGATGAACAGACATCTGAGGAAAGCCTCCACAAGGCAGAGGACAAAACAAGAAAAGCAACTTGGAGGAAACAAAAATTAGGCAAGGAGAAGGAAACTTCCCACAACCATCATTGATAACTTTTGAGAGATAAGAAAAGATGTCACATCCATGAAACAAGAACAGAATACTATAAAAAAAGAACACTTATAGAATAAGAACTATTTCTTGAAAATTAAAAATGTGAAAATAGAAATAAAAAACTTTGTAAAAGATTGGAAGATAAAATTGAGGAACAGTTTTAGAAAGTAAGGCAGAAAGACAAGGAGAAGGAAACAGGAAAGAAAAGAGAAAATAATTAGAAGACCAGTCCAAGAAGTCTAATATGCAAACAAGAAGAGTACAACAAAGCAAGAACAGTGAAAATTGAGAGGAGGGGATATTCATCAACAAAGCAATACAAAGAATATTCCCCCAACTTGAAGAGCAGGAATCTCCAGATTGAAAGGGAACTTCAAGTTTGCAGCATAATGGGGAAAATATACTCACACCAAGGACATTATTATGAAATTTCCAGAACACTGGGAATAAAGAAAACCTACCATGCTTCTGAAGGGTAGGAAAAAACAGGCACATGCAGCAGATCAGGAATTAGAATGAATTCGGAATTCTCAAGAGCAAACAGAAAGAAAAACAGACAAAAAGCAGTGGGGGCAGTGGCTTCAAAATTCTAAAGGAAAATTATTTCCAACCTAGAATTCTATACCCAGCCTAGTTATCACTCATTTGTAAGAATAGAATAAAAATAATTCAGACATGCAAATTCTCAAAAAAAACTTAACTTCCACATGCTTTTTCCCAGGAAGCCATTGGAGGGTATTCTACCAGCTGAAGGAGTAATCCAAGGAGAAACGAAAGACATGCCACCTATGTTCGTTTCCTAGGGCTCCCATAACTACGTGCCTCCAACTGGGAGTTTAAAACAGCAGAAATTCATTGTCTCATAGTCTAGAGGCTAGAAATCCAAATTCATGGTGTCAGCAGGGCCATGCTTTCTCTGAAACCTTGAGGAGGATCCTTCCTTGCCTCTTCCAGCTTCTGTGGCAGCAGAAGTCCAGTCTCTGCCTCCATCCTCACATGGCTGTCTCCCTTCTGTGTCTTCACATGGTCTCCCCTCTGCATGTGTCTGTCTCTGTATCTCTTTTCCTCTTCTTATAAGGACATCAGTCACATTGGGTTAAGGGCCCACCCTACTCCAATATGACCTCATCCTAACTTAACTAATTACATCTACAATGAGCCTATTTCCAAATAATGTCACATTCTAAGGTTCTGGGGACAATATTTAACCCAGTATGACATATAGAAACAGGAGATGAGAGGAATTCTATGGAGGATAGTGAAGGACTAGCCCAGGCTGACAGCTATGTACCAGGGTAGAGGGCAACCAGCCCAGACTGGGCAGGTTAGATGCTCGTAGATTTTGTCAGGAAGGTGAAATTGAGATTTAGAGATTGATTTAATGATAAATACATAGAAAACTGAGCAAACAAACAACAGCAACAATAAAAAAGCAATTATTAATTCCAGGAAGAACAAAAGATTAGTTCATAGCCACAGCTCTGCAAGGCATACATAAACATACACAAGAAACAATGAATGCTTATCAAGCCAAAATTACAATATAAATATGCGGGGAGGGTGGGGGGATGGGAAGTGGTGGAAGTGGAGGGAGGAAAGAGTGATAAGTCCTTATCTTCCACAGTTGAAGAAGGCCAAAAACTGGAAAAGCCCGAGTTAGCAATTCAAGTATATAGAGAGATGCGGAGTACATATCAAAAGAGTTGAAAACGTTGTCCCTGGAGAAGGGGAAATGGGAGGGGAGGAGAACTGAGGAATGTTGTTTGTCTTAAACCTTGTAGAACTAGTTGAACTGTACATATGCACAACCTCAACTAGAAAAAAATCAAAACAAGAGAGAGACCCAAACTGGGCCAAATCGTCAACAGCCTTGTGCAGTGCACACTACACTGTAAGTATATTTTATAATTAACGTATTTTATGATGAAACTCTAGAGTCAGCCTATAAGAAGGGCAATTTTGCCCCCCCTTGCCCCACCCCAGAGGACATTTGACAATGTCTGGAAGCATTTTTGGTTGTCACAACGTAGGGGTGCAGTGCTACTGGCGTCCAGTCGGCAGAGACCAGGGATGCAGTTGAACGCCGTGCAATGCATAGAGTGTAGCACCCACAACAAAGAATTTGTTCAACAACTAACAAAAAAGAAAGATCTGGCCCAAAATGTCAGTAGGACCAAGGTTGAGAAACCCTTGCTCAACAGATGGCTGGGAGGAGAAGGCCCAGTGAGGAGGTCTGGGAAAACGGTCTCTCTACACTCACACAACACTTCTGACACCAGATGTCTGGGCTTTTCCCACAGTGACCAATTCTCCAATTCTCTGTGGAAACCAACTGGGTGTCGTACAATTCAGTTTATTCCTGACAATCTATCTCCAATTTATCTACTTGGAGTCAGCATCATATCCCACAAGTGAAGGGCTCAGTCCACCAAGACTGGCCCCACTCTAGATGCCAGTCACAAGTCGTGTTTCTGGTCAATTGGCTATAAATCAAGAGTTCCCATGACCCCCTGCTCATGTTCGATAATTTACTAGAACGGCTCACAGAACTCAGGAAGTCACCTTACTTACATTTACCAGTTTATTATAAAGGATACAACTCAGGAAAAGCCAGATTTATTTATAATAAATCACAATATCACAGGAAGTTGTTGAGCTCCTCTAGGTAAGAAATCACCAAGGCTGAATTGAGAGAGTTCTAAGGTGACTCCACAGGGCTGGAGACTGGAGACAGGTGGTAACAGTGGAGTCAAGGCTGGGTCTTCCCACTGGGTATTTCGGTGGATGTTGATACCATCAACCAAAACCAGGAAAAGGCTGTAGGGGGAGAGGAAAACAGTTTAGTTGGTTAAGCTTAGTTTGAGTTACTTAGAGGCCACGGGAGGTCAAGGTGAAGATGCTTAGTGGGTAGGGTTCTGGGGTTTAGGACAGAGGTCTGGAGGGTGGACATGTATGTGGCAGTCACCACATTTAGCAATAGGGTTTCCTGAGGGCTTTATTTTAAGCCACTGTTTACCCAAGACCCAGCATAGTGGCTGACACTTAACAGAAAACTTGACAGAAACAGACTCACTGACTGAATAAAGGAAAATCACATGCACTAGTTTCCTACGGCTGCTACAACTAATTACCACTGTGGGGAGCAAAATTTGCCACCCCAACATGTGTCTCTTTGGCTTGATTATTTTTAAGAACAAGACTCTGAAAGAAACTTTGACCTTCCCCGTAACTGCTAAGATAATTCAAGATAGAAGGCCTGTCCCAGGACAGGCCATCACCATAGATAACTCTGGGTAGGACAGACCGGGAGGATCCTTCCTAAGCCCATTTTTACCAAAGTTCCCTCTGTCTCTCTGTCTTTGTCTCTCTCACTGTCTTTGTCTCTCTCTCGTCACATTGTCTACAGCTGCCCCAGCAAACATTTCTTGACCAAACATTTGCTTTCCCATCTCCCTGTGAATTGCCTTCCTCCTCTTTGAAGTCCCAAACCACTACCCCCAACATCTTTCTTTGTCTTTAGCTGAAGATGGTATTTAAGGTGGTGGCTTCAGCCATTTTGGTGAGTTACTCAGTTTTCCTGGGTTTCTCCCACGTATACATGTTAATAAACTTTGATTTTCTCCTGTTAATCTGTCTCATGTCAATTTAACTCTTAGACCAGCCAGAAGGACCTACAGGGTAGAGGCATAGTTCTTCCTCCCCTACACCACAAACTGGGTGGCTTAACAACAGAAATTTATTCTCTCACAGTTTTGGAGACCAAAAGCCTGAAATCAGTGTCACTGGGCTGAAATCAAGGTGCCAACAGGGCCACACTCCCTCCAGAGGCTCTAGGAGTCTCTTGCCTCTTCCAGCTTCCGGTGGCTGTTGGCGCTCCATGGCTTGTGGCATATCACTCCAATCTCTGTTGCTGTCTTCACATTGACTTCTCCCTCGTGTCTAATCTCCCTCTGCCTCTCTCTTATGAGGACACTTGTGGATCTGCCCAGATAATCCAGGAAAATCTCATCTCAAAATCCTTAATTTAATCACATCTACAAAAAGTTTACCATATAAAGTAACATTCGCAGGCTCCAGGAATACCCTGGAATAGCCTGATACCTTGGGGGCCACCATTCAGCCCACCACAGGGATTTGGACTGCAGGCCCCTGGGAAAATAAGCCTTAAAATCCTGAAACTGAAGAAATGATGGGAAGGCTAACTAACCCAGATGTTGTAGTGGTTTTAAAATGTCCACAGATCATTTGATACCCTCTCTTCAAAAGGTGGATTCTAATTTCCCTCCCCTTGAATGTGGGCTGGACGTAGTGACTCATTTCTAACAAACAGAATCAAGTGGAGGTGACTTGGGAGACTGGGTCATAAAAGGTCATACCTGCGACCTCCTCCTTGCTCACTTTCTCTCCCATCACCTGCTGTTGGGACAGCCGGCCACCATGTTGTGAGGACACTCAAGCGGCCTGTGGAGAGGTCGGTGTGGGGAAGAACCGAGGCCTCCTGCCAACAGGACTTGAAAGTGGGTCCTGCAGCCCCGGGCAAGCCCTCAGGTGCCTGAAACCTGGTCCCACATCTGCCTGCAGCCCCATAAGACACACTGAATCAGAACCACCCGGCTGAGACGCTCTAGAATTCCTGACCTGCAGAAACTGAGATAATACGTGCTTCTTGTTTTAAGCCATTAAGTGTTGGTAGAACTTGTTATGCAGCAATAGACAACTAGTACAAATGGGCAATGAGAAAGAGAGGAAAACAGCAACAGCAAAGCAAAACCAAAAGGAGACACAAGGAGACAAGACGTTAGTGGGAAGGGCAGGGCCGAGGGAAACAGTTCAAACAATGGTGGCATGGATCCTGGAAGGCCTTTGAGTCTGAGTTCCTCTATAATCGAGTGGACCATGTTGCACACTTCCAAAAATTTTTGGCCTGAGGGTGAAAGCAGAGAACTGAGTTGTATTAGAAAAGATGCACATAGGAACGTAGCACAGAGTCAAGAACACAGAAAGGGGGAGAAAATAACAACAACAAAACAAAACCCAATAACCCACATTCTGGCATTGCACTATTTTCCTGGGTGACTCTGGTCCTGATTAATACTTATGGACGAGTCTGGTACTATACCCACACACAATTAGGTATTATTATTCCTATTTTTGATGAGGAAACTGAGGCTTCCAGGATTGATGTGATTTCTCTACGGTCCCCCAGAGCCAGGACGTGAACCCAGATCAGGCTGATTTCAAAATCCACATTAATCCCACTGCACCACCCACGTCTCTTTGTAGAACACTTATTTACATTCCTTGGGATTGTTTGAATTCTCTTCCCTCTGCCTTCTTCCTAAGGACTCTGCCAGTGTTCCTCCTCCTCCCACCCCTAAAAAGATCCTTTAATTATTGTTCATTCCTGAAATTGAGCATCTACATATTTTACTAGGGAGACCCAGAAAGCCCTTAGCAGGGTGGAATGCAGGAATTATGAATTTAAAGCTTCTTCAAGACTCTTCCTCATTCTCCTTCCCCCGGGTCTGGACGTGCAGCTATTCTGCCTGGCAACCTTCCTTCTCCCTCGGCACCTCCCCACCCTCCGGAGCTGTGTCTGGCTGGAACACAGCATTCTCTCAGCCCCATTCCCCCTGGAAAATGTTGAGTCCGCGTTGACACTGACACCCATTAGGGAGCTGTGCAGCTGTTCCCACGCAGCCAGACCAAAGGCCTTCCGGAAATTGTTTGCATTCACGCGCCTTCTGTACGGCCTGGCAGCTTTGCAGGGCCTGGCACTCCAGGACCGAGGCTGGGGTCGGGGTGCAAATTAGTTTTACTCTTCTTTTCCCCCTCCCTGACTCCCTAAACGTCTGGTAAATTCAGAGTTAACAGTTAAGAAAGACAGGTAGTTCCTTCCTGCTATCTAGAATAAGCTGGGGGGAGGGAGGTTACATCCTTTTTGTTCTTTGTGGTTGTGGATATCTATTACATTATTTAGATCTCATTTGATTTCAGTGGCATAAATCCAATTCCAACTAGATCTGGCAAAGACAAGAGTTTAATAACAGGGTATTGGAGTGTCTCTAAGTGAGCTGAAGAAAGGGCAGGGATGCTGCCAGATGGGGTCACCATGTACAGTTGTGCAAGCTGCACACTGCACAACTCCAGGGGCCACTATCACAAGGTGGCCCATATGAACGGCACTTCCTGGAGTTGTGCAGGGCATAACTTGTCTAGCTCTTCTCAGTGTCCCTCCTCCAGGTTACAGGAATAACTGGAAGCACGGTCTCACATGCCACCAGGACTCTCTCTCCCTTTCTGAAATGGGCTTCTCTCTGAGTTTTGACTAAATCCCTCCCACTGTGGGCTGGTTTCATCCAAGCGGTGAATGAAAAATTATCTGTGAATGGTTTCTCACCTCCAGCACCAAGGACAGACTGACTCAATGCTGTCATTGGTCCCCGCTTCAAAATTTCTAGGGAAGAACTGTGATTGGCATATTTTAACTTGGTACCCATCTTTCCACCAATCAAGGAGCTACATGGCTCAGAGGTGGGCACTACCTTTGCGTTAGCCTGAACCAGATTCCCACCTGGACCCAGTGTGTCTGCCCAGTAGGAGGCAGCAGATGTAAGAGCACAGCTTTCGGGGAATTGAAGGCTTTTAACCCCTGCTAACTGGTCTTGATTGATGTAACCTCCAGACCTTCAGGAGAGCTAAATACCTAACAGTAGGTGGGACGATGTGGAAGTAAAATTGCTCTATCTCAAGAGTGGGTGTGAATTAAACGAATCTCAGGGACTTGCCTTTGATGGGGTCTTAAGAGTTTGGGCAAAGTAGGAGCTGTCTTCACATTATCAGTATTATGGGGGACATTACGATCCTTGTGCAGTTACTTACAGGCGCCTCCTAAGCTCTCTGTCCTGAAGGCAGAAAATATCAATTCTCTTCCCAAATTAACTGCCCACTAACGCTCAGTAACCGCCTCTTTCAAGGGCCAGAGAGAAGAAACAACAATCTCTAATTGGTCAATGTATCTCGTATCTCCCTTCCATACCCTCCCTAGCCTCTCATCTCCAACACAAGTTTGTAGGGTGTTCCCCCCTTGCCGTTTAACACTGCTACCCCCACCCCCCCCCACCCCCCCCACCCCCGCACTCTCTCCATATCTTTTTTGAACCCAGGACTTTTCACCCCCAACTCTCATCAGTCGTCATAGCTCAGCAGTTTGAACATTAAGGCTGGAGAAGGATTCTCTGGGTGTCACGAAATGCAGCGGTTCCCCTGAAAGGGACTCGGGAGACATGTGGAATGAAGGAAAACAAATACAGCTCCACGTGCCATAAATATTCTGGGACCATTTCATCCACATGTAACCCGAGGGTGCATGACGATTAATGACCAAAATAAATAGTAATCAATTATGATGATGGTAATTATGCTTTTGAAATTAGCCTGGGAAAGGATGACTGAGGCAATTTTTTATTCCAGCTCGGGAAAACGGAACGCCAGCTGGGGCTAATAAGAGCTTCATGAAAGCGCTGAGCTCCCTCCAGGGCTGCGAAGAAAGCCCTCTCTGTCCTGTGGCCCGACCCGGCCCTGACATGCCTTCTGCTTTTTAACAAGAACTGAAAGGTGGCGAGACAGACAGTTCTCGCCTTGGCACCAGGCGGAGTGGGCCTTTGAAAAGGCAGTGATTATTTTCAGCGTCCCAGCGCGGGGGAGGTTCGTTTCCTTTGCCCCCGTCTCCGTGCGCCTCGGTTCCAGCCCGGCGCTGAGTACCTGGAGCTGACAGGGGCGGTTGGCGGCGGCGGATGACCCAGGGCAGAGGGTCTGGGCAGGGGAGACCGGCCAGGGCAGTTGCAGAGGCCGGCTGGATTGGCAGACAGGGGGAGAAAAAAAAGTGGTTTCTGAACAAGGGGCTGTGTGTCCTTCCCCGCACTTCAGACGCTGTGGCGATGGTCACTAATATTTACCTGCCAGCCCTTCCTCCCCAGAGGGCATATTTACCCAGGCCCAGGGCGGCCCGGTCGGCTCCTCCACTCCTGCACACCCAGCGCCCTTGGGAATGTCATGGAAGTCACTCGCTGCTGGCTCCTGCCTCAGTTTCCCTTTCTGCCCCTCTCCCTTTCACTCTCTATTTCTTGCTCTGCTTCTCTCTTGCTGTGAAGAAACTAAAGAAGGGCTCTCGCTCAGCCACCCAGTAGCACAGATGGAGAGTTGAAGGGTTAGTGGGAATAAAATTCCCTTCTCCCTCTTTAGCGTTCTGCTAGACTCACTACCCAAACCTCGGACAGAGCCTCACTACCCAAATGCGGATCAAAGCCTCAGCTTCATTCGGTGGCTCCCAGCCAGGGGTGATTTTGCCCCTCAGGGGACGTCTGTCAATGTCTAGAGACATTTTTGGCTGTCGCACCTGAGGTGGGGAATGCTACCGGCATCTAATGGGTACGGCCCAGGGATGCTGCTAAACACACCACAATCTACGCAAGAATTTTCCCACCCAAAACGTCAACAGTGCGGAAGTTGAGAAACTCTGGCTTAATTACCAGCTAAGCAAGCATCTAATCACCCTGCAAAGGCTGGCTTCCTGGAAGACTGTGTGGGGGTGGGGTGCGGAAGTCTGACACGACACCTTCTAAGACACAGATCTCTAGCGGAAAACAGCCAGCCGGAGGCCGGAGGCCGGAGGCCGAGCCGCACGCCTGCGCAGTAAGTCATCAGTGACCCCGCCTCCTGGCCCCTGCGCTGGCCAATCAGATTAGCGGCTCCAGGGAAACTAAGGCAAAGGAGGAGGCTGCAAAAGCTCCCTTCCGCACGTTCTTCCTGTGTAAGCAGAGACGGGACTTGGGGAGGAGAGAAAAGAGGGTCCCTCCACAGGCCAGTTCAGGTTGTCTGATAAACTTCCAGAGTCTGATGGCCCCAGGAAGTGGTCCTGAGAGGTTCGAGTATGGCCGAGAGTTGGAAACAATCTCCCCACACGGCCCTCATCTCAACACTGATTGGCAGTTGTAAACAAGGCCTTGTGCCAGGTGCTTTGCATGCCCTGCCTGATTCCATCCGTACAACAGGGCTGCAAGAGTTTCATTCCCACTTCACAAGGGAGGAAGCCGAGGCTCAGGAAGGTTAAGTGACTTGTCCGAGGCCACAGAGCACGTCAGTGGAGGAGCTGGGGTTGGAAACCAGCATGATCTAACACAACTTGGAGCCTCCCTGGTGTCTAAAGAGGACTAGAGACCCAGAAGGGACCAGACAACATTGGCCAGATGGACTGCAGGGAGAGTGGGCAAGGGTGAGCGCTAATAGAACCCAGACACCTTGGGCTGGAAAGATCTGGGCTGAGAGCAGAGATATATGTGGGTTGTGGAGAGAGGGACCATGAGCTCAATCACCAAATCCCCATACCACAAATTTAAGTTGTGCCCCTTGAATCTTTGACTAGGTCTGACAGAGTAATCTTGTAGAACTTGTCAACTCAAAATCAGATAATTTTACTGTCAAAAAAATGGAGTTGACTTAAACTTCACATAAGTTCTAGAGACTTGGGTGGTGGGAGCAGAGGACTATGATTTATTGAGTGCCAACTACATGCCAGGCACTCTGCTAGGCCTACACATAGATGATTTCATTGCTCCCTCCCCAGAAGCCCGTGACATACCCTTAGCCCCATTGTTAGGGACCAAGAAACTGCCAGAGACAGAGCCTGGCACGCACTCATGCATAATGCCCTAGTGCTTGGCAAGATCCATCACTAGTAAGGGGTACTAGGCTATAATGGGGGCATAGCTCCAGTGGGGCTACTGTCAGAGAAGATCCTCAAGGGATCCCACAACATTCTGGAGAGCTTCTAGAAACAAAATCCTGAGGCACACACCCAGTGATCCCGATTAGTAAAGCAGACGTTGGCTTCTAAAAAGCCCACACACACCAAGATGACTGGTCTCCATTTGGTGTCCTCAGAAAAAAGGTCTGCTCTTTCTTTTTTATTTTTCCGCTGCCCTGACCCATTGCAGGGTCAGGAAATTCTTCCATATAGACACCCTCAGGCTGCAGCGTAAGCCAATTTCCTCCTCTCCAGGCCAGAGTGAAGATGAAGAACAGCTGGTGGCCACCGTCTCGAAAATCTTTCATAAACCTGAAGACTCATTACATAATCAGCCTTCCCTAAGTGAAATAATCCCAGTTCTTTTAAACATTTCTCAGAGATCATCTCTTCTCCAGGTTTCCTTTGCAAAGTAGTTAACCACTTTGGAAATTCTCTTTGTTCCCCTCAAGGTGCAGAGACCACAATCAGACACGATGCTGAGTCCATCACTGCAGAACAAGTGTTCTCTAAAAAATGTTGTCAGAGGGTGATTTTCCAAGCAAAGCCAACAGGGAAGAAATGGTGACAGGGTGAAAATCTCAAAGACACCTGAGTTCAAATCTCTGCTTCTCCTCAACCTAGCTTGTGACTTCAGGCAAATCAGCTACACTTGCAAGACCTCCATTTCTTTATTTCCAAAGCAGAAGGAATGACTTCTCCATACAGCACTAATGAGATAATGTAAGGTAAGTTCTTGGCACTTGTAGGAACACTCTACCTGGTAGCTATTGTGACTTTACTGTTATGCTCTCCTCTCCCCACCATGAAGTGTAGCCACTTCCTTATTTACAGTTACTCTGAATCAAACAAAGACAGCAAACCAAAGACAGGAAGTTCCTCTCTGGCCCTGTCTGCCTCCTGAAGAACCAGACTGCGCGTACCTCCCAGCGGCATCGGGGAAGGAGCTTCTATTTTGGGTGGGAATGGGCTTGGTGATCTCTTAAAATTCCTTTCAACTCCAAGATTCTATTTAAAACCCAGGTCAACCCAGGCTCTCACCCCTTATCCGTTTTCCACAAAGAAACTCAACCAGATTTCCCATGGGGGAAATGTAGGAGAGATGGTACCCCGCACCCCTCACAACACACCTCCTCCATTCCTCACTACACATGCCTATCCCCGAGTTCCCATTCTCTCATGCTGCTCCTGGGTGTCTTCCTGTTCTAAACTCCCCTGCAAATGCTCCATCTCCTTTCTATGGGAGGCAAAGCAAGGCAGCTTTGCCCTCAAACATGTGTGCCCCAGCCAGGTCAACGATAGCCAGCAAACATAATCCACCCTCCTTAGTAGGCAGTTTAGAGACCATCCACTCTTCCTGGAGCATGGCCTCTGGGGCCTTACTTCACAACCAAAAAAGACTTATCACAGAATTCCTTTCCTCTACACACACAATTTTTTCTGAGAGGAACTCCTATAATACAATTTTCTCCATTTCTTGCATACAATTTAATGACTGTCTCTAGTTCCAAGAGCTTGTATTACCTTCTTGTAAAACAAACTATGCCAACAAATATTTATATTTGTGTATTTTAAAAAGGGCTTTGCGCTTTTTATCTATTGACTTGATGGTACTCTTGTCAGGACAGGTAGAGCATCTAATAGAGCTAGGCTGCAGCATCACAACCTGCCCATAGGTGACACCAGCTCACACACTTTTATAAAATGTGTGGGCGTGAAATGTAACTTAAGATAGAGGTTTCAGGTTATGTGAAATGACTTAGCTGCATACTTCTCTGCTTTGGGAAACTCAAAACTTACTGAATATCCTTCCAGTAAAAGGGAGTGGCTGAACTGGACTCCGTCTTTCGGAGGCTCCAGTTGACAGAGCACTTTCACAGTTGACTTGCCATGTGGATTTCTCGCAGAGCGATCCCTTCCCCACAGCACAAGTCAGCATTTCAGCTATTCCTGCCAGGTCATAGTCAGCAAGTGTTCCCAACATCTCTTAGGTCACACGTCAGGGAAACCTCAAAGGGCAGCGAGACCCCAGGATGCAATGATTTTGCCGTTAAGACACAGGCGTGGCTGTCTGTTGAAATGAGTTGGCCTCCTGCCCCGGGAAGGCAATGTGATTTCTTCTCAGCCGGGAGACAACTGCCTGAGCTGGACATGCCCACCAGTATCGTCCAGATAGGCAAACTCCTGGCTCCTTATAAATCCTCCCTCCCAGTTATAGTTTTTAACAGCAATTGCAAAGTGGCTTTGGGGTGAATCAAAGGAAACACATTGGACAGCATTTGAAAAACAGTCTAGGCCAACGTACTGCCTCCCCCCAGGACTGCGACGTAAGTGAAGGTGGACTTGACCAGGAGCGCTTTCTTCTCCAGCCTCTGCAGCCGGGGGGAGAAGTGGAGCTGTAAGGAGTTAGAGGGGAGGGTTAGCTGATAGCCTCCTCAGTGCGCTGTGGTCGGTGGCCTGCCTCTACAAGATGCAGTGCAGGCCCTTGCCTGTCTTGGTAGAAAATGACGTGCTACGACGTGGCTTGGTCAATGGTGGAAGCCCTCCCCTGCATATTCCCTGTCTGCACACTCCTCCCTTTCCCACTGGCACTGGCACGTGATCTTCTCATTCCTACCAAATTTGCCAATCAAACCAGAAAAGTTAATTTGTCAGAGAGGAAAGAATGTCAGAGTCTCTTTGAAAAAAAGGTGCTGTTTCCTGCTTCCAGAGCATCCAGTCACCACAAAAGCTTTGGTCTTCTGTCTATTCGTGTGAGCATACAATTAGGTGATGGCAGACAGGCTCCAGAAGGAACACAGACCTACTGAGGAGCTTTCAAGGTGCATGCTAACTTACTCAGTTACTCCCTCACTGATATACTCAGCTAATGCTATCTAGCCCCTCTTAGTTTCAGGCCCTGGTGCCATGGGCTGAGGACTCAGAGCTGGGGAGCACTCAGTCACTGTGTTTTAGTCGCCAATTGCTGTGTAGCAAAATACCCCAGCACCTAGCAGCTTAAAGCAGCCCTTTGATTATGCTACTGTATTCCTTTGGTCAGGAATTCATCCAGGGCACAGCAGGGTTAGCTCCTGGGTGTCTGGGACCTCATCTGGGGAGACTTGAAGCCTAGAGGTGACTTGCAACTGGGGAACAGCATCGTCTAAAGGTCTGGATTGGGAAGACTTGAAGACTAAGCCTGCAGACCGGAGCACGTGGCCATTCCATGTGGCTTGGCTTTCTTACAACATGGCAGCTTCAGAGCAATCATACCCTTCACGTGGTAGCACAGGGCTCAAAGTTCAAGTGCCCCAGACAACAAGGAGAAATCACCTTGCCCTCTAGGATGTAGCCTTGGAAGTTACGTGGGATCAATTTGCCCTATTCTGCTGGTCAGAGCCATCACAAGCCACGTATATGTAAGGGGAGGGGACACAGACACCACCTCTCACGGGAGGAGTGTCCAGTCACGTTGTAGAAGAGCATGTGCGATGGAATATTCTGTTACAGCCACCTTTGCAAAATAAGATTTGCCACCCACTGCTCATGGTGGATACGATAAGAAGTGCCTCTGCATGTCACATCCCCACGTGCATTACTCATCGTCATCCATTCATTCACTCACTCACGTGTATCCCAGAAGGCAGCTGCAGCCTCATCAGTTCTTGAGATCATGGTCGGATCACCTCTGATCCACAGTTCCACGGCTTTGGAAAGCCCAAGCCTCCCCGACATTTCTGCAGTCTCCGCTTCTCTGCTGAGTCAGAGCTCGGTTGTGCAAAGGCAGGTGTGAAACTCATCGTTTTATGGGGGGAGTGGGGAGAAGGGATTTACATTGCATATCTCATGCAAACAGTTTAAAAACTCATATTAGAAGTGTCTGTTCTCCATAGTCCTTTCCAACACCCTCCCACCCCCGCACACACACACGTGCACACACGCATCACCTGGGATTTCTCCCCCTTTCCTCCTGGCCGGCAGCCCCAGCCTCTATGGCTCCTTCTTACCCTCCCCTAATCCCCACACCCGAGGCTCCTCACTTCCTACCCTCTGTTTGCAGAGCGAGTTAGCACTCTGCCTAGTCTCCCAGATGTGCCTACAGAAGCTTCCCAACATGCTGAGCAGAGCCAAGGCCTTCCCAAGACTGCAGCCCACCTCCCACAAGAGCATAGAAATCCCACCACGTCCTGCTCGCCGACCACGCCTTTAACAAAGATTGGTGGGGCACCTACTGCGCGCCAGGCACGGGGTGGTATAGAGGACTTAGGACTATATGCTGTGCCCCTCTGAATTCTGTTGTGTGACAGCCGCGTTCATTTGTTGTTAGAAGAATGCCTGGAAAGATTATTACTAGTGTTGTGTTTGTTGTTGTGGTTACATATTTGCCTCGACAGATCCCTTTCACCTGTGCAAGAGATTTTGTCATTTACTATGAGCTCTACTCCCCCGACTTCAGTCATCTGTAAACTGTCTTTGATATTTGCCGTAAGAGTATACCACCTGTGTTTTATTGGGTTTATATAAGTTTTAAAATTACTCACTTTCTTTATTTAACATTTAAAACAATTCTATATCACTGTAATCCCTTGCCATGAATAGAAGCCAACCCTAAAATTAAATTCAATTTTAAAACCATGCTATGAACTTTTAGCTAAAGACGAAAACTTGAGCCTGTGCCGCTCTCCTTGTCAAAGAGTGAGAACAGGCTGTATGGGACAGGTGCTAAAGACAGTC
This sequence comes from Diceros bicornis minor, assembly GCF_020826845.1. Lineage (NCBI taxonomy): Eukaryota > Metazoa > Chordata > Mammalia > Perissodactyla > Rhinocerotidae > Diceros > Diceros bicornis. Next base: position 87,312,303 of record NC_080740.1, on the reverse strand, counting down.
CAGCACCACACTGAGACCTACTCTGTGCTGTGATCCAGAGAGTTAAACAGGGAGGAGGATTCTCCCTGAGGGATGTAGTACGGTTTCATGCCATCTCTGTGCACCATCTACAGTCATCTCAGGTACCACCAGTGATTTCCGTCTAAATCAGTCAGGATAGCCACGTTCTGCTGCAGTAACAAAAACCCTCAAATCTCAGCAGCTTAAAACACAAAGGTTGTTTCTTGCCCATATCCATCATGGGTTGGCAGGGTCCCCGCTCATTCTTGTTGCTCAGGGTTCCAGGCTCATGAAGCAACCCCCTTCTTGAACGTTGAGGGTCATTGTGCCTGGGGGAAAGGAGAGAGTGACATGAAGAATGCACTGGTTTTTAATGCTTCCACCCAGCAGTGAATACTCTCCACTTCTGCTCACTCCTCAATGGCTAAGTCAAGTCACGTGGCCAGCCCTGACTTCACCTGGGCAGGAAGTACAATCCTACCATGTCCTGAAAGGAGAGAGAGCTGGCATATTTGTGAACAGCTGAATGGACCTCCATCCACTGAGAACACTGCCCCTAACAGTTGGGTCCCAGCCTCTCCAGGCTTTCTCTACACCACCCACCACACCCAGGCAAACCAGACCACTCACCACTCTACAGCCATGACCGTGCTCTGCACTTGCCTTCCTCTGCCTCTGCTCCTGGCTCCCACTGACTGGAACACCCTCTCTCTGCCTCCCATCCTACTTGTCCTCCAAGATTCTACCTGTTCCTGAGGCTTTGTCACCCCTCAAACTGAAAGTAACCTCTCTTTCTGTGTGTGTGGGTGTGGGTGTGTGTGTCTGTGTGTCTGTGTCTTTGTGCTCCTGGGGCAAGCTTATAGATTTTCAGAGCTAGAAGGGATGGACCCTCCTTTATAGCAGGGTTTCTCGGCCCCAACACTGTTGAGATTTGGGCAGGACGACTCTCTCTTGTCTTGCCCATTGTAGTGCGTTTTGCAGCAACCCTGGCCTTTACTTAGACGCCAATGGCAACTCTTCCCTCCAATTATAACAATCAAAAATGCCTCCAGACAGGGAATGTCCCTCGGGAGGGGGATCAAAATTTCCCCCAGTTGAGAACCACTGTTTTACAGGGTGGCCAAGAGGAGTTAAATACTGTGCCCACGGTGACGTGGTGGGGTAATGGCTGAAGGGGCTGGAGAAATGCAGCCTCTTGGGCCCCCATCCGGTGTTCTTGGCACTGGTGCACAGGGTCAGGCCGGGAGTATGATTGAGGCAAATGGGCTGGGCTCATAGTCTCTTGACGCATTTGATGTGCCTATTGAACACTTTCATAAAGAAATACAGTCTCTCATTTAAGAAAATAACACACAGACTTCTTGGTCTGTCTTACATTTTTTGACTTTTTTGATATAATTAAAAGGACAAGAATACTTCATTTTCCTTTAGTTCTACCATAAGAAAAGAGTAGTCTTAATCCAAGGACAACATGGCAACTGATGATGTTCAGAGAGAGACACTAGGGAGTGCTGGGGACTGTGTAAAACTGGAGAGTGCGTGCCCCATCTAAAAGGCCAAGTGTCATAGCAAGTTGTTAGGATTTTTCACAGAGATGAAATCGAATTTTAATGAGATATCACCTGATTTTTAGAGGCTGGAAACTAACTTAATTTTTTTTTTTTTTTTTTTTTGAAATGTGCAAGCCCAAATTATAGGCCACACAAAATACCAAGTTTGGCCCTCACGCCACGCAGGTGTGCTACCTCTACATTACACAAGCGACTACATCGTGAACCCATGTAGACATGTTATAGCAGCAGCTCACAACCTACCCTGAGTATCAGAGTTGTCTCGGGGGCTTTTAATACTACAGAGTCTCAGACCCCACTTCAGATCTCCCAACCAGAAAGCCCCCAGGGTGGGCCCCTGGGACCTGTGTTTTTGCCAAATTTCTAGATGATTCGGATGCAACAGGTCCCTTGACAGGTTTGGAAACCACTGCATTAAGTCCTCTCTCCCCTCCCCGGACTGTGAGCTCCTCGGGGTGGGGGGACGGGTGGGCATCTTATCCTCCATGTCTTCCTAGTGCACAGAACTCGCACAGACTGGGTGCTCTGGAAACATCTGCTCAAACTGAATCACCAGAAAGGTTGAAGTAGTAATTGCTTCCAGGCTTTTCTCTTGGACCTCATTCTTTAAAAAATCTCTGTGGTATTTGGTTGCAACATTCTTATATCAACTCCAAGGTTCCTTGGAGGAAAGATGGCTGAGGAGGGCAGGGGAAGGGACGGTGAGCAAGTCGTGTTATCACCACTTTAAATAAAAGGAGAAAGTCTGTGATGAGGCCTGAGTTCCAGGAAGGCCGGACGGACCTTCCCACCAAGGCCATGCTCCCAGACCAGTCTTCCTCTGGCTCCCTAAAGGGCAAACAAGTTGTGGCGTCTTCTTGCATGGGCCTCCCGGGGAAGAGACGCTCCTGCAGCGTCATTTATTGAATCTAGAGAATTTTAAATCCACCCACACTTCTTTCCAGCAGTTCCACATCATGGAAATTCCTTTCCAGATATGTTAGAACAAGAAACAAAGATGTAGATACAAGAATGTTGCAGCATTGTTTGAGGGAGTGAAGTTGTGGACAAGACCTCAGTGCCTATCAATGGGACACGGGGAAAATTGACTCCAGTCCATCCGTACAGTGCGAGACCAGCCAGCAAACTGGTCTCAAACTCTAGATTATAATTCTCCCAGAAAAAAGCACCATGCATGCTTTAAGCGTAGATATGTAGGGACTGATACTGAAAGATGGTCAGGATATGGCGCTGAGGGGCAGAGCAGTTCCAGAAGCACTCAGAAGTGTGCAAAGATGTGAAAGTGGTGTCGGGAGGCTGGCCAGGTACAGCGCTGGGGCGGGGGTGAGGGAACCAACAGGGGTTGTGAAGCACCCAGGGAGCAGCGACAGCAGGAAGGCACTGCCCTGCCTCGGCCTCAGGGGACAAGGGGAGGCCCGGGGTTACTGGAGTCCAGAGAGAGCTGGACTGCGGAAGAAGGAGCCAACACAGCCTGCAGCCTCAGGGCGTCCAGCACTTGGAGACCACAGGGAGGTAGGGCAGAAGCAGGAGGGGAGCAGGAAACACCTCGGCCTCCTCCTCCCGCCCTTCCATCTCCTGCCAGTGCCCCCCACTGGCCAACCCGCCAGGAGGCCAGAGCCACGGGAGCCAGGGCACTGCCACTGCAGGGGCCGCCTCCCAGACAGAGAGCAGGGCAGAGGAGGGGAGAGGAGGGTCGTAGGCCTGGGGGAGGGGAGGCAAATGGAGAAAAGCCACCAGAAGCATGGTTAGATCCCATTTGTGTAAATTATATCTATATCTTTTCACATGCATAAAAATATCTGAGGACACGCAGCAAACCGCCCAGTTGCTTTTTCTGGGAGTGGAATTTGGGGGTGGAGGAGATGTTTGAGGGAAAGGAGAGTGTGAGTCTGCATTTTTGTACTCTGGGAATCTAACAATGAGCAGGAGGTATCTTTAGAATAAAAAGTGTCATCATTGACTCTGCAGTGCTGGACACCAGAAATGCCAGGGAGAGAAAATCTTCCCTGACTCCGTAGACCAGGCGGGGCCCTCTGAGACGCTCCCAGGGATCCTGGTAGGGGACACCGCAGAGGCCAAGGCAGGCGGGCTGGAAAGCCGATGGGGCATCGGGAACGGCCAGCAGACCATTGTGGCTGTGCCGTGAGTGTGAAGGCAGGCCAGGGTCTGCATGCAGCCAGATAGGTAGATCAGCACATGACCCGAAGGGCCTTGAATGCCAGGAGGAGGGGGCTCTTTCTGCTTGGAGGTCCTGTGCTTCCAGGGCCTTATGTCCAGCTCTGTCACTTGGCTGTGGACCCCTGGGCAATCTACATGCCTTCTCTGAGCCTCAGCCTCCTCCTCAGGAAGAACAGACTAGTAACCCTCCCTCGTCTTGCACGGTTGCTACAAGGATTAACTGAGATGTTTGTATGGTACCTGGAACCTAATAACCCCTCAGTTAGTCACTGGTATTATTATTGTCATTGTGGTTAGCATAGGCCAGGCTCACGGCAGATGCTAACCTGAGGTCCGTCTCTCAGCTGGGATCCGGGGCAAGCAAGGTAAAGGCCCCAGGGTCCTCCCATTGGAGGCAGTCGATGTTATGCATTCTGTGGTCACACAGTGTCCCCCTCACCCCAGCCAGCTGTCTGACAGCCTGTAAACAGATGGCGGGCGGGGTGGCCAGTGAGATAGTGCAGATGGCACTGAGCAAATCCAGCCGCACTTTTGGGAAAACAAGTCAGAGGTGATGGGGGCCCCCGTGGACATCTTTGTCTGTGACAGACAGCACACCCAGGGAGGCCTCCAAGGGAAATTATGAGATGTACCAGACCCTGGCGCGCCTCGCCAAGAACTATCTCCACCCTCCATTTCCATGGCCCATTGCCACGGAGACATTGCAGACTGTCAGAGGTCACCCTGGCAGGGCTTGCAGCACAGACTATGTAGGCCTTCAAAGGTCTGGTATCTCAAAGAGCATTGTCTTCTCGGCTCCCTCCCCCGAAGCTTTGCCTGGCTTCTGGCTCCTTCCTGCTTCATTCACCTGTGTGCTCCTCCCCTCCAAGGTCCTTGGGGCAGAAACACAGCCAGGGATGCGTGGCTGTTTGCACACAGAACTGCCCACGTGGCATGGTGGGAAGGGGGGAGGATGGGGCCAACCATGGCAGAGTGCCCGGGGAGCCTTGGGGTGGGAAGTCAGACCCCGGCTTGGGCTGGAGTCAGGAGAGGGCCCACCTTTGCTGCCATGTGTCCTGCCCCCACTCCCGCTCCCTGCCTCTGCTCCCTCTGAACTCGTTCCTTGAACAAGGCAAGCTCTGCCAAGACTCTGTGCCTCTGCATTTCTCTTTCTTCTTTACCTGGCTGACTTCTCCCCATCTGCCAAGAGCTAATGCAGATGTCACAGCCTCTGAAAGCCTTCTTGACTCCTTAACAGAGTTAATAATTCCCTCCTTTGTGCCCTCAACAGCACTTGGTGCACACCTGCTCTACAGCGCTATCATATCCTTCTGCCATGTTTGAAACTACCCACAACTCCACAATACACACACACACACCCCCCCCCCCAACACACCAGGTTTCTTCACCCACCATTCTAAGTTTCTCTAAAGCTTTAACTAAGGAGATGGGTGCTCTTCATTTTCACCATCCTTGGCAAGGCCATTCAAAAGAAACCAAGGTTTACACTAATCCTCTGCCAACAGAGACACACACATTAATACCACTCATTACTACTACCAGTCACAGCGAGAGTGAACATTTATATCCCGCCGGGGAGCACTGTGCTTATTATGTTGCATGCATTATCTCTAATCCTGGGGATAATCCCATTGGGTAACTGCTATTATCCTTATTTCACAGCTAAGAAACCTGCAGCCCAGAGAGGAAAGGTGACTTTCTCAGTCACCCAGCTAGTAAATGGCTGACCCTGCTCTCAAATCCAGCTGTGGCTCCAAAAGATGACGTCACCTCCCAAGCACCCTGCTCTCAAGCTTTCTTTCTAAGTAACAGGCCACCTTCCCATGCCCTGTCACGCGCACACCTTAGCTGTTGAGCTTGTACAAAGCCAGTGCTCCCCAACTTGTGTGATGGAGCAACAGTTTCTCTGGGGATTCTGTTTCCCATCCATGGAAGCTTCCTCGGTCTTCCTTCTTTTGCTGCCCACTTCCGTTGCTCTCAATGCTTATTACAACGTGTTGTCACTAGAAAGCTTTTGTTCTCCTCGTCTTCTGTGGTCATCCAGGCCTTCAGTGCAAATATGCCCAGCAATGTCACAAATCTTCTTGGGGCCTCCCTCAGCAACCAGTCAGGCCCACACTGACCCCTGCTTCCCTTCCTACTGCACCCAGTAGGTGTGAGTGCTGAAGGCCAAGGAGCCAGTTGGGCCTGAGATTTGGAGCAGTGACGCTGAAGTCCAGCTGCCTTGGCCAGGGCCAGCTCTGTCACTTGCTACCCCTGTAACCTTGGGCAAGTATGTTGTGCCTCTGAGTCTTATGTCGCTCCTCTATTAGTTAGGAATCATACAATGACTTATTTTCTAGGGTTGTTGTGATGAAAAAAAGGAGATGGTCAGTACAAAGAGTTTAGCACAGGCCCTGTCACATAGTAAGTACTCATTATATGCTAATTTACAGTATTAAAAACGTGTTTCTGTGCCAGGCAGTTTTCACAGTAGGTTGGAGGAGGGAGGCCAAGACCCACAGACAGATCATTTGACATGATGCATCAGGGCTGGCATGGAGAGTGTTTTGGAATGGCATTCTCCCATCGTGGCTTCAGATGAGGCTCTCCAACTGACGGTAAAGGGTGGCACATGCCTCTTCACATTTGTTCTGACTGTTTGGGGTTATTCTGAAATTGCTTCTTACTTGAATTTATTTTGTCTCTTCCAACCTGAAGTCTCGAAGTCTTCTCAACTAAAACCATGTCTTATTTCTTTGCTTTCTCACTGCATCCCCCTCTTGGGTCTCACATTGCATCACTGAGAGCTGTAGTCCCATAAAGATCTGGTTCTTTCCTAATATTTAGAAAAGGAAGAAGAAAGAAGAGAGCAAACTTTTGAGGAACACCTTCTACAATGCCAGGCATCTCACCTATATTATCAGATTTAATCCAAACAGTAGTTCTTTGAGATAACCATGCTATTACTCCCATTTTTTAAGAAGAAAAACTAAGGGTCAAAGAGGAAATTTACAATTTGACATAATTATAGATGACATGGTCGGAATCTGTTCCCACATTGATCTTAGGCTTCCCGAAGCCTCCCCAAAATGCCAAAACCACTATTTCCACATTGTTGTGACATTGAAAAAGAAGAAGAACCTCATGATATATCACAGAAGGAAATTAGATTGGGCCCACAGTGGTTTCTGCAGTCATTGTCATCTAACTCAGTCCCCTGTCATCTCTCTGATCACCTCTGATGTCAATAATCAATCAACACATTAACGGAGCCCCTTTCCTTGAGCTGAGCGGCCATTATGTTTGCTTTTCTAAGTCCCATTCAAGAAGCTGAGATCCATTTACCTCCCTTTATTTCTCCCCCCTCAACTCCTCTCTGGCCTGAATGGAGCGCCTTCGTGCTGGAAATCATACCACATTTCTTGGCAGCGTTTCCACCTTGGCCTCCACAAGGTCCTTCTCACCCACCACCTGCCAAACCAGGGATATGCACCCAAAGGGGCAAAACTGACAGGTCAGCCCCACCAGACCCAAGTCAATATAAGTCACAGCCCAAGACTTAATTTAGAACCCCCTCCCTGCCACCATGTACCTTGGCGCCTATGTCTGTGGCTATCTTTCTGGCAGAGGGATTTCTGCCAAGGTTATTTTAATACTGACTGACACCTCTGTCTATTCTGGGAGAATATCTCTGGAGAGAAGCAGCTCATGCCCAGGTCCCAAGACCTCTGGAATGTAATATTCGACTGTCCACAGCACATTGGTTTCCTGGCTGGGAGACTGTACTGTGCACTCTACGGAGACCTGGAGAGATTTTCCCTCCTCTCACATGTCAGAGTGACTTAAATGCTCCTAGCCTCTGCTGACCCACCTGCGTTTATAATCAATCAATCTATCAAAACAACCCATAAGAAGGACTGAAGTACTGATACATGCTACCACATGGATGAACCTTGAACATGCAAAATGGAAGGAGCCAGACACAAACGGTCACATATTTTATGATTCCATTTATAAAAAATCTCCAGAATAGGCAAATTCATAGAGACAGGAAGCAGATTGGTGGTTGCCAGGGGCTGGAGGGAGGGGGTATGAGGAGTGACTGCTTAAAGGGTATGGAGTTTTCTTTGCGAGTGATGAAAATGTTTTGAAACTAGATTGAGGTGATGGTTGCACAACACTGTGAATGAACTCAATGCCACTGAACTGTATAATTTAAAATGATCCCTTATGTGTTACACAGATTTCACCTCAATTAAAAAAAATACCCAAATCACTATAGAAAGGATTTAATGTGGCTGACAGTGTTGCATACATGCATCGGGACACAAAATGAATACAATAAGAAATCGGGACAAGAGGATAATGGGGGTGGAAAGGAAAATGAATCCTGGGTGTGGTTAACAGGAAATCTGCAAGCTTTCAGTTATCATTTGATTATAAGAGCTGACTTCAAATTCAACTTGATCTTCCCAGTAAATGCTGCAAAATGGAAGATATGATTTCTTGCAAAATTTGCAGAGTTCAACGAATGGAATGAGTCAGGTGTTCAGAAAATGCTCTACTGATGGTTGGAAGAATTTAGGACACCCTAAAGGGACCACTTTAGAGATGAACTCCCATTGGTGATGGGGTCTTCTGCAGTGTTCCTCTCTCTAGCTGTTCACACACCAAGGCTCAAAACCAGCCCTTTCCTGTAAGCAGTATGCTTGGCAAACCTCCCAGCCCATCCCTCCCAGGCCCATGAAGAAAACAGTCCTATTCAGAAAAGTGTGGGACCCATGGACCCCCCCCAAAATAAACCAGAGATGTTGTCTAGACAGTACATCCTTCGACAGTTGGTTCACCCAATTTTTGATGGGCAGCTACGCTTGTGCCCGGCACTGCTTAAAAGGTCAGCAGAGCGAACCACATGAAGTTTGCCTTCTAGAATGGGAGATAGACAATATTTTTCAAAAATCACGTAAATATATCATTGCTAATAGTATTTACTATGAAGAAAAAGGAAAGGAAACAATGTGAGTGGATAAGAGCAGAGGGACTAATTGTGGTGGCATTTAGAGGAAGGCTTCTCTTAAGGTGGGGACATTTGAGATGAGATCTGAGGGACAGTTAGACCAGCAGAGAGAAGGAAGGGCTTCCCAGACAGAGAAAAGAACATGAGCAAAGGCCCTGAGGTGGGCGGGAGGAGCCCCGAGGGTACCAGGAAGTGACAGAGGGTCAGTGTCAGTAAGGCCAAGAGTGACAGAGAGAGCGGAGGGAGAAGATGCAAAGAGAGACAGAGGCCAGGTCATGGCGGATTGAGGAGGAAGAGAAGAACGTGCAGGTCCAGCTGCACTGCTGCCCACTCTGGGGTGTGGAGGGTCAGAAAGATGGCCACCAGGATAGGGAAAGAAGCTGGTTTCGAGGACTGAGGGATGTTGGGATATTGTTTCATGCATTAGTCCCCAGCTGCAGGAGGGAAGATTCCAGAATGAACCAGGACCTCATCCTACTAGTAATATTGGGCTGGAGAGTTCATACTCTCACCTGGGGAGCCTTTCCTGGCTATACCTCTGTGTATCATTGGTGTGTGTACCCAAAGTGCTGTTAATTCTTCTTCAGTATTTACCTCCAATATCTGCAGGATCTTTCCTCACATCCCAGAAGCCTGGAGAATGCTGTTGGCTTCCATAGCAACCGTTTATTGAGCCTTTGTTACCTGTTAGACCCTTCAGACATCACAAGCGCTGTGTGAGACAGGCATTATTAGCTACATTTTAAAGATGAGAAACCTGAGACTGAGAGCTGTTGGAGTGTTTGCTTATGTGACTCAGGTAGTAAGTGGAAAATCCGGATTTGAGCTCACGTCTTCCTGATTCCTCAAACTGCTGCCTTTCCAACCACAGTTCACTGACTGTCTGATGACCCTTGAGGTCCCCCAAGGTGTGCCTTCAAGGGCTTTCAATCTTTAGGTCTCATTTCTGCCTCCAACCAGCTGGTAGACCTTAAGAAAGGCACTGGATTATCCTTTCCTTTTAAAATAAAGGAATTTCTGATTTAGGGTTTCCAAAATGCATTCCTCAACATTCTAGTCCCTCAACACTCTCCATGAGAAAGCTATCCCATAGTCAAATCCACTGGAGAAAGCTTGCATACTCAATCTCCTTCTTGGTGATTCACAATGTGGTTAAGGATTTGAGAAATCTCATCCAGTCTGGCATTCTCTATACCTATTTGACCATGGAATTCTTTTGGTGTACAATACCTAAATCATCCTAGGAAACTGGTGTTCCAAAACACACACTTTAAGAAGCACTAGGATTGATCACTCAAGCACGGATTGCTGTTTTCCACATACCCTTCTGGGCTCTGGAAAAAATGTAAATGGTGAAGATAAATGGATCCTGCCCTCAAAGAAATCCTACTCTGGCGTGTGACATAAACATGTCTACAATGAATTGTACTGTCATGTGCTAAGTTCCTAGCCTGTTGCCAAGGGACAGGCGCTTGTTGGACGAGGGAGGACTGGAAGAGATGTCAGGGTAGAGTACTGAGATGACCTAGCAGAAGGAGCAGTGCATCCTGTGTGGGTGGGGAGGCACGGGGGTGGGCAGGAGGACCTGACAGAAGAGGTCACCAAGTGGTGCCTGGAAAGATAAGCCAAAAAGGGGAGTGGAAGAAGAGATGATGAGAACTTTACAGCCAAGGAGATGGATCAGCCAAGGCACAGAATGTTCAGGAAATGGTGAGTAATTTGACAAAGCTGATGGAAACCCAGCAAGGGGTGTGGGGGGAACGGGGTGGGGGTGGGAGGATCAGGGTGCTCTCTGAGAGAACATCCTCCTCTGAAAGGCTATGAGTTTATGCCCCAGGGACTCTCACTGCCTTTCTTGTCTGTGACACAGCTAGAATTTCTGATCTAGATTTTCTGACCACACCCTGCTGCTCTCCAAGGGTTCAACCAAAAGGGCTCAGCCAAGTTCTAACCACAAAGAGTGGAGATACCATGGTCAGAGAGTACAATCCAATCCTGAATTTGCCCTCCAGTTTTCTGGATTTCCAAGGTTAGCTGGAGCTCTGCTTATCAGTTAAGAATACTTTAGGCTGCAAGGAACAGAAAATTCAACTAAAGTGACTTAATTTTTTTCCCTGTGGAATGGGAAAGGTCAAGGTGAGGTGAGAATGCTGGTATCTGGGGGTTGCCTCTCACCCCACAGTACCCTTCCTTCAAATATCTGTCCTAGAGCAGTTCAGTCATCTGGTCGACCTCCTACCACAGCCCTGTCTCTCACCAGGAGGGAGTTTGTGTTTCTCACATGATACAGCCGGAGGTAGAATATACTGGCTATAATACAGCAGCTCAATGATGTCAGGACCACTGTCTCTGCCATTCTCTTCACCTTTCCATCTTGTTTTCAAGATCTCAGCTATAGGCTCCACCCATCACGTCTGTGCTCAAGGTAGAGATAGGGGAGAAGGGAGAAAGTACACATCCACCAAAGAGCTCCCAAAGCTCTTCCGTGTGCACATGTTCATTGTGCAGACATGTTACATGACTGCCCCTAGTTGCAAGGACATCTGGGAAAGTAAGTATGTCACTGGGAACCAAGTTCACTGCTGCTCTGAACAAAATCAGGGTGTGTCAGCAGGTAAGGGGGACATGGATACTGTGTCAGTCATCAACAGTGTCTGCCATCCATGGACAATATCATTCTGCTCCCCTCTTGGGTGGAATTCTTAGTGTGGGCCCAACGACACAGTTCACCCCCCATAAAATGATTGCTTCTTGGATATTTCTGCAAACCACTCAGTTCCCTTAAGCTTAATTCAAAAAGAATTTTACTGTTTAGATGATTTAAATGGACTCTGTGGGAATTCAAGGATTTCTTTAAAAGGCCTCAGGAAGAAGGCATGACTAATTATGTGCCTTAAACATAACACACAGCACTCTGCCCAGGGCACTTAACGTACAGGACAGCCCGTGCTCTTGGGGACGTAATGCCCTGCCTTTCTCAGCAGAAGCTGGACATGGGCAGCATCTTTCGAATCTCCCCCATTTCCCTTGCAGTGGGGTGGGGGTGGGACTTCCTGCTTCATCTGAGAAAAGGTTAGAAAGATTTAAAAGGAAGGTTCAAAATAGATACAAAGAGAATGAAAGACAGAAAGGCTGGGGAGGTCTCTGGGTGTAACATTATAATTGTGTCTTTCTTTGATTTTTGCTTTTCTGTTTCCTAAAATATTTTCGTAATGAAGGCTCAGTTCCCTGCTCTTATTCTGCCTGTCACCTGGAGCCTTTGGAGTAGGATAATGATGGCTCCCCTCTACTGAATGCTTATTATACACCAGATCCAATGCTAAGTGCTTTATACGCTCCATTCTCTTGGGCGTCACAACTGCCCTGAAGAGTAAGAACTATCAACATCCCATTCTGCAGATGAGGAAACTGAGGCTCAGAGAAGCAAATTAACACTCCTAGGGCTATGGGATATCAGGTCCAAGCTCCTAAGCATCATACCATTCAGCTCCTGCAGGTGGTTGTTTAAGCCTAAGAAAACTAAAACTGCTCTTCAATTCAGAGCAGTGTTGAAGGCCTGGGTGGCGGCCCCTGCCTCGGGGCAGCCAGCCCCTGAGCCTAGCACAGGGACTTGCAGGAACCCCCACTGGGACCCTCCACCAGCTCCGACCCGCAGTGCCCACAGCCATGGTCTGCTTACCTTTCCTCTTCACACTGGAGGTGGGAATGGGGCGTGGGAACTAATGCGCATGGAGCTGAAGCCAGGCCTTGAGTAACATTTGATCCTCATGACAGTTCAAAAGAAAATCTAGGAGACTGTTGATTGTAATGGTTAGCCCTGCAGTCCAGCAGATTTGAATCCTGCCAGCCGTGTGACCTCGGGCAAGCTTCCTAACCTCTCTGAGCCTCATTTCCTCTTCTGTAAAAGGGTGCCTATCATGGGAATCTTATGAACACTAAAATAATCCATGGAAATAGCTTAGCACAGCGCCTCATATAATGTAAGCTCTTGATCAATAACAGCTACTATCTGACCGCTACTCTAGGGGGGAGGTTCTATTAGCCTTATTTTAAGGGTGAAGAAACCAAGGTGGCTGGCCCAGGTCACATAGCTGGAAAGTGGCAGAGGCAGGATTAAAACCCAGGCCTGAGTTGGCTCTATTCACAGGCCGTGATGCTTCTTTCAATGGGCAGTGACCAGGGAGTGTCTACTGGACCCATAGCATAGTCAGAGGGAAGCAGCATGTGCTGCCAGGGGAGGATTTGCTCTTTCCTTTGAAGGCCAAAACCTCGAGGAATGGGGTCTGGGCAGGGCCAGACCCTGGGCAAAGGTGACTCTTAACAGACTCCCTTTTCGCCCTCAGCAGCAAGGACATGGGGAGCCTGCGTTCTGGGGGCTGCAGAGGGGAAAGTCAGAAACCCGCACCCTCTAGCGATGGCACCTGGCTCGGGGTACTATCTCCTGGAGGTGTCAGCATGTCATAAAGCATTCCTGCTGGGCCCAGGGCAGCTGCTCCTGATTTTCTCCAAGGTTCAGAAACAACAAGACACGTGGGCCTGCCACCAACTGTTCCTGTTCAAGTCTATGGAATTTCAGCTTCCAAGGCCTCCATCGGAAAACATTCAGAGACATTTTCCCAGGCCAGCGCAGACATGCTGCCAGGAGACTTCTCCCAAGTGCTCCTGCCTTCTTCAAATAGGCCAAGAGGTTTTCTCCCCTTTGGGCACCAGAAAAGTACAGCACGTATTGTACATAAATGCAAACAGTGGGTACGAGGTGGCCAGGATGGTTTGGTTGTGACTTTTTCGTTAGAGCATTGAAATAGATGACCAGGGCACTGCCTTCTGGGGTGGCTGCCAGAGTCTGCTGGGCAAGAGGCACGGCGGCCGGAGTGGTCGGTGTAGCTCTTTGGTGCTGTGCACGCCGACACTCCAGCACACAGAGAGCGGGTTTAGCCAGGCTTTGTGGTGAGTTTATAAATCCCCATCCTGGTGCACAAAGAGGAGAATTCTCTGCCTCTGGGCCTGCCCACCTGTGATGCACACCATCAGCATGAGGTGTCACCTTCCTGAAAATCAGATGCCAGAAGTGCCAGTCAGGGGCCCAAGGGGGCAGCCTGGTCCCACCCAGGAGATGGAGGAAAAGCAATGCGCTGTGGCAGAAAGAGCAGCAGGTTTGGAAAAAAAGACCTGAGTCCAAATCCTGGTTTTCTCACTTACCTCCTTTGTGGCCTCAAGCAAGTCCCCTGCCCTCCTCTGGAGAACAGGATTCATGATGCCTTATCTGCTGTCTCATAGAGTTGGTCAAATGAGGAGATGTGTGTACGGGCTCTTCTTATCTGTAAAGGGCCCAGCACACAGTGCCCACTTAGTGTTTTTGAAGGAACAAGTGAATTGATGACTTGGTACACTTATAGGGGAACCTGAGGGGCACTTAGGATGTTCATGGTTAAAGGCTGGGCCCATTGAAAGCACTGGGTAGATATCCTCTATGATTTGCTGAACAAGTGCAGGAAGCCAGGACACATCATCTTAAAGCCAACCCCGGGCCCCGGCACCCTGCTGTTTAAAACCTTCCAACAGGTTCCCACTGCACTGAGAATAAGCACCCAAATCCTGGCCGTGGACTTTAAAATATGGCTGCAAACTGACAGTCCCCCAGATATAGTGAATCAGAACCTCTGAGATGAGACCCAACAATCTGTTTTTACCAAGCCCTCCAGGGGATTCTGATGCATGGTTGAAAATCACTTCTCCAGGTCCCAGTGCCAGCCCCTAATGGCCAGTGTAAAAATCTCTTTGTGGACTTTTAAGGCTGTGGAGCATTCATTGTGATGTCATTAGTTGCAGGCTCCAGCTGAGAGATTCTCCATTGAAGCTAGACCTGCTGAGAAGTTGTGCCTCAAATTGGTAGATCATCAGGAACTTCCACCAATTCTTGATAAGGGAAGGGACATGACTGAGGTCTTGTTGCAGAAAGAGAATTCTGCTACCATGTATAGGATGGATTTTAAAGGGATAGAGGCAGACCAATGGTGTTCTAGTCCAGGTGCCCTGTGTATCACTTGGAATACTTTCAGCTGCAAGTAATGGATTATTAAGTGAAGGGTGGCTGAAACAATATAGACCCTTACTATGTCACTTTGCAAGAAGCCCGGAGGCAGGGCTGGTCAGTGAGGTCTCAGGTCTTCCCATCTGTTGGCAGGTCGTCCTTCCTGTTCACAAGATGGCTGCTGCAGCCTCGAACACCATATGCTCACATGACAGCATCCTAAGCATGAAGGAAACAAGTAGGACAATGAGGCCTTGACTCTATCTTTTTATTAGGGAGGAAAAATATTTCCAGAAGTGTCCTAGCAGACTTTCATTTACATCTCCTTGGTCAGACTCTGGGAGCATGCCCATCTCCGGGCCAGTCACTGACAAAGAAGGGGAGTGCCACAATTGGCTTTGATGCGTCATGAACAAAATCAAGGCTGTTAACGGAGGGGAAGGCAGGGAGAGAATGAGGGCAGTGAATCTGCTAACAACTAGGAGGATATTTCTTCAGAAAGGAATGAGCTCAGAGTCAGAAGTGCCAAGTTTAGATGCCAATGGAAGATGCCCTTGTACATCATTGAAGATCCTGTACACAGAGGTGGGAGCGTCAGAGGGGAAGGTGTTAGGGTGAGAGTTAAACCCACATTAGAAAATAAACTCTGGGGAAGCACAGGCAGAGGGAAAAGGGCAGAAGGAGCAGGTTTGGGCCTGAGAAGATCTCCCTGTTTTGTAGGAGCCATTAGATGGACAGAGGAAGACAGCATGGTGCTGTGGACACCCAGGCCATACATGGGTGGGGGTCCCTTCCCCACCTGAAATCTTTTGGGGATCTGAGCTAGGGGTGTGGGCAATTACTAGAGGCAGCTCAGCTCTTCAGGAGCTCTCAAATGCCCAGCCGGGCATGTGCCCATTTGGGGGCAACCCCACCTCGGGGTCCTCGGGTCCTGATCTAACACCGGTCTTTAGGAGCCAACAGAAAATGGCCGGCAAGGAGTTAGTGTAGGGGGTGTGTAGGGAAAACCAGGGTTCCAGACTCGCCAAGAGCTTCCTTTCCAGTGTGATTCTGTGTGGGTGAGCTCTATTTCCTGTGGAGAGGCAGGGAGGATTTCTACCCCTGCATCCCAGGGCGGGCACACACCAAGGCTAGGGTGATCTGCCAGGCAAGTGGTCAGTCCTCGGGGCCCAGGAAGAGGGAGCCCAGCCTGAGGTGGGTTAGGACGTCTCCTGGTCAGGCTCCTAGACACCCCCACGTCCACCACTCCACCCCAGGCTCCATCCAAGAGGAAACTGATTCCAAGGATGCAGGGGGTGGAAGGAGGGAGAGTAAAGGGCCTCCTCCTGAGGCAACGGCCCTGGGAGTCAGCATCGGGGGGAGGGCGGTGACCACGTATGGGCTCTGTAGTGAGAAAGCTGGGACAAGACTGTTCCATAGGGCACTCCTCTCCCTTCCCTGTCCACCGCCTGGCACTGGAGTGATGGCGGCGTCTGCCAGGGTGAAGAGAAGAGAGGATTTTTAGCAAGCTGCAAACAGAACGAGTTCTGTATAACTCTCTGTGAACTAGAGCTCGATTTCACTGGAAGCCTTTCTCCCCAAGCATCCCGTGCTTGGAGGATTTACTGTTCTGGGGTTCTGTGTCAGCTCCGCCACCTGCTGCACTGCCCAGGCACTGGAATGGCCCCGGGTCAACAGCTGCTTGCAGGCCTCCCCGGTCCCTCCTGGGGCCCCTTCCCTGCAGCAGCTCAGTGGACAGGCAGCTCGCCCAGCCTCTGAGCGCTCCTGGAGGCGCCTCTCTCTTCCTGCGGCCCCAAGGCTCAGCCACACCTGCCCTCCTACCTTCCCCAGGGGCTGCTGGCGCTCCGGACTGGCCTGTCATCGTTGCTTACAGAGAAGGCCTCCAGCCCTGACCCCGGGACACCTGGCCTCCCCACTTAGAAATCACAAGTCTCTTCTAAAGCTTCACCGTCCCTTCCTCCTGAGTGTCACCACCCCATTGGTCACTAGGAAGAGTGAGGAAGTCATCAGTCCTGTTCCCAGTGTCATTTCCATAATGGATCATGCCTCTACTTCTGTTCACCCTTTACGCTGAACAAAATTTTTTTTTCTCTTAGTAAATTTCACTTTAAATTTTACAAAAGTAACATGTTTCCACCCTACTCAGTGATACAGCAGGCATGTGTAGAAAGAAAAACACTCATCACCCTTCCCCATCCCTTTTCATCTGCCCTTCTCATACCTAAAACAGATTGGGGAGGAAACTTCCCCTTCTCCTGCTCACATAAATATATGCAGATGTGTGCAGAGGTAGCCTTTTGGCTTGGGGCTGGTAGTTTTTGCAAAACTGGATCCTATAATACTCATCCGTGGCTTGCCTTTCTCTCTTAACGAGGCATCATAGCTTTCCTCATCAATAGATAAAACCAAACACATTTTGGTATGTAGTTGTGTAATATTTCCATAGATCTGATGTGCCACAATTCATTTGTTCAAGTTTCCCTCGCTTGTGGCTCTTTGTCAGTGTGAGCAAAGCCACAATAACCAGTCCCTCCACGGGGCAAACTCTGAGCTCAGGGCTCATCCTGGGTGCCCTTCTCCACCTCTCTTGCATTCTTTCCCCCTCCCTTCCTATCTCCTCTCCATTTCTTGTCTATAATTTCTGTCATTGCACTTAATAACCAGGTCTGATGTTCCTTGTTATTTTCCTCTTTATTATCTGTAAGGATTCTGGACCCAATTCCAATGTGTGTGGCGGTTCCCCACACCACCAAGCAATTCTCCAAAACCAGCTGGGTGTCCTACAATTCAACTCAATTCTGACACCCTCTACCTGGAGATAGCATCAGATCCACAGGTTAAAGGCTCAGTCCCACAAGACTGCTCCCACTTCAGAGGTCAATCACAAGTCCAGGTTGTCACTTGTGCTTCTGACCAACTGGCTGTAAATCAGAGGTTCCCATGACCCTCTCTTTGGGTTCGATTAATTTGCTAGAGTGGCCCACAGAACTCAGGAAACCAGTTTACTCACTAGATTACTGGTTTATTACAAAGGATAGCAAAGGCTTTGAATCAACAGCAAGATGAAGAGATACATAGGGTGAGGTCCTGAACAAAGGAGTTTGAGGCCTGGCATGGTGGTACGTGGAAAGGTTCTGGTTCAACAACCTGGAAGCTCTCCAAACTCCCTCCTTTGGGGTTTTTATGGAGGTTTCATTATATAAGCATGATTGATTAAATCACTGGCCGTTGGCAATAGATTCGACCTCCAGCCCCTTTCCCCAACCTGGAGGTCAGGGGGTGGGACTGAAAGTTCCAACCCTCTAATCAATCATGGTTGGTTCTCCTGGCAACCAGCCCCCATCCTTAGGTGTGGTCCGAAAGTCACCTCATTAATATAACAAGAGACACCTTTGTCACTCTCATCACTTAGGGTCACCCTCATCCAAGGGTTTTAGGAGCTCGGTGTCATAAACTGGGTCAAAGAGCCAATGTATATTTCTTATTATAAGTCACAATATCATTATCTGTATCTCCAGAGAGTCAGAAACTACTCAGGGCAAGATGAGAACATCACGCTCATTTTTATTACCTGTAGAGGGCCTGGAACCCAGTGGGTATCAATAACTGACTATTACGGAATGAATACATGAACCAACCCTGTGGGAAGGAGTGCCTTGTGCCTCTAAATCATTGCAGATGTGATGGTTAAGAACATGATTTTAGAAGCAGGTAAAACCCAGGTTTACATCATTAGTCTAATGATTTATGAGCTGAGTGTGCTTAGACAAGCTATTTAATGCATTTGAGCCTCAGTTTCATTTGTGAAACAGGGAAGGTAATACGCACCTTTTAGGGTTCTTGTAGTGCAGTGCTATATAGTAACCATCCAGTCAATGGTACCTTCTAGAAGTGGTAATAACAATAGTGATGATAGTAATAAAACTCAATTAAATTAAAAATTAATCTAAACTCACAGATATTTTCATAATGAGAAAGAAACTTTACTGTAAATCTTTGTAAGTGGTCTATGGTATGAAAGAGAAGGTCAGGAGGAAGTGAACTGAGGCCAGGGAAATAGAGGCGATAAATGACGGCAAGGCCTAGAGACCCGAGAAGCAGTGTTTCCCAAACTTGCCCAATCTTAATCATCATAGAGCAGTTAGCGTACAGATTCCTAGGCCTTTCTCTTGGAGATTTTGGCTCAGTGGGTCTCGAGTGAGGCTGAGGGATCTGCATTTTAATAATCCCCCTGGGGGCTTCTGATACACAGCCTGGTCTGGGGAGCATGCATGGAAATGGGTAGACCCAGCTGAGTTCTGGTCTCCTGTGTTTTCCTCAAGAAGTTTCATAGTTTCAGGTTTCACATTGAGATATATGGTCCATTTTTACTTAACTTTTGCATATGAGGCAAAGTGTGGATCAAAAGTGATTTTTTTACATTTGCATATCCACCTGTTCTAGCACCATTTGTTGAAAAGACCATTTTTTCTCCGCTCAGTTTCCTTTGCATCTTTGTTGAAAATCCATTGGCCCTATGTGTGTGCATCCTTATGGATGCTATCTTGTTCCATTGATCTATTCGCTTGTCTTGATGCTAATACCACTCTGTCTCAATTACTGTGGCTTTATAGTAAGTCTTAAAGTCAGATAATGTAAATCTTCCAACTTTGTTCTTCTTTTTCAAAGATGTTCTGGCTACTTAGGTCATTTGCATTTCCATATGAACTTTAGAATCAGCTTATCAATTTCTGCCAAAAGCCCTGCAGGATTTTGAATTGAATTGTGTTGAATCAATTTGGAGAGAAGAGACATCTTAACAATATTGAGTCTCTGATCCATAAACACAGCATATCTCTCCACAATTTAGCAATTTAGCAATATTTTGAAGTTTTCAGTGTACAAGTCTTGCACATATTTTGTCAGATTAGGGATGTCAGATTTATCCCTAAGTAGTTCAAATTTTTGAAGGTTTTGTAAATGGTACTGATATTTAAACTTCAATTTCCTATTTTTTATTGCTGGTATATAGAAATATAATTGATTTTTGTGTATTGATCTTATATCTTGCAAACTTGCTAAACTCACTAAGTCAAGGTTTGTTTTGTTTTATTGGTAGATTCCAAAGGATATTCTGCAAAGATGGTAATGTTGTCTTCAAGTAAAGACAATTTCACTTCTTGCTTTCTGATCTGTATGCCTTTTATTTCTTTTTCTTGCCTTACTACGCTGGCTAAAACCTTCAGCACAGTCCTGAAGATAAATGGTGAGAGTGAACATTCTTGCCTTGCTCCTGATCTTAGGGAGAAAGCATTTAGTCTCTCATCATTAAGGATGATATTAGCTGTGGGTTTTTCAGTGATTCCGTCTATCAGGTTGAGGAAGTTCCCTTCTTTTCTGAGTTTTCTGAGAGTTTTAAGTGAAAATGAATGTTAGATTTAGTGAAATGCTTTTTCTGCATGTATTGAGATGAACATATGGTTTTCCTTTTTAAGTCTGTTAATATGCTGAATTACACTGATTGATTTCCAAATGTTAAACCAAACTTGCATTCCTGAGCTGATCCCACTTGGTCATGATGTTCTATCTAGCTAGCTAGCTAGCCTGCTATCTGGCTATTTAGATTGGATTTGCTAAAATTTTAAGAATTTTTGCATCTATGTTCATAAGGGCTTTTGCTCTGAAGTTGTTGTTCTTGTTGTTGTTTTTCCCAGTGTCTTTCTCTGGTTTTGGTATCAGAGTAATGCTTCCATCATAGAATGAATTGGGAAGTATTTTCTTATCTTCAATTTTCTCTATAAATTGTGTAGAACTGGTATAATTTCTTAAAATTTGGTAAAATTCACCAATGAAGCCATCTGAGTATAAATTTTTCTTTGTGGGAAAATTTTCAACTACAAATTAAATTTCTTTAATACACATAGGGCTATTCAGGTTATCAATTTCATCTTTTTTATTTATTTATTTTTTTATTTTTTTCCCCCAAAGCTCCAGTAGATAGTTGTATGTCATAGTTGCACATCCTTCTAGTTGCTGTATGTGGAACGTGGCCTCAGCATGGCCAGAGAAGCAGTGCGTCGGTGCGCGCCCGGGATCCGAACCCCGGGCCGCCAGCAGCGAAGCGCGTGCACTTAACCGCTAAGCCACGGGGCCGGCCCTCAATTTCATCTTGAGTGAACATCTTTGTGTCCTTCATGGAATTTGTCCATTTAAGTTGTTGAATTTTTTGGCATAAAGTTATTCATAATATCTCCTTATTATCCTTTTGAAATCTGTGGAATCAGTAGTTCTCACTTCTCTCATTCCTGATATTAGTAATTTGAATCTTCTCTCTTTTTTTCCTGATAAGTTGGTCAAGAGATTTATAAATTTTATGCATCTTCTCAAATAACTATCTTTGGTTTCATTGATTACCTTTAATATTTTCTGTTTTCTACTCCATCGATTTCTATTCTGATCATTATTTCCTGTCTTCTGTTTTTTGGGTTTCATTTGGTCTTTTTTTTGACCAGTTTTTCAAGGTGGAAACAAAGGTCATTGATTTGCAACTTTTCTTATTTTCTAAGATGGGCACTTAGTGCTATAAATTTTCCTCTAAATACTGCTTTAGCTGCTTCCCACAAATTTTCATACACTGTCTTTTATTTTTCACTCATGTCAGGAGGAGGGAGTGGTCAAGTGGATCAAATGCTGCTCATGGACTGACACATGAGGACTGAGCATTGACCTGTGTAGTTAGCAACATAGAGGTTACTGGTGAACTTGCTGAGCTATTTTGGTGGCATGGTGAGGGACAAAAGCCTGACTGGAGGGACTCGAGAGAGAAAGTAGAGATTGGGAGTATAAATCTTCTTTGACTTTTGTTCTATAAAGGAGCAGTGAAATGGGACAGGAGCTAAATGGGAAATGAAAGGTCAAGAGTAATGTGCTTTAAGAAGGGAGAAAAGTAGCATGTTTTCATGCTGATGAGAATTATTTTGACTGTTTCTATTTAAAATTATTTAGCTCATTGCCTCTACTACTCCAGAATATATGCTTAGTCCTTTTTTCTTACTTTAATAACTCTAGATAATATCTCTTGACTCTAATATAAAAGATAAATGTATGGCTCAACTCTACTCCCTCCTTGCTATCCCTCTCTGCCTTCCAAAGTTTAATTGTGTGTGTATGTTTTATCCATTGATTACTTTTACAACTTGAAATAACCTACCTAAACCTCTATTTCTTGTTTCATCACTTTTCGTAGGTATCTCAAACACTCATTTTGTAAGTTGAGGTTATCAACACTCTTCCTGTCCCCAATCTTCTCTTTCTCTCTTCCCATTCCAACTTTGATTAGCAATAATTGTTTGTAGATTGAATCAAATTGATTAAAAATAAAGCATTAACGTGTCTATAGTAATATTATTCACGTTGGGCCAAGTAGTATGCTAAAATTAAATTGTCTTCTCCAGGAGTCACTTATCCATTTATTTATTTTTTCATTCATTCATTCAACAATTATTTACTGAGTGCCTGCTACCTGCCAGGCACTGTTCTCACCACTAGAGATAGCATGATGAAGAAGACAGATGAAATCCTTGCCCTATGGAGCTGACATTCCAGTAGAGAGGCAGGCAGTAAACAAGTGAACCAATAATATAACTCCAGGTGGGGATAAGTGCTACAATGGAAAATAAAGTGGAGTAAGAATGTAGAAAGTAACAGCTGAGGGATAATTTAGATTGAGTGGTCACAGTTTCTCAACAGAGACCTGTGTGGAGTGAAGGAACAAGTCATCCAATAGCTGTTGATTGGACCACCTTACATCACAACACTTGGAACAGCAGAAGGAAAATGCCAAATGCCACAAACATCATAGTCAAGTGGATTTTCTTTTCTTACATTCACCTTTTCTTTCTTTTTTTTTTTTTTTTTTGCTGTACATTTCAACTGTGATATGGCATTTTAGATGTTCCTATGTCCCTCCAACTCAGAACTGTGACATCCCTTTATTTGCAAAGGCAAGTTGCCAATGGCAAAACACAAGACAATTTAAATGTCAAGAACTTTGGTTGCCAATCACCAAATTTGATTGATAAATATTTAAATGGTAATTCTAAGAAGATCTAATCTTCATCAAATCTTTTTTTTGCCACGGCCAAAAAATAAAGGTCAAGGGGAACCCCTCTCCCTTTGAACATGGTCAAGAAACAAGAAGATATTTCCATTTGAAAGAAAAGTTCAAGATAATCCAGCCTTCAAAAGGACTCTTCTTTATTACTTTGACAAGTTTAATTTAGTTCTGGTAGTTTGTGATCACATCCTGGGCAAAGCAGCACACTCAGTGAGAGCAAGGAGACTTTGATGAATCAAGATCCCCAGCAGCCCGTGGTAGTGGAATCAGCATGTAGCAGTGAGGCAGAACTGCTGGGATTCTGACAGAATGAGTGGTCTGCAGATTACCCTAGGGAGAACGACTCCAGGTCTTCTGGTACATTTTTCACTTCCAGAGAACTTTTCAAACTTTTTCTGTCTCAGTCTATCTGCAAGGAAGATGAGATAAACTGGAGCATGGAATGCCACTGAATCAATCTAGTACTCCATCTACAAGATCCCCAGCCCCCTGTGATGTAGTGCCTGACATGAGAAATGGACATTCCAGAGGTCCCTTCTTCCCTGGCTGAAGGAAATGGTGTCTGAGCATTCACTGTTTAGGAGAACAGAAGCATCACGTAATAAGTGGACAGCAAGGCAGTGAAGGGAACAGAGGACAATTTCCCTCTTATACACCAAGTTCACTGAATAGCCAATGGCCTTAAGAGGCAGAGGGAACCTTTAAATTGTCACTTCTACAATTCAGTGATAGAAAAAGGTTTCAAGGATGTCACCATAATGACTTTTGGGCAGTAAGATGTGGGGGACAAGTAGGGAAAAGAGCTTTTACTTTCAATTTTATATACTTCTATTTGTTTAAATGTTTTTACAATGATTCTGTATTCTTTTGGTTATTTAAAAACTTTATAAACTAGTTTAGCTTTTATTATTAAAGCTAGTTCTAAGATCAGAAATTTGTCTTTCTCATGATAAAACTCCATTAGAACATTCACTGGTCTGGAACTGTATCTCTCTCAAGGCCCCATACAATATTTATACTCTGGAAATATTTTTAAAGTGGCAAAATGATTATAACAAATAGCTAAAGCAAAAAGGGGTGACCTGTTGTGTCCTCTTTGCTCACATTTGAAGTATTTGTGACCATTGTAAGCTCTAATTGTGACTATCATGGGCTTTGCAAATCAACATGACCCCAGAGTTGAGCAGTAATCCAGAGAGTCCAAAAAATCAAAACATACAAGTGGAGACTTCCACTTCTGGCCATGATGGAGTAACGTGGACCAGATTTACCCTCCTGCCTGAAACAACTACAGAACTGGATGAAAATATATGAAACAATGGTTTTCAACACATTGGACGCCATGCAACAAAAGATAGTGACCCCAGCAACACTGGAAATGAATGAGGTGAGCCCTATGATTGTCCTGACTTACTGCCCTGAGGGCATTTGCAGGCTGTGGCATAGGGAGCAGGAACCAAGCAGAGCCTGGAGGCCTCTCTGAGTTTAGGAGTAAAGCTAAGAGTACAGGGAGACCAGGGCAGCTCCAGTTTGCAGGGCACAATAGCAGAGAGGAGAGAGCTGCACAGAGAGAACCCCAGAAATCTGCAGAGTGTCCTTGAGTATTCAGCAGAGTAGTGATCAGTGTATGTTTGTGAAGAAACTACACAAGGCTGTAGAAAGAACCACCCACAAGGACTGGAGGGAAGAGTGCCTGTTACAATCAGCCAGACTGGAAAACCTCATACTTCAAGGTGTATTGGGTAGAGCAATAAGAATGGTCTTACTTAAGTAGCAGAGAATAATTAGCCCTGGACAAAATGCTGCTCTGGTCCAGCTTAAAAGAAATTTAAAAGCAAGACCTGCCAAGATCAAATTGTGTCCAAGTAACTTAACCTCATTCCAGAATAAAGCTCAAAAATATTTTAGGAATACGAAAATATCCAGCAACCGAGAAAGTAAAGTTCATAATGTCTGACATCCAATCAAAAATTACCAGGTGTTCAAATGAGCAGGAAAATATGGCCCAGAGGGAGTATAGAAATCTATTGAAACTGACTCAGAAATGTCACAGGTGTTAGAATTAGCAGATAAGAGCATGTCAACAGTTATTATAACTGTATTCCATATGTTCAAAAGCTAAAGGAAACATTGAACACGTTAAGTAAACACATGGAAGACAAAGAAAAAGATAATAAATCAACATCTAGAGATGAAAAGTACAACATCTGAGATAAAAATACACCGTATGGGATTAATGACAGATTAGACATTGCACAAAAGATTAGTGAACTTGAAAACACAGCAATAGGAAATATGTAAAGTAAAACACAGAAAAAAATACACTAAAAAATGAACAGAGCATTTTTGAGTTGTGTGACAACTTCAAGCAGCCTAATATATGTGTAATTTGAACCTCAAAGGAGGGAAATGAGGACAGAAAAAATATTTGAGGAAATAATGGTAAAATATTTTCCAAATTTGGTGAAAAATAAAAACCTCAACTAACTAAAAAGCTCAACAAACTCCAAGAATAAGAAATACAAGGAATACTACTTCAAAATACATCAGAATCCAATTGCTCAAAACCAGTGATAAAGAAAACATCTCAAAAGCAACCAAAAGAAAAAAGATACATTATTTACAGAGGAACAAACATGAGCCTGACAGTACATTTCTCATCAGAAATCACGCAAGCTAGAATGTAGGAGAACAACATCTCTGAAGTACTGAGGTACTGAGAGAAAAAAGCCTGTCAACCTAAATTTCTATACCTAGTGAAAATATCTTTCAAAAATCAAGGAAAAATAAAGACTTCATTCAAAAACTGAAAGAATTTATCACTAGAAGATCTGCACTACAAGAAAAGTTAAAGGAATTCTTTCAAATAACAGATGGGAAGATGGATCTATACAAAAAAATAAAAAACACTGAAAAATGTAAGTATGTGGGTAAATATAGAGTTTTTTCTTAATACTTAAATGTCTTTTAATTGATTGTTTAAACAGAAATAATAACATTGTATTGGTGGGTTTATAATATATGTACAAGTAAAATGTATGATGACAATAACATAAAGGCTGGAGAGGAGAAATGGAAATATACTATCGGGAGATTCTTCTACTACACATGAAGCAATATAATATTGCTTGAAGATAGACTGTGATGAGATAGAGATGAATACTATAAAGCCTAACGCAACCACTAAAATAACAACAACAACAAAAATTATAGCTAATAGCAAACAAAGAAGATAAAATGGATAATAAAAAATAATTAATCCAAAAGAAATCAGAAAAAGAGGAACAAAGAGAACATGGGAGACAAGAAAATGAATAGCAAGATGGTAGATTTAAACCTAACTATAATAATAATCACACTAAATGGATATGATAAAATATCCCCATTAAAAGGCAGGAATTATCAGATAGGATTTTTTAAAAAGCAAGACAACTATATGCTGTCCACAAGAAACCCACTTTAAATATAAAGACACAAATAGGTTAATAGTAAATGGATGGAAAACGTTATACCATGCTAAAATTAATCAAAAACGCTAGAGGGGCTATATTAATATCAGACAAATAGAATAATACCAGGGACAATAAAGCTCATTTCATAACGATAATGTGGTCAGTTCATTAAAAGGACATAACAATCCTAAACATTTATGCATCTAATAACAGAGTTTCAAAATACATGAAGCAAAAACTGATAAAACTGAAAGGAGGAATAGTCAAATACATAATTATAGTTGGAGATTTCTATACTTTTTCTCATAATTGAGAAAACAAGTATATAGAAAATCAGTAAGGAGATGGAAGACTTAATCAACACTATTAACCTGACCTAATAGACATTTAAAGGACACTTTATCCAACAACAGTGGAGTACACATTCTTTTCAACTGCACAGAGAACATTTTCCAAGATAGACCATTTCTTGGCCATGAATCAAGACTTAATAAATTTAAAAGAATTCAAGTCATACAAAGTATGTTCTCTGACAGCAATGAGATTAAATTAGAAATCAATAACAGAAAGATAAACAAATACTTGAAAACAAAATGATATATTCCTAAATAACCCATGAGCTAAAAAGTAAATCAATCAGGAAATTATAAAGCATTTGAACTAAATAAAATAATGAAAATACAATATATCACAATTTGTAGAATGCAGGTAAAGAAGGACTTAGAGTGAAATTTATAGCACCAAATGTCTAAGAAGAAATGTTTCAAATCAATGACACCAGTTTCCATCTTAAGAAACTAGAAAACAAAAAAAGAGGAAATAAAACCCAAAGTAAATCGTAGAGAGAAAATAATGAAGACCAGTACCTGAACAAATGAAATCAAAAACAGGAAAAACAATGGAATAAAATCAATGAAACCAACAAACTTCTTGGTTCTTTGAGAAAATAAAAATAATAATAAACATCTAGCTGACTCTTCAGGAAAAAAGAGAGAAGATACAAATTACCAATATTAGAAATAAGAGGGGCGTCATCAGTACAGATTCTGCAGATATTAAAAAGACAATAAAAGAATATTTTGAACAACATCATGCCAATACTTTCTACAACTTAGAGGAAATGGACAAACTCATTGAAAGACACAAACTACTAAAACTTATTTAACAATAAATAGATACCCTACAAATGGGACTACATCAAACTAAAAAGCTTCTGCACAGCAAAGGAAACCATCAACAAAACGAAAAGACAACCTAACAATTGGGAGAAGATATTTGCAAACCATACATCTGATAAGGGCTTAATCTCCAAAATATATAAAGAACTCATGCATCTCAACAACAAACAAACTACCAACCCAATTAAAAAATGGGCAAAAGACCTGAACAGACATTTCTCCAAAGAAAATATACAGATGGGCAACAGACACATGAAAAGATGTTCAAAATCATTAACTATCGGGGAAATGCAAATCAAAACTACAATGAGATATCACCTCATGCCCGTCAGAATGGCTATAATTAACAAGACAGGAAACAACATATGTTGGAGAGGATGTGGAGAGAAGGGAACTCACACACACTGCCGGTGGGAGTGCAAACTGGTGCAGCCACTATGGAAAACAGTATGAAGATTCCTCAAAAAATCAAGGATAGAACTACCATATGATCCAGCTATTCCACTGCTGAGTATTTATCCAAAGAACTTGAAAACACCAATGCGTAAAGATACATGAACCCCTGTGTTCATTGCAGCGTTATTCGCAATAGCCAAGACTTGGAAGCAACCTAAGTGCCCATCAAGGGACGAATGGAAAAAAGAAGAGGTGGTATATATACACAATGGAATACTACTCAGCCATAAGAAACGATGAAATCCAGCCATTTGTGACAACATGGATGGACATTGAGGGTATAATGCAAAGTGAAATAAGTCAGAGGGAGAAGGTCAAATACCGTATGATTTCCTTCATTAAGTAGTAGATAATAACAACAATAAACAAACACATAGAGACAGAGATTGGATTGGTGGTTACCAGAGGGGAAGGGGGGAGGGAGGAGGGCGAAGGGGATAATTCAGCACGTGTGTGGTGATGGGTTGTAATTAGTATTTGGGTGGTGAACATGATGTAATCTATGCAGAAATAGAAGTATAATGATGTACACCTGAAATTTATACAATGTTATAAACCAATGTTACTGCAATAAACAAAAAATTAAAAAAAAGAATAAATAGATACCCTGATAGCCCTATATCTAACAAAGAAATTGAATTTGTAGTTTAAAACCTTCACACAAGCAAGCTCCAGTCCAGATGGCTTCATTAGCAAGTTCTGCCAACATTTAAGGAAGAATTAATACCAATTCTACACAATCTCTTCGAAACAACTGAAGATAAGGAAATACTTCCCAACTCATTCTATGAGGCCAGCATTACCTTGATACCAAAACCAGACAGAGACAATACAAGAAAACTACAGACCAATATCTCTCATGAGTATAGATAAAATAATCCTCAATAAAATATTAGCAAATTAAATCTAGCATAATGTATATAAATAGGATCAATGTAATTCACCATAGTAGCAAAATAAAAAATAAAATCCGTATGATCATCTCAATAGATGCAGAAACAGCATTTGAAAAAATCCAACCAAGATCCCTTCCTAACAAATTCTCATAAAGCAAAGAATAGAAGAGACCTTCCTCAACTTGATAACAGGCATCTATGAAAACCCTCCAGCTAATGTCAAACAATGGTGAAAGACTGAATGCATTCCCCTTAAGATCAAAAACAAATCAGGAATGTTTACTCTCACAATTTCTATTCAGTTTTGCACTAGAGGTTCTATCTAGTGCAATAATTAAGAAAAAAATACATAAAGCATCCATTCCAGAAAGGAAGAAGTAAAACTGTCTTTATTTGCAGATATGATCATCTATCCAGAGAATCTGATGGGATCTACCAAAGAAAAGGTACTAGAACTTATAATTGAGTTTAGCCAAGTTGCAAGATACAAGATCAATATACGAAAAATAATTGTATTTTGATATACTAGCAATGAACCATCAGAAATTAAAATTTTTAAAATATACTTACAATAGCATAAAAATATTAACTATTTGGAGCTAAGTCTGACAAAAGATATGCAAGACTTTTATGTTGAAAATTAAAAATCACTAGTGAGAGAAATATAATGTTTATGAGTCAGAAGACTCAATGTTGTTAAAGTGCCAATTTTCCCCCAAATTGTTTTATAGATTCATTGAAATCTCAGCAATCCTTCTTATAGACATTAACAAGCTGATTTTAAAATTAATATTTAAATGTGAGTGATTTAGAATAGCCAAAACCACTTTCAAAAAGAAGAATAAGTTTGGAGGACTAACGCTACCTGATTTCAGAACTTATGAAGCTACAGTAATCAAGGCAGTGTGCTTTGCCATAAAGACTAATAAACAGATCAGTGGAACAGAGTCTAGAAAAGACCCATGTATATGAAAATGGACAACTGATTTTCAACAGAGCTGCAAAAGCAACTGAGTGTATAAGTCTTTGTGACCTTGGGTTAGGCAAAACCTTCTTAGATACACAAGAAAAGCATGATCCATAAATGAAAAAAATTGATAAGCTGGATTTCACTATAATTTCAAACTTTTGCTCTTCAAAAGCCACAGTTAAGAGAATGAAAAGATAAGCCACCGACTGGGAGAAAATCATTGCAGATCCTGCATCTAATATAAGACTGGTATCCAGAACATATGAAGAATGCTCAAAACTTAATAATAAGAAAACAAAAACTCAATAAACAACCTAACAAAAAGTGGGCAAAAGATTTGACTAGACACTTACCAAAGAAGATATACAGATGACTAATCATAATTAATCATAAAAATATGCCCAACATCAGTAGTCGTTAGGGAAATACAAATTAAAACCATAATGAGATACCACTACTCACATGTTAGAGTGGCCAAAGCTAAAAAGACTGACAATACCAAGCATTGACAAGGATTCAGAGCAACTGGAATGCCACACAGTGCTGAGGGGAATGTAAAATGGTACAACCACTGTGGGAAACAGTTTGACAGTTCTTAAAAATCTAAACCGACATGCAACATATGACCCAGACAGACTCCTTAGGGATTATTCCAAAAGAAATGAAAGCTTATGCCCATACAATGACTTACACGTGAATGTTTATGGCAGCTTTATTTGTAATAGCCAAAAACTGGAAACAACCCAAATGTCCATCAACAGGTAAATGAATAAACAATTGCAGTATACCCATAAAATGGAATTCTACTCAGAAATAAAAAGGAATGCACTATTGCTACATGCAACATATGGATGATTCTCAAGACAATTATGCTGAGGAAAAGAAACTGTACAAAATAGGGTACATTCTGTAGGATTCCATTTATATAAAACTCTAGAAAATGCAAGCTAATCTATGGTGTCAGAAAGCAAATTAGTGGTTGCCTAAGGATGGGCAGCGCAGGTGTGGAGGGTGGCCAGGGGTGGGAAGGTGGAATCCAAAGTGTACAAGGAAACTTTTAGGGGCAGTGGATATGGTCTTTATCTTGATTGTGGTGATAGTTTCATGGGTGTATACATATGTCCAAGCTTATCAAATATACACTTAAAATTTGTGCAGTTTATTGTAAGTCAATTATACCTCAATAAAACTGTTAAAATATGCAAGGTTTTTCCTTTTCTCTAATTTTTTTTCTTTAATCATCAAAAGCATTTTAGCTCTTTAAATGCAACTCTACACAATTACCTACACAAACACAGCTCCAGCCTCGAGGATACATGATCTAACACGTGCACGACTGACACATATACATGTGTAGACAAAACACCTTCATCCACAAATCATTTCACTTTGAGATACATTATGATAGTAACTCTCAACTCTTTGACTAGGTGTATCCCTTTTTAATGCCAAACCATTTGAAGACTTCACCCAACGTGATCATTATTGTGTGTTAGAATGCATTAATTGAGAAGACACATGATGACAATAAGCCCCTAGGACCTTAATGAGCACTTACATGTGAAAATGCATTTTCTTAATCTTAAAGTACTAACACAGATTTGTAAAATGGTAGCCCATATATTTTTTCTTGATCTTTCCTCTCCCCCTGATTCTTCTCTCTGCTTAGGCACTAGATCTACCAGCATTCTTTGTACCTGGGTAGCATTGACCTAGCAGTGGAGAAGCTAATTCTTAGCTTATGAGTTTCAGAGAGAATTCAGAGCCTTCAAGGGAAAAGGGCTGCAGAAAAGACTCAGGACATGAAGAGCAGATTCAGAAAAACGTGTAATGATGGAAGCGCATAGCAGAGGAAGACTTCCTGTCCCAGAAGAGAAGCAGCATGCCTGGTCAGGGGAAGGACTCAGACAGAGGCGGAAAAGAGAGTTTGGATGAAGCCAGGTGCCTGAGAAGAGGTCCTCTGCCCTGCCTGCCATCCACGCTAAGTCCAGAGACAGGGCAGAGAAAACTGTTTGCCCAATGGGTGTGCTGATCCAGGCACTCAGGACACCTGTGCTCTCTTTCCTTGGGAAAGAGCTGGGAGCTGGCAAGACCCCAGACTAGCCCTTTCCAGCACAGCACTGGAGCCAAAGACGCATCTGAGAGGTATAGACCTAGGTAGAAGAGTTCAAGACCATGTCACCAAGTTTCCTGCATCCCAGAGGGGTGTAGGAGTATCATCTGATTCCTAGGCCTACAAGAGAGGCGTGGACATCTCCCAGATTGCTGGCAGGTGGGAACAGGCCATGCAGTGCAAACCAGGAGACTTCAAGATGACCGCGTGAACTGACACCCAAGAAATGGGTAGGGTTGACGTTGTCTCAGAGACTGCTTGCATGGTCCATGCCAGCTGAGGGCTGGTCCCCTCTTGATGCTAGGAGACAGCCTAAGCACCTCAGAATAGCAGACACAACTCTGGGAGAATTGAGGGAGACCCTGAAATGACTAAGATTAAGTTTCCAATCCTCATGAGGTGAGGAATCTTTAAAAGACATTAAGCCACTATGGGAAAACAGTTGCATGTCTTTCACAACTGCTTTTGTGGAATGAGAAATATGAAAATGCTACTGTTAAGTGTTGACATGTTATTTAGAAAAAATAGTGTGCTCATATGAAATTACAAACCTCACAATCCGCCATG
Organism: Diceros bicornis minor; assembly: GCF_020826845.1. NCBI lineage: Eukaryota > Metazoa > Chordata > Mammalia > Perissodactyla > Rhinocerotidae > Diceros > Diceros bicornis. The sequence goes on along the minus strand of NC_080740.1, from coordinate 87,279,797 downwards.
TCTATCCCGGAGGTTGGGCAGAGCTACATCCTAATTTGGGTGTAGACTGCACAGCAGTTGCTGAAGTATGTAACAAACCTATGGAGTGACAGACCCGAAGATCAATAGAAGAGACTCGAGAGTCCAGAAATAGACCCACACAGATATGGTCAATTGATTTTTGACAAAGATGCAAAGGTAATTTTAAAAGATCATCTTTTTAACAAATGGTACTGAAACAATTGGATGTTCATGTGCAAAAAAAAAAAATTTGACCCATATTCACAGCTTTTCAAAAACTAACTCAAAATAGATCATAGACTAAAACTATAAGCTAAAGATATAAAACTTCCAGAAGATATTATAGGAAAGAATTCTGGGGATCTTTGCAAATCACATACCTGACATATGATATGACATTCATATCCAGAATGTACAAAGAACTCTCAAAACTCAATAATAAGGAACAAACAACCCAATAAAAACATGGGCCAAAGATCTGAAGAGAGACTTCACCAAGAAGATATACGGATGGCAAATAATCACATGAAAAGATGTTCAACGTTCTTAGTCATTAAGGAAATACAGATTAAAACCACAATAAGATATATTATACACCTTTCAGTATGGCTAAAATAATTTTACAAATTGACAATACTAAATGCTAGGGAGGATGCAGAACAATAGGAACTCTCATGCACTGCTGGTCAGAAGGCAAAACTGTACAGATACTTTGGAAAACAATTTGTCAGTTTTTGATAAAGTTAAACACTCACCATATGTCCAGCAATCCCACTCCTAGGTGGAAACTTATGTTCACACAAAAACCTGTATGTTTTTAGTAGCTTTAATTGTAATCACTAAAAACTGGAAACAATTTGTGATGGTTAATTTTATGTGTTAACTTGGCTGGCCAGAGTGCCCAGATATTTGATCAAACAGTATTCTGGATGTTTCTGTGAGGGTGTTTTTGGATGAGATTAACATTCAAATTGGTGAACTCTGAGTAAAGTAGATTGCCCTCCATAAGTGGGTGGGCCTCATCCAGTCAGCTGAAGGCCTGAATAGATCAAAAGACTGACCTTCCCAAGCAAGAGGGAATTCTGCCAGCAGATGGCCTTCAGACTTGAACTGTAACATGGGCTCTTCCCTGGCTCTCCAGCCTGCTATCCCACCCTGCAAATTTTGGAGTAGCCAGTCTCCATAACTACATGAGCCAATTCTTTAAAATAAATCTTTCTCTCTAATATATACACATCCTATTGGTTCTGTTTCTCTGGAGAATTCTGACTAATATACAACCCAAAGTGTCTCAAGTGGTGAATAGGTAAACTGTGGTACAGCCACTAACGGAATACTACTCAACAATAAAAAACAATAGACTACACGCAACAACATAGATGAATCTCAGATTCACTGTGCTAAGTGAAAAAGCCAGACTCACAGGTTACATGCTGTATGATTCCATTTATATGACATTCTTGTAAAGGCGAAACTATAGAGATGGAGAACAGATTAGTGGCTGCCATGAGCAGGAGGGGTTAATGCAAAGGATCATTAGATAGTTCCTTGAGGGGGACAGATCTGTTCTGTATCTTGATTGTGGTGGTAGTTACAGATCTCTATGCATTTGTCAAAACTAATAGAACACAAAAAGAGTGAGTTTTACCATATATTAAAATAAAATATAAAATAAAAATAAAATATAATAAAATTGAGTGAGAATCCTGGTCCAGTACAAGAGGGTAGGAACCTAGAGAAAAGGCTCTCCCCCTGCCATGTGTACCCCAGTATCTCCTTCTGCCTCACCAATCCAGACTCTTCCCGCCTAGAGCAGCACTGTCCAGGTAGAAACATAATGTAGGCTCCATATTTTCACTAGTTAAGTAAGAAAGTCTAAAGAAATAAGTGAAATAATTTTATAACATATTTTGTTTAATCCAATATATCATCATTCCAACATGTACTCAATATAAAAAAATAGTAATGAGATATTTTACTTTTTTGGACGAAGTCTTTGAAACCCGGTGTGTATTTTACGCTCACGGTGCATCTCAGTTTGGACGAGCGTATTCCAAGTGCTCCACTCAAGTGCTCCTGCACTGCATAGCGCACCTGTACAGCTGGTTCACTCCATCCCTGGCCAACAGAGTCCTCACCCCATGTCCAACCAAGTCCTGCCCCCCTTCAGAATCTTAGATTCTAAGGTCTTTGATATGAGAGGCTCACTCCCTGGATTCCTAAAAATACCAGAGGCCAGGGGAGGGGAGAAGCCCGATTCCTCAAGGGAACTGAGGGCACCTGAATTGGTGGTCTGCCTGCGACAGGTATTCCCAGTATCAGAGCTGCTGGAGGGAGGGGACACGGGTCCCATACACAGAAACACGCTCTCCAGAGCCCAAGATGCTGCTCCAGCTCTCACTTACAGAACTTTCTGTTCTTTAGCCTGGAGGCTGGTAGCTCGGGAAGGTGCAATTACTGATCTCCAGCACTGTGCACTGCCGCTGACATTCGTCTCCTAAGGTGTGAGTGAGCTGCACCAGATCATTGTGGAGACAAGATGATAACTCGGCCCTCGGTGTGTCTGCCTCTCTCTCTCCTTCACTCTTTCTCCCTCTCTTTTGACAAGGGTCAGGATGGTAGACTTCCTGCCCTAAGCATTAGGTGTTGGGGTGCTCAAAATATTTATTTTCCTCTCCCTCCTGAAAAATCCAGCTAAGACTGCTCAGAGCAAGCCAGAGTTGCCTCAAGTTAGAGGTTTTCTGACCCTACCTCTTCCTTGTGTGGACAAAACCAGCACAGCTTAATTAACTGGCCCAAGTTAAATCAGATGTAACCAGAGGCTGGCAACAGAGAGAATGAGATGCTCTTACCTGGAGAGATACCGCCTTACTCGTTAAGCAATGGGGTCTGGATAAAGAAAGAGTATTAGGGAGATAGTCCAAAGTGGGGAGCAACCTTGGTGGGTGACCAGTCCTTATCTCAGCTTCCTGGAAGGACTGGACTACAGCAACCCTGAGTGGACACCAGTTGTCGGCTGTTCATCCATTTCTCCTTCGTGGTAAAAGAGCCCCACATTTACTTGAGGAAACCACCCTTCCTACATGCAGTTTGGGTGAGGTCAATCCCACTCTCAACCCCAGCAAGTCAAGGAAGCTATAACAGGCTATAGTGATGAGTTAGGGAGGGGGAGATGATCCAGTATAGACAAATTAGACATAAAATGTTTTTGCTGAAATTTCTGAGGTGGGGGAAGTTTCCTCGCTACAAAGAAGGATGCTTCTCACAACTTGGACGTAATAAGACAGCACATAGGTCTCAGAAATCATCGTGCAACCAAGAGGGGAGACAGTTTTAGTTACAGGACAGTTACTGAGGGATGAACTCTGTTGTACTAAATAAATAAATAAGCTGGATCATTAGTTTGAGATGCTGGATCAAGCCATACCTGAAGCTTATAAGACCTACCTCTGGATTGATGAGTAATATGAGCCAATAAATTCCTTTTATTGTTTAAGCCAATTTGAGTTAAAGTTTCTATCAATTGTTACTGAAATATTCACAACAGATATGCGTCCAAGAAAGACACTTTTCTGCTAACATCTTTACAAGTAACCCTAAAATCAATCTTTAATAATATGGGACAATGTGGGCAATCAAAGTCAGGGATTCAGCTTCAGGTATAATCCTCCCACTTATCCTGAGCTCAGCAATAATGACAATGACGATAACGACTACGATTGACTTCTCATTAACCATGCTGTACATATAGCATTGTAATCTTTACAAAGAGGAAGACAGAGAGTACATTTCTTATTTTACTGATAAAGAAAACTGAGGCTTATGGAGGTAAAAATAACTTGCTTAAGATCACAGAGTTAAGAAGCTGGTTACTGGGGCTGGCCCCATGGCTTAGCAGTTAAGTGCGCGCGCTCCACTACTGGCGGCCCAGGTTTGGATCCCGGGCGCGCACCGACGCACCGCTTCTCCAGCCATGCTGAGGCCGCGTCCCACATACAGCAACTGAAAGGATGTGCAACTATGACATACAACTATCTACTGGGGCTTTGGGGGAAAAAAAAGGAGGTGGATTGGCAATAGGTGTTAGCTCAGAGCCGGTCTTCCTCAGCAAAAAGAGGAGGATTAGCACGGATGTTAGCTCAGGGCTGATCTTCCTCACAAAAAAAGAAGAAGCTGGTTACTTGTCTTTGTAGCCCAGATATGACGTGACTTATTTCGTTGTTTATTTTAGATCTCCTGCACTGACATGAAAGAGCCATGAGAGTAGAGCCTTTGTCTTCTTCCCCGCTGGATCCCGGAAGCCTAGAACAGCTGCTGGCACAGAGTAAGCCCTCAGGAAAGATTGGCTGAGTACTAAATGAACAAGAGTCAAACCCAGGTCTGGCTCCTAAGCCAGCTATTTTCACAGCTCCAGACTCTCTCATGATCCCCTTGGGTGATAACAGGGGCCTCTCGCTGCTTCCTCTGACTTGGCGGCTTATCTTGAATGGCTTTGGCCTTCCTTCATGGGCCCTGTCCTGTCACCCCTGATCACCCTGGATCTGCTTTACGCTGTCTGCACCATGCGTAAACAGAGCTCTAACAGAGACCTGCCTGGTGGCAGACACTGAGCTGGGTTCTTTACAGACATCTCCTCTTTCGGTGGCACATACTCTGGTAAGGTGGAGCATCACCCCTATTTGGCAAATCAGAGCACTGAGGCCTAGAGAGGTTCCATGCTTTTAAAGTCACAAGCAGATTGAGGACTGTCTGCCTCCAAAGTTTTTTACATATTTCTTTAAAAGCCACACACTATAAACAATTTAATTATCCTTATGAATATCACGAAACCTAGAGCTAGATTTGGGGTTTTGTTAGAATATGTCAAAACGATGCAAAATGGACATTGCTCATTCATTATCATTTCAACATGCACTTTTGAGCATCTGCTATGTGCCAGGCCCATGTGAGCACTGGGAACCGAGTGCTGAATGAAATAGTCCCTGTCCCTCCTCTCAGGCTCGATCCAGTGTCCGCTGAGACGCCCCTATCTTGGGGTGGGACTGCTGGACACTTGGCGCATTAGTTCAAGTAGGCCAGAGTGCAGCAACAGACAGACCTTGCCTTAGTCAGGGCAGGCTAACTGCATTGGGAACAACTTCAAATATCAGGGGCTAAAAGTAATAAAGATGGATTTATCTCAAAGGCAAAGTCTGATGGTCACGTTCCTGGGTGGCTCTTCTCCAGGTGCTCATCAGGGGCCTAGACTCCTTTCACTGTGGCTCTGCCATCTGTGGCTTCAGCGGTGCCCTGGAGTCAGCTAGCTGGAGACCAGACGGCTTCACACGGGAGCTGTTTACGGCCTAGGCCGGCAAGCAGCATGTCCTTTTTCCCACAGTCCATTGGACGGAGCTGAACCACATGACCATCCTGCCTGTGAGGAAGGCTGGGAAATGTAGAGGAACTCATGGAATTTAGTGCCCACCAAGAGTCTCTTTCACAGACTCCAAAAAGTCTATGGAACTTTTAAAAGAATTCCACAACTCCAAACATTCCAAGTTTCTAAAGTGGTATACGAAGTTGAATCCTTTCCGTGTAAGGATCCAGGGTGGGGATCCGGGTCAGCAACAACTCCACTCCATACAATCATTCGGGCCGCAGGCTGGTGGTGGTTCTGCCATATTAAAAAGTCCTGAAAAGAGGTTTTAAGGGACGGTCCTGGACGTTGCACTCAACTCTTCCATCACGTCCCACAGGCCAGAACTCGGTCATGTGATCATGTATAACTGCAAGGGAAGGTAGGAAAGGCACTCTGCACGCCAGGCGGACAGGATGGGTGGATTTTTCTGGATAGCTAGGGGATTCCACCCCACCTGGATTGTTTCACTGGCCCTGCCAAATACCAGTCGCCCCTCATCTCTCCCGCTGACGTCCTTCACTAGTCCCTGCCTTCTGTGGCTTGACAGCTGTGTGTCTAGCTGTGCCTCCAACCTGACATCTCAGACAGTTTCCTAATTCTGGCCTTTAAGTACGAGTCCTTCCTTTCAAAAAGGAGGTAATTTGAGAAATTACTGAATGTGCTCTCAATAGAAAACCCCATGTTCTTTTGCAATTCATTCATTTGGTGATAATTCACTTAGACTTTATTCTTCACTAGAGGAGGGCAAGGACCTGTTCAATACTCTATTCCCAGTGTCTAGAACAGTATGCCCGGTACACTGTAGGCCACCCAATAAATATTTCTTGAATGAATGTATGAATTTTCCTTCAGTCATACAATCTCAGGAAGTTCATACTTGATGTTGCAAAAATCTTCCCTGACCCATTATGTATGATCCCACCGCCCAGTGCCCGGGGGCATCCCTGACCACAGCCACACCTCTTCCTAACGCCCACTAGCTCACTCAGCTCCCACTTCTCTTCACTCATGGCAAACTTGGAAGAAACCACATGCATTGTAAGGCCCTTTTTCCTCTTTTTTGGTACTGCTGATCTACGTGGAACCTGGAGCAAAGGCAACTTCAGAGTCTGCCTCACCCTCATTTGCCAATTTTTCTCGTCCTTGGCTGTCAGTATGGAATCCGCCACGGCTGAGATATGTGCTGCTGTGGAATGGACCCTGAACTGAGCAGAAAGAGACTTGTTTGTGTTCCAGCTGAGCCACTTAATAGCCGTGCGATTTCTATAAATCACCTCAAGGCTCTGAGCTTCAGTTTCCTCTTGGTGAGCAGATAACAACATCTACCCTGACATCTTCACAAGATTGTTGTAAAAATGTATTTCATCCACTCATTCCATAACTATTTATTGGTGGCCTATTACATGCCAGACATTGACCTAGGTTCTGGAGATCCATCTGTGAATAAAACAAACTTCCTGTGTCTCAGAGCTGATGGTGGAGGGAAGCAGACTGATAAATAAATCAACAAATGAATATATAATACATCAGGTGGTGATGAGGGCTGTGGAGAAAAATGGCACAGGGTAAAGGAGATGAGAGCTCCAAGAAGGGGACATTGGAACAGAGGCCTGAAGGAAGGAAGTGAGTGAGCTACGCAAAGATATGCGAGAAGAGGAGGTAGAGCACGTGCAAAGGCCCTGGGGTGACAGTATGCTTGGTATTTTTGAGGAATAGCAGGGAGGCTAGTTTGGCTGGAGCAGAGTTAATGAGGGCAGGGTGGTAGATGGTGAGGTCAGAAAGGTAACATGGAGCTAGATCAATCAGAGCTCTACAGGCCATGGTAAAGATTTGGCTTTTACTCTGAGTAAGACAGAAAGCCATTTTTGTCTTGAACATAGAAGCGATGTGATGCTTTGTAAAGATCATTCCAGCAGCTATGTACAAAGGCTTCATGGAAGCTAGATTGGAAGCAAGGAGACCAGTTAGGAGGCTATTGCAATAAAGCAGGTGAGAGCTGACAGAGGCTTGGACCAAGCTGATAGCAGAGGAGGTGGTGAAAAGTGGTCAGCTTATGTATATATTTTGAAGGTTGCATCAACAAGCCTTCCTGATGGATTGGATGACAATAGAGAGGAGTCCAGAATGACCCCAAGTTTTTTGGCCTAAGAAGTGAGAAAATGGAGTTACTTATCGTGAGAAAGGGAGCTTATAGTGAGAAGTGGAGCTTATGATGGAGAAATGGAGCTTATAGAAATGGAGTTACTTCTAGTGAGAAATGAAGCTACTTACTGAGATGAGGAAGACTGCAGAAAGAAAATACAGAAGCTCTAGGATCTGAGTTTTGAAAACGTTAGTCATGAGAAGTTAGACACTATTAGACATCTAAATGGTGACGTATGACACTGGATATACGTATCTGGAGTTCAGGGAAGAGGGCCAGGGGGAGCTATAAATTTGGGAGTTGGCAGCCCATATAAAGCCTTGAGAATTGGTAAGGTGACCAAGGAGTGAGTAGAGAAGAAATGACTGAGGACTGAGCAAGAGGAAACTCGAATCATTAGAAGTCTGGGAAAAGAGAGAGGCACAGCAAAGAAGAACTAAGCTAAGAGGCAGTCAGTGAGGCAGGAAGAGGAAGGAGAGAGAGCAGGGAAGGAAGCGAGTTAGGAGGGAGGGCTAACTACCATTTCCATTTATGATCCAGTAGCTTGGCCAAGGAGCATGCCTGTAGACGTAAACCCAAATATATCAGTAATGACATTAAATGTAAGTGGATTAAGTAGTTCAACTAAAAGTCCACAATCACCAAACTAAATTAAAAAACAAAATCCAATTATATGCTGCTTACTAGAGATACACCTTAAATATAGGACACAGAGTAACTAAAAATTAAAGTTGATAAAAAATATCCCATGCAAACACCATCCAAAAGAAAGCTGGTACGGCTACACAGTAGCCAAGTAGACTCAAGGCAAGAAGCCTAATAAAGATAAAGATAAAAGTTTCATAATGATAAGAGGATTAATCCTCCAAGAATTCTCTATGTGTACATGAAAAACATAGCTACAAAATACATGAAACAAAAATTGACAGAGTTATAAGAAAATATAGACAAATCCACACTCATAACAGGAAGTCTTAACACAATTCTCTCAATAAAAGATACAAGAAGCAGGAAAAAATCAGTAAGGACATATAAGATCTGAACAACACAATTAACAAGCTTGATATATTGGCATGTACAGAACACTGTGCCCAAAAGAATGTATGTTCTTTTCAAGCATACATGGAACATTTATGCTGGCCATAAAAGAAGTTTCAACAAGTTTCAAAGGATTTAAATCATTCAGAATCTGTTCTCTGACCACAGAAGAATTAAGCTGGAAATCAATAAAAAAATAAGTAGAAATTCCTCAAATGCTTGGAAAGTTAGCAATATACTTTTAAATAGGTCAAAGAAAAAAATTTCAATGGAAATTGGAACATATCTTTAACTAAATGATAATGAAAATACAACATATCAAAACATGGAGGATGTGATTAAACCTCTGCTAATAGAAAAATTATAGCCTTAAATGCATATATTTAAAAAGAAGAAAAGATGAAAATCAATAATCTAGTTATTCATCTCAAAAAGAAGAAAGAGAACAGCAAATTACACCTAAAGAAATAGGAAGAAAGGAAATAATAAAAACTGAAAGTAGAAATTAATTAACTATAAAACATTCAAGAGAGAAAATCAACATGCCCAAAAGTTGGCACTTGTAAAAGCATAATAAAAATGTTAGGTTTCTGGGAAGTCTGATAAGAAAGAAATAGAGAAGGCACAAATTACCAATTTGAATCAAAAAGAAGACATCAGTCCATATCCTACAGATATTTAAAAGACAATTCTAATATATTATGAACAATTTAATATTAATAAATTTAAAATTTTAGATAAAATGGAAAATCCTTAGAAAAACAAAACTAACAAAAACTGACACAAATAAATTAGAAACCTAGAATAGTCCTTATCCATTAAAGATATTGAAGCTGTAGTTAACAATATCTATACAGGAAAACTCCAGGCCTAGGTGGCTTTCCTGCAAACATTTATGGAAGAATCTTTTATAAAGAGTTGAATAGACTAGGAAAAATAAAATATTTCCTAACTTGTTTAATGAGGCCATTTGTAACCTTGACACCAAAAACTGACCAGGACATGAAGAAAAATTACAGGTCAATAAGAACAGAGATGCAAAAATACCAAACTAGCAAATTGGATTCCATGAAAGATAAAAATGATAGTAAACCATGACCAAATTGGATTTGTTCCAGAAATGACAGGAGACCTGCATATTCAAAATAAATTGCTATACTCACCACATTAGCAAAATAAGGGAGAAACTCATATGAGCAGTAGCTGCAGCTGATGCAGAAGTAGATGCAGTAGATGCAGAAATAGCTTTTGATGAATTTCAACACCCGTTTATGACTGCCAAAAAAAAAATCTTTGCAAACAGGAATAGAAGGGAACCTCTTTAACCCAATAAAGACTGTTTCTAAAAAAAACCTATGGCAAGTCATACTTAGTGAGACTACTGAAAGCTTTCTGCCTGAGAATGAGAATGAGCAAGGATGCCTGTTTTCACCACTTCTATTAAATATTAAACTGGAGGATCTAGTCAGTGCAAAAGGGCAAGAAAAAGAAAAGGCAAATAATTTGGAACAGAAAAAAAAATCATTATTTGCAAAAAAAATATGATTTTTTACATAATAGATACAAAAGGGTCTACAGACAAACTATGAACATTAATAAATGAATTTAGAAAGGTCATTATTAATCGAGGTCACTGGATAGAAGGCCAACTGTATGTACAAGTCAACTGCATTTCTATATAACAGCAAAAGGTATACAGCAAATAAAACTTCAAAAGAATACTGTTTATATTAGCATAAAAATATCAAATATTATAGAAATTAATAAGGACCTAAATAAATGCAGGGAACATACCATACTCATGGATTGGAAGACTCAATATTATAAAGATCTCAATTTAACTCCAAATTTTACTATAGATTCAATGCAATTCAAATCAAATTTCTAAAACTTTTTTGTGGAATTTGATGAGTCTATTGTTAAATTTATATGGAAATGCAAAGGGCAAAAAAGCCAAGACAATCTTGAAGAAAAAGAACAAAGCTAAGGGTCTTCAACTATCAAATAACAAGACCTATTATAAAGACAGTACGTTGGCTATTATCAAAGACAAGAGATAAGTGCTGGTAAGCATGCGGAGAAAAGGGAACCCTGTGCACTGTCGGTGGGAATGTAAATTGGTGCAGCCACTGTGGAAAACAGTATGGAGGTTTCTCAAAGAAATTAAAAATAGAAATACCATACGATCCAGCAATTCCACTTCTGGGTATTTATCCGAAGAAAATGAAAACACTAACTCGAAACGATATCTGCACCCCATGTTCATTGCAGCATTATTTATAGTAGCCAAGATATGGAAACAACCTAAGTGTCCATCGACAGACGAAAGGATAAAGAAAATGTGGTGTATACATATACAGTGAAATATTATTCTGCCAAAAAAAACAAGGAAATCCTGCCATTTGCAACAACATGGATGAGACTTAATGCCATTATGCCAAGTGAAATAAGTCGGAAAAAGACAAATACCATAGGACCACACATATATGTGGAATCTAAAAAAACTAAATAAACTGAACTTATAGATACAGAGAACAAATTGTTGGTAGCCAGAGGCAGGGGATAAGGGGTGGGTGAAATGGGTGAAGAGGGTCAAAGGCACAAACTTCTGGTTATAAAACAAATAAGTCCTGAAGACGTAATGTACAGCATGGTGACTATATATACTGTATATTGAAAATTGCTAAAAGAGTAGATGTTAAAAGTTCTCATCACAAGAATAAAAAACAGTGTGTTATTAGCCCAAGAATATAAAAATAAACTCATGAAATAAAATACAGAGGCCAGAAACAGACCCACACTATGCAGTCACATGATTTATGACAAAGGCGACACCACCATGACGATCTTTTTAATAAACGGTACTTGATCAATTAGAAAAAATGAATTTTGATCACTACTGCACACCACACAATTCCAGATGGATTGTAGATCTAACTGTGAAAAGTAAAACAAAATAAAATTATGAAGCTCCTAGAAGAAAATATAGAAGATCTTTACAAACATGGAGTGCTCAAAGATAACCCCCCCCAAAAAAAAGAAACACACTAAACACATTAACCATACAAGAAATGATTGATAAATTGGATCTATTAAAATTAATAGATATATTAATTTTATCAAAAATACCATCCAGAGACTGAAAAGATAGTCCACAGAGTGAGAAAAGATTGTGATACATACATTAGCTGAAGGACTCATATGTAAAATATATAATTATTCCTGCAATTCAATAAGAAAAATCCAAATGAACCAAGAGAAATATTAACAAAAGACTTGAATAAGCACTTCTCAAAAGAAGATACCCAAATGGCCAATATGGAAAGGTACTCAATCTCATTAGTTATCACAGAAATACAACTTAAAACCACAGTGAAAATACGAATCCCAACACACACTCATCAGGACGGCTATAATAAAAAATCTTGATAGCCAGTAACGGTGGGGATATGGTGCACCTGGAGCTACAGTAGGCATGTTGCTGGCACAACCACTTTGAGAAACCGTTGATACCTACTAACGCTGAACGCATACATAGTCTATGATACAGAAATTCCATTCTAAGGGGTGTGTGTGTGTGTGTGTATACCTGAAAGCCATGTACAAAAATATTTCTAAGAGCACTATTCATACGAGCTAAAAACTATTGGTGTGAAAATTATATTAGCATAAAAATATAAAACATCTAAGAATAAGTCTGACAAATGATGTACAAGATCCCTACATACACAAACATTGAATGAGAGAAACTAATTAATACCTAAATCAATAGAAGGACAGACCTAGGAGTAAATCTAACTAATAATGCCCATCCAGGGTAGAATGGATCAGCTGTGATCTGCTCAAACATGTGAATAATATACGGCAATAAGAAGGTACAAATTACAACTTCACACAACATCAGCAGTGAAGTTCACAAACTAATGCTGAGCAAAAGAAATCACACACAAAAGTGCTCATATTGGATGATTCTATTTACAGAAAGTTCAAAAACAGAACTAATTTTGGGTGGTAGAACTCAAGAGAGTGGCAGCTCTTGCAAGGGCAATGACTGGGAAGGGCATAGAGGGCTTCGGGGGTGTCTATTTTTTAATCTAAGTTCTAGTTACAAGCTCAGTGTGGAAAATTCATTGAAGCATACCTTTATGGTTGATATGCTTTTATATGTGTACACTATACTTCCAGAAAGAGTTTACTAAAAAATAAAAGGGAAACATTAATGCCATCACATGCTGATGCTTAAGACCTCAACGTCCTAGGGCCTTTGGCTTTTGAACGTAAGTAACTATTTATTTATGCATTCATTTATTCAACAAATATGCATTAAGCACCTACAGGGGTGAGCAAATCAACAACACTCCTGACCTAGCAGAACTTCTATTTCAGTGCGAGGAGACTGACAGTGGACTTGGATAGACCATGTCATGGGCTCCAACTTCTGGAGGATTGGGCCAATGGGAGAACTGGCAGAAGAGTCAGAGCTGGGGAAGGAAGGGAGGTTGCTACATGTATTCCCTCCAGCTCGCCCCCCTGCAGGATTCCCACAGGCAGACTGCGTCCCCTGATGGAAGGCCCCAGGTCCCGCCAGGCAGCCCTCTCCCTCCAGCTTCCTTCTCCGGGCACTGACAACTGCCCCCTCCACTAGCCCCTTCAAGCCCAGGTGTGGTGTCAGCTCCCAGGGGAGGCCAGCACCAGGATCCTACTGGCATCTGTATTGTTTCCCTAAATTCTGACCCCACCTTCATAAATAGTCCCTTATTAAACTCCTCAAATTACCTATTTTGACCACCCCCGTTTCCTATCAGCACCCTTACTGATGCACACAATGAATTTCAGCCAAGGAGAAAAGAATGAAGGAAAATAAAGCAAGATGGAAAGCAACTGGTGGGAGGGGGTTACTTTGCATAGGGTGGTCAGAGAAGGCTCCATTGGGAATGGAGACATTTGAATTGGGAGCTGAGCGACAACGGAGCTTGTCATGAGAAGAGCCAATTAACTGTCTCTCTCTGTCCTTTGATATCCTCCTGATCATACCCCTGTGTTAAACAGTTTCCTTTACTGCAGGACTTCTCAGAGCCTTGAATGTGCAAGCCCTATAATTCTCCAGGAAGGGGTAACTAAGTAGCACTTCTCAAACGACACTTTTGACCCAGAACCTTTTGCTCTAGAGCAATGCTGTCCAAAGGAAACCTTATGCAAGCCACGTATGTCATTTTAAAACTTTTGGTGGCCACATTAAAAAAAACAAAAAGAAACAGGTGAAAATAATTTTGATAACATTTTATTTAATACAATACATCCAAATATTGTCAATTCAACACATAATAAATATAAAATTATTAATGAGATATTTTACATTCCTTTTTGAATACTAGTACGAAAGCTTTAACCTCTGGTGTGTCCTGTATGCTTCCAGCACATCTCCGTTCAGTCCAGCCACATTTCAAGTGCTCAGTAGCCACAAATGGCTCCCATATTGGACAGCGCAGCTCCAGAGCGTCATGTGGGTCTTCTCTTCTGCAGGGCACTCTTCAGGAAAGCCTGCCCGAAAAAGGACCCATGGCTAGAACCTCTCCCAGGGCGAAGAGCTAGGACACAACAGAGTCAATAGAACAAGTTGTAAAAGGTGGCATCAGAAAATCGTGAGGATTTGGGGAAACATCTCAACCTGCGGAAGAATAAAAAATACATAAAAGATAGAACATGGGGTCAAATCTTTCTTTTTGTACAGTGCCGCTTGAGCTATCTTTTGCTGTATAATAAATCATCCCCAAACTTGATGGCTTAAAAGAACAATCATTCATTTGCTCAGGATTTTGCAGTTGGGCAGGGCTTGTTGGGGACAGTCCACCTCTGCTCCATGTGGCATCAGCCGGGGCAGTTGGCTGGAGCTGGAAGATGCATTTTCAAGATGATTCACTCACGTGGTCGGCAAGTTGGTGCTGGCTGTCAGCGGGGAGTTCACCTGGGCTCTCAACATGTGAAGGAGAATCACGGGCTTCTCCACGTGGCTGCTCGGGCTGCCTCACAGCCTGGCAGCTGGGTTCCAGATGGGGGAACGCAGAAGCAGCCAGTCTTGTCAAGGCTGGACCTTACATGGCACCACATCATTTGTGCCCCCATTCCAGGGTGTGGGAAACAGAGGCCATCTGTTGGTGCGGGGAGAGACAAAGAATGTGTCATAGAGTCTCTGATCCACCACAGACGCTGTCACACTTTCACATCCGTATTGTCAGTTGATCCTCTCAGCAACACTTTTTCAGCTTTAATAATTCATTTATTTAATAAATTTGAAATAAATATGACAAATCTTAACAATTATTTATGTATGTGTAGAACACAGATGTTTACTATAATCATCTCTGTATACTTTTACTATTCTCTTTAAATTTTTTAAATTAATAGGCTTTATTTTTTAGAACAGTTTCAGATTTACAGAAAAATTGCAAAGATCCTACAGAGCTCCCATATACTCCTCCATCCCCCACACACAATTCTCTATTATTAGCATCTTACATCACTATGGTACATTTGTCACAATTAATGAACCAATACTGATACTTTATTATTAATTAGATTTCATCATTTATTCAGATTTCCTTGGTTTTAAGCTAATGTCCTTGTTCAGTTCCAGGATCCCATCCAGGATGCCATATTACATTTAGCTGTCACGTCCCCTTAGGTTCCTCTTGGCTGTGCCAGTTTCTCAGACTTTCCTTGTTTTGGATGACCTTGACAGTTGTAAGGAGCACTGGTCAGGTATAGCGCAGGATGCCCTCCTAATGAGATCTGTCTGGTCTTTTTCTCATGATTAGATTGAGGTTATGGGTTTGGGGGAGGACGATCACAGAGGTGAAGTGCTATTTTCATCGCAACATATCAAGGGCACATGCTGTCAACATGATTTATGACGTTGACATTGACCTTGACCACTTGATGGAGCTGGTGTTTGTCAGCGCTCTCCACTGGAAAGTTCCTCGTTTTTTCCCCTTGGCGTAGTGTCTTCTTCGGAAGGAAGTTGCTCTGTGCAGCCCACAACTGAGGAGTGGGGAGTTGTGCTCCCTTCCTTTAGGACGAAGAATCTACATAAATTATTTGGAATTCGTCTGCACGGGAGATTTGTCTCTTCTGCCCCATTTAGTAATTTATCAATCACTTGTTTACATCCGTATGGACTCACGGATATTTATTTTATACTTTGCGTTATAATGCAATACTACTTTATTTATTTGTTGTTCAAATTGTTCCAGCTTTGGCCACCGGGAGCTCTTTCATTTACTCAGCACATTTTGATTCAGATACTATCATCACCATGAGAAAGATGAGAAAAAGGCAATTCATCCAAGCGACAAGACAGCCCACCTCTGACGTCCATTGCACACACTGAGCCCTTTGGTGCTGCCACAGGACTGGCTAGGATCACCAGGCAGCTCCAGTGAGAAAGCCAAACAGGTCAGCGCTGGTGGTAGGAGGTCCTTGTGTGTGTGGCCTCTCCGTATTCTGAGAGCTCATAGCCAAGGAGAGGGTAATTATACACCTAAACGGAGAAGCAAAAACCACCTGAACAGCACGGGGTCATAATGAAGCCGTTCAAGCCTCCATAAATGCTACCTGGTCCTCAACCATCTCAGAAACAAATCAAAGCTTGCCTCGGAGCCGGGCATGAAGCCCCTGCCGGCCCCACCCCTGTGCTCCCCGGGACTCTACAGGAGTCCCATCGATGACCGGCGGACCGAGATCTGGGCTCACCTACACAACTCCAATGGGCAGGGGGTGAGCATGCCCCTCTTGAGACACACAGCTGTTCTGGAACCTCACGAACAATCTCCACATTGGCTACAGACCCCAAGGAACGAGTGTCCTGACCAAGGCCAATGATCGCACAAATACTTCTCATTGTATTCAGCAGGGAACGATCGAGAAATAAACTGGCTTGGGATGGAAAGAATACAAAATGCCCCCACAAAGAAGGCCCCATTTGAAGACACTTTCACACAGGGCCAAAGCCTTCAAGGGTCCACTTTGTGTCAGTGGGTTAGACATGTGGCTCCGTTTGGAGGAAAATGCTATTTTGGCCTTGAGCTCCATGACGTGCTCAGGTGGTCAGTCATTCAAATGCATGTTTCAATACCTAAATTCTCATTTATACACGGCAAATTCTGTACGGACCGCTATCAACGACTTTCTTAACACAGCAAACTCTTATTTTTTTTTCCTCTTGAAGTCCACACCTCTCTTCGCAAAGTATTTTTAAAACAAAGCTTTATTATAAGATATTTAAACATATAGGCAAGTCTCGAGAATATTAGCACACACCTTGTAACCTCTAACCAATTTTACCAAGTCTTAATTATGCCATATTTGCCACAGATCTTTTTTGTGTGTGTGTGAGGAAGATCAGCCCTGAGCCAACATCCATGCCAATCCTCCTCTTTTTGATGAGGAAGACTGGCCCTGGGCTAACATCTGTGCCCATCTTCCTCCACTTTATATGGGACGCCACCACCGGTTCCGGACCGGGACCTGACCCCGGGCCACCAGCAGCGGAGGACGCGCACTTAACCGCTACGACACAGGGCCGGCCCCCACAGATCTTTTTTTTCTTTTCAAGAAAGACAACACCGCAGAATCCCTTGCAGCCTCTGCGTACATCCTCATTTCTCGTCCCACGGCCCCCTGGCCTGCTGACGCTCACACCGGCCTGGCGCCTCCCTCTCCCAGCCTCTGGCAGCTTCGCGCAGTGCAGCACGAGGGGCCGCACCAGGCCGCGCGCGGGGCAGGCCCGCCTGACGGCACCGCCCAGCCAGGGAACAGCCCTGAGCGCCCCGCAGCAGGAGGAGATGGGCCTGGGGAGAGGACGGACGGAAGCTGCGGGGTAGGACTCCGGCACAGTTCACCCTTCAGAGGACAAGATATGCTGCGTCAGATACTACCATCTGTTTTGCCTAAAATCGCTTTTGTTTTTCTTAAGTCGCTGTGAAAATGATTTCACATGCCAACATTAAAAAATCGTATGTTCTCTGTTCTCTTAAGGAACTGGGGGACGGGAGGAGACCTCGGCGCTGGAGGAGCAGAGGATGGCCCAGCATCGGGACACGTGGCTCAGCCCCTGTGGATTTGGCTGCATAATACTGTTAAGGTCCAGTGATGTATTAAGCGTTATCAGATTTGTAAAAAGTCTTTTGATAAGCTCGGGAACGTTTTGGCAGGCTAGTGGGCTCCAAAAATCTGCTTCTGCAAGATTTCTGCTGACTAAAGTAATGCTGTATGGATAGGTTCTTCAGGGACATCAACTGAATCAAGTCATAAACAAACAAAAAAAGGCAAGGAGGACCCAAAACCACTCATTTGCTAAATTTCCAACCAAACTAAACATAAATTTTGTTATTGCACCCGGAACTGAACCCAGTCCAAGCATTTTCAAAATACCACTTGCCAGACTGGTTCAAACTGGAAGCCCATGCCTGTTTCCAACACTATAGACACAGACCCAAGTCCAGTCTCTGAATTGCTATCACTTGAAGAGAAGGAAACTATGGAGGGTATGCTTTGTGCCACGCACCACTGCGGATGTTTCACTTTCTATAGTTTATTTCATCCTCACAAAACCCTCTGAAGGATGGCATTAACCCCATTTGATAGATGAGGACATCAGGACACAGAGGGGTTAACCAACCTGCACAGGGTAACATAGCCAGGAAGTAGTGTATATGGGCGGGCCTTGGATTAAACACAGCCATATGTGAGCTCCTATTTTTCTATGGTGGTCTCACTTGTGTTTGTGTGTTGGTCGGGCTGTTTCAGATTGCAAGGAACAGAGATGCCCAGGTTCTCTTGGGAAATGAGGATGAATTATAGAATCCAGATGAAGCAAAGGAGACCAGGAAACAATGCAATCACAGTAGCCAGACTCAGGCTTCTTGTAGAATATAGCAGAGACCTGTCCCCTCAGAAAGGGCAGTGTGGCTGCTGATTCTGTGAGAAGGTAACAGAGACCTGACCTCTCAGAGGGGTGATGTGGCTGCTGATTCTGGTGACACTGCCCTTCTCAACATATCCTTCCTCCCTCTCTCTCCCTCTCTCTCTCTCCTGCTCTGCTTATCACGGTTTCTGCTTCATGGATCTGTATCTCAGTTCCCACCAACCCCCTACTCAGTGTGTGTGTCTCCCTTTTGCAAAGGACACACTGGTAAGAAGCCCTCCAATCTAGAGTGGCCAGGCACCTCATGAGTGGACATCCTCACATGTCCAGCCAACGAATCCTTGGTCCAATCTCGTGTGACCAGGGTAGCAAGGTCACATGACACAAATGTAATTTGTGACCTTCTGTTAATTATACAGAAGATAACACTTTTCCTCAGAAAGGAAGTGTGGGTGTGTCAGGCCCTTGGTGTCTCAGGGGTTTCCATATTAGTTTCCAGTGGCTGCCATAACGAATTATCACAAATTGAGTGGCTTAAAAACAGTAGATATTTATTCTCCCACACAGTTCAGGAGGCTGGAAGTCTGAAATCAAGGTGTCCGCAGGGCTGCGCTCCCTCCACACCAGGAGAGATTCCTTCCTTGCTTCTTCCAGCTTCTGGTGGCATTCCTTGGCTTGTGGCTGCTTCACTCCCATCTCTGCCTCTGTCTCCACATCACCGCCTTCTCCCTGTGTGTCTCTGTATCCTCTCCTCTTATTATAAGGACACCAATCATTGGATTTAGAGCCCATCCTAAATCCAGGATGATTTCATCTCAAGATCCTTAACTAATTACATCTGCAAAGACCCTATTTCCAGATAAAGTCACATTCTGGGTTTTTAGGTGGATATGAATTTTGGGGGTACACCATTTAAACCACCATAGCTTCTCTTCAGCACAGTGTGGTGTCACACACACACCCCATGGGCTCCAAGAGAGCAAAGGTCATGCTTTTGTTACTTCTTTTGGGTCTGCCTCAGCATGGTGGCAGGTACTAATTAGATGCCTACTGACTGACCCAGAATATACCAGAAAAACAATTCCAAAAAATCAACTGATACATTACTTTATTAAAGTCCCTACCTTTTGTATGTTGCTGTACCCTTCTTTGGCACCCTGCATTCATCATGGCTGCCTGGTAGTAATTTTCTGGGTGGACACCACACAGCACCATCCACAGAGACGTTGGTGTGCGACTTTGCTTTGTCTTCTAGACAGAGGTCTGCCACCGTAGCTTCTCCCTCCTGGAGTCGACCTTGTGCCATCTCTGCAGACCTAACCCTGCCTTCTAGTGTTTTAAGGCAACTGAGTCTAAAATCCACGCCGAGGTTCTCTTCGTGTTCCCTCTCCGTCGCTTGAAGAGATAGACGAGTCCTGTTCTAACTCAGCCTTGTTCCCTAAATGTTCTCTGGTGGGAAAACAAACCAAACCAAACCAAACTCCAGAACTCTGGTTTGGTTCTCGGTGATATAAAAAATATTTGGATTTGGTTCGAGGTTGAGCAAACTAGTGCAGTTTGTTCCGGTTTTTGGTTCACAGTTCAGGCCAAGTCCCCGCTCCAGACAGAAAGAATGTCCCTGGAATGCCTCTTCCAACTAGGGCTCAACAGCTGAATGGGCTGGGTGTCCAGACGGAGGCCTCCTGCTCAGCAGACATCCAGGGACTTCCCTGCAGCTCCCAAAGCAGGCCTGTGAGGCCTCGGGGACAGAGCCTGGCAGCGCGTCTGGCCCAGTTCACCTGAGCCTAGCCTGGAAGACCACACTACCTTCCATGGACTAGAAGTAGAATGCCATTGTCCCATGGGCCAGGCAGCAGTGCAGCCGAGCACACCGTCAGCCCAAAGGACCCAGGAGAGGAGTGGGGGCAAATGGGTGGTGGGTGTCGCTGTGCACATCTGCCACAGTCTCCACAGGAGCACAGCTCCAGTGATCTCAATCGGCGGGGGCCCAGCACAGAACCCAAATAACTAAGTAAACGTTTGGCTGAGGGCTTGACAATAGGGAATGGTGGGTACTGGGGGAACTGGCCAGAGGCATTCAAATTCAAACCGTTTTTAGCCTGGGGCTCCTTCTGTGTGGCTGGCTGGGCTGAGAGGCCCTCAGAGCAACACCCTGTGCCTTCCTTCGGCAGGCGTGGACTCAGAGCAGAGTTTCTGGGGGCCGTGCAGCTCTTCCCTCCCCAGCCAGGAAGCAATGCAGGGCCAAGGACCAGGCATCAGGAGTGCTCATCCCCAGGGAGTGACTTCAGGGGACAGAGCAGCTGGGGGCATTGGGGACACCTGGCAGTGAATCATCAATGAGGAATTTTGAAAGGAAAACACATATTTCCACTCTAGTCTCCCTCCCACGCTGACCCACACATCAAAGGGATCCTGGGACGCAGGGAACTAGTCAGCTGGGCTGATCAGCCTCGCCCTGAATGCTGGAACCCCAAGGGCTGGGACCAAAAGGCACATCCCTGAGGGACTGCCCCAATTGTGCGATATAGGGAGAGACACACCGCAGGCCACCACGCGGGGAGCTGACAAACACTGTCAGCGGAATGGAAGTAAAGCCCCAAGAAGAGCTCTAGTCTGAACACCTCTATTTCTCACAATTATTTTTCCTCTCCTGACCTTTTTCATAATAAACCAAAGAACAATCTTATCCAAGGCAACTCAGGTGTTCCCTGATTTAGCTCGAAGCCACTTTTATTCTGCCTTGGCTACAGGGATAGCAAACGCCGCCTGAGACACGATCCAGAAATATTTCCGAGTGCCGGCCGCCCCGACAGGATCAGGCCGCCAGCACATGCGAGTTCAGCTGGGTGTGCTGCGTGTTCAACTATGCTGGCTACGTGCTGGATCCAATTATAGGTTTTCTTGCACTTACATCTTCATTAGCTCTACGTTGCTGAGTAGATGGAATGTGCTGTCAGCTTAAAAAAACGTGTTATTTTTTTTTTCAAGGATTCAACACTGTCCAGTCCCATTAAAAAAAGAAAGGGAAAAAAAATCTTGGCTCAAGCCTACGCTGCTAATGGGCATGGAATTGATTCACAAGTCCCCAACTCTAGTTATATAAAAGTAATTACTGCAACCTAGAGTAACTGGTTCCATATTCAATATTCACAGAAGGCGGCACATGTTTTATATATATATATATATATATATTGAATTGGGAGAGAAAAAATATAAATGAAAAAAAAGAACTATCAGAGAACATTTAAACTACCCTGATATATATATATACCTCTTGAAAAGAATCTTTGGCTGTGATAAAGATCTTGAAAGAAAAAAACAAAGCAGAGCCCAAAGAGACCAGAGCCCTGAAGACCTCAGCATTCCAAGACTGGGGAGGGGGCAGCCTGGGCACAGGAAGTCATTAGGAACAGGGTCCATGGCAGCCTCGAAGGCCCACTCCACAGCTAGCAACTCTCCTGCTCAGCGACAGAGACTGCCCAAAGCCCTGACCCCGTCTGTGGAGTTTCACATCCTATTTGCGGCTCTGGGGCTCCAGTTCTCAGTCTGTCCCCCAAGCGGGTCCCACAGGGCTGGAAAGTACTGGCACAAGAGGACACAGCACGGGGTCGGATGGAACATTCCCACACAGCTCCAGAAACCACTTCAGGGAGGAAAGGGATGCATGGGGAAGGACTGTGGACCTGAAGGAAGCTTTACGGGCAAACAGAGAGACATTCCAAGTTGGAAGCTCAGGAAGGGAGTTAAAGGCAAGCCTTCCCCATGACATCGAGATGACGGACTTGAATTCACGGATCTACACGTGAGACTTCCGTCGTTGTCTGTTACACTTCAAGTTTGGTTGGAGCCTAAGATCTCCTGGAGCTTTTTTCTGTCATCCATAGAATTGTCTCTCTTTCCTGGCTTTGTTTCATCTGCAAATGTGATAAGCCTACCTCACATGTCTTTATCGAGGCCATTAATGAAAATGCTGGATAAGGAAAGCCCTCACCCACCCAGGGACCTCCACGCAGATAAGCCCCACCCATTCATCCAGAAGTGTTCTTCAGCCAGGTGCATGTTCACCTACCTGCTCCACCTTCCATCACACAGTCCCCATCACACCTACAAGGATAACACCCGATCTGGGGGATCGAGAGGAAGGTACAACTTGGCAATCAGGTTGCTAATGGTGTCTTCTCGTCGTTTGGGTTCACGAGGAGTTAGGAAACATGGTGTGCTAGAACGGCCTGGTGGAGCATGCATGCAATTCTGTGGACCCTGGCCCAGGCTACTACTGCAAATTCCACACAGCGACTGGAGAGACTCCTGGCTTCTCCTCAGTGTTATCTCTGGCCAGCCTCTGTGGATTCTCAGCCTGACAAGAGAGGCTCGTTTTACAAATTCTGGCAGCTCTGTGGGGTCTGTCATATGCTGCCTTTGACTTGGGGTCTTGATTTAAGTTCAAATCAAGTAATTTTCATTGGATTCTGTTCGTGCAGGTTCCTTCTCACCTGGGATTTGGTTCACCAAAGTCAGTCTTCCAGAAGGGTGTCAGGGCTCAACAGTCCTCAGGGGTGTTTCTTTGACATACAATCCATAAGGAGTGCCAGGAGAAGCAGAAACACTCTCATTCCTCTATCAAGAGGTTCAGCCCAAGGACATGAGACATATTAAATAAGAGGACGAAAAAAGTTAAATGTTTGAGGCAAATAACTGGAAATCCAGTTAACACAATAAAAATGCATTTATTCATTTGAGAAAAGACCTTGTGGGCTTTGGGATGTTCCGGAGGTATAAAAGCGTTTAAATTCAGAACAGCTGGACTCAGTAGAGCCCCATCAGTGTTCCAGGGACCCGGCCCGAGGTGGACCTGGGGGTGACAGCCGTGCTTCTCCCTGGCGGGGCAGGGCTGTCCGCCCTCCCCGTGGAAGAGTGGAGCTGCCACGTGTTCCCATTTTACAAACTGACTGCAGTTATGATTAGAAAGGGTTCTTCTGCCAATTTGAGAATATATAGACCAGCAGGACTAGAGAATGAATTTCAGCTCCTCGTCCAGCTGGCTGAGAAGCAGCTGCTCATGGGGAATGTAAACGGAAGGTACGGTCTGAAAAATCTGCCCTCAGTCTTTCAGGGGATGGTGAAAGGGCTGTTCAAAGGTAAATTCTTTCAGATTTCTGGCTTCAGTTTCCCTCCTTTTAAAATGCCAGAAGGCTCGGGCAATTGTGAGGATTTAGTAAGATAATAATGCAAGTGGGAACACTATTGGGAGAGAGGGGAGGAGAGAGAAAAAGAAAGACAGGAGAGAGAGAAGAAGATTTTGCCTCTTCAACCACGGATCTGTACTGCCTGAGGCCAAACCAACCCACAGAAAGGCAGAGTTGAGATAATTTTGTTCATTCAAAAAATATTTATTGTTCTGGATACTGTTCTAAGTGCCTAGGTTACATCAGTGAATAAAGCAGATGAAAATGCCTGCCCTCATGGAAAGAAGTGAGAGAAGTAGTGCTGAAGCCTGATCAAACTGTGCCTGAAGCCTTACAATTCCCAGACATTTGAGCCAATAAATTCCCATAGCATTTAAGCCAGTTTGAGTTGGGTTTTTTTTGTTACTTGCAAAGCAAAGTATCCTAACTGCTACTGCCATCCTCTAGACATGGTGGCACCTGACCAAATCCTAGGTCTGGTCACATTTCACTCCACATTCAAATTAAGGAGGGACACAAAAGACAAATGCTCATGTCTCTGTCTGATAAAGCAGCCACCTCTGGGTGGCACACAGCTCTTATAAATAGCCAGGAAGCAGATTCAGGCTGGAAAAGGAATTTTAACAATTTCAAGAAAGAAAAGATAAAAAGAAAAGAAAAAAAGGGAAGAATTCCACAGGAAATTGAAGGGGAATTTGGGAGATAGAATGCAGCAAGCTTCATTGGACCATGGCCAGAACAACTGGCCAGAACAAGCCTCCCCTTATTAACAGCACCAGGAGAGCCTGAGTGTCAAAGAGTAACAGGACCTTCCCAGAGTCTCTCACTGGAGAGGTAGTTCTGGGTACAATTTATATATGTTCATAAGCATCTTTTGTTCATTTTGTCCCCTGAAGCTCACTTGGGAAAGATAATGCTCTGAATTTTAAGGATCTCCAAATCCTTTGTTTTTTTTACAAAATCAGTGTTTTGTTCTCCACTTTCATAGGGTTCATGAAATAAATCCCAGTTGTCTTAAAGTCTAATGGAATATGCCCCCCTAACCGAGGAGCAGGGCTAAGGAAAATGATACAACACACATAGTCCTTCCCTTCTACTAGGAAGTAATCTAATAGCTAATAAACTCTTCCAACGTTGTAAATTGCCATGGACGTTCTGCTATTTCTGCCTCACCAGCACCTCCTCCTCCATCTTCTGTTAACAACACCCTACTTTCCCTGGGGAGCCAACCTTCCTCCACTTTCAGGCCTTGTGGGTCAGTTAGGTCTGACCCCATGCCGTGGCTGCAGGGAGGGACAAGAGACCCAGACCCAGCCATCAGAGCACCACACCCTCCTGGACACATGGGAATTGGTTTAAGGATGGTCACATGGCCCAAACCAAGCCAACAGGGATCAGTCCAACAACTGCAGTTGAAATTATTGGGAAAGACACTGTCCTTTTCCACTGAGCCTGCTTAGCTGATAGGATGCAAGTCCAGAGTTCCCACAGTGCTAACGGGAAGGGAGCAGAACTGAGAGATAGGGAGAGATGAATCTTGATTTCTCCTTGGGCCTCCAGATCCAGCTCTGCCTGAAGGCAGGTTCTATCTATGGACTCTTTGAGACATTTAAGCCAAAATGTTCCCTTTTTTGCTTAAACCAGTTTAAGTTATGTCTCTATCATTTTCAACCAAACTTCCTGGCTAACTCATAAGTAAAGGCTGCCTGGGTATTCCCTACCTAGCTTATCCCTGCAAATAACACACTCAATCACGGCAGTTTAGAAACAGCTTGGGCCCCACTCCTCAGGCATCTTCCAAATGCTGCTTCTCTTTAAAAAGATGTTCACAGTGTTCACAACGCTGCCCTCTCTTTATTCTCTCCACTCGCTAGGACCTCCAGTTGTTCTCGAAGCCATGTTTGCAGACCCCACCCACCTCCACTGACCCCATGGACCTTTAAATCCAGCGCAATTGCTGTGGTCCAAGATCTTTTTTTGGAGGAACCCAAACTCCAGTTGGTGCACATAATGTTCTTGTGGTGGCAGACAAGGGACACTCACCGGCGTCCTGGTCAACATGAACGTACGTCGGGGTTTAGACTAATGTTCAGCTTGGCTTCAGAGAAGTTAGGAAGCTCTCACGGAAAAAGCAGCTATAGCACCATGGAAAGAAAATCAACAGGCCCTCTGTCACAGGCATCTTTGAACTCTTTCCAGGCAGCTCGCTGAAACCCAGCTCCCCGAGTCCTGAGTCCTACCATAATTACTGAGTGCTTTCTACAAAATCTCATGATCACATTTCTATGTTCTTTTCAGGAAGGGCCATGGAGGACCCCATTACCCAGCTACACGTGGCCCTCAAATCGGGTGGTGTTCACACATACACAGGGAAAGGCTGGCCTCAGGCCCCGATTACTATCCACACCCTTCCAGAGAGAGCTGTGGGCCAGGGTTCTGCCGAAGCTCAAAGGGCATTGGCAACCTCCTGTTCTGGGGGGCATGCAGTCGGCTGAATAATGGCTCCCAAACATGTCCCCGTCGTAATTCCTAGAACCTGTGAACATGACCTTACCTGGAAAAAGCGGCTCTGCAGATGTGATGAAGTTAAGGATCTTGAGATGGGAGATCATCCTGCATTATCCAGGTGGCTCAATGTAATCACAAGGATCCTTATAAGAGGGGCGCAGCGTGGGTGAGAGTCAGAGGAGAAGGCCGAATGAAGCTGGAAGCAGAGGTTGGAGTGACGCGCTTTGAAGACGGAGCAAGGGGCCACGAGCCAAGGAACGCGGATGGCCTCTGGAAGGTGAAGAAGGCAGGGAAGCGGCTTCTCCTCTAAGGCCTCCAGGCCTCCTTGCCTGATTTCTGACTTCTGGCCTCCAGAACTGTAAGAGAAACAACCTGTGCTGTGCTAAACCACTACATTTGTGGTACTAGGAAACTAATTCAGGTCACACAGGTCAAGATGCCAGCAGCTGCTCCCTGTGCTCAGCCCAAGCCAGGCTCTCCTTGTGGCGGGGAAGAAGGTACAAGTGCATGATTGTCTCCCCGTCCCACAGCGCCCAGGACACCTTGGATCTTCTCCTCTCCTGGAGGGGACCCCTGAGCTCAGACTCAGAGCCCAGCCGTCAAACAGAACCACTGGAGCCTCTGCGGAGCAGGGCGCTCGACCTTCCTCCACCAGTCACTGACTCGGCTGTAACTGGATAAGGTGTGGCATCTCCCACGGACCCTTCCCTACAGAAGCACCGTACAGGGAAAGGATGCCCGACACCTCACAGAAGATGCGCATCAAAGATATGTTGATCGAATGAAGGAAAACCAGGTGTACCAGTTTCCTGTGGCTGCTGTAACAAATTACCACAACCTTAGTGGCTGAAAAAAACAGAAATTCATTCTCTTACAGTTCCAGAGGCCAGGAGTCCGAAAACAGTCTCACTGGCTAAAGTCAAGATGTCTGTCAGCAGAGCTGGATCCTTTTGGGGACCGTTGAGGGGAGCATCAAATACAGAAACTAGAAAATGTGGTTATTGCAAAATCAATGAAAATAACTGGAAGTTAAATCAAAACCCACCAAAGAGAGGAGAGTAATCTATTTTCAGTGGGGAGTTCTTTCTGGGAGAAGCCAAGCTAGTTTCTTTGGGCCATTTCTGTCCTTTGTGCTAACGCTGTATTGACGAGAATTCTGCACTCAAGGTAGTGTGCTCATGTGCCCCCTTTCCTCCACTGGACCCTCAGCTGAGACTCAGTGAATTCTGACTGTGCTTCAGGCCCGGGAGCCAGGTGGGAGAGCAGCTTCTACTGGATGTGATCCGATGGACTGTAGCCAGTCCTCACTGGCTTTCACCCAATCTAGAAAGCAGCCAAGTGCCAGAGCTGCCCTCCACTCCCACAGTCTTGCCTTATGACCAACAGAACAGAATGTTCCCTGTCCCCACAGACCAAACAAAGGCAGGGGAAAATGGTGGCTAGAGCATGGGCGTTAATATGCCAACAGACCATGCCCTCCTTGAAGATGCTCTCATGGGCAAAAACGCTAACACAAAACCTCAAGATAGAACTCCTCTTTCTCCCTAAATTAACACCAACACCTGAAGAAAGACTCTGCCTGTGCAGTCCTTCCAGCAGCATCATCCTATGAGCTACCGTTTATTCAGCACTTACACATGCCACTCTGCACACAATGTCTCATTCAGTCCTTTCAACAAGCCTTCAGGTTGTGTTATTTGTAGTCCCATTATATAGATGAGGAAACTATAGAGGAGGAAACTCTCTGACGTTCAGAGAGATGAAGTCATTCAGCCAAGTTCATTTACTCAATTCAATCCTTATGTTCTTTCCAACAACTGCTGTCCGTATATATAGTTGCTACATCCATGTATGGTGGATATTTCTTCAAAAATATTAACTAATAAGCGTTTTGGTTAGTCGGTTTTGTTTTGTTCTCGCTATTTCCCATTACCCCATGATGACTCCCCCATTCATGCAGCTGCCAGGGTGCTCTGTATTCTCCACCCCAAGGAAGAGATGGCACTGCACAAGAATATTTTCCTGCCTTGAGTTTCAAAAGTCCCTTTGAAGCCAGTAAAGGGCCTATTTGCAAAGACAACACAATAGACGTAGGAGAAGCTGTGGTTAGGAAGAGCAAAGCTTCCCACCATCTCCATCCCATCCCGTATCCAGGTCAAGGCTCCCCAGACTCCGCGGGGGCCGGGGGTGGGGCGGGGAGATGGAGGTAAAGCAAGGGATGAGATAGGTGGACCCTGTCTCTTGCCCCTGGACTTGACCCAAAGAGGATGGAGAGGATGACAGAGGCCCCAAACTTCAGTTTTTTCCCCAAACTTCGGTCATTCGTGTGTGAACACCATGTATTTTTGCTGTGACTTCTTACTGGTAGCAGCATCTACTTACTATTCTTCTTTAAATGGACTTTAAAATAACTCTTTTTAAAACTTAGCTTCCTCCTAAGCAATAATATTCTTAAGATCATAGACTTGATGTGCTAATTATATTTTTCTAGTACCCATGAAAATAAATACAAAACAATCAACTGTTTTTTTTAAGTGCTTGTGTTATCACCTAAATGTTTGCCCCCCCACCACTGGGGAAAAGCTGTGCTAATGTTGCCTCTCCCAGGTAACGTGGTTACACTTTCAGAGCTGAGCCTGGGGAATAGGGTACATGATCAGGACGGAGGATCTTCTGGAATGTCCTGTGCGACCACAAGGAAACTATAGGCCAGGGTGGGGTATATGCTGAAAATACCAAGAAAAAAGCTGACAACCCAGACACAGCCACAGCATTCACCAGAGCATCACACTCTGTACGATGTTTTGTGACGAGCCGGCAAATAAATCCCTTCCAAATACCCCTAGGCACACGTGTGAGTTGACTGTCAGGAGAACACCCTGAACTTTGAATCTCATAGATCAAAAATGACCTGAGTTGTGGCTCCCTTTGGAAAATAATAATAATACGCCCCTACTGAGCTATTTGGTTTTGCTCTGTCTACAAATCCACATGCACACAGCGGCCAGGCAGTCAATGAGTGAAGTGGGTCTGGTGTCAGAAAAGCCACAACACAAGCAGGATGAGAAATGGCCACTGACACTCAGCCTCAGGAAGGGGAAGGCAAGAGGGAATGGTGAGGACTGTGGAGAACTGGGGAGCAGGAGGTTTGCCTCAGTGCCAGCCAACTGCTTTACGCCCAAACAGGGGCAGCTGTTCAGATCTTTTAAGGCAAGCTGGAAAAAGATATTGTTGTGTACATGCTCTTAATTTTTAAGTGTTGACACTCCAAATTAAAAGAACAGAACTCTCTAGCAAACACCATGTGGACCAAATTTAGTACAGAGGCATCCAGTTGTGGCCTCTGTGTTTGGACCATGAAAAAAGGGACCACAGCTTATTTCTCTGGAGATAAAACTTTACATATCAGACCTCAGAGTCCCAATAGCACCTGTAAGGGGGGCCTGGTTATCCCCATGTTGCAGATGCAGCAATGTAGCATTGTGGTTAGGCGAGCAGGCCCTAGGGCCTGGGTTCCTCAGCTGTGTGACCTTGGGCAAGTTAGTTCACCTCTCTGTGCCTCAGCTTCCTCATCTATAAAGCAAGGTTGAAAATAACGGTAGGGTGTTGGGAGGGGGAGTTAAATAAGATTATATGTGTCCCCCATTGGGCATGTATTCAAAAAATATTGGTTCTTCATAAGTGACTTGCCTGAGGTCACACAGCTCAGATATGAAGAGTCCAGGTCAGCTGACTCTAAAACCAATGCTCTTTCCACCAGACTACATGTCTCCCTGTCACATGAGCAGCAAATGATGTCATTACGTATGCAAACCCCCAGCCAGTTTAACGTTGTGCCCAAATCAAACTTCCCAGAAACTTACTCTGACACATATTTAGTGGTATGCATTGTCACTGTTTCACAGCCTGGGAATTCCGCTCAGGTGAGAGCTCTGTGGGGCCACAGGAAGAGCTCAGCACATGGAGCCAAGCAGGCCTGGATCCAGACCCAAGCTGCAAGACCTCCCCTCTCTGAGCCTCAGTATCCCCACCTGAGAAATAGGTACAGTAGTTATAATCATTACCCCACCTAGCTGCAGTGAGGTCTCAATGAAATAACATGGAGGCAAGCTCTTCTGAAACTGAGAAGTGCCTCACTACTGCTAGCGTGGCAGCTGAGGTCTACAATTATTTAACTCCCTCATGGTAACAGAGTCAGCATTTCTGGGTTTGGCCACACAGGCCAGGCTGCAGCAAAGGGGCTCTGGAAGTGGCCCTAGGCCTCCTTCACCAAGGGTTGGAGGGGAGAGAACAGGGGAAGGGTCTGCATCCATTGCCAGGATGCTGAGAGATCAGATTGGATGGGGACCAGGATGGGGCAACAATGACTTCTCCTCACTGAAGAATAAAGGAGCCCCCCAGGCCTCCGCCTTCCAAACAAGGAATACAGAGGAGTCACTTGGCTGTTATTACCTAATTAACTAACTGTTAAGTAAGCAAGTGTGGGGATATGCAACTAAAATAGAAGTGATATTCAAAAAATTAATGTCTAGGGGCCGGCCCCATGGCCTAGTGGTAAAGTTCAGCACATTCCACTTCCATGGCCCAGGGTTCGGTTCACGGGCACAGACCCACACTACACATCAGCAGCCATGCTGTGGCGGCAACTCACATACAAAATAGAGGAAGATTGGCACAGATGTTAGCTCAGGGCAAATCTTCCTCAGCAAAAAAAAAAAGAAAAAAAATTAATGTCTACAAATAGTACACATAGGATGTGTGCATTTTATTGTATGTTCAAAAAAAACCATAAGCAAATAGTGAGCTTTAGTTAACAATACACATGCTGAAGTATACTGGGGGTGTGTATTAAAGCCTGCAACTTACTCTGAATGTACCCCAAAAGTTATAGATGGATTGATATAGCAAGGAAGGGCTAGGTGGAGAGATATATGATAAAACCAAGTAGAGTCAAATATTAATGCATGTGGACTCTAAGTGGTAGGTATGCAAGGGCTCCCTATAAAGTTCCTTCACTTTTCCTGCATTGTTTGAAATTTTTTATAAAACAATGTTGAAAAAGTTGATGCCTACAAAATAATTTTAACGACAAGAAAAAATACATATAATGATAAGCAGAAAAAGCAAACTATGATCTCAATTATATAAAGGCTCCTCCACCACCACAATGGGTTTTAGAAAAGACTCTCATTTGGAAAAAAAAAAGAAAAAAAACAAATCTCTGCTGAAATATTATCATTAGAGATTTGTTCATCTGCACCTCGAAGGCTTCTGACCTTACAGAATCCTCCTTTATGTTTAGGGTGTCCTTAAAGAAAATACCCCTCAATTTATTATCAGCATACATGTAAGAGGGGAAGAAACTGGAAACTAGCTGAGAGTAAAAAAGATTTGGGGAGCAACAAGAGGGGAGAGGCGACCTCTAGGATATGGGAGGGAATGGGGTCGGATGAGGACAAACCCCTCTTCTGAACATGGTCTCCTATTGGCTGCATCAGAACATTTGCCATATTGTGTCATACAAATAGGGAAACTGAGGCACGAAGGTGTAAAGAGACCTTGGGGTGGGGTCATGGTTGGACGGGGAGGGACAACTGTTCTCTGAGTAGGTCCAACACTCAGTGAGATGACCAGGGCCCTGCCACATGAGCCCCTGAAGACGCTCCGATGACAAGTCAGCTTGGAGACCTCGATTCCTGAAAATGCTAGTCAAACAGCCTCTTAACTTGGATAGTCACTCAAGCATAGAATTACTCAGAACATCTTTGCCATTAAACTGCCCTTTTATTTTCCTTATAAAAGCTGGCTGTTCTTCCCAAAATGTTTTGACTGGAAATTTTTTAAATGTCTTAAATATATTTATATGCAGTTCTTTGAAACAAGGAGCATTTCAACCACGGCCTCACTCAGAGAGCTCGCCCTGCTCCACACTGCAACGGGGAGCGAAGGCTGCAGTCAGATAGCCACAGGTCATAAAGCTGCAACTACAGTAATGCCATCCTGAGGCCAGACACACAGAGCAAGCACGTCCCTCCCCTCAGACCAATGGCAGTGCCCTCCAAGACTGGGTCCAATCCGAGAAAATAAACACGGAGGCAGAAGAGGTGAAATGAATGGCATTTCAGGGTAACTAAGAGCATATTTGATGAAAGTTCAGGATCATTCCATTGACAAACACTTACTGAGCATCTACTACGTATGGAGGTGCCACCAGAGAGCAGTAGAAGGTGTGTGTAATCAGAGCACGCAGGCTGGGAGAGACCACGACCGTGTGGAGACGGGAGCCCGCGGTGGGGGCTGGAGAGCTCAGGCAGGCAGCGGAAAGGAGGTCACTAGGGCTGCAGTTAGTGACCAGGACAAACCCCTTTTGCAGCCCAGTTCACAAGCCTCCCTTCCCGGGTTTTGGGACCTCACAGTGGTGACATGACAGCTTCCCAAAAGAGGGGAATTCAGGATGTTGCTGACATGAGAAGCTGGGGGAAGGGGGAAGGGCAGAAAACGCAGAGTCCCTGGGCCTTCCATCTTGCTCACTTGAGGTTATCACCCCACTGAGAAACTTCCGTCCTAACCGCTCAGAGACACTAAGTAAGCTCCCACACTCTTCACTCAGCAAACACCACTTCCGGTTCCTCCCAAGAATCCTGCCAGTTTGCCAGCTGCATGAAGAACTGTGGGACCAACCCTGTTAGAAAAGATGCCCCCAAACATCCTGACGATGAAACTATGTCAGATTGGCCCGCTCTTCTCCACAGAGCAGGGAGGAGATCAGCTTGCACGAGGCGGTTCCACTCAGCCCAGCCTCTCTACCACCTAGGACATGAACTGTGATTCTCCGCAGTCTGAGAAGGATGTATTGGGACTCTTTGGAAGACAGAAGGCTCCCTGGCTTCTTGAACTTAATGAGGAGTAAGACACTTTGCTTTGATCTCTGCCCCAAGCCATGGACGATCAAAATACTCTGGATTTGCATTTACGTAGGTAGCTCCATTTTTAGGCAAAATTGCACTGAGCAACTTAGCCAGGGTTGGCACCTCCCAGGTGTAGCGTCCCTCGGCTGCCCATACCCAGCCTCGTAAGTCTGTGCCCTGGCTCATCAGCCCCAAAGCAGGACATTAAAGGCATACTGAGCTAAATCTTTAATAATATTAAAAAAATGTTTAAGAACCACCATAAAAATCCGTTGGATGGCATTTTTTTCCACTTTGGCAAAACTAGAGTCATAGTCTATGTTATTACAAACTCAACCACAAGAGAAGAAAGTTGGCCAGTCACAATTTAGAAAATCACATTCCAATAGCACTGGAAGGGTATATTAGCCGAGCAGAGATGGGTCCAGTCACATCTGTCTTTTTCCACAGACGCTGCTCCCCCAGGCCACTATTGAGCAACCTGTCTTCTTTCCAAGCAGCTCTGCATGCTCGAGACTGACCTGAAGAGAGTCTCTGTTTTTTCAGACCTACAGACAGAGAGGCCTTGCACTTGATATAATTTGAGAAGCCACAGAGGAAGATCCCTTGACACACCCCCCACCCTACTCTGCCAATTTAGAAATTCATTGAAGGGAATATTAACTCTAAAAGGTCCCTTATCAATGTAAGCTGCTCTTGGGAGGGCTAATGCATAAACCACATAGCCATTCATACTTTAGTATGAAGTAGCCTGACAATAGCTACCATTTATTAAGCATCTACTCTGGGTCAGGCATTGAAGCAGGCACTTTAGACAGTCACTTAATCAGACTGTGAAGGAATTAAACACTGTAAAATTTTGATGAGAGAAAGTCTGGACATGTCTGATTAGCAAGGAGTTAGGATGCGGATGGTAGGCATATGGACAAGATTAATATCACGAAGAGGGATAGAAGGCCAAGGGGGAAGTAATTAACTCTAATGGGAAACTCAAGATAGGCTTCACAGAGGTAACGTTGCAGTGGAATTTTGAAGGATGAAGAGCAGTTCAACAGGTACCCACAGAGAAGAAGAGAATTCTTGCTAGGAGAAAAAATATGGAAAGAGGTACAGGTATGTAAAATAATATAGTGTATATATCAGTCTGAGTTCCAGCAGGAATACTCAAATTAAGAGATTTCAAGAAGGGTTTATAAACAGACTATTGACAAAGAGGTGGGCAAAATATAGGGAAGCCACAAGAGACAGCGCAGGACTCCAGGGGCTGTAACCCCGGACTCAAAAGGAGGAAGGGAGGCAGCAGTTACCTGAACGCAGAAAGAGAAAATTATGTAGAGAGGGCCATCTTGATAGGATCTGATACTTCCAAGACACACAGCCAACCTGAGAGGACCCCTCAGGGAGGGGGTCCCTCCACCTCTCTCTCCCCTCCCTCCTCAAATCTCCTGTGGGGCTCACCATCCGTCAAGCCCAACGGGAAGCCAGTGGGCAGGGTAAGGGAGCCTGGGTGACACACCCATAGTTATCTGACTCCTGGGGCTCAGAGCTGGACAGAGCAGAAGGGAGGAGGTATGTGGGGTAGTGGCAACTGGGAAATATCCAAGTATATGAGACGTGGCTGGTATATGGGTTGGACGGGTGACAGAGGGACACAGAACAGGGACGTGATCACAAAGGAGCCTGTCTGTGAGGCTAAGAGTGAGTGGGAACCACTGACCTGACGTGGTCATAGAGACACTGGCCACTGCTGGCTTTGCTGAGGGCCCTGGGAACAGGCGTCCATCAAAAGGTGCCTGGCAGGCAGCCAATAACTCCTGAGCTGAGCCTACACCTCCCCAAGCTTCCCAAGCTGCACTCTGGAAGCCGACCCCAGCCGCCCTTGTCTTCTGGAGCCTCTGACGTTGCAGCCGAGAGCCTGGGAGAACAGAGGGATGGTGTCTGCCGGTGGCTACTGAAGGAGCCCAACCTAGAACATCTTGAACCAGTTAAAGCCAATCTATCTCTTTTATTTATATTCCATTTCACCTTTTTTTCCCTCCTCACATGGAAAGAGAGCCCTGTGATGAGGGGCTCCGCAGAAGCAGGTTTCCCGGAAAGACGAAAAATGTCTGTTCGCTTCCCCCGAGGGACAGCTCCAGGCGGCCGGCCGGGAAGCCAAGGCAGTCTTGCCCTGTAAGGCCTCAGATCAAGACCAGCGCCAGCCCCTCACGTCTGGGAAACATTAACAGCAATCTCTGAAGTGATTCATTAAAAGTCCTCCAGTGGCAGAAGACCATCACCCAGATGCGAAAATAAACACAGGAGGAAATTCCAGCATCAGAACAGTTTCAATTCTGTAAACAAATGCATGGCTATTTCAGGGAAGGGAAGAGTCTTTTAACTGTCTTTCCAAGCCCCCAGATCCAAGTCAGACTTTCTCCATCCAGCAGGCAGGCAGATTCCCACGATGCCAGACTCAGAAAACTGTGAAAACACTCGCTCGACTCACTGGAGCCCTTCCCACCTGAACTTCTCGGTGGCCCACCAGCCAAGGCCAGTCACCCAAGCTTACCAAGCTTCTGGTGGTGCAGCCTCCAGCTCAGCCTCGGTAAAGCACCAGAAATTAAAGCAGAAGCAGTTGTTCCATTCTGCTCTGAAAAAATTGGCATAGAAAACAAATGGAGCATGAATCAATATCAAGCAAAACAGAGGGTGTGTATACACCGATGAAAACATAGTAAAAATGGGAGAAAACGGGAGTACATTTGCACACAGATCCCACATTGCCATGTACAGTAGCTGGCAGAGTAAATGGCACATAGTAGGCATTTGATAAATATGTCAGGAAGGAAGGAAGGAGATTCTCAGCCCAGGAGACAGTTGTCCAGGAATCCAGGAGTTACTGAAGGACCTGCTTTACTTGGAGGAGCCCAGTTTCCACCCACTAATGGTAAGGATTGGAAAAAAGTCAGTTCCTTGAAGCCAAATTCAAATCTTTCCCATCAGAAAATATTAAACTGCTCCTACACAGCTGGAATTTCTTTTTTTTTTAATGTGGTAAAACACATATTACATAAAATTTATGTATCTGAACCATTTTTAAGTGTACAGTTCAGAGGCATTAAGCACATTGTTGTGTTACCATCACCACCATCTGTCTCCCGAACTCTTTTCATCTTGAAAAACTGAAAGTGTGTACACATTAAACAACAACTCACTATTTCTGCCCCCCATCCCAACCCCTGGCAACCACCATTCTACCTTCTGTCTCCATGAATCTGACTACTGGAGGTACCTCATGTAGGTGAAACCATAGTCTCTGTCCTTTTGTGACTGGCTTGTGTCACTTAGCATAACGTCCTCATTTCATCCGTGCTGTAGATGTGTCACAAGTTCCTTCCTTTTTAAGATTAAATGATATTCTATTGTACGTTTACACCACATTTTCTTTATCCATTCATCCATCGATGGACACTTGGTTGCTTCCACCTTTTGGCTATTGCGAATAATGCTGCTATGAACACGGTGTGCAAATATCTCTTGGAATCCCAGCTTTCAATTCCATGGGGAACATGCCACTGGGATTTCTTTTGAGCAATGAAATTTCCCCCGAAGGGTGTGCATGGCAGGGGGAGAACCCAGCATTCTCTGAGACTGAGCACATCATCTAGGTGTCAGACGGCAGAGAACACAGCAATTGGGAACTGACTCATACTCAGGTTAGACTGCTAACCCTACACTGTACACACAGAGTTATGAACCTGAGGGAAACCCACTCCTTGTCACAGCCAGCCACACATTCCCAGTGAAGATCAGTGCACAGGGCAGGGTTTGGAGGCCTGAGAGACCCAGGTTCAAATCTCAGAGGAGCCCTTACTGCTACCTGACTTGGGCAAGCCAGAGAACCAACAAGATCCTCAGTCTCCTCACCTGAGAAATGGACATGATAAAATGCTCTTCACAAAGTTGAAGTGAAGACTATCGAGAAAGAATACAAGGTGCTGGTGTGTTGTTAGCACTCAACAAACACCGCCTTTCCTCCATTCTAAGATACCTTCTCTTTTTCCTCAATTTCACATTTCTGTAATCATCTTTACGAATTCAGGGTGTGCATTACCAGATACTAGCTTTATCATTACCTGTGAATTGAGTGAACTCAGCCAAACTGCTCTGAAGAGATCATAGAATCTTCCCAAGAAGAAGCTGGGGTAAAGACCCCGAGCAGCACTCGAGACCGGCACATTCACCTGTCAAATGTCCCCGTTCACCTCAGATGAAGAAGGATTTCCCAAGAGTGATTCTTGGCCCAGTGCTGTGTAGCAACACTGTTAATAATGTGGCTGAGGAACAGACCGAACAGTGGAGCATAGGGGTTGAGGGTGCTGGTTCCAGAATTAGCAGTCTTGGGTGTGACGGTAAGAAAGTCACTTCATTTCTCCAAACCTCAGCTTCCTCATCTGTGAAATGGAACCAACAATAGTACTGCCTCCTAGGGTGGCTGTGAGGACTAAGAGATGGACAGTGTTGTAACGTGCTTGGCGCAGAACCCACACCGGGTCAGCCGTGGAATTCAGATGAGGTGAGCCAGGTCGCCTCTCCCCTCAACCCTCAGGCACTTCTACAGGGAAGGGGATCTAATGGGAAGCCTGCACCGTGCTCTGCCCCTTCCCCAAGCTGTACCATCAGCTCCTTCCACATTTTCTTTCATCACCCTCAAGGCCTTGATCATAAAGTTTAGGAGAAATAAAAAGTAGCTGATCCACCCATTTATTTATCCATCCATCCATCCATGCACCCACCCAACATTCATTGAGTGCCTATCCTATCCCGAGCCTGACAGAGCCACTGGGAGCCAAGAGATGAACAGAATAGACCTCTTCTCCACAGGAAGTCACAGTAAAAGTGGATGAGGAACAAAAGTAAGGACGAGAATAGCAAACACTGATTAGGGCTATGTGCAGGCATGGCTTCAAGTGCCTTTGCATAATTCATTTAATTCTCCCAGCAGTCCTATGAGACAGCACTGTTACCATCCCCATTTTACAGATGTAGAAACGGGCGTATGGACGGTAACTTGCCCAAGGCCAGAAAGCTGGCAAGCAGTGGAGCTGGGATTTGAGCTCCAGCCCCTGGCTCCAGAGTCCCTGCTTTCAACTAGACTGAGAGTCAAAAAATTTTAACATCTGGTATCATATAGGCACCAACCCATTGGGACAAATGCGGGTGATTTTGCCACGCTCTTATATGCCAGCCAAAAACCAACCAGCCATGCATGAACCACTTTTAACCTCCAGACTGTAGGCACCTAAAGCTAATGGGAGTCCTGGGGCAGAGGTCAGGGCATCTGGCTTGGGAGCACGAAGGAGCGTGTCCAACAGCTCCCCAGAATCAGCAGGCAGCCAACTGCTTATGGGACTTCAACACCCTGAAGGTGGGCAAGTGGTGGGCGTATAAATTACCCTCCTCGGCACAGTCCCTTACCATTCACGGAGAGCTGCTCTCACATAGGACAGCTCGTTTACCCTTCGAGAGAGCCCTGTGGAGGGCATCTAATTGCTGTCCCCACTTCCCCAAGGAGCAACCTGAGGTTCAGTGGGGGAAGTGTCACAGGAAACTCCAAGCCGAGGATGCCCAGCGCACCCATCTGTCAAAGGCCACTGTTCAGCTCAGATGAAAGAGTTATTTCCAAAGAAAACATCTTTAGCCCCATTCTCCATGCTCATCAAAACCAATGGAGCTGGACCTGCATACAGTCTCTTTGTCTCCCACCAACGACCAGCCCAGATATCAGGGTCCCTTCCTCTATTCTCTGCCCTGGTGTCCCCTCCGCAAGGTGGCCACACTGACTGCACTACCTAAAACCGTAACTGCAGGCCCTCCAGGACCAGTTCAACTGACCCCACCTCTTATCAATAGAGTGATTAAGAATTGCCGTTCAGAAAATCTGCAAAGTCATGTAGCCAGGGCATGCACAAAAGAAGAAATCGTGACCTGAAACAACCACAGAACCAAAGATCCTCCTTCTATGGAACCCAAGGACCGGGACATGACCAGAACTTGAAAGTCAGACTCTTATCAGAAGTGAGCTTTCCCTCATTCAGGAAGATCCGGTGTTAAAATTCCTTCTCACCTCATCAAGAATGTTTAGAACCCTGTCATAAATGTTTAAAACCTTACCATAAATGCTTGAAGCCCACCAATCAAAACCTGTCCCACCAGCATTTCTGCATGCCAGCCTCTTCTCTCTAACCTCTTAATTTTTGCCCCAAATCCTGAACTGGGGAGATGGATCTGAGGGCACACACCCCCTGTTCTCCCCGCAGATCCATCTCCCAGAATAAAGCTCATCTCTTTTCCCAAAGGCTGATGCCATAATTAATTAGCTTGTTTATGTGCATCCAGCAAGGGAACCCCAATTTTGTGCAGTAACAAAACAACACCCCACTGCTCACCACTGCCTTTCCCTGCTCCATTTTTCTTCAGGACACTGTGGTTCTCCGGCATCATAGATTTATTTGTTTGGAGTCTGTTTCTCTCCAATTAGACTGTAAGCTCCATGAGGGCAGGAAACGTATCCATTCTGTTCTTCACTGCATCCCACACCTGAAACAGGTCTGGGTGCATCGTAGGTGGTTAGTGTTGTTCAGTTCAACAAAAGAATAAATCAATGAATGGAAGATGGGTTAGGGAATTACCCCTTGTCTAAGAAGCTGGAAACAAGGAAAGGAACTCACCTGGGCTCCTCCTCCCAACAAATCTAAGGTACCCTCTGGCTTGGCCTCAGGGCTAATAGTAACCCTTCACCTCTTGCCTTCCCTTTCCCAGTGCCTTTCCCTTTCAAGGACACTCTCCTAGGTGTCATACCCATAAGAGACCCCTCATTTCAAGGACCTTGGGATGGCACTCCATAGCCTCACTCCAGATCTTTCTTGCTTACTTCTGACCTCACACAACACATGTATACTCCCCTATTTCCACCCCATAGCAGCATCAGGCCCAGTCTATCTCCTCAGGTACCTTGTAATCCTGTAAACTCATTCATGCAAAGGTATTGATGAATGATAACAGGTAATAGATGTGATTTTTAAAGAGGTCTTCTAGTGACCATATAGGGACATGCTAGAATGGTTAATTGTAGGAGTTTCAGGGATCCTGGAAACTTAACATGCCTCATCATACACAGAATATTACCCGGGGATGCCACTCATTCCTTCATTTCTTCATTTGGTATCTGAGGAGACATTTACTGAGTGCCTTCCGCCTGCCAGGAAATGTCCTGTGTGCTGAGGACACAAGAGCGAGCAAGACACCCAAGGTCCCTGCTCTCAGAAAACCCACTGTCTAGCTGAGCAGAGAGAGCAGCAGCAAAGACCTTGCCAAGGAGTTTTAATTCTCATTCTTAGTTACTACAATAGAGGGTGGGAACCCGTGCGGGGACCAGAGGCAGCTACCCAAGGAACGGGCATTCAGGAAGGCCCGCTGGAGAAACTGCAGTCTGCGCTGGCTGCTGGCGGCCGACGGGGAGTTCGGCAGGGAGCTGGGGAGACGCGGGCGTTTCAGTAGCCAAGGTCTGAAAATGGTGCCAAGGTCTGAAAAGGCACAAGCAAGGCTGGCCTTGGGCCCACCTGATTCATGGGACCCTCAAAAGTGGCTGAAGCTCAGCACAGCCAAGGCATTTGTGCCAGGCGGGGGGAAAAAGCAACAGGGCAAGGTGTCCTTGGGACTGAGGAGATGCCAGCAGTTCTTCCCTCCCTTTGGAATGCTAGAAATTGAGTCTGTGTTCCTGGGGTTCTTCGTTCCCTATAAAGTTGCCCGAGTTCGTGATCATAACAACACAAGAGGCAAATCAGCTGTCTCTGCACACAATCTGCAGTGCCTCCTCAACCCTGGCATGTCCGAGGAGTTGTTTCAACATCCTGCTGCCCTTTCCCCTACATGTCAAGGGAAAGAGAGCCTTTGGCATTAGCCACAGCAATTATGGGCGACCTGAGAGTTTTCTTTGACCTGCCAACTCAGGTAAGTGCCTTTTTGCAAAGACACCCAAGACTTGGCCTTTAATTCAGCTTGAACCCAAGTTTCCCTCCCAGGCACCATCTCCAACACGCTCAGTTGCCCAGTGGAAAGAATCAGAGCCCTTTCCTTTCCTGGCTTTCTCCGATACAACAAGTTTCCAGCAACCGTCAGAAAAGAAGGCAAGTAACATCCGTGGTGGAGACAAGCCTATGAAATTATTTCAAACATACAGCAAGCCACTGTACTCACTGCAGAGACACACGCTGTTCCATGGACATGGGCCCATTCGTGAGTCACCAAGCATAATGGGGCATTGTTGAGAGTGTTGGGAACATGAGAATTTCCTCACTGCCCAGCCTGGGTAATGCTGGAGTATGTTTGCCTCCAGAAATGAAGTCAGACAGACTTGGCCCAACTTCCATTCGCCAGGCCCAAAGACCATGGGGCCACCATGTTTTATGCTGACTTTTGTTAATTGGAGGCACCCCCAAGTTATGTTTAAGGGTTGACCTCTCCCCAGCATGTGCAAGAGAAGTGAGTGCTTTGACAAAGGACATGAACAGAACTCTGACCAGTGGATCCTAGGCCACCTGAAAGGCTGTTTTAAAGACCTTCACACCAAGGTTCTGCACTACCAGAGAGACTGGTGGGAAGAGGAAAAACTTGCCCATGATTTGGTGTGAGGAAGGGATGTGGCAGGTATGCAGGCAACAATCCATCTAGAACACATAACAGCTCTCATTTCTTGAGTATCTATTATGGGTCAGGCACTGTTCAGGGCTTTATATGCACAACTTCGTTTCTTTCTCACATCCCTGAGATACAGGCAGACCATGCCACCTCATTTACAGAAGGAAGCTAGACTCTGAGAAGTGACAGAACACGCCTATGTCGTACAGCTAGTGATTTGCAAATCCAGGATTTGAACTCAGGTCTGAAGGTGGTGCCCTCTCTTAGCCACTACACTATGCCACATGATGGAATCTGGAAGGAGGATATTTGGTTGCCGAGTGGTATTTATTGCTGGAGAGAGGTATCTCCTTAGCCCTGGATAAAGGGCAGCACAAGGACCCAGTTGCACAATCCCAGACCCTGACCTC
Source organism: Diceros bicornis minor (assembly GCF_020826845.1). Taxonomy (NCBI): domain Eukaryota; kingdom Metazoa; phylum Chordata; class Mammalia; order Perissodactyla; family Rhinocerotidae; genus Diceros; species Diceros bicornis. The sequence continues at coordinate 87,237,602 of NC_080740.1, read as the reverse complement.
CTCTCTCCCATGATCCTTTGTGCCTGTCTCTATCACAGCTCTTGTCCCATAACTCAACACCAAGACGGCTTGTTAGAACACTGTCTCCCCCAGCAGATCCTGAGTCCACCGGAACAGGCACTCCCATGGTATTGTTTTCATTTGCCACAACACGCAGAGTTGTGCTTGCACTCCAAACATTTTTGTAGGTCTGCATGAATGGATGGATAGACGGCTGCCGAGATGTACGGATAATTCAGACGATCCAGGTTCAAGTCAAAGCTCAGCCGCTGGCTGGCTGTGTGGCCTTGAGCAGGTAACTTCACATCACCAGGCCTTTTCTCATCTGTTCCATTGAGAGGTTCAATTAGAACTGTAACTATCAAATGTAAGACACATCCCACAAACGGAATGCAAAATGAACACTCTTTGTTTTTATTTTATTTCATTTAAATTGATACAGATTTATTTTCTGATATAAAAATATAACTAGTTCATCAAGCCTCTGAAGTTTTCTTTTGAAATGAGATTAAGGTCAAAAAAAAAGAAGTTGATTTTAAGAATCTATTCAACAATGTCCATTAATACTCAAATATTACAAATAACTGTGACAGTGACACATGGATGAGTGAGGTTTGGAAACCAGGTTAGCTGATCTTCAATATCAATGCCGGGGTCTAAATTCTGTGTCTCTGATAGGTGGACCAGGGAAGGGGCTAAAAGCAGGCAGACACACGTGGAGAAGTGGAGTGGTGATAGACACGACATTCCAGAATGGCCTCGGCCTCCACAGTCAGCATTCAGCATATACTGGATGCCTGCTCCGTGCCTGGTACCGGGCTGCATGCCATGGTGACATCCCTCAGATGTGAAAAATCACCTGAACAGGTGGATGGGGTGGGGTTGGGGGGACAGGACAACTAGAAGTTGGCTTTGTCTTTTTAAAGTTTTAAGTTCTATCAGTAGAAGTGATTGGCAGGACTTTCTTGGCTTGCATTGAATAAAACATAGACACGGGAAGCTTCCTAGAAGACAGAAGACCTTTGAAATTATGCATCTGTTGAGGGAGACTAGTAGAAGCTTGGGCCAAATGAGCTCTAATTTTCCATCTCGTCCTGACTTTGCTTGGTGTATCACCAACTGAGTACTGGACTTATCTGAATACTTATTACTCTGATTGAAAAGCTCATTAGTCAAAGCAACTTGGCCACTAATTATTTTGCCTGGAAATTTCCCCTTTACCTGAGAACTCTTCTGCCGCTGCCTCATTTCCCAGAGTCACTAGCTCCTCAAGTTCCCACTCAGAACTCCTGGGGGTGGGAGTGGTGGTCCCTGAGAAGGGCTGAGGGTGAAGATTCAGCAGCACGACTCCATCGGCTTCTCTCTATTTCCCATCAGGTGCCAGGCAAGGAGAGGGTGGGGTGGAGGAGGGCAAATCTACCCACCTCCAAGCCAAGCAGCTCTCCTTGAACCCTGATCCATCCGTGGACAGAAGCCAGAAGCATCATTGCTGTGCATGAAGGAACCAGACACGTTTCCAATGTTTGCCGGGAAGACTATTCAGATGAATATGGCTTCCCATAAAAATCAAACAAAAAGCAAATAAAATGGAAAAATGGCATCCCAACATTTCCTTTATGCCCACTGCATAATTTTCCTCTAGCTGGACATTCACTAGGATTTTCCCAATTTCTCCTAGATGTCTAGGCTAGAATATTAAGGAGCTCTGGATCTATTTCCAATGTTCTGGAGAGGGGGTCCCCATATCACCAAGCAATTCTCGGACACCAACTGGGTGTCCTACAGTTCAACTCAATTCTGACACTCTCTACCTGGAGATCGAATCAAATCCCACAGGTTAAGGGCTCAATCGCACAAGATTGCCCACCTCCCAGCCCCCCTCCACCCCACTTCACCCAATCACAAGTCCAGGTTGTCACCTGTGCTTCTGAATGACCAGCTATAGATCAGAGGTTCCCATGACCCTCTCCAAGGGTTCGACTAATTTGCTAGTGCAGCTCACAGAACTCAGAGAAACATTTTACCTACTAGATCATTGGTTTACTAGAAAAAGATATAACTCAGGTACAACCAGATGGAAGAGATGCATAGGGCAACGTATGGAGAAAGGGCAGAGAGCTCCCCTGCCCTCCCAGAGCACAGCACTCTCCCCAAATCTCCATGTGTTCACCAACCTGGAAGCTCTCCAAACCCCATCGTTTTGGGTTCTTACGGAAGCTTCATCATACAGGTATGACAGATGAAAACATGAGCCATTGGTGATTGAGTCAACCTCCAGCAGGGCGTGGACTGAAAGTTCCAACCCTGTATTCATGGTTGGTTCCCTGGCAACCAGCCCCCATCCTTAGGTGCTTTCCAAAAGTCACCTCATTAACATAAACACAGTGGTGGTAGAAAGGGGCTTGTTATGAATAACAAGACATCAATTTCACCTTTATGGCTCTGAAGTGATTTCAGTAACTAAGGACAAGAGACCAAATATCATAACAAAAGATGCTATCATTGCTCTTATCTTATCTCTCAGGAAATTCCAAGGGTTTTAGGAGCTCTGTGCCAGAAATGGGAACAAAGATCAAACATATATTTCTTATTACAAATCACGATATCACAAATTTGTTTTCACTGCTACTTGGAGACATTGCATGAAGACATATAAAACAAAGCAGCAGTGGGTGGAGCTCCCATAGGAGGGATTTCCCAGCTGAACACGAGTAATAAATACCGTTTGTTAAGCAAGTCCTGTGTACCTGCCAGGCACTGAGCTAGACATTGTGTGTTTATTATCTCACCAGGTCCTGATTCGGCTTCCTTATGTAGGTGTTATGGTTTCCATTTTACAGATGAAGAAACTGAGGCTGGGGTGAGGGTAGGAGTATCTGACTTGCCAGAAATCACAAGACTAGTAAGTAGCAGAACTAGGATTCAAGCCCAGGTCTGATTCTCACACTCACACTTCTCCTTGACCCTCATCACATTCCCCATCCCAGACGGTGCAGAATCTTGCCACCGACCCCAACCTGGCTTCTGGGGGGCCCTCTCAGTCCATATCCCTGGATGCTGAGCTGCTCCCCCACCCCTTCTCCTCAGCCTGCTCTGTGTTCCCGCCTCCCTCCTCCTCCACATGCATTTGTCTCTGTCCTTCTAGAACCAGGCTATAGTCTTCTTTCTCCAAGAAGTCTTCCCAGCCTTCATCCACATGGCCGTCCCTTTCTCTGACTGCCCATGACCTGGAAAGGCAATGATGGACAATTTCCCTTGAATATTGGAAAAGGGAATGGATTTCAAGACTGTCTATTCCCACCCAAGTTCAGGAGCACAGCCACCATCTCTCTGGGTGGCTACCCTCTCTGGGTGGAGACTCCCTACCCTCTGCCACCAGGGCTACGGTGTGATGGACCTTGAGAGAATGGAGGTGTCCACACAGGGCAGTTTAGACGGGACTTGGCAAAGCCTCCAGGATCAGGTAAGTGTCATTCTGATGGATGATCCACAGGTGACCAGAAGGCCATACACTGGAGTGACTAGACAAAGAGCTTTCAGGACCCCTCTGCCAAGGGCACATCCTAGAATGTAACAAAGCCCTGTGGGCACTGAGTCAGCTCCAGGCTGCTCCCTGAGTCTCTCAGTGCCGACCTTCCTCTCTCTACCTGGACCCCATTCAGGTCTCCCTGTGTCACGTTCAGGCCCACATCCATTCTTGCCCACCCTGCTCTCCAGCCCGGAGACCCTACTGTGGTCTGGGGTGGGGAGAGGCCCATGAGGTTTTTCCTTGATCCTCATTCTAATCCAAATGTTACAGAAGACATTTTCCTCCCCACTCAGGCCCCACTATGACTCGCAGAGTCCTGTTTGATTGTCTCACCACTGGACATGGATTCAGGCAGGAGAGCGAGTAGTTAAAACTGGGTTCAGAAAGCAGCCCACCTGAGCTTGAATCTCACCGCATTCTAGCTGTGCAGCTCAGTCTAGTTTCTTCACCTCTCTGTGCCAAAGTCCCTTCATCCACAACCCTGAGGTCCGAGTGGCAGCTGTCACGTGAGAAGTAAATGGGTTCGCGCACACACAGCTCCCAGACCAGGGTTTGGCATGTAGTAAGCACTCCATACATGTTAGCTGTGGGTATTCTCTCTTGCACTTTTTATTCCCACAATTAAAACCCGGTTTCTCTTGAAGTGTGGTGGCCTCTGTCTGAGCCAAGGAGAAGTCATATGCCAGGAAGTGGGAAGAAGGTGAAGCATAGAAGTGGCGTCTGAAAGTTACAACCTCCTGACAGCCAGGATCCAACAAGGAAGGGCAGACGTCCACCTGGGACCCAAGGCCACACAGAGTCCTGGGGCAGGAACAGGGAGAAGGCCCACAGCTCAGCCCAGGACTCCCTGACTCACACAGCCATGGGTCAGCAGAGTTCAACTAGGTCTCCAGGTCGCACATCTGAGACAATCTCGATGACTGCCTCGAACGTCATTTCCTCATGTGTCAAATCAGGACTGTAACAATATCGCCCCTGAGGAGAGGCTGTGACAATGAGCTGTATTAATACACGTAAAGAGCTTAGAAGGTACACACACATCACACTTCCCAAATGTTAGAGCCTATTGTTATCTCAGTAATTCTTATTTTTCTTCTTTGTGCCTCTCTGCATTTTCCATGATGAATATGTATTACTTTTACAGCTGGGAAAATATGGGGAAATGACACACTTTAAAGAAAAACAACAACAACAATTAAAGATAGACTATCAGTGCTGAAGGATATAAAGGAGGGAGAGGATATATGCAGCTGGGGATAATTCAGGGTGGGCCTCATGGAGGCAGCAGCATTTGAGATGGGCTTTCAAGCTGGCTTAAATCTCATTAAGTGGTGAGGAGGTTGCCATGGGTATTAAGGTTCTCTGGTGCCCCATGATGAGCTAAAGAACAGGGAAACTGCTGCTAATGAAAAAGATGTGAGCAGAGAAAACCCAGCGATGCCAGTGAAAGATTCAGGAAGAAGGTCCTGTCAGAGGCTCATTTCCCAGAATGCCTATTTTCGGGGAAATAAGGAGGCCAGAGACAGAAAGTGAGCAGGGTCTATAAAATTGAAAACCTTTCTTTGTTACTGATCTAGGCTTAGAATTGGTGCTGGAAAACAAAAACTGATCATTTACAAGAGAAGAAATAAAAAAATGATGACTAAAACCACGGGGAAAATGGTGATAAAGTAAAATGGGCCAATATACACAAGGATGGTTAGAGGGGGAAAGAGAAGCAGAAAAAGGAAGGCCATCAAGATTTCTTCTCACACTCGCAAAAACAACAGGATTAAATGCAAGCCTTCCTGAGCCATATTCTCCTCAGTCTTACCCCCACGGCCCTTTCCTAAACGAGGGTCAATGACCGCCACTCACTTCCCTGGGGAATGCACCACCTTCCTGGCCCTGGGAGCCCACAGCTCCCTGATCTGCCAAGGGAGGCTTGATGGGGCAGAGAACAAGGGTGTGTGTCCTGCCCTAACAGAAGCGTGAGAACCTAATGAAATGACAAAACCAGGCCAGCCGGTATAGGCAAGGAACTTAGAGCCAACACATTCTTACTTCCTCCAATCTTTTTTAAAAAGAACCTCCAGTTACGCTTAAGCAAATCAATAGACAGCGCTGCGGCATTTCAGTGCTCAGGGCGGGAATCCCACCTCTGCCACCTCAAAGCACTGCAACTCCAGGCAGGGGCCTCTCTCCTTCTAGCATGCGTTGCCCCATCCATCCAACGGGAGCGATGGCACAGACCCTGCAAAGTGGTTGGGAGCGTTAGAGAGAGTGAACGCATGGCCTTATCAGCCCTCGATAAGGACCAGCAATCTGTGCTATCCAAAAGTCAGAGAGAAGGACGAGCAGGCACAAAAATGCACAGAGTGGCTCCTCTTGGCTGGAGGGCAATGGCTGGAACTAGGTTGAAGTCTTTAATTCCTCTGGTTCCCTGCTACCAAGTGCGCCTGGCAGGGACAGGCTTTCAAGGTGTTAAAAGTTTCCTTTTCCTAAGTTGCATAACAGGAACGGGCAGTTCAGTGGGGACCTGGGCATGCAGAGCCGATGGGTCACACACGGGGCCCGGCCCCTCCGGCAAACCTTAACCATTTTTTGTGGTCACTTTGGCACTGAGCAAGAAGAAGAGACCAGACATCCATCTGCAGCTTTGGATTAAGAAAGGGGCAAACACGCCTGCTCGGGGCAGCTACAGGAGATTCAAAAGGCTTCAAACTCAGTGAACTAATTCCACATGAAGCAGAGATAATTTAAGAAAATGATGCATATTATCCCAGACATATGAGAACATGCCTGGTTCTTCCTGTCCTGTCCGCATCTTCCAGGTCACAAAACAAGCAGAACAGCCTGACACTTGGGGACTAGCTATTTGATTTAGGAGCTAAAAAGCTGCTTCTACTGACTCAAATAAGGAGCCCCATTGTCCGTCCTGAGTCCTCGACTCAATAACAACTGGAACGCATTTCCTGCAATACCGCCTTCCCTTCACTCATCTTATTGCATAAAGTCACATACTGGGCAAGGCAGCCAGGAGTCAAGATCACCCTTCATTTAGCCACATAAAATGCTGCCAGAGGAGCACCAATCTATTCTGTGGTCTCTGCTTAATTCCTTCTTCATTTAGCAAAAGCCACTGACACTATTAATTTGCTTTGAGACTTGGAGGAGAAGAGTAAATAAGCCACTTACATGAAACAAGGTTAAGGTAGTGTTAGGTGGGAAGCGAGGATGGCCACTGCTGACAGCGGCCAAGCGCTGTGTTTGTCATCTCGTGGGAGAACAGTCCAAGGGGAGGGTGCTGAGGACGCTGGAGCTCGGGAGACACAAGTTGAGGATAAACGAAAGCAAGCACGGGCTTCTCAAAGCTAGCGGGTGGTACACGCTGGAAACAGTCAATGATTTTTAAATGTTTAAATAAATTCATAGATGACACATCCAGATGGGATTGTGAAAGGAACCTAGACCGGGCAACATGTTTAATTAGCAGAATGACTAAAGCGGATTTTCTTCCCTCTCCCTGACAAGAACAGCACTGCCTCTCAGCTGGGAAGCATTCCTGACCCCGGACTTCACAATAATTAAATCATGAATATGACTCTTAATACGTCAGGAAAGCAAAGATATCACAACCATAAACCTTTATAATAGTTTACTGTGCTAAGAAATTGACGTGGTGTGCCTGATAAGATGGACATTGCTTCATCAATCACACTAATTATATGAAAGTTCCCATTTTACTTTGAAGCATAAAAAAAACGACTAAGAAATACAATGTAATTGCACCACCATTTGCCCTAGAGCTGATCCATTAGTTATAATGCACACTATTACATAGCACCAATTTGGCTCGCCTTCTTAAAATGTGGGCGATTTGGGAAGAAAGATTTCAACAATCCTGGTCTCTTCTGAAGACAGAGCAGGAAAAACTAAATGCACGCCCTCATTTCCCTTTGAGAAGTTGTCCTGCAGCAGGAGGGGCGTTCGGCATCAGTCCCCTGTCTCAGAATCCTGCTCCCACTGTTAAGGGGTCTGAGAGCCCCCACCTGGATGGTGATGGGCATGCCTGCAGCCATGTCCCTCCTTCCTCGCAGAAATCTCCTGCAGATTCCCCAGGCTTAGCTTGGATGCTTCAAATGCTGGAGCACTCACTACAGGGCAGCTCCTTCCATCTTGGAAGACATCTAGTTTCCTCTAGTTCTAATTCTGCTTTGGTGGGAACAAGGAAAGAAAGCTAATCTTCCCTTTGTAGGCCAGGCTGTGCCAGTTAAAATGCCATTAGCTTCAAGAGAAAGAAAACCCAGCTCAAAGGAGATGAAACAATAAGATTTACAGACTCGCCTGAGAGGCAGCCCCGAGTTGGGGTGGGCTTGCTGCAAGCTGGGGAGATTGCCCCAGTGGCTCAGCCATCTCCCAAGGCTGGCTGCCCTTGGGGTCACAGGATGGCTGCCAACAGCCAGCAAGACTACCTGCTTTCTTGCTCACTGTTGAGGGATGGCAGGGAATAGACAGAGAGAAGGTCCCTTCCTGAACCTCCCTCATCTACCCGCAGACTGACTTTCCTAGAAGCCCCTACCTAACTCCTCCTTGCATTTCATTGTCCTGAAATGTCTTAGATCTGCCCATCTCTCAACCAATCACAGAGGCAAGGAGATAGGACTTCCCTGCTTGGCTTAACTAGACCAACCAGGGCCCTTCCAAGCTGTGGGACCATCTGCCAAACCCCGCTGCTGTTACACAATGGGAGAAGGGTACGTGGATGCTGGAGGGGCAACCACTGTGTCCAGTCCATGGTCCTTCTCCGTTCCTGGGTGGAAAGCCCAGCCCCTTCCCCTGATCCTCTACAGACTCGATCCCTGGGCCTCTTCTGGTCTGCCTGCCCTCCCCAGCACTCAGCACTGTGGGGTGCTCACCTATGCAGGGAAGCCATTCTGAGCCTGTGTGGCTACACTGGGCGTCCAGGAACACTGGCTAAGCCTGACTCGTGGCTTTTAAGATCATCTCACGCTGGGGGCTTATACTGGACAAATCACCGTGAGCTTCAGTGGGCCTGGGTTTGGATGCCTGCTCTACCACTTACTGGATGTGAAACACCGAGCAGGTTATTTTACCACCTTCTCCCTTGGTTTTCTCATCTGTAAAATGGGAATAATAATAGTACCTACTATATTGGGTTATTTTGAAGAAATAAAGCATTCACTGTGTGGTGCACAATAAGTTCCTCGTGGATCTTGGTATTATTATTATTATTAATAATAAGTTGGTTCTCTCTCATCTGAAAGTACAGGCTTTCTGCTTCTCCTTCACTCACCCCAGATATGGAAATGTGATCCTCGCCATCTGTGGATGCCCAGTTGTACAGAGGCCCCACATTCTCTACAGCAGAAACTCGCTCTCTGCCCTCCCAGAATCCTTCTCTCCCTCCCTCCACCTGCTCGGCCACTGCCCCCTGCCCCCCTGGACTGCTGATATGTAATAGAACTAAGCAGAATAGCTCTATCACAACAGAAATACCCCCTTACAGTAACCGTGTCTTTTTTCTGCCTTTCCAGTTGATACTTTGTGCCTCCATTACTCAAATGCATTACTAAAGTTAATTATAAGAAAAAAATATCAGAGCTGCTGGAAAGATAATTTTAATAGTAAACATTCATCTTGTAAAATACTCAGCTTTCTCCAGGAGCTAAAAAAGAAAAGTAACTATCACACTCTATTTATGTGCAAGTGTTTCTATGCCATGTGAGCTCCTCACACTTCAGTGGGGAGTCATGGAAACAATTACTGATACTGACATGTTTAAGCAGTTTTAAGAAATTTGCCAAGGCAGGAATGAGAGGGAAAACTAACTGCTCAGCTAGTTTCCTCCTTGGGGTGAAAACCAGTGAACGAGTGGATCGTGTTCCAGATCTTAACACTTCCTTCCCACCCAGGCTGCAAATTTCTGTTGTTTGGGAACTTTCTTGAGCTCCCACTCCCAAATCTGTCCAGCAGTCTCTTGTTTTGGCCTGATCCCTGGGGCTCTGTCCAATTGCCCTGATTCAATCTCATTCTGCCTAGCCCTCCGGACAGGCACTTGAGCCAGACTGGCCGCCTGGCTAACAGTTCAGCTCTCCCAGCTCTCCTTCGGCCCTGTGCTCTGCAGCTCTCTTCTCAGGCCTCTCCCTACCCTGCACTCAGCCCAACCCTTGCCCTGATCACCTGCCTATCCAGCAGGGGAGTCCAGACAGGTTAAGAGTGGAGACCATCCTCTTATACACTCAGCAGAGCAATACCTGAGAGGGTTCACGGTACATATCTCAACCTTGATTTTGACCTCAAGGAGGAAACTCACATTCTTGCAAAGACATCTTCCTTATCATCACCAATGAGATGATGAGACAGAAAGGGCTGGATGGATCATGAAGCTAACTCTGTGCGGGAAGCCTGACACAGATGAGCTCTCATGAAGGAAACACGCGGTCGATTGGACGATTGTTCCCATTTCTCCTCTCCTCCCTTTGAGGCTGAGAACCCACCCCTACTGCACTGACCCTGGGCGTAGCTATGTGCTTTGCTTTGGCCAAGGAATATTAGCAGTTGTGACATGATAGGGACTCTTCCAGGGCTTGCCCAGTTTGGTTTGCCCCCTTACAATTTCATGATCCACCATGAGAAAGCCATGCCCCAGGTAACCGCTAGTCCAAAGAGACTTGGACCCAACCTGCAGCCTGGAGCCATGCCTGGCCAATGCCAATCAAGACACAGTCAACCTCAGATCTGTGAGCAAGAAAATAAATGTTCCTCATTGTCTGTATGCAATGAAACCCAAAACGGAACAGCCCCTGCCCAAGAACACCATTATTGGCATCCTGACCACAGCACTCCTTCTGCCCCAAATCAAGAGATGACTGCAATCAACAAAATGAAAAGGCAACCTGTGGAATGGGAGAAAATATTTGCAAACCACATATGTGATACAGGGTTAATATCCAAAATATGTAAGGAAATCATACAATTCAATAGCGAAAAACCCAAATAATCCAATTTAAAAATGGGCAAAGGACCTGAATAGACATTTTGCCAGAGAAGATATACAGATGGCCAACAAGTGTGTGAAAAAGTGCTCAATATCACTGATCATCAGGGAAATGCAAATCAAAACCACGAGATATCACCTCACACCTGTTAGAATGGCTATTATCAAAAAGACAAGATAAGTATTGGTGAGAATGGAGAAAAAGGAACCCTGTGCACTGTTGGTGGGAATGTAAACTGCCACCATGGAAAACAATTATGGAAGTGCCTCAAAAAATTAAAAATAGAACTACTGTGTGATCCAGCAATCCCACTTCTGGGTATATATCCAAAGGAAATGAAATCACTATCTCAGAGAGGTGTCTGCACTCCCATGTTCATTGCAGCATTATTCACCATAGCCAAGACCTGGAAACAGTCTAAGTGTCCGTCAACAGATGAATGAATAAAGAAAATGTGGTGTATATATGCGGTGGAATATTATTCAGCCATAAAAAAGAAGGAAATCCTGCCATTTGAGACAACATGAATGAAACTGGAGGGCCTTATGCTAAGTGAAATAAGTCAGACAGAGAAAGACAAATACTGTATGATCTCACTTATATGTGGAAGATAAAAAAACAGAACTCAGAGAAACAGATTGGTGGTTGCCAGAGACAAGGAGCCGGGGAGAAATGGGTGAAGGCAGTCAAAGTGTACAAACTTCCAGTTATAAGATGATAAGTTCTGGGATCTAACATACAGCATGCTGACTATGGTTAATGATATTGTATTGTTGCTTTGAAAGTTGCTAAGAGAGTAGATTTTAAAAATTCTCACCATGCACACAAAAAATGTAACTATGTAAGGTGATGGATGTTAACTAACCTTCTTGTGGTGATCATTTTACAATATATACATATATCAAATCATTACATTGTGCACCTTAAACTTACACGATGTTATATGTCAATTACATCTCAAGAAAGCTGGAAAAAATGAAAGGATGCTAAATATTTTGGTGACTGAAATTGTCACAGGACAGAATAGAGAAGAGTGGCCACTCCATCAATAGCCCCACAACACTTTCAATGATGATGGACCAAGGAAATAAATAAATCAGAATCTTGGATGGGAGCTGGCTTCTGCCTTATTTCACAGGTCCCATGAGTGAACAACTGTTGGAAGGGATGCCTGCCCTGCATTCCTTTCCCCTTCCTCTGGCACCAGCCCCAGACTCCCCTCTGCGGAGCCGCCACATCCTCACCATCAGACCTGTAGGGTTAAGGAAGTCTCTCCCTGCTCTCTGGTTCTAGGCATGGACTTATGGTCCTGACCTGGCCGCTCAGCATATTCCATCACCTTGGCCATAGTGAGTGGGTCAGGGGTGGACATGTGACCCAGGTCAGATCCAAAAGACTTTTGTAAGAACTATTAGGAAGGAGGAGCTCTGTTTCTGGTAAGAAAAGAGAGCCCAGAGCTGCTGGAGCCACCACACATGGACAGACTGTCCCAGAATAAAGCAAACACAGAGGAAAGTCAGGGCTAAAAGATGGAAAGAGACAGATGTCCGAAGACTTTGTGTGAGCACATGGATCCAGCTGTGCCTGAGGTCAATACTACTCTGAACACCTTAGATATACGTAAGCCCATAAATTTCTTTTTGTTTCATCAGCCAGTGGAGTTGGGTTCTTTCCCCCGCCACTGGAAGGGTCTTGATTGAGATGCTCCCTTTGTTACCACGTTGTACAATTGCTTCTCTCCATGCTTCCATCTTTGAGGTCTAAATCTAATGTTAAGAAAAGGCATAGAATTTTCATGCCCCTCCACCGAAATTTCTGTTGCTGGCCTCCACCACTGTGTTGAGCCAGTGATTCCAATCATTTGAGAGTGCCCACATCCATCACTGCTTGTTAGAAATACTGCATAGCATGTATTTACTTATGTGTGCATTTGTTATTGTCTCAGCAAGTTGTTAACCTTTCATTTTTCTTGGGAAAAAAAAATTCAGCATGTCACTACCTCATTTCCCCACCTTCCTCAGGATTCAGGAATATGACAAAGTTGAACTGGATATTTCCAAACTCCAGAGCGTTAGAAGCAAATCAAGCCATCCTCCTT